>NC_058519.1:375146115-375759687 GCF_904849725.1 Hordeum vulgare subsp. vulgare
GGTAGATGAGCAAAAGAAGGAACATGCAAAGACAAACTGCCAAGAGTGCCTCGACTATCGACTGGCAGGGAAGTTACATTGAGAGTAAAAACATGAACATGAGAATCTAGATGTGGAATACGCAAGTGGTGGCTGCACGTAAAACCCCTCACAAAATTCACCATTAAAAAAGACATTCTTAACATCAAGCCGAATCGGAGTGACGAATAAAGGCCGCAACAAGATGTGTGTGAACAATTGTCGTATGGCCTGCATGAGCAGAAACTCTCATCGTAATTAGGACCACGATTCTACTGAAAGCCACGAGCCACAAGACGAGTTTTGTAATGTTCAAGAGAACCATCAGAGCGAGTCTTAACCTTGTAGACGCACCAAGTAATGGGACGAACACGAGGACGAAGGGACACAATATCCGATGTGCTAATGCGCTCAACAGTAGCAATATCCTCTACCATGGCAAGGCGCCATTTGGTATGAATAACATCAAGATAAGAAGTCTGCTCAAGAAAGTAGCGCCAACGTTTCATAGCCTAAGGTGGTCAACAGACAAAAGTGGACGAGGTCGCAAGCCATAAGAAGGCCGAGACGGAGAAGATGGCACATCAATAGATGCATCCACAATACACGAACGGCGTGTATAAAAATGAGGCAAATGTGGAAGAATACGAGCAAGAATCATCGAGATAAACTCAGGTTATGGAGACAAGTCACCGGTGATGAAAGTTTAGAATCCCCGTGATAAGCGAAGTGAGGAAATCATAGGAGATGATGGTGTTGAATTTGTAATAATTGGAGAACCAGGAGCAGTACGAGGAATGGATTAGGGCTCAACAATAGTGATAGGAGTGTCGGGAAAAGTGAGGCAACACATCCTCCATTGAAATGGTTGGGCATGATGGTCACACGTAGAAAGGTCGAGACTCAATAAAAGTCATACCGTGAGAAATAGTCACCCAATGACCAACATGATCCTAACGACAGTATCTCTTATGCTCATTGTTGTATCCTATGAACACTCAACAAACTAAGTAGTAAGTTTGGTACATTCACGATAGGTAGTAAGGGCACATCAAACACAACCAAACAATTGAAGCGCTGAATAATCTGGAAACGATCAAATAGACTCTCGAAAGGAGATGACCGTGGTGGAAGTGGAGACGCATTCAACCCAAAAGTGTGGCGTAAGAGAGGCAGTGACCATCGAAAAGTGTGGCGTAAGAGAGGCAGTGACCATCGAAAAGTGTGGCGTAAGAGAGGCAGTGACCATCGAAAAGTGTGGCGGAAGAGAGAGCAATGACATTGAACCTACGAGCCGTCTCAATAGTTGACGATGCTTGCCCTCAGCCATGCCATTTCTGAGTATGAGCACCAGGATAAGAGAACTGAGCAAGACCAGCCTGCTCAACAAGGATTGAACGCAACATCTTGGAGATTTATTCTCCACCAGAGTCATCATAGTATACAAGAATAGGCGTAGAGAACTTGGTGTGAACCATGGAAGCAAAACGCTTACACAGATAAGACCTCCCTACGAAAGGAAATAAAGTATATCCAGGTGTGTCGAGAGAAGCCATCTATAAATATAGTACTAGCGATGACCTCCTTTCGAGGCGAAAGGAGATGGACCCTAGACATCAAAGTGAACAAGGTTGAAAGGATGTTGAGACACTGTCTCGCTATGAGCATAAGGTAACTATAGCTGTTTACCAAGCCGACAACCCAGACAGGTTAGAGACATCGTCTGAGACTGATCCAAGAAGACCACGTCAAACTAAGGATGCGAGATGAGAGCCACACAAGTGACCCAGGCGACGATGGCACTTCTAAGCATAGCTGGTAGACAAGGTAACAGAGGTGGAGAGACTAGCGGCTGTAGCAGCATAGTCACATGATCCAACATCCTACGTGCCTGTGCGCTCTCCGTTACTCACCGATCCGGCTTGGTGTGCTTCTCCTGTTTGCGGGTTGTGTGCCACGCACTTGATTAAGCACCCCACGTTCTCCTACAGTGCGCCCTTGACCCTGGCTTTAGGTAGCGCCGTGTCCTCGGCTTGCCGTGCATAATCCAGGTATGCGTCGACTGTCCGAGCTCCTGCTCACCATTGGTGTTGCTCGAGCGTGGGTTCTGGTGTCGCCCATAAAGGGAACACGGGATGTGGGATTGAGACAGTTCACATAGCAACCCACAAGGCAAAGGATGCCCATCCAACTGGTAGGGAGCGGAGGTCGCCCAAAAAGGCGGATGTTGACTCCATAGGAGTCTCAAACAGTACGCTTGTTAGTAAGAGCAGCAGGAGCAAGAAGATCCTGGATATACTTCTCTTAGCAAATAAAGAAGCCATCAAAGGTAGACTCTGGGAAGTAACGATGAGGACCAATGTCAGACATAAGAAGCTCACTGTGACGAGCCTTCACCAAGGCAATGTATTTAAGAGTCGTGCAGGATCATGAGCACTCGTTGAAAAACGAGCCGCATTAACCACAGAGACAACGCTCAAACCAGGCATGAGGGGTTTGCTTGAGACCATATAGAGAACGCCGAAGGCGACAAACCATGCCAGCTGGAAAACAATACCCAAGTGGTGGCTACATGTAGGCATTGTTGACATCGAGCTGAGAGAGAGAGCCTATGTTGGCAAACAGAAGCACATCGAAAAGTGTGCAAAAAGGGGACATCTGGGCCTTATAGGAGCAAATGTCTCATCGTAGTCATGACTATATGTTCTCACCACTAGATGAGCTTTGTAAAGCTCTAGAGAAACATCATAGTCTCGCCCTTGTGGGCCAAGTTACAAGTGATGAGACGAGCAAGAGGAGGAAGGGAAATGAGATTCCACTAGCCGACGAGGTGAAGAGCATTTGATGCCATCACATGCTGCCATTGTGGATGAAAAAATGTCATGATAAGAAGTCTTGCGAAGAGCACCACAATAACTAACCATAGTAGTCAACAGGCAGAAGCGGGCGAGCTCGAAAGCCATAAGTAGGCTGACCTGGAGCTATGTGTTGCCAACAGAAGCAAATGTCTCATTGTAGTCATGACTATATGTTCTCACCACTAGATGAGCTTTGTAAAGTTCTAGAGAAACATCATAGTCTCACCCTTGTTGGCCTAGTTACGAGTGATGAGACGAGCAAGAGGAGGAAGGAAAATGAGATTCCACTAGCCGACGAGGGGAAGAGCATTTGATGCCATCACATGCTGCCATTGTGGATGAAAAAATGTCATGATAAGAAGTCTTCTTGCGAAGAGCACCGCAATAACTAACCATAGCATTCAATAGGCAGAAGCGGGCGAGCTCGAAAGCCATAAGTAGGCTGATTTGGAGCTATGTGTTGCCAACAGAAGCAAATGTCTCATCGTTGTCATGACTATATGTTCTCACCACTAGAAAAGGTTTGTAAAGCTCTAGAGAAACATCATAGTCTCACCCTTGTGGGCTAAGTTATAAGTGATGGGACGAGCAAGAGGAAGGAAAATTTGATTCCACTAGCCGATGAGGGGAAGAGCATTTGATGCCATCACATGCTGCCATTGTGGATGAAAAAACGTCATGATTAAGAAGTCTTCTTGTGAAGAGCACTGCAATAACTGACCATGGCAGTCAATAGGCAGAAGCGGGGGAGCTGGAAAGCCATAAGTAGGCTGATTTGGAGATATGTGTTGCCCACAGAAGAAGGCATAGTAGTCGAGGCAGATAACTCATTAGAAGAATCCACAACACGCGAACATCGAGTGTAGTAAAGTCAAGGAAGACGAGCAAAAGAAGGAATGTGAAAAGACAAACTGCCAAGAGTGCCTCGTCTATCGACCGGTAGGGAAGTTACATTGATACTAAAAACATGAACATGAGAATCTAGATGTGGAATACCCAAGTGGTGGTTGCACATAAAACCCCTCACGCAATGCACCATTAAAAAAAAGACATTCTTAACATCATGCCGAGACGGAGTGAACAATTGTCGTATGGCCCACATGAGCGAAAACTCTCATTGTAATTAGGACCATGATTTTACTGAAAGCCACGAGCCACAAGGCGAGCTTTGTAACGTTCAAGAGAACCATCAGACCCTGAAGCAACTAGAGAAGATCCAGCGCGGCTTCATATGGGCTGGTCGCGCGGCTGCGCAGGGAGGACACTGTCACGTGAACTGGCGCACGGTCAGCCGGCCGCTCGCGCTTGGAGGGTTGGGCATCCGAGATCTGGAGCGCACAGGGCTCGCGCTCCGACTGCGGTGGCTCTGGCTATCGAGGACGGACGCCGACAGAGCCTGGCAAGGCCTTGACCTGCAGTTCTCCCGTGAGGAGCTCGGCCTCTTCCACGCCTCCACCTTCATGGTGCTAGGCGACGGCCACACGACGCTGTTCTGGGAAGACCGCTGGCTGCATGGGCAGTCGATTCGTGAGTTAGCACCCCTGCTTTACCTATGCATCCCCAAGAACAGGAGAAGGGCGCGGACGGTGGCGGAAGGCCTCGCCGGCAATGCCTGGGCTCGAGACATCCGCGGCGTAGTGGGGCTGCAAGAGATTGGCCAATACCTGACGACATGGCAGCGCGTCGCGCACACTACCTTGTCCGCTGAGCCAGACAAGCTTGTCTGGAAATGGACGGCCAATGGAGTATACTCGGCGAGGTCCTGCTATCAGGCAACCTTCCACGGATCCTTCACATGCCATTCTTGGCAGTTAATCTGGAAGGGATGGGCTCCGCCGAAGGTCAAGTTCTTCCACTGGCTTGTGAACCTGGACCGGTGCTGGACCGCGGACAGACTTGCTCGCCGTGGCCTCCCCCATCACGCCCGCTGCATGCTTTGCGACCAAGAGCCGGAGACCATCCGGCACCTGCTACTAACCTGCCCCTTCGCGCGGCAAACCTGGCACGAGGCTCTTTCCTGGCTGCGCCTACCAGCCCCCACGCCGGAGCAGGATATCTCCATTCAGGATTGGTGGATAAGGGCGAGAGATGCCACACCACCATCGCTCCGCAAGGCGCTGAGGTCCACCACGCTGCTAGTTCCATGGATGATTTGGAAACATAGGAATGCGTGTGTATTTGATCATGTCACTCCGTCGCTCTCTGAGCTCTCAGATAGGATCAAAGATGAGATGAGGTGTTGGGCTAGAGCCGGGGACGAGGGGCTTAGGGTAGTCTTGCCCCCATCCTGGGATGTCCATTAAATTACTTGTAACCTGCTGTAATCGTCTCCTCGGAGGCTGACTTTCCCTCTTTTCAATACAAAGAAACGCATATCTCTGCGTTTTCTCGAAAAAAATGGGATGAACACGAGGAGGAAGGGATACAATATCCCATGTGCTGATGTGCTCAACAGTAGCAATATCCTCTACCATGGCAAGGCGGCATTTGGTATGAATAACATCAAGATAAGAAGTCTGCTCAAGAAAGTAGCGCCAACGTTTCATAGCCTAAGGCGGTCAACAGGCAAAAGTGGATGAGGTCGCAAGCCATAAGAAGGTCGAGATGGAGAAGATGGCACATCAGTAGATGCATCCACAACACACGAACGACGCGTATAAAAGTGAGTCAAATGTGGAAGAATACGAGCAAGAATCCTCGAGATAAACTTAGGTTATGGAGACAAGGAAGTCACCGGTGATGAAAGTTTAGAATCCCATCATAAGCGAAGTGAGGAAATCATAGGAGATGATGGTGCTGAATCTTTAATAATTGGAGAAGCAGGAGCGGTACGAGGAATGGATTGGGGCTCAACAATTGTGATAGGAGTGTCAGGAAAAGTGAGGTAACACACCCTCCACTGAAAAGGTCGGGGATGATGGTCACACGTAGAAGGGACTGGACTCACTAAAAGTCATACCGTGAGAAATAGTCACCCAATGACCAACATGATCCTAACAACAGGATCTCTTATGCTCATTGTTGTATCCTATGAACACTCAACAAACTAAGTAGTAAGTTTGGTAAATTCACGAGAGGTAGTAAGGGCACATCAAACACAACTAAACAATTGAAGCGCTGAATAATATGGAAACGATCAAATAGACTCTCGGAAGGAGATGACCATGGTGGAAGTGGAGACGCATTCAACCCAAAAGTGTGGCGTAAGAGAGGCAGTGACCATCCAACAGTGTGGCGGAAGAGAGAGAATTGACATTGAACCTACGACCCGTCTCAATAGTTGACGATGCTTGCCCTTAGCCATGCCATTTCTGAGCATGAGCACCAGGATAAGAGAACTGAGCAAGAGCACCCTGCTCAACAAGGATTGAACGCGACATCTTGGATATTTATTGTCCACCAGAGTCATCACAGTATACAAGAATAGGCGTAGAGAACTTGGTGTGAACCATGGAAGCAAAACACTTTCACAGATAAGACCTCCCTACGGAAGGAAATAAAGTATATCCAGGTGTGTTGAGAGAAGTCATCTATACATATAGTACTGGCGATGACCTCCTTTCGAGGCGAAAGGAGATGGACCCCAGACATCAAAGTGAACAAGGTTGAAAGGATGTTGAGACACTGTCTCACTATGAGCATAAGGTAACTATAGCTGTTTACTAAGCCGACAACCCAGACAGTTTAGAGACATCGTCGGAGACTGATCCAAGAAGACCACGTCAAACTAAGGATGCGAGATGAGAGCCACACAAGTGACCCTAGGCGACGATGTCACTTCTAAGCATAACTGGTAGACAAGGTAAAAGAGGTGGAGAGACTAGCGGCTGTAGCAGCGGAGTCACTTGATCCAGCATCCTAAGTGCCTGTGCGCTCTCCGTTACCCGCCGATCCGGTTTGGTGTGCTTCTCCTGTTTGCAGGTTGTGTGCCACACACTTGATTAAGCACCCCACGTTCTCCTACAGTGCGCCCTTGACCCTGGCTTTAGGTAGCGCCGTGTCCTCGGCTTGCCGTGCATAATCCAGGTATGCGTCGACTGTCCGAGCTCTGGTGTCGCCCTTAAAGGGAACACGGGATGTGGGATTGAGACAGTTCACATAGCAACCCACAGCAAGGCAAAGGATGCCCATCCAATTGGCAGGGAGCGGAGGTGGACCCAAAAACGTGGATGTTGACTCCATATGAGTCTCAATAGTACGCTTGTCAATAAGATCAGCAGGAGCAAAAACATCCTGGATATACTTCTCTTAGCAAATAAAGAAGCCATCAAATGTAGACTCTGGGAAGTAGCGATGAGGACCAAGGTCAGACATAAGAAACTCACTGTGACGAGCCTTCACAAAGACAATGTACTTAAGAATCATGCAAGATCATGAGCACTAGTTGAAAAACGAGCCACATTAACCACAGAGACAACGCTCAAACCAGGCATGAGGGGTTTGCTTAAGACCATATAGAGAACGCCGAAGGCGACAAACCATGCCAGGTGGAAAAGAATACCCAAGTGTTGGCTACATGTAGGCATTGCTGACGTCGAGCTGAGACAGAGAGAGAGAGAGAGAGAGAGCCTATGTTGGCAAACAGAAGGACATCGAAAAGTGTGCAAAAAGTGTTCATCTGGGCCATATAGGAGCAAATGTCTCATCGTAGTTATGACTATATGTTCTCACCACTAGATGAGCTTTGTAAAGCTCTAGAGAAACATCATAGTCTCACCCTTGTGGGCCTAGTTACAAGTGATGAGACGTGCAAGAGGAGGAAGGGAAATGAGATTCCACTAGCCGACGAGGGGAAGAGCATTTGATGCCATCACATGCTACCATTGTGGATGAAAAAATGTCATGATAAGAAGTCTTGCGAAGAGCACCGTAATAACCTACCATAGTAGTCAATAGGCAGAAGCGGGCGAGCTCGAAAGCCATAAGTAGGCTGATCTGGAGCTATGTGTTGCCAACAGAAGCAAATGTCTCATCAGTCATGACTATATGTTCTCACCACTAGATGAGGTTTGTAAAGCTCTAGAGAAACATCATAGTCTCACCCTTGTTGGCCTAGTTACGAGTGATGAGACGAGCAAGAGGAGGAAGGGAAATGAGATTCCACTAGCCGATGAGGGGAAGATAATTTGATGCCATCACATGCTGCCATTGTGGATGAAAAAATGTCATGATAAGAAGTCTTCTTGGGAAGAGCACCGCAATAACTAACCATAGCAGTCAATAGGCAGAAGCGGGCGAGCTCGAAAGCCATAAGTAGGCTGATCTGGAGCTATGTGTTGCCAACAGAAGCAAATGTCTCATCGTTGTCATGACTATATGTTCTCACCACTAGAAAAGGTTTGTAAAGCTCTAGAGAAACATCATAGTCTCACCCTTGTGGGCCGAGTTATAAGTGATGGGACGAGCAAGAGGAGGAAGGGAAATGAGATTCCACTAGGCGATGAGGGGAAGAGCATTTGATGCCATCACATGCTGCCATTGTGGATGAAAAAACGTCATGATAAGAAGTCTTTTTGTGAAGAGCACTGCAATAACTGACCTTGGCAGTCAATAGCAGAAGCGGGCGAGCTGGAAAGCCATAAGTAGGCTGATTTGGAGCTATGTGTTGCCCACCGAAGAAAGCATAGTAGTCGAGGCAGATAACTCATTAGAAGAATCAGCAACACGCGAACATCGAGTGTAGTAAAGTCAAGAAGACGAGCAAAAGGAGTGTGAAAAGACAAACTGCCAAGAGTGCCTCGTCTATCGACTGGCAGGGAAGTTACATTGACACTAAAAACATGAACATGAGAATCTAGATGTGGACTACCCAAGTGGTGGCTGCACGTAAAACCCCTCACGCAATTCACCATTAAAAAAAAGACATTCTTGACATCATGCCAAGACGGAGTGAACAATTGTCGTGTGGCCCGCATGAGAAAAAACTCATTGTAATTAAGACCATGATTTTACTGAAAGCCACGAGCCAGAAGGCGAGCTTTGTAACGTGCAAGAGAACCATCAGAGCGAGTCTTAACCTTGTAGACGCACCAAGTAATGGGACGAACACGAGGAGGAAGGGATACAATATCCCATGTGCTGATGTGCTCAACAGTAGCAATATCCTCTACCATGGCAAGGCGCCATTTGGTATGAATAACATCAAGATAAGAAGTCTGCTCAAGAAAGTAGTGCCTGTTAGGAGAGCAACTTATCTCTATTGAAGGCCCAAGGGGCATATATATATTACACATGACTTGAGGTGCAAGGAAAGTAAACATAGACTAATAAGGACTCCTAGACTAATACTAATAGACTAATACTAATACTTCCTAACATCCCCCTCAAATGCAAAGCGTATGAAATAGCATTGTATTTGAAGAAGTGTAATACTAAAAAAAAATGATAATCCAAATCCGCGTCTTGAGAGTGTCGTCGTAGCATGAAGAGTCTTCAAAACTTGTCGAGTCGTCGAAGGAGATAACGAAGAGATGGCACATCAGAGGTAGACACCGCATCACTTGAAGATACTAGATAAGTATCAAGAGAAGATGGGTTGTCAAAAGAAGATAGCACATCAAGAGAATAAAGCATTGTGTAGAAAATCATAGTCCGCGACAACCGACGGCGAAAGAAGCTCGGCGGTTAAGGCACGATGAACATAGATTGTCAATGCAAAAGAATTCCAGAAAATCCTATAGAAAACAACAAGGGCAAATAAGCCACAAAAGTTGTATAGAAAGGATCAGGAACGAAAGAAAGGCTGACGGACAATGGTATGGTGGACTCACATGGCATGAGAAACACAAAATATCAACGGATTTGGTGGAAGCAGCGGAAAACAAGGAAGCTAAAAGCTAGGAAGCATACACGACACAAAGATGCAAAATCCATCGTGTATGCAGAAGACATTGTATTTTTTTTATTGTTGTTGAAAGCAAAATAGGAACGGAGCAGAAGCTAGCACGCCGCCAGCCACGTACGTGACGGAAAGGCAGCAGCTAGCATGCATGAGCGAACGCAGCAACTAGCAAGCAGGCTAGCATGCAGCAGCCAGCGTAGCAGAAGATAGCAGGTAGCACGCAGCAGCAACGTGTGGAGCAGGGGCAGCGGTGGCCAAGAGGAGCACCACGTAGCAGCAGGAACTGCTGGACGAATATCGCGAACGCAACATGCACATTGACAGCTCATCGCGAGATCCATCAAGCTGCGTGGCCGCGACCTGGAGTGGAGGCGGCGCGACCTGGAGCGGTTGGATCCAGGAGAGAGCGGGCCTGCGGCGGGCGCAGCCATGGACGACGGATCCTGGAGATTTGGAGAGGGAGGTGACGCAACCTGGAGCGGCGGCGTCGCGAGATCCGGCAGGGCCGGTGGGATCCGGCCTGATCTGCAGCGACTGGGGGCGACTGAAGGCGGCGGGATCCGGCGACACGAGAACCAGCAACGTGGCCGAGATGGGATCCAGCAAGTCTGAGAACCAGCAGCACTTCGATCTGGACCTGCAGCCTGTAGCTTCGATTTGGACGGGAACCAGGGCCGGCGGGACCGGCTGAAGATCGGGGGCCTGCGGGACAAGCCCCCTGCTTCAATCGAGCAGGACGAGAGGAGATCGAGTGGGGCTGAAGAGAGGCAGCGGCGGCGGAATAGAAGATTGGATCGGGAGGACGAGTTGCGGCGCCCGAAAAAAAAACCCTAAGCACTAATACCATGTTAGGAAAGCAACTTATCTCTATTGAAGGCCCAAGGGGCATATATATATTACACATGACTTGAGGTGCAAGGAAAGTAAACATAGACTAATAAGGACTCCTAGACTAATACTAATAGACTAATACTAATACTTCCTAACAGCGCCAACGTTTCATAGCCTAAGGCGGTCAACAGGCAAAAGTGGACGAGGTCGCAAGCCATAAGAAGGCCGAGACGGAGAAGATGGCACATCAGTAGATGCATCCACAACACACGAACGACGCGTATAAAAGTGAGTCAAATGTGGAAGAATACGAGCAAGAATCCTCGAGATAAACTCAGGTTATGGAGACAAGTCACCGGTGATGAAAGTTTAGAATCCCGTGATAAGCGAAGTGAGGAAATCATAGGAGATGATGGTGCTGAATCTTTAATAATTGGAGAAGCAGGAGCAGTACGAGGAATGGATTGGGGCTCAACGATAGTGATAGGAGTGTCGGGAAAAGTGAGGTAACACATCCTCCACTGAAAAGGTCGGGGATGATGGTCACACGTAGAAGGGACTGGACTCACTAAAAGTCATAACGTGAGAAATAGTCACCAATGACCAACATGATCCTAACAACAGGATCTCTTATGCTCATTGTTGTATCCTATGAACACTCAACGAACTAGGTAGTAAGTTTGGTACATTCACGAGAGGTAGTAAGGGCACATCAAACACAACCAAACAATTGAAGCGCTGAATAATATGGAAACGATCAAATAGACTCTCGAAAGGAGATGACCATGGTGGAAGTGGAGACGCATTCAACCCAAAAGTGTGGCGTAAGAGAGGCAGTGACCATCCAACAGTATGGCGGAAGAGAGAGAAGTGACATTGAACCTACGAGCCGTCTCAATAGTTGACGATGCTTGCCCTTAGCCATGCCATTTCTGAGCATGAGCAACAGGATAAGAGAACTGAGCAAGAGCACCCTGCTCAACAAGGATTGAACGCAACATCTTGGATATTTATTGTCCACCAGAGTCATCACAGTATACAAGAATAGGCATAGAGAACTTGGTGTGAACCATGGAAGCAAAACGCTTACACGGATAAGACCTCCCTACGAAAGGAAATAAAGTATATCCAGGTGTGTTGAGAGAAGTCATCTATACATATAGTACTGGCGATGACCTCCTTTCGAGGCGAAAGGAGATGGACCCCAGACATCAAAGTGAACAAGGTTGAAAGGATGTTGAGACACTGTCTCGCTATGAGCATAAGGTAACTATAGCTGTTTACCAAGCCGACAACCCAGACAGTTTAGAGATATCGTCGGAGACTGATCCAAGAAGACCACATCAAACTAAGGATGCGAGATGAGAGCCACACAAGTGACCCTAGGCGACGATGGCACTTCTAAGCATAACTGGTAGACAAGGTAAAAGAGGTGGAGAGACTAGCGGCTGTAGCAGCAGAGTCACTTGATCCAGCATCCTACGTGCCTCTGCGCTCTCCGTTACCCGCCAATCCGACTTGGTGTGCTTCTCCTGTTTGCGGGTTGTGTGCCACACACTTGATTAAGCACCCCACGTTCTCCTACAGTGCGCCCTTGACCCTGGCTTTAGGTAGTGCCGTGTCCTCGGCTTGCCGTGCATAATCCAGGTATGCGCCGCCTGTCCGAGCTCCTGCTCACCATTGGTGTTGCTCGAGCGTGGGTTCTGGTGTCGCCCATAAAGGGAACACAGGATGTGGGATTGAGACAGTTCACATAGCAACCCGCAGCAAGGCAAAGGATGCCCATCCAATTGGCAGGGAGCGGAGGTGGACCCAAAAAGGTGGATGTTGACTCCATAGGAGTCTCAATAGTACGCTCGTCAGTAAGAGTAGCAGGAGCAAGGACATCCTGGATATACTTCTCTTAGCAAATAAAAATGAAGCAACATGTTAGTTTCTTTGGGCAAGTAAGAGGATCCTGCTGTTTACCAAGCAGCATGTTAACAAATAAGAGGATCCACCTAGCGATGACCTCCTTCCGAGGCGAAAGGAGATGGACCCCAGACATCAAAGTGAACAAGGTTGAAAGGATGTTGAGACACTGTCTTGCTATGACTATAAGGTAACTATAGCTGTTTACCAAGCCGACAACCCAGACGATTTAGAGACATCTTCGGAGACTGATCCAAGAAGACCACGTCAAACTAAGGATGCGAGATGAGAGCCACACAAGTGGCCCCAGGTGATGATGCCACTTCTAAACATAACTGGTAGACAAGGTAACAGAGGTGCAATCTACTCATGTTAACAGATGAAGCAGCTACTTGGTAACTAATTTTTTTGTAGGAACAATCAACTCATGTCATGCAAAACAGTACGCACATACGTGCAATTTGATCTATGTACACATGTTGCTGGTTAACACAGAGTACAGAAGTGGTTCAACAGCTACCAACAGAGGGCGTGATTCATGTTAATTAACTGAACAATGCTCGTGCTGATATGAAGCTAAGTTTTGGGAGATTGTGAGGTCTAGGAGAATCCGATGCTGACAGGGAATATGCACCACCCAGAATCATACGATTTGGACTGTTTGCCTTAATTAGTTACGAAGGAATTATTAAGGAAGTGTGTTTGTGCAAGAATATGTAACAGGTGAGGCAAGGGTGTAATAGAGAATATGAAGCAGGAGTTGGTCTTGCTGCTGCTGAAGGAAAAAGTCTATGTGTATGGGGAGGAGGTGAAGGCGTCGACACAGGAGCTTGCCATAGCTGCTAGCCGGCTCCGGGAATCCCTCCTGCCAGAAGCACAACACCATGTCCTAGAGTATGTTCACGAACTTCTATCTGCCTAATGCATGTAAGCAGGGATTGATCCATGCATGTATGTGATTGATTTTTTTGACAATATGTGATTGATTAATTAACTAAAACTTGAGAGGGTAAAAGGACAAGTGTTTTCAAATGGAGGAATATACTATACGTGCAGCTAATTACACGCATATATGCATCATTCCGCAATAGTTGAAAGTTTGGATATTAGGTATATGTCAAAGACCAGGATCCTAATTGGTGATTCAGATATCATATTTTTCACTGTACATATCTCATGAACATTATGCTCTGTACCAGAATTGTCACCGTATCTCATCATTGTTCTGGATTATATATTTGCAGCTCCATAGAGTTATTAGAATAGTTTTACTTGCACATAATAGGCTTGTTCAAATTAAATCACAAGAACTTCATGAACTTGCTTGGTTACTATGGAGAAGGGCCTTCTTTCAAGGAGTTGTAGATTTTTTGAATATGCTCCCGGTTGGACACTTTTTCCAGTATGTACAGAATAGGGGCAGGTAAGAGTGCAACTTAGTTTTTGGCTCAGGCCTCACTAGCAATTATGTCATCCTCTTATTTGGTTGCAGGTTACTTGCCTTCTTCTTTCAACCCATCTCAAGAATTATAGTGCAGTTTCTGTGGGGCAGGTTAAAGAGCCCATGTTATTTTTTTTAATATTCCCGAGTAGTCCTTTATTATTTATCAACTGAGGCATGATTGCTGTGTGCACTTCTGACCGAAGATGATCCTGTTGTTATTTGCTTTCAGAAAAGAAAGAGACGGCTCCATGTGCGCTTCTTTGCATTACATCAAATGGAATAATCAAATAGGGTTATATATCATCATATCTGTATACATAATATTTTCTATATAATTATTTACCGGTGTAGGCTCCTGTTGTTAGATGGTGAGCTTATGTTATTTTATGCCATGTAGTTAAATTTATGTGCACCTTCTCAAGTGTTTGCTTGTTTCTGCTTTTATAGTATGGCTTGGTAGACCGAGGCCCTTTTGTGGAAAAAGTTCCTGATATGTTCGACCATGCCGCTTTTTTCTTAATTCGATGACCTATTAATGTGTTTTGAGCATGAGGCAATTGTTTTCTCAAATATAGTTACTCTATTTTAGATTAGTAGTAATCCTTCTCTATGTGACATACTTGCTTGGTTACTATGGAGAAGTGCCTTCTTTCAAGGAGTTATAGATTTTTTGAATATGCTCCTGGTTGGACACTTTTTCCAGTATGTACAGAATAGGGGCAGGTAAGAGTGCAACTTAGTTTTCGGGTCAGGCCTCACTAGCAATTATGCCATCCTCTTATTTGGTTGCAGGTTACTTGCCTTCTTCTTTCAACCCATCTCAAGAATTATAGTGCAGTTTCTGTGGGGCAGGTTAAAGAGCCCATGTTTTTTTTTTAATATCCCCGAGTACTCCTTTATTATTTATCAACTGATGCATGATTGCTGTGTGCACTTCTGACCGAAGATGATCCTGTTATTTGTTTTCAGAAAAGAAAGAGACGGCTCCATGTGCGCTTCTTAGCATTACCTCAAATGGAATAATCAAATAGGGTTATATATCATCATATCTGTATACATAATATTTTCTGTATAATTATTTACCGGTGTAGGCCCCTGTTGTTAGATGGTGAGCTTATGTTATTTTATGCCATGTAGTTAAATTTATGTGCACCTTCTCAAGTGTTTGCTTGTTTCTGCTTTTATAGTATGGCTTGGTAGACCGAGGCCCTTTTGTGGAAAAAGATCCTGATATGTTCGACCATGCTGCTTTTTTCTTAATTCGTTAACCTATTAACTAAAAAGCACGGACACGGCCAGCATCGCCGAATCCCCGTTCTGACACGGCTGGACACGGTGGAACGGCTGGACACGGCCAAATTCGCGCATCCCCCCGTATTCATGATTTGCGATTTAAAAAAAAAGAAAAAATGGCCCGACACGTTGGGAACACGCTGGGGACACGCTGGGGACACGTCTGGTGGCCCGAGTTGGCTCGGCCCAGCCTTTTTTTCAGGTCGCATCGACGGGCACATAAAACACCACCTCCTCGTCTCCTCGCGACCAGCTTTGACGATAGGGTTTCCCCCGTTCTGGAGTCTCAGCCGCCGCCGCCAGCTCCAGCAGTCGCCGCCACCACCTCCTGGAATCGCCGCCGAGCCGCCGTCGCCGTCGCCACGTATGGAGTCGCCGCCAGCGCCTGGATCTGAACGCCGCCGTCCCCGAACTGCAGCAGCCTCTCCTCCCAACGGCGACCAAGCTGGAACAGGTAACCTAGACCTCTTTCATCCATTTTGCTTCGATTTATTGTTGAGTTGCTGGCCTGTTGCTGATTGCTTATTGCTGCTGCTGCTGCTGAAGTGCTGAACTGCTGATTGCTTATTGCTGCTGCTGCTGCTGACTGCTGTTTGCTTATTGCTGCTGCTGCTGATTGCTTATTGCTGCTGCTGCTGACTGCTGTAGTGCTGTACTGCTGTTTGCTTATTGCTGCTGGCCTGCTGCTGCTGATTGCTTATTGCTGCTGCTGCTGCTGATTGCTTATTGCTGCTGCTGATTAACTGCTGTTGATTGAATGATTGGTTGCTGCTGCTGCTGATTGACTGATTCACTTGATTGGATGCTAGGGAACATTGCATCTGGGAGCCAATCATCAGTGGGTGAGAGTGAGTGAGGGCAACATGGACCTGGTGGGGTGGATCCAAAATATCCTCTCTGGGCTTATGTTCAGAGAGTTGTCAATGAAACCGGTGCTTCTTCGTCCGGTAGCCGTGGAGGAAACATCAAATTCAAGTGCAATTTCTGCCTCAAAACTTATCCACGCACCTATTCAAGAGTGAAGGCTCATCTGCTTCAGATAAAAAAAAGGATATAGCAACTTGTGACAAAATTTCACAGCCTGCATTTGAACAACTTTGCAAGCAGGATAGGGCAGCCAATGAACTCATTGAACATGGTATAGGTAGGCATACACTTCCATTGCCTCCCTATGTGGAATCTGGTTCATCAAGAAAGAGAAAGCAAACAGGAACAGCCATTGGAGATAGTTTTAATGCCGAGGTCCGACAGCAAGCGGATGCTCATATTGCTAGGATGTTTTTCACTGCAGGTGTGTAGTTTTGCATCTGTTCTTTTTATTCAAGCATGGTAAATTTTGCTTACTTTGTTTGCTGCACCATATTGTAGGACTTCCATTCAACCTTGCAAGGAACCCTAACTTCCGGGCAGCCATTTGAACTATGTTCCTACCATTTATGTAATGCACTCTTAAATTTTTAGACTAAGGCCATTTGAACTATCTGTTATGTGGCCACCTGAGCCTTGTAAGCTCCTATCCGTTATGCTTTTAGTCAATTTGTCATGGTTTGGTTGTGTTTTGCTGTTTGTCAAGTACCATTTCAGATTATTATGATCTATCTCTCTCTCTAATACTAATAGACTGCTGTTTGTTGTGTTTTGCAAGATGCAATGACATGGATTTGGTTTGGATGGTCAATCAATCACTTGAATTGAAATAGGAGACAACAGACAACAAATGGGGCAGTATTTCTTTCTCTTTTCTGTCTTTAACTGTATATTACATGTACATTTATATTTATTTTTTATATATACTTGCCGTGTCCCCGATGGGCTGTTTTTGGAAAAAGCCGTATCCCGTGTCCCCATATGCGTGTCGCCGTGTCCGTGTCGCCGTGTCGGTGCTTTTTAGCCTATTAATGTGTTTTGAGCATGAGGCAATTGTTTTCTCAAATATAGTTACTCTATTTTAGATTAGTAGTAATCCTTCTCTATGTTTCTGCAATTTCAATTCCTGATGTTTTCTGCACATCCCTCTTGTTATAGTCAGCAAGACAAGAAGAACATACTTGTGTATGAGTTCATGCACAACGAAAAGGAGCGCCTTAGCTGATGTTAAATTTTCTGTGTGGAATCAACAGCATGCTGTTGTATATACACCTATTTGGATCTTTAGAACTGCAGGGTATGCTTAGTTTTTATATTTGCTGATTCAGGTTGTCTTAGCCTGCAGCACTCCGTCTAGGCTACTGCGTAGCCCATTTCCTTTGAAGAGGGTACATCCAAATGAAAGCTTGGAATTACCTAATAGGTGCATACATGAACTATTGATGGTGTGAATAGAAATACCGGCAATGGCACAGATGCTTGGCGACCTTCATGTCGTGCCTCCAAGGCAGGCCACGAGCGATGGCCCCCGTGAGGTCAGCCTTGCAAGGAAATAGGGCAAGTCCGCTGCCAATTATGCAAGATACACATAGTTTGCGTTTGTTGTTTACAGGTCAGTTTTTAACCATTTGACTTGTCTTTTATACATTATAGTAATTCGCAAAAAAGAAACTTTTGATAAAGCATATATTGGTATATAGTAGACCATTCTAGACCATATCTCTTGAATACATAGTTTATAATATTTTTTGGTTTTTAATATATGAGAGTTCCCATCTTAGTTAGTGGAACCGCTATGCTTCACAGTATACAATGCTTTGCATGCTAGTATAATTCATAAGTGTTTTTTCGTTTTCAGGTGTTGATAATATGGTGAGTGGTTGAAGAGGAACTGGGGAAGCATGAGGAGAAGGGCAGTCCAGAGGGTGAAATGAGCATGTGACTTGTACAGAATGAACAAATTTTCTTTTAAATGATTTGAGTGTATGCTGATATGTGAAAGTCAATCATATGAATTCCCAATTAGCCTATTGTGTGTTTTCAATATTTTGTTGTGCATTGATAAAATGTTTTCAGTGCCTGAGTGTGCAAGTTGAATTTTGAAACAGATGAGAGAACAACCATGCATAATAGAATTTGCCCTTCAGAAAGGTTCGGGTTTGCTGTTGTGATTAAAAGTAGGAGATTTATATACCTATAACAGAACAGTTCCTCGAGCTAAAGGCTTCTATAACTTCTGATCTCTGTTTGTGTGATTTTTTTACCAGCATTGTAAAAGGTCATGTTGCACAGTGTATTGGGTTTCAATTCAGGGAGGTGACATCTTAGTAAATTGTGGGTTTGATCTCCAAGTGTGCTTGAACATAATCAGGTCAAGGAAGATATTGCATTGCATCTTTGCGGTAAAGTTGTACTCCCTCCGTTCCCAAATATAAGTCTTTTCAGAGATTTCAACAAGGACTACATAGGATGTATATAGAAATTTTAAAATATAGATTCACTTATTTTGCTCCGTATGTAGTCCATGTTGAAATCTCTAAAAGAACTTATATTTAGAAACAAAGGGAGTATGTCATATACCTTGTGCCATTTGGCTCTATGTTACTTGAATAAGATCACAAAATATATGCTGTGGTGTGACGCTTGACGTGGTTCTGTCAAGAACCTAGTTGGGAGTTGAAGCATCTATCCTGGACTTATCTGAGGCCGGAGGGACCATGGATGATCATAGGAGATTTTAATGGACTTATCTGACTCCCTCCGTCCCATAATATAAAGATCATTTAGCTGTTTTAGCTTGCAAAATGTTCTTATATTATGGGATGGAGGGAGTAATTTACAGGACATGACAAACCCAGAACATGATAAATCTAAAATAATATCTATCTTACAAATGCGAACATCTTTTATGTTGTAATAGTCAAACTTACATCTTTTTTACGAAACAGAAGATAGCATACTTGTGGCTGCACAAACAATTATATTCTTTACATCGAGCTAAAAGAACGACGGAAAAGATATTTACTTGCTAGACTAAAAGATCGATGGAAAAATATTTCTCAAGCTTAACTCTTATCAATTTTAGTTAAAAAAGGCACGCCTAAGCGAGCGCTTAAGTGCGCCTAGGATCTAGGCGATAGCAAAACGCCTAGCACATAACTGCGCTTAATCTGCGCATAATTGCGCATAAGCATGCGCTTTGGTCAGAAAAGCTCAAGGCGGTGGCAAAACGCACAATTAACGCCTAGCGCTTTTTTGAACTATTTTTACCTCCACAAAGAGGCAGATCATTAATATTGCAACCAACATTTCATTTGCATGGTACTCACTCTGCACCGATGTGAATCCTATATCCCATCATCTGTGACTAAAGTCCCAGGTGCTATCTGAATTGTGTGCTACCACAAGTGAAATCCACCTCGAATTGCCAATATTTGGATCATAGTGATGCACAATGGTTGTAGACACAATCCAGTCTTCTATTGACGAAATATCAGAACAAGATTAGTAACTCTGTTAATGCACGTAAATACAGATAAACAAAATATCTATCAAGACTTCAATGACGACATGCCTGCAGCATTCTTGAATTTGCATTACTAAGTACCCCCTCCGTCCCAAAATAAGTGTCACTAACTTCTGTACTAAATCAGCGACACTTATTTTGGGACGGAGGGAGTATATGCAGAACTGAAGTTTAACCAAGAACGTTACATTGTTGTATTTCTTTACAGAATTAGCCCACCGCTGTGATTACAATGCTAATTGTAGTAATTTTTAGATTCAACTATGTTATACTTCCTCCGTCCCAAAAAGCTTGACTTAGATTTGTCTAGATAGAGATGTATCTAAACACGTTTTAGTGTTAGATTCATCTGTATCTAGATAAATCTAAGACAAAATTTTTGGGACGGAGGTAATAGAACTGAAGGTGCCTACATTAAATTTCTCCAAAATTTCTAAAGGAAGCAAAAGATAAGAAAAATATTTGCCCTAAGATTTCTCCAAGAAATGCATACCAGAAGCAAAATTAATATATTGATGTAGATGACTTTAATCTTCATGTAAAGTGGATCAACCGCCATACAGGAGGGTCCAGGCACATGCTCATAAACTTGGTTGATGTTGTCGTGGTTAATCTAGTCTTGTTTCTTGCCGCCGGTTTATATGAACAAGAAACCAACAAAACTAAAGTTCACTTTAATATAAAGTTTTAGCTGCAGCGAGAAAAGAGTCGCCAAGCTCTTGTACATTTGGTCGATGGACTTTAAAGAAAAATTATGGATAAATGAAGAAGCTAGATCTGTCCATATAGTGCAAGAAACAAGTAGTGAGCGAGACAAAATCTTAGTGATGACAAAGGAATGCGTTGGTATTGAAGACAAACACTAGGCAAGCCTAACAAATCGACTCTTCCACCCTTTCGGCGGCGGCGAGCATGGACCATGAGAACTCCAAGAACCTCTCTTGAATCCATGACTTACATACAACTCGAGTAGCTGCTGCGGTGCCTCTGTTCGATGCGCTGGGAAGTAGGTAGAGATGAAGGTCGTACATGATATAGAAGACGGTGAGCTACATCTTGCATCTACAAACGAGGGCGACCTTAGGCTTGTGTTCGACAATGCAATTCTTGGTTGGTGTGTTCGATAGCAACCAGGGCAGCGATGCGAGGTGTCGACGATTGAACACAATAGCAACCCTAGTTGGTTGAGCTCGCTCTTCACGAGAGAGGAAGAAGAATCAGGTTGGGGCGAGCGAGTCCATGAGGCAGGGGCAAGACATGGTGGGTCCACTCATCGGCGAGAATTTGTTTGAGAGAGGGGGAAGACACACGAACATGCGAATCGACATACTATGGCCTACCATCAAGACCTCACTCCCCTTTAATAGTAAACATAGTAGGAATAACAATAGTTTCTTCCTTCAGAGGTTCATGAGCTCGTGAAGAAGCGAAGGATCTCTATTGTCGGTTCTTTAAACACATTGGCTAATATCCTGGATTTTCATACCGTAGGATGGTACTTTTAGTCGGTACAATGATTGTTGGATTTGATGGAACTGTGAGTGGCCCTTTGACATATTTTAGTGTCGTTAAGCTGTACTTAGGTCTATGCTTAACAATTCTGCTCTTTTTCTAAATCCTGCTCTTTTTCTAGGGTCCGATCTTGGTACTATGTTGATAAGCGAGGGTGCAAGGCTCAAGGGAAGCCGGTTCTGTAGCTCTGTGTATATTTATTGTATGCTTATGGTATCTTGGATGAGGGGTATGTTTTTTTATACTTCTATATGTTGCTTTGCTCATTGTTTATATTATTTTGAAGTTGGATCCCTTATGTTTGTGTTTTACATTTCAGTTACAAATTCAACATGTCAGTTGAGGTTCTTGAGTGAGCATGGTGGGCTTTTATCACACAACATTCCGTGACGGAGCTAGTGGTGGCGGTGTTCGTGGTGGTATGCATTCTATTTCTTAGGGCCAGTTCTTTTGACGGCTCCTCTCCAGCTTTTTCCATAAGCTGCCTTCATCATTCATTGAGGCTTTTGAACTAGTTGTGAAATTGCAAGTTTAGAAGCCTCAACAAATTTTGAGAGCGGCTTATTTTTTAAGCTGGGGAAAGGCAGCTTATTTTTTTAAGCCACCCAAAAGAACTGACCCTTAGTATCTATCCTGATATTTATTTTGTTCACTCTATAAGAATGGTACACCATGCATGCATATTTGTTAAACACCTTGTCATTATATCTTCCTTTTGAAATCGCAAATATAACTGTTTAGTGAGTTACAATTACTTTCCTAAATTTTTGGCAAAGTTGAGAGTTTTTTGCATTTTCCATCACGTAATGCACACCCCTAGGTTGGGCATAGAGATTATCGTCTAATGTTAATAAATTAAAGCACACCTTTCTATTTAGTGTTGTAGAGTATAGACATGGGTGTAGACATCTAGTCAAAGCTACCTAGGATTTCTAAAACAATATAATTACTCCCTCTGTACCTAAATAATTGTAGTCCAACTATAATTATTTAGGTACAGAGGAAGTATGATGGTTGTGTTAGAAAGCAACTTGTATTCCCATGAGGCCATAGGCCAGTATATATACATGTATAGGTGGTGGACTATATGCAGGAGACCCCTTATATATTGGGATAAATACAAAAGGGTACATGACTTATATTATAACTCTTAACACCCCCTCAAACTCATGGTGGATGAACAACACTGAGTTTGGAGAGATAAAAGCCATGTTGTGCTCTAGTCTGGGCCTTCGTCAGGAAATCCGCCAACTGTAACTCGGAAGGCACATACTGAAGAGCAATAACTTGATCCTGCACAGCAGCGCTCACATAGAAAGCATCAACGCCAATATGCTTGGTGAGCTCATGCTTCACAGGGTCGCGCGCAATGCTAATAGCACCTGTAGTGTCAGATAAGAGTAGAGTCGGTGTAGTGACAGAAACACCAGAATCCTGAAGTAACCACCGTAACCAAGTCACCTCTGCCGTTAAAAGAGCCATCGCTCGCAACTCAGCCTCTGCACTTGAACGGGAAACTGCAATCTGTTTCTTCGTCTTCCAGGCAATGAGAGAACCACCAAGAAAAACACAGTAAGCAGAAAGTGAACGGCGATCTGAAGGATCACTAGCCCACGTAGCATCCGAATAGGCCTGAAGCTGTAAAGAACTGGAGCGAGGAAAGAATAGACGGTGAGAGATCGTGCCCCGAAGATATCGGAGAACACGGAGGAGATGACTATAGTGAACCGATGTAGGAGCAGAGACGAACTGACTCAGAATATGAACCGGATAAGAAATATCCGGACGAGTGACAGCCAGGTAAACAAGACTGCCAACAAGATGACGATAACGCGTCGGGTCAGGCAGGGGATCACCATCAGTAGCGCATAGGTGAACATTGAGCTCCATAGGAGTCTCAACAATGCGCTCATCAGTAAGAGCAGCACGAGCAAGAAGATCCTGGATATACTTTTCCTGGGATATAAAGAAGCCATCAGAGGTAGAAGAAACTTCAATCCCAAGAAAGTAGCGAAGAGGTCCAAGATCAGACATAAGGAACTGCTCACTAAGACGGGCCTTGACAAAGGCAATATACTCGGGGTCATCCCCAGTGATGACCATATCATCAACATAGAGAAGAAGAAGAGTCCGACCACGAGGAGAAAGGTGAATAAATAATGCTGGATCATGAACACTGGGTGAAAAACCAGCGGCAGTCACCACAGAGGCAAAACGCTCAAACCAGGCACGGGGGGCTTGCTTAAGGCCATAGAGAGAGCGACGAAGACGACATACCATGCCATCAGGAACAGAATACCCAGGTGGTGGCTGCATGTACACCTCCTCACGCAGCTCACCATTAAGAAAAGCATTCTTAACATCAAGCTGAGAGATAGACCAGTGGCGTGTAGAGGCCACGGCAAGAAGTGTACGAACAGTGGTCATATGAGCCACAGGAGCAAAAGTCTCGTCATAAGCACGACCATGCTCCTGCTGAAAACCACGAGCCACAAGACGAGCTTTGTGACGCTCAAGAGAACCATCAGAGCGAGTCTTAACCTTGTAGACCCACTTACAAGTGATGGGACGAACTCCGGGAGGAAGGGAAACAAGATCCCACGTACCAGTGCGTTCAAGAGCAACAATCTTCTCTGCCATCGCAAACTGCCATTCAGGATGAACAACAGCCTGATGATAAGTAGTCGGCTCAAGAACAGCAGCACCAGCGGTGGAAAATCCAAAGCGATCAACAGGCGGACGAGGACGAGAACGCAAACCATAAGTAGGCTGAGATGAGGATGATGACACATCCACAGAGGCATCCACAGAACGTGAACGACGAGTGTAATACTGAGGAAAAGATGGAACAATGGAAGGAGGAATCGCCAAGGTAGAATTGGGGAGTGACGACGAAGAAGTCACCGGAGAGGAAGGTGTAGACTCCAGTGACATGCTAGACGAGGAGACCGTGGAAGATGGTGGCGACAAATCGACTGGAGGTGGAGAAGCAGAGGGAGCGGAACGAATAGGCAAAGGCTCGACAGGTGTGATAGGTGTGTCAGGAAAAGTGAGAAAAGAGACATCCTCCACTGAAAAAGTCGAGGAAGATGGGCGTGCGTAGAAGGGACGAGACTCATCGAAAGTCACATCCCGAGAGATACGCATCTGACGACCGATAGGATCCCAACAACGATAGCCCTTATGCTCATCACTATAGCCTAAGAAGACACACTCAACAGACTGAGCGGTCAGTTTGGTGCGTTCGCGGGGGGCAAGAAGAACATAGCAAACACAACCAAACAAGCGAAGCATCGAATAATCAGGAGAACGATCAAAAAGACGCTCGAAAGGAACACCACCCTGTAGAGCAGCGGAAGGCTGGAAATTGATGAGATAGGTGGAGGTGGAGACGGCCTCAGCCCAAAAATGAGGCGGGAGAGAGGCAGCAATCATCAATGCACGAGCCGTCTCAAGAAGATGACGATGCTTGCGCTCAGCCACGCCATTCTGAGCATGAGCACCAGGACAAGAGAATTGAGAGAGAGTCCCTTGCTCAGCAAGAACACCACGCAACATCTTAGAGATATACTCGCCAGCGGAGTCAGCACGAAACACACGAATGGGAGAAGAGAACTGAGTATGAACCATGGCAGCAAAACGCTTATAAATGGACAACACCTCACTACGAGAAGTCATGAAATAAAGCCATGTGTAACGAGAGAAGTCATCTATGAAAATAATATAGTATTTATGACCCCCTTTCGAAGCGAAGGGAGCCGGACCCCATACATCGGAATGGACTAAATCAAAAGGACGCTTAGACACTGACTCACTATGTGGATATGGTAACTGAATCTGCGACAACACCTCACTAGAGAAGTCATGAAATAAAGCCATGTGTAACGAAAGAAGTCATCTATGAAAATAATATAGTATTTATGACCCCCTTTCGAAGCGAAGGGAGCCGGACCCCATACATCGGAATGGACTAAATCAAAAGGACGCTTAGACACTGACTCACTATGTGGATATGGTAACTGAATCTGCTTGCCAAGACGACAACCCTGACACTCTAAGGAGGCATCTCCTGAGACAGACCCCAGAAGACCTCGACGAACTAACGACGACAAACGAGAACCACACAGATGACCAAGTCGATGATGCCACTGCTGGAAAGAACCAGTAGCCGAGGCGACCAAAGCGGAAGAACTAGCGATAGAGTGGGCAGCGGAAGGAACATGAAGCCAGTCCAACTCCCAAAGACCCTCAGAATCACGGCGGCGAGGACCAGCCGCAACCAGAGTGCGCGTGCGACGGTCCTGGACAGAACAAGAGTCAAGGTCAAGGATGACACGACAACCAGAATCAGCAAGTTGACCAGCGGAAAACAAATTCATGGTAAGTCGAGGAACATGAGCAACATCAGGAACAGAATAAGGAGTGGTAAGAGTGCCTCTACTAACGACAGGAAGGGGAGTACCATCAGCGGTGAGGACATGAACAGGAGAAGCAAGCGATCGAAGAGAGGACAGAGTGGAAGAATTAGAAGTCATATGAAAGGAAGCTCCAGAGTCCAGAACCCATGGGGATGTACCTGACTGTGTAGAAGGTGGTTGCTCAGTGCGGGAAGCCTCAGTCACAGAACCAGCAGTACCCGTTGAGGAAGAACCTGAAGCAGCGAGCAGACGCTTAAGTCTCAGAATATCCTGCTCAGTCAAAGCGATGGCTGAAGCTGTCGAGGTAGATGACGAAGTCGCTGTAGATGATGTCCGCGCCTTGCGCAAGTGTTTCTTCTTCGTGTAGCAGTGGGACTCAATATGACCATCATTGTTGCAGTAGTTACAATGTGGACGGGGGCGACCTGAGCCGCCAGAAGGAGTGGGCAAGAGTGGCGGAGCACTCGAGCGAGAAGGGGTCGGTGCAGCAGGTGGCGTAGAAAAAGTCCGAGCAGCGAGCACCGAGGGAACCTCCAGCAAACCAGCACCACGTAAGCGAGTCTCCTCAGCACGAATCTCAGAAAGCGCCTCCATGAGAGAAATACGGCCACGAGCAAACAACTGAGCACGCCGGGGCTCAAACTCCTTACGGAGCCGAGACAGGAACTCGTAGACGCGATGAAACTCCAAGTCGGCCTGGACAGCCTGGCAACAGGGGCAAGTACGACAACCAGCACTGCGGAGAGAATCAAGCTGGCGCCAGATAGTAGAACTCTGTGCATAGAAGTCATCAACAGTAGAGTCACCCTGCTGAAGAGCATGCTCCTGACGGACCACAGAGAGGTATAAGGCATCACCAGAGGGCTCATAGCGCTGACGAAGGCGGGTCCACATCTCAAATACAGTAGGAAGGCCCAGAAACTCAGAAGCAAACTGAGGCAGAACACTAGCAGTGAGAACAGCGACAACACGAGCATCATCATCAAGCCACTGGGTGTAAACGGACAGAGCACCATGATACACCTGAAGAGCCTCCTCATAAGCCAAGACCTTCTCATCATAAGCACTCACAGCGGCCTCATCAGCAAGCTTAGTCGCATCCTTTGCGGCCTGAGAAGCATCCGCAGGAAGAGCCGGTGGGGTCGGCGGAGTGGGAGCCACGGGAGGAACCGGACATGGCGGACAGCAGACCTCGCCGGAAAGAAAACCCCATAGGCGGATGCCACGCATGTGAATGCGCATGAAGCCAATGAACTCGGTGTAGTTAGTGCCATCAAAGATCACCGGACAACGAGGAACAACAACGTAGCCGGATGCAGCAGACATTTTTTTTACTCTTTTTTTTTTGAGATCACGTCGAGACAGGAGAATCCGACGAAATCCGACGAATTCAGCAGCGAGGGGCGACGAGATCGGGATCTGGTGGTGACGGGAGCTAGCAGGCAGTAGTTTTGTAGTAGAGCCTGGCTCTAATCCGGATCGGGAGCTGGTGGTGACGGGCTCTAATCTGGATCGGGATTGGATCAGCAGTGCCTGGAATCCAGATCGGGATTGTGCAGAGGACGGCGCGACCTGGAGAGCACGACCGGGAGCAGAGCCTTGATCCAAGCTGGAGATCAGACTAGATCAGGGAAACAGGCAGATCCTGGCAGTGCTAGTCTGGGAGCCGCTTCTGGGAGTTTGACCTGGAGCGGTGACGGGATCTGGAGGCTTCGAACAGGGCCGGTGATGGGAGCAAGTATGGACCTGGACGTGTTGGACCGGGAGCTCGAGCGGGACGAGCTCACTCACCCGATCCGATCCGGCGGGATCTGGAGGCTTCGAGCCGGGCCGGCGGGAGCAGACGAGGAGTCGGCGGCAGGACGGGGAGGCACAGACGAGCAGAACCCGCGGGAGCAGCAGGAGGAGGAAGACTCGGCAGCGTGGGCACCTGCGGCAGGATTCAATCCTGCGAGAAGCAGCCGTAGGAGGAGATCGAGAGAGGTAGCAGCAGACAGACGACGGCTGCGTGGAGATTGGATCGGAGCACGAGTTGCGCGTGCGAAAAAAATAACCTAAGGCTCTAATACCATGTTAGGAAAACAACTTGTATTCCCATGAGGCCATAGGCCAGTATATATACATGTACATGTGGTGGACTATATGCAGGAAACCCCTTATATATTGGGATAAATACAAAAGGGTACATGACTTATATTATAACTCTAACAGGTTGCATGTAAATTACTTGCGCAGATTTATTCCTTTCTTTCATACGACTTACATGTTGGTAGTTTCTAGAAATATGGTGTGATGTATAAAGAATTATGGTAAATGCTATGTCTAGTGTTTGGGTCAAATTATTATTTGAAAGTCGGGGTTAAAGTTTATTGAGAAAAGAAGATTATCATTTGGGCTTGATAGAGTATGACCATATCCCACTCGGTCCTGTTATGCAAATGGCCCACTTTGGAGAAGAATATACCAACCATTTTGGTAGTGAGCCTAACTCACCTCAACAATTCTATTTGGGCCTCATTTCCCTAAACGCTAGACTATTTCTAGTAGTCACTTCACGATCTGAGAGAGGGAAGGCCAGCGGCCATGGCAACATTGTCCCCTCGGTTGTTCGTGCCACTTGAGAGCATGAAGGCTCTAGCGACATCGTGCGAGTGGCATTAGCGCTAGCGACTTCGCCACCATCCTAGCCGCGAAAGCAATGTCGTACAACATATAGTGGAGGGTAGAGCTGGATAGTGGCACGACGGCGTTGACGTTGCAGGAGGAGGTGCACTTGTACGGGGCACTGCAGTGTGGTTCTTCATCGAAGGAATCACTAGCCCACGTAGCATCATGCGTTGGAGGAGGAGGTGCACTCGTACGGGGCGCACTACGGTCTGGTTCTTCTTCCAAGCAATTAGAGAACCACTAGAAATGCACAGTAAGCAAAAAGTGAACGACGATCCGAGGGATCACTAGCACACGCAACATCATGCATGGAGCTATAATGAATGGGAACGGGAAAAAATAGATAGTGATCGATCGTGCCATGAAAATATCAAAACACACAAAGAAGATGACTAGTGAGCCGAAGTGGGGGTAGAGACAAACTTACTCAAAATATGGACATGGTAGGAGATATCCGGGCGAGTGGCAGCTTAGAAGATTCCCAACAAGATGACGATAACGTGTCAAAGCAGACAAAGGGTCACCATCAGTAGCACGAAGATGAATATTGAGCTACATGGGAGTCAATGATGCACTCATCATTAAGAGAAACACAGTAAGAGCAGCACGAGCAAGAAGATCTAGGATTACTTTTCTTCACCAACAAGAGACCTTGATCCAAAAGAAAGTAACAAAGTGGGCCAATATTAGACATAAGAAACTGCTCACTAATATGTGCCTTCACAAAGGCAATATACTTAGTCTCTTTGCTAGTGGTGAACATGTCATCAACTTATAGAAGAGTACGACCAAGAGCAGAAAGGTGGATCAACAACAAATCATGAGTACTCGCTGAAACCAACGACAAACACCGCAGAGCAAAACGCTCAAAGCAGACAAGAGGGCTTGCTTCCGGCCATGGAGAGTGACGAACACGACAAATCATGTCGTACGGAACATAATACCTAGGTGGTGGCTGCATGTAAAGCTCCTCGCATAGCTCTCCATTAAGAAAGACATTCTTAACATCAAGTTGAGATATAGAACAATGGCGAATGTGCAAAAAATGGTCATATGGTTCACGTGAGCAAAAAGCCACGAGCCATAAGACGAGCTTTGTAACGCTGAACATAACCATCAGAGCGAGTCTTAACATGTGACGGGACGAACACAAAGAGGAAGAGAAACAAGACCCCAGGTGCTGCTGCGCTCAAGAGCAACAATCTCCTTTGCTATCGCAAACTGCCATTTTGGATGAACAACAACATCACAATAAGAAGTCGGCTCAAGAATCATTGAGATAAACTCAGGTTATGGAGGCAAGGAAGTCACCGGTGATGAAGGTTTAGGATCCCATGATAAGTGAGGTGAGGAGATCATAGGAGATGATGGTGCTGAATCTGGAATAATTGGAGAAGTAGGAGCAGTACGAGGAATGGACTAGGGCTCAACAATGGTGATAGGAGTGTCGGGAAAAGTGAGGTAACAAATATCCTCCACTGAAAAGGCCGGGGAAGATGGTCACACGTAGAAGGGCCGGGACTCATCAAAAGTCATACCGTGAGAAATAGTCACCCGATGACCAACATGATCCTAACAACATTATCTCTTATGCTCATCGTTGTATCCTATGAACACTCAACAGACTAAGTAGTAAGTTTGGTACATTCATGACAGGCAGTAAGGGCACATCAAACACAACCAAACAATTGAAGCGCTGAATAATATGGAAACGATCAAATAGACTCTCGAAAGGAGATGACCATGGTGGAAGTGGAGACACATTCAACCCAAAAGTGTGGCGTAAGTGAGGTAGTGACCATCCAAACGTGTGACGGAAGAGAGAGCAGTGACATTGAACCTACGAGTCGTCTCAATAGTTGATGATGCTTGCCCTCAGCCATGCCATTTCTGAGTATGAGCACCAGGATAAGAGAACCGAGCAAGACCACCCTCCACAACAAGGATTGAACGCAACATCTTGGATATTTATTCTCGACCAGAGTCATCACAATATACAAGAATAGGCGTAGAGAACTTGGTGTGAACCATGGAAGCAAAACGCTTACACAGATAAGACCTCCCTACGAGAGGAAATAAAGTATATCCAGGTATGTTGAGAGAAGTCATCTATAAATATAGTAGTAGCGATGACCTCCTTTCGAGGCGAAATGAGATGGACCCCAGACATCAAAGTGAACAAGGTTGAAAGGATGTTGAGACACTGTCTCGCTATGAGCATAAGGTAACTATAGCTGTTTACCAAGCCGACAACCCAGATAGTTTAAAGACATCGTCGGAGACCGATCCAAGAAGACCACGTCAAACTAAGGATGCGAGATGAGAGCCACAGAAGTGACCCGAGGCGACGATGGCACTTCTAAGCGTAACTGGTAGACAACGTAACAGAGGTGGAGAGACTAGCGGCTGTAGCAGCAGAGTCACTTGATCCAGCATCCTACGTGCCTGTGCGCTCTCCGTTACTCACCGATCCGGCTTGGTGTGCTTCTCCTGTTTGCGGGTTGTGTGCCACGCACTTGATTAAGCACCCCACGTTCTCCTACAGTGCGCCCTTGACCCTGGCTTTAGGTAGCGCCGTGTCCTCGGCTTGCCGTGCATAATCCAGGTATGCGCCGACTGTCCGAGCTCCTGCTCACCATTGGTGTTGCTCGAGCGTGGGTTCTGCTGTCGCCCATAAAGGGAACACGGGATGTGGGATTGAGACAGTTCACATAGCAACCCACAGCAAGGCAAAGGATGCCCATCCAACTGGTAGGGAGCGGAGGTCGCCCAAAAAGGCGGATGTTGACTCCATAGGAGTCTCAAACAGTACGCTTGTTAGTAAGAGCAGCAGGAGCAAGAAGATCCTGGATATACTTCTCTTAGCAAATAAAGAAGCCATCAAAGGTAGACTCTGGGAAGTAGCGATGAGGACCAATGTCAGACATAAGAAACTCACTGTGACGAGCCTTCACCAAGGCAATGTATTTAAGAGTCGTGCAGGATCATGAGCACTCGTTGAAAAACGAGCCGCATTAACCACAGAGACAACACTCAAACCAGGCATGAGGGGTTTGCTTGAGACCATATAGAAAACGTCGAACAGGACAAACCATGCCAGCTGGAAAAGAATACCCAAGTGGTGGCTACATGTAGGCATTGTTGACATCAAGTTGAGAGAGAGAGAGATACTATGTTGGCAAACAAAAACCACATCGGAAAGTGTGCCAAAAGTGGTCATCTGGGCCATATTGGAGCAAATGTCTGATCGTAATTCAAACTATATGTTCTCACTACTAGACGAGCTTTGTAAAGCTCTAGAGAAACATCATAGTCTCACCCTTGTGGGCCCAGTTACAAGTGATGAGACGAGCAAGAGGAGGAAGGGAAATGAGATTCCACTAGCCGACGAGGGGAAGATCATTTGATGCCATCACATGCTGCCATTGTGGATGAAAAAACGTCCTGATAAGAAGTCGTCTTGCGAAGAGCACCGCAATAACTAACCATTGCAGTCAATAGGCAGAAGCGGGCGAGCATGAAAGCCATAAGTAGGCTGATCTGGAGCTATGTGTTGCCAACAGAAGAAGACATAGTAGTTGAGGGAGATGACTCATTAGAAGAATCCACAGCACGCGAACAATGAGTGTAGTAAAGTCAAGGTAGATGAGCAAAAGAAGGAACATGCAAAGACAAACTGCCAAGAGTGCCTCGACTATCGACTGGCAGGGAAGTTACATTGAGAGTAAAAACATGAACATGAGAATCTAGATGTGGAATACGCAAGTGGTGGCTGCACGTAAAACCCCTCACAAAATTCACCATTAAAAAAGACATTCTTAACATCAAGCCGAATCGGAGTGACGAATAAAGGCCGCAACAAGATGTGTGTGAACAATTGTCGTATGGCCTGCATGAGCAGAAACTCTCATCGTAATTAGGACCACGATTCTACTGAAAGCCACGAGCCACAAGACGAGTTTTGTAATGTTCAAGAGAACCATCAGAGCGAGTCTTAACCTTGTAGACGCACCAAGTAATGGGACGAACACGAGGACGAAGGGACACAATATCCGATGTGCTAATGCGCTCAACAGTAGCAATATCCTCTACCATGGCAAGGCGCCATTTGGTATGAATAACATCAAGATAAGAAGTCTGCTCAAGAAAGTAGCGCCAACGTTTCATAGCCTAAGGTGGTCAACAGACAAAAGTGGACGAGGTCGCAAGCCATAAGAAGGCCGAGACGGAGAAGATGGCACATCAATAGATGCATCCACAATACACGAACGGCGTGTATAAAAATGAGGCAAATGTGGAAGAATACGAGCAAGAATCATCGAGATAAACTCAGGTTATGGAGACAAGTCACCGGTGATGAAAGTTTAGAATCCCCGTGATAAGCGAAGTGAGGAAATCATAGGAGATGATGGTGTTGAATTTGTAATAATTGGAGAACCAGGAGCAGTACGAGGAATGGATTAGGGCTCAACAATAGTGATAGGAGTGTCGGGAAAAGTGAGGCAACACATCCTCCATTGAAATGGTTGGGCATGATGGTCACACGTAGAAAGGTCGAGACTCAATAAAAGTCATACCGTGAGAAATAGTCACCCAATGACCAACATGATCCTAACGACAGTATCTCTTATGCTCATTGTTGTATCCTATGAACACTCAACAAACTAAGTAGTAAGTTTGGTACATTCACGATAGGTAGTAAGGGCACATCAAACACAACCAAACAATTGAAGCGCTGAATAATCTGGAAACGATCAAATAGACTCTCGAAAGGAGATGACCGTGGTGGAAGTGGAGACGCATTCAACCCAAAAGTGTGGCGTAAGAGAGGCAGTGACCATCGAAAAGTGTGGCGTAAGAGAGGCAGTGACCATCGAAAAGTGTGGCGTAAGAGAGGCAGTGACCATCGAAAAGTGTGGCGGAAGAGAGAGCAATGACATTGAACCTACGAGCCGTCTCAATAGTTGACGATGCTTGCCCTCAGCCATGCCATTTCTGAGTATGAGCACCAGGATAAGAGAACTGAGCAAGACCAGCCTGCTCAACAAGGATTGAACGCAACATCTTGGAGATTTATTCTCCACCAGAGTCATCATAGTATACAAGAATAGGCGTAGAGAACTTGGTGTGAACCATGGAAGCAAAACGCTTACACAGATAAGACCTCCCTACGAAAGGAAATAAAGTATATCCAGGTGTGTCGAGAGAAGCCATCTATAAATATAGTACTAGCGATGACCTCCTTTCGAGGCGAAAGGAGATGGACCCTAGACATCAAAGTGAACAAGGTTGAAAGGATGTTGAGACACTGTCTCGCTATGAGCATAAGGTAACTATAGCTGTTTACCAAGCCGACAACCCAGACAGGTTAGAGATATCGTCTGAGACTGATCCAAGAAGATCATGTCAAACTAAGGATGCGAGATGAGAGCCACACAAGTCACCCCAGGCGACGATGGCACTTCTAAGCATCACTGGTAGACAAGGTAACAGAGGTGGAGAGACTAGCGGCTATAGCAGCATAGTCACATGATCCAACATCCTACGTGCCTGTGCGCTCTCCGTTACTCACCGATCCGGCTTGGTGTGCTTCTCTTGTTTGCGGGTTGTGTGCCACGCACTTGATTAAGCACCTCACATTCTCCTACAGTGCGCCCTTGACCCTGGCTTTAGGTAGCGCCGTGTCCTCGGCTTGCCGTGCATAATCCAGGTATGCGCCGACTGTCCGAGCTCCTGCTCACCATTGGTGTTGCTCGAGCGTGGGTTCTGGTGTCGCCCATAAAGGGAACACGGGATGTGGGATTGAGACAGTTCACATAGCAACCCATAGCAAGGCAAAGGATGCCCATCCAACTAGCAGGGAGAGGAGGTGGACCAAAAAGGTGGATGTTGACTCCATAGGAGTCTCAACAGTACGCTTGTCAGTAAGAGCAGCAGGAGCAAGAAGATCCTGGATATACTTCTCTTAGCAAATAAAGAAGCCATCAAAGGTAGACTCTGGGAAGTAGCGATGAGGGCCAAGGTCAGACATAAGAAACTCGCTGTGAGGAGCCTAGTTACAAGTGATGAGACGAGCAAGAGGAGGAAGGGAAATGAGAATCCACTAGCCGACGAGGGGAAGAGCATTTGATGCCATCACATGCTGCCACTGTGGATGAAAAAAATGTCATGATAAGAAGTCTTCTTGCGAAGAGCACCGCAGTAACTAACCATAGCAGTCAATAGGCAGAAGCGGGCGAGCTCGAAAGCTATAAGTTGGCTGATCTAGAGCTATGTGTTGCCAACAGAAGCAAATATCTGATCGTAGTCATGACTATAATGTTCTCACCACTAGAAAAGGTTTGTAAAGCTCTAGAGAAACATGAAGAGGAGGAAGGGAAATGAGATTCCACTAGCCGATGAGGGGAAGAGCATTTGATGCCATCACATGCTGCCATTGTGGATGAAAAAACGTCATGATAAGTGGTGTTCTTGTGAAGAGCACTGCAATAACTAACCATAGTAGTCAATAGGCAGAAGTGGGCAGCTGGAAAGCCATGATAAGAGAGGTGAGGAAATCATAGGAGATGATGGTGCTGAATCTGTAATAATTGGAGAAGCAGGAGCAGTACGGGGAATGGATTAGGGCTCAAAAATAGTGATAGGAGTGTTGGGAAAAGTGAGGCAACACACATCCTGCACTGTAAAGGTCGGGGAAGATGGTCACACGTAGAAGGGACAAGACTCGGTAAAAGTCATACCGTGAGAAATAGTCACCCGATGACCAACATGATCCTAACAACAGTATCTCTTATGCTCATCGTTGTATCCTATGAACACTCAACAAACTAAGTAGTAAGATTGGTACATTCACGACAGGCAGTAAGGGCACATCAAACATAACCAAACAATTGAAGCGTTGAATAATATGGAAACGATCAAATAGACTCTCGTAAGGAGATGACCATGGTGGAAGCGGAGACACATTCAACCCAAAAGTGTGGCGTAAGAGAGGTAGTGACCATCCAAACGTGTGGCGGAAGAGAGAGGAGTGACATTGAACCTACGAGCCGTCTCAATAGTTGATGATGCTTGCCCTCAACCATGCCATTTCTGAGTATGAGCACCAGGATAAGAGAACCGAGCAAGACGGCCCTCCACAACAAGGATTGAACGCAACATCTTGGATATTTATTCTCCACCAGAGTCCTCACAATATACAAGAATAGGCGTAGAGAACTTGGTGTGAACCATGGAAGCAAAACGCTTACACAGATAAGACCTCACTACGAAAGGAAATAAGGTATATCCAAGTGTGTTGAGAGAAGTCATCTATAAATATAGTACTAGCGATGACCTCCTTTCGAGGCGAAAGGAGATGGACCCCAGACATCAAAGTGAGCAAGGTTGAAAGAATGTTGAGACACTGTCTCGCTATGAGCATGAGGTAACTATAGCTGTTTACCAAGCCGACAACCCAGATAGTTTAAAGACATCGTTGGAGACCGATCCAAGAAGACCACGTCAAACTAAGGATGCGAGATGAGAGCCACAAAAGTGACCCGAGGCAACGATGGCACTTCTAAGCATAACTGGTAGACAAGGTAACATAGGTGGAGAGACTAGCGGCTGTAGCAGCAGAGTCACTTGATCCAGCATCCTAAGTGCCTGTGCGCTCTCCGTTACCCGCCGATCCGGCTTGGTGTGCTTCTCCTGTTTGCGGGTTGTGTGCCACGCACTTGATTAACCACCCCACGTTCTCCTACAGGGCGCCCTTGACCCTGGGTTTAGGTAGCGTCGTGTCCTTGGCAGAAGCGGGCGAGCTCGAAAACCATAAGTAGGCTGATCTGGAGCTATGTGTTGCCAACATAAGCAAATGTCTCATCGTAGTCATGACTATATGTTCTCACCACTAGATGAGCTTTGTAAAGCTCTAGAGAAACATCATAGTCTCACCCTTGTTGGCCTAGTTACGAGTGATGAGGCGAGCAAGAGGAGGAAGGGAAATGAGATTCCACTAGCCGACAAGGGGAAGAGCATTTGATGCCGTCACATGCTGCCATTGTGGATGAAAAAATGTCATGATAAGAAGTCTTCTTGCGAAGAGCACCACAATTACTAACCATAGCAGTCAATAGGCAGAAGCAGAAGCGGGCGAGCTCGAGAGCCATAAGTAGGTTGATCTGGAGCTATGTGTTGCCAACAGAAGCAAATGTCTCATCGTTGTCATGACTCATGACTATATGTTCTCACCACTAGAAAAGGTTTGTAAAGCTCTAGAGAAACATCATAGTCTCACCCTTGTGGGCCAAGTTATAAGTGATGGGACGAGCAAGAGGAGGAAGGGAAATGAGATTCCACTAGGCGATGAGGGGAAGAGCATTTGATGCCATCACATGTTGCCATTGTGGATGAAAAAACGTCAAGATAAGTCTTCTTGTGAAGAGCAGTGCAATAACTAACCATACCAGTCAATAGGCGTAAGCGGGCGAGCTGGAAAGCCATAAGTAGGCTGATCTGGAGCTATGTGTTGCCCACAGAAGAAGGCATAGTAGTCGAGGCAGATGACTCATTAGAAGAATCCACAACACGCGAACATCGAGTGTAGTAAAGTCAAGGAAGACGAGGAAAAGAAGGAATGTGAAAAGACAAACTGCCAAGAGTGCCTCGTCTATCGACAGGCAGGGAAGTTACATTGACACTAAAAACATGAACATGAGAATCTAGATGTGGAATACGCAAGTGGTGGCTGCACGTAAAACCCCTCACGCAATTCACCATTAAAAAAAAGACATTCTTAACATCATGCCGAGACGGAGTGAACAATTGTCGTATGGCCCGCATGAGCAAAAACTCTCATCGTAATTAGGACCATGATTTTACTGAAAGCCACGAGCCACAAGACGAGCTTTGTAACGTTCAAGAGAACCAACCGAGCGAGTCTTAGCCTTGTAGACGCACCAAGTAATGGGACGAACACGAGGAGGAAGAGATACAATATCCCATGTGCTTATGTGCTCAACAGTAGCAATATCCTCTACCATGGCAAGGCGCCGTTTGGTATGAATAACATCAAGATAAGAAGTTTGCTCAAGAAAGTAGCGCCAACGCTTCATAGCCTAAGGCGGTCAATAGGCAAAAGTGGACGAGGTCGCAAGCCATAAGAAGGCCGAGACGGAGAAGATGGCACATCAGTAGATGCATTCACAACACACGAAAGACGCGTATAAGAGTGAGGCAAATGTGGAAGAATACGAGCAAGAATCATCGAGATAAACTCAGGTTATGGAGACAAGGAAGTCACCGGTGGTGAAAGTTTAGAATCCCGTGATAAGCGAAGTAAGGAAATCATAGGAGATGATGGTCACACGTAGAAGGGACAAGACTCAGTAAAAGTCATACCATGATAAATAGTCACCCGATGACCAACATGATCCTAACAACATTATCTCTTATGCTCATCGTTGTATCCTATGAACACTCAACAGACTAAGTAGTAAGTTTGGTACATTCATGACAGGCAGTAAGGGCACATCAAACACAACCAAACAATTGAAGCGCTGAATAATATGGAAACGATCAAATAGACTCTCGAAAGGAGATGACCATGGTGGAAGTGGAGACACATTCAACCCAAAAGTGTGGCGTAAGTGAGGTAGTGACCATCCAAACGTGTGGCGGAAGAGAGAGCAGTGACATTGAACCTACGAGTCGTCTCAATAGTTGATGATGCTTGCCCTCAGCCATGCCATTTCTGAGTATGAGCACCAGGATAAGAGAACCGAGCAAGACCACCCTCCACAACAAGGATTGAACGCAACATCTTGGATATTTATTCTCGACCAGAGTCATCACAATATACAAGAATAGGCGTAGAGAACTTGGTGTGAACCATGGAAGCAAAACGCTTACACAGATAAGACCTCCCTACGAGAGGAAATAAAGTATATCCAGGTATGTTGAGAGAAGTCATCTATAAATATAGTAGTAGCGATGACCTCCTTTCGAGGCGAAATGAGATGGACCCCAGACATCAAAGTGAACAAGGTTGAAAGGATGTTGAGACACTGTCTCGCTATGAGCATAAGGTAACTATAGCTGTTTACCAAGCCGACAACCCAGATAGTTTAAAGACATCGTCGGAGACCGATCCAAGAAGACCACGTCAAACTAAGGATGCGAGATGAGAGCCACAGAAGTGACCCGAGGCGACGATGGCACTTCTAAGCGTAACTGGTAGACAACGTAACAGAGGTGGAGAGACTAGCGGCTGTAGCAGCAGAGTCACTTGATCCAGCATCCTACGTGCCTGTGCGCTCTCCGTTACTCACCGATCCGGCTTGGTGTGCTTCTCCTGTTTGCGGGTTGTGTGCCACGCACTTGATTAAGCACCCCACGTTCTCCTACAGTGCGCCCTTGACCCTGGCTTTAGGTAGCGCCGTGTCCTCGGCTTGCCGTGCATAATCCAGGTATGCGCCGACTGTCCGAGCTCCTGCTCACCATTGGTGTTGCTCGAGCGTGGGTTCTGCTGTCGCCCATAAAGGGAACACGGGATGTGGGATTGAGACAGTTCACATAGCAACCCACAGCAAGGCAAAGGATGCCCATCCAACTGGTAGGGAGCGGAGGTCGCCCAAAAAGGCGGATGTTGACTCCATAGGAGTCTCAAACAGTACGCTTGTTAGTAAGAGCAGCAGGAGCAAGAAGATCCTGGATATACTTCTCTTAGCAAATAAAGAAGCCATCAAAGGTAGACTCTGGGAAGTAGCGATGAGGACCAATGTCAGACATAAGAAACTCACTGTGACGAGCCTTCACCAAGGCAATGTATTTAAGAGTCGTGCAGGATCATGAGCACTCGTTGAAAAACGAGCCGCATTAACCACAGAGACAACACTCAAACCAGGCATGAGGGGTTTGCTTGAGACCATATAGAAAACGTCGAACAGGACAAACCATGCCAGCTGGAAAAGAATACCCAAGTGGTGGCTACATGTAGGCATTGTTGACATCAAGTTGAGAGAGAGAGAGATACTATGTTGGCAAACAAAAACCACATCGGAAAGTGTGCCAAAAGTGGTCATCTGGGCCATATTGGAGCAAATGTCTGATCGTAATTCAAACTATATGTTCTCACTACTAGACGAGCTTTGTAAAGCTCTAGAGAAACATCATAGTCTCACCCTTGTGGGCCCAGTTACAAGTGATGAGACGAGCAAGAGGAGGAAGGGAAATGAGATTCCACTAGCCGACGAGGGGAAGATCATTTGATGCCATCACATGCTGCCATTGTGGATGAAAAAACGTCCTGATAAGAAGTCGTCTTGCGAAGAGCACCGCAATAACTAACCATTGCAGTCAATAGGCAGAAGCGGGCGAGCATGAAAGCCATAAGTAGGCTGATCTGGAGCTATGTGTTGCCAACAGAAGAAGACATAGTAGTTGAGGGAGATGACTCATTAGAAGAATCCACAGCACGCGAACAATGAGTGTAGTAAAGTCAAGGTAGATGAGCAAAAGAAGGAACATGCAAAGACAAACTGCCAAGAGTGCCTCGACTATCGACTGGCAGGGAAGTTACATTGAGAGTAAAAACATGAACATGAGAATCTAGATGTGGAATACGCAAGTGGTGGCTGCACGTAAAACCCCTCACAAAATTCACCATTAAAAAAGACATTCTTAACATCAAGCCGAATCGGAGTGACGAATAAAGGCCGCAACAAGATGTGTGTGAACAATTGTCGTATGGCCTGCATGAGCAGAAACTCTCATCGTAATTAGGACCACGATTCTACTGAAAGCCACGAGCCACAAGACGAGTTTTGTAATGTTCAAGAGAACCATCAGAGCGAGTCTTAACCTTGTAGACGCACCAAGTAATGGGACGAACACGAGGACGAAGGGACACAATATCCGATGTGCTAATGCGCTCAACAGTAGCAATATCCTCTACCATGGCAAGGCGCCATTTGGTATGAATAACATCAAGATAAGAAGTCTGCTCAAGAAAGTAGCGCCAACGTTTCATAGCCTAAGGTGGTCAACAGACAAAAGTGGACGAGGTCGCAAGCCATAAGAAGGCCGAGACGGAGAAGATGGCACATCAATAGATGCATCCACAATACACGAACGGCGTGTATAAAAATGAGGCAAATGTGGAAGAATACGAGCAAGAATCATCGAGATAAACTCAGGTTATGGAGACAAGTCACCGGTGATGAAAGTTTAGAATCCCCGTGATAAGCGAAGTGAGGAAATCATAGGAGATGATGGTGTTGAATTTGTAATAATTGGAGAACCAGGAGCAGTACGAGGAATGGATTAGGGCTCAACAATAGTGATAGGAGTGTCGGGAAAAGTGAGGCAACACATCCTCCATTGAAATGGTTGGGCATGATGGTCACACGTAGAAAGGTCGAGACTCAATAAAAGTCATACCGTGAGAAATAGTCACCCAATGACCAACATGATCCTAACGACAGTATCTCTTATGCTCATTGTTGTATCCTATGAACACTCAACAAACTAAGTAGTAAGTTTGGTACATTCACGATAGGTAGTAAGGGCACATCAAACACAACCAAACAATTGAAGCGCTGAATAATCTGGAAACGATCAAATAGACTCTCGAAAGGAGATGACCGTGGTGGAAGTGGAGACGCATTCAACCCAAAAGTGTGGCGTAAGAGAGGCAGTGACCATCGAAAAGTGTGGCGTAAGAGAGGCAGTGACCATCGAAAAGTGTGGCGTAAGAGAGGCAGTGACCATCGAAAAGTGTGGCGGAAGAGAGAGCAATGACATTGAACCTACGAGCCGTCTCAATAGTTGACGATGCTTGCCCTCAGCCATGCCATTTCTGAGTATGAGCACCAGGATAAGAGAACTGAGCAAGACCAGCCTGCTCAACAAGGATTGAACGCAACATCTTGGAGATTTATTCTCCACCAGAGTCATCATAGTATACAAGAATAGGCGTAGAGAACTTGGTGTGAACCATGGAAGCAAAACGCTTACACAGATAAGACCTCCCTACGAAAGGAAATAAAGTATATCCAGGTGTGTCGAGAGAAGCCATCTATAAATATAGTACTAGCGATGACCTCCTTTCGAGGCGAAAGGAGATGGACCCTAGACATCAAAGTGAACAAGGTTGAAAGGATGTTGAGACACTGTCTCGCTATGAGCATAAGGTAACTATAGCTGTTTACCAAGCCGACAACCCAGACAGGTTAGAGACATCGTCTGAGACTGATCCAAGAAGACCACGTCAAACTAAGGATGCGAGATGAGAGCCACACAAGTGACCCAGGCGACGATGGCACTTCTAAGCATAGCTGGTAGACAAGGTAACAGAGGTGGAGAGACTAGCGGCTGTAGCAGCAGAGTCACTTGATCCAGCATCCTACGTGCCTGTGCGCTCTCCGTTACTCACCGATCCGGCTTGGTGTGCTTCTCCTGTTTGCGGGTTGTGTGCCACGCACTTGATTAAGCACCCCACGTTCTCCTACAGTGCGCCCTTGACCCTGGCTTTAGGTAGCGCCGTGTCCTCGGCTTGCCGTGCATAATCCAGGTATGCGTCGACTGTCCGAGCTCCTGCTCACCATTGGTGTTGCTCGAGCGTGGGTTCTGGTGTCGCCCATAAAGGGAACACGGGATGTGGGATTGAGACAGTTCACATAGCAACCCACAAGGCAAAGGATGCCCATCCAACTGGTAGGGAGCGGAGGTCGCCCAAAAAGGCGGATGTTGACTCCATAGGAGTCTCAAACAGTACGCTTGTTAGTAAGAGCAGCAGGAGCAAGAAGATCCTGGATATACTTCTCTTAGCAAATAAAGAAGCCATCAAAGGTAGACTCTGGGAAGTAACGATGAGGACCAATGTCAGACATAAGAAGCTCACTGTGACGAGCCTTCACCAAGGCAATGTATTTAAGAGTCGTGCAGGATCATGAGCACTCGTTGAAAAACGAGCCGCATTAACCACAGAGACAACGCTCAAACCAGGCATGAGGGGTTTGCTTGAGACCATATAGAGAACGCCGAAGGCGACAAACCATGCCAGCTGGAAAACAATACCCAAGTGGTGGCTACATGTAGGCATTGTTGACATCGAGCTGAGAGAGAGAGCCTATGTTGGCAAACAGAAGCACATCGAAAAGTGTGCAAAAAGGGGACATCTGGGCCTTATAGGAGCAAATGTCTCATCGTAGTCATGACTATATGTTCTCACCACTAGATGAGCTTTGTAAAGCTCTAGAGAAACATCATAGTCTCGCCCTTGTGGGCCAAGTTACAAGTGATGAGACGAGCAAGAGGAGGAAGGGAAATGAGATTCCACTAGCCGACGAGGTGAAGAGCATTTGATGCCATCACATGCTGCCATTGTGGATGAAAAAATGTCATGATAAGAAGTCTTGCGAAGAGCACCACAATAACTAACCATAGTAGTCAACAGGCAGAAGCGGGCGAGCTCGAAAGCCATAAGTAGGCTGACCTGGAGCTATGTGTTGCCAACAGAAGCAAATGTCTCATTGTAGTCATGACTATATGTTCTCACCACTAGATGAGCTTTGTAAAGTTCTAGAGAAACATCATAGTCTCACCCTTGTTGGCCTAGTTACGAGTGATGAGACGAGCAAGAGGAGGAAGGAAAATGAGATTCCACTAGCCGACGAGGGGAAGAGCATTTGATGCCATCACATGCTGCCATTGTGGATGAAAAAATGTCATGATAAGAAGTCTTCTTGCGAAGAGCACCGCAATAACTAACCATAGCATTCAATAGGCAGAAGCGGGCGAGCTCGAAAGCCATAAGTAGGCTGATTTGGAGCTATGTGTTGCCAACAGAAGCAAATGTCTCATCGTTGTCATGACTATATGTTCTCACCACTAGAAAAGGTTTGTAAAGCTCTAGAGAAACATCATAGTCTCACCCTTGTGGGCTAAGTTATAAGTGATGGGACGAGCAAGAGGAAGGAAAATTTGATTCCACTAGCCGATGAGGGGAAGAGCATTTGATGCCATCACATGCTGCCATTGTGGATGAAAAAACGTCATGATTAAGAAGTCTTCTTGTGAAGAGCACTGCAATAACTGACCATGGCAGTCAATAGGCAGAAGCGGGGGAGCTGGAAAGCCATAAGTAGGCTGATTTGGAGATATGTGTTGCCCACAGAAGAAGGCATAGTAGTCGAGGCAGATAACTCATTAGAAGAATCCACAACACGCGAACATCGAGTGTAGTAAAGTCAAGGAAGACGAGCAAAAGAAGGAATGTGAAAAGACAAACTGCCAAGAGTGCCTCGTCTATCGACCGGTAGGGAAGTTACATTGATACTAAAAACATGAACATGAGAATCTAGATGTGGAATACCCAAGTGGTGGTTGCACATAAAACCCCTCACGCAATGCACCATTAAAAAAAAGACATTCTTAACATCATGCCGAGACGGAGTGAACAATTGTCGTATGGCCCACATGAGCGAAAACTCTCATTGTAATTAGGACCATGATTTTACTGAAAGCCACGAGCCACAAGGCGAGCTTTGTAACGTTCAAGAGAACCATCAGACCCTGAAGCAACTAGAGAAGATCCAGCGCGGCTTCATATGGGCTGGTCGCGCGGCTGCGCAGGGAGGACACTGTCACGTGAACTGGCGCACGGTCAGCCGGCCGCTCGCGCTTGGAGGGTTGGGCATCCGAGATCTGGAGCGCACAGGGCTCGCGCTCCGACTGCGGTGGCTCTGGCTATCGAGGACGGACGCCGACAGAGCCTGGCAAGGCCTTGACCTGCAGTTCTCCCGTGAGGAGCTCGGCCTCTTCCACGCCTCCACCTTCATGGTGCTAGGCGACGGCCACACGACGCTGTTCTGGGAAGACCGCTGGCTGCATGGGCAGTCGATTCGTGAGTTAGCACCCCTGCTTTACCTATGCATCCCCAAGAACAGGAGAAGGGCGCGGACGGTGGCGGAAGGCCTCGCCGGCAATGCCTGGGCTCGAGACATCCGCGGCGTAGTGGGGCTGCAAGAGATTGGCCAATACCTGACGACATGGCAGCGCGTCGCGCACACTACCTTGTCCGCTGAGCCAGACAAGCTTGTCTGGAAATGGACGGCCAATGGAGTATACTCGGCGAGGTCCTGCTATCAGGCAACCTTCCACGGATCCTTCACATGCCATTCTTGGCAGTTAATCTGGAAGGGATGGGCTCCGCCGAAGGTCAAGTTCTTCCACTGGCTTGTGAACCTGGACCGGTGCTGGACCGCGGACAGACTTGCTCGCCGTGGCCTCCCCCATCACGCCCGCTGCATGCTTTGCGACCAAGAGCCGGAGACCATCCGGCACCTGCTACTAACCTGCCCCTTCGCGCGGCAAACCTGGCACGAGGCTCTTTCCTGGCTGCGCCTACCAGCCCCCACGCCGGAGCAGGATATCTCCATTCAGGATTGGTGGATAAGGGCGAGAGATGCCACACCACCATCGCTCCGCAAGGCGCTGAGGTCCACCACGCTGCTAGTTCCATGGATGATTTGGAAACATAGGAATGCGTGTGTATTTGATCATGTCACTCCGTCGCTCTCTGAGCTCTCAGATAGGATCAAAGATGAGATGAGGTGTTGGGCTAGAGCCGGGGACGAGGGGCTTAGGGTAGTCTTGCCCCCATCCTGGGATGTCCATTAAATTACTTGTAACCTGCTGTAATCGTCTCCTCGGAGGCTGACTTTCCCTCTTTTCAATACAAAGAAACGCATATCTCTGCGTTTTCTCGAAAAAAATGGGATGAACACGAGGAGGAAGGGATACAATATCCCATGTGCTGATGTGCTCAACAGTAGCAATATCCTCTACCATGGCAAGGCGGCATTTGGTATGAATAACATCAAGATAAGAAGTCTGCTCAAGAAAGTAGCGCCAACGTTTCATAGCCTAAGGCGGTCAACAGGCAAAAGTGGATGAGGTCGCAAGCCATAAGAAGGTCGAGATGGAGAAGATGGCACATCAGTAGATGCATCCACAACACACGAACGACGCGTATAAAAGTGAGTCAAATGTGGAAGAATACGAGCAAGAATCCTCGAGATAAACTTAGGTTATGGAGACAAGGAAGTCACCGGTGATGAAAGTTTAGAATCCCATCATAAGCGAAGTGAGGAAATCATAGGAGATGATGGTGCTGAATCTTTAATAATTGGAGAAGCAGGAGCGGTACGAGGAATGGATTGGGGCTCAACAATTGTGATAGGAGTGTCAGGAAAAGTGAGGTAACACACCCTCCACTGAAAAGGTCGGGGATGATGGTCACACGTAGAAGGGACTGGACTCACTAAAAGTCATACCGTGAGAAATAGTCACCCAATGACCAACATGATCCTAACAACAGGATCTCTTATGCTCATTGTTGTATCCTATGAACACTCAACAAACTAAGTAGTAAGTTTGGTAAATTCACGAGAGGTAGTAAGGGCACATCAAACACAACTAAACAATTGAAGCGCTGAATAATATGGAAACGATCAAATAGACTCTCGGAAGGAGATGACCATGGTGGAAGTGGAGACGCATTCAACCCAAAAGTGTGGCGTAAGAGAGGCAGTGACCATCCAACAGTGTGGCGGAAGAGAGAGAATTGACATTGAACCTACGACCCGTCTCAATAGTTGACGATGCTTGCCCTTAGCCATGCCATTTCTGAGCATGAGCACCAGGATAAGAGAACTGAGCAAGAGCACCCTGCTCAACAAGGATTGAACGCGACATCTTGGATATTTATTGTCCACCAGAGTCATCACAGTATACAAGAATAGGCGTAGAGAACTTGGTGTGAACCATGGAAGCAAAACACTTTCACAGATAAGACCTCCCTACGGAAGGAAATAAAGTATATCCAGGTGTGTTGAGAGAAGTCATCTATACATATAGTACTGGCGATGACCTCCTTTCGAGGCGAAAGGAGATGGACCCCAGACATCAAAGTGAACAAGGTTGAAAGGATGTTGAGACACTGTCTCACTATGAGCATAAGGTAACTATAGCTGTTTACTAAGCCGACAACCCAGACAGTTTAGAGACATCGTCGGAGACTGATCCAAGAAGACCACGTCAAACTAAGGATGCGAGATGAGAGCCACACAAGTGACCCTAGGCGACGATGTCACTTCTAAGCATAACTGGTAGACAAGGTAAAAGAGGTGGAGAGACTAGCGGCTGTAGCAGCGGAGTCACTTGATCCAGCATCCTAAGTGCCTGTGCGCTCTCCGTTACCCGCCGATCCGGTTTGGTGTGCTTCTCCTGTTTGCAGGTTGTGTGCCACACACTTGATTAAGCACCCCACGTTCTCCTACAGTGCGCCCTTGACCCTGGCTTTAGGTAGCGCCGTGTCCTCGGCTTGCCGTGCATAATCCAGGTATGCATCGACTGTCCGAGCTCTGGTGTCGCCCTTAAAGGGAACACGGGATGTGGGATTGAGACAGTTCACATAGCAACCCACAGCAAGGCAAAGGATGCCCATCCAATTGGCAGGGAGCGGAGGTGGACCCAAAAACGTGGATGTTGACTCCATATGAGTCTCAATAGTACGCTTGTCAATAAGATCAGCAGGAGCAAAAACATCCTGGATATACTTCTCTTAGCAAATAAAGAAGCCATCAAATGTAGACTCTGGGAAGTAGCGATGAGGACCAAGGTCAGACATAAGAAACTCACTGTGACGAGCCTTCACAAAGACAATGTACTTAAGAATCATGCAAGATCATGAGCACTAGTTGAAAAACGAGCCACATTAACCACAGAGACAACGCTCAAACCAGGCATGAGGGGTTTGCTTAAGACCATATAGAGAACGCCGAAGGCGACAAACCATGCCAGGTGGAAAAGAATACCCAAGTGTTGGCTACATGTAGGCATTGCTGACGTCGAGCTGAGACAGAGAGAGAGAGAGAGAGAGAGCCTATGTTGGCAAACAGAAGGACATCGAAAAGTGTGCAAAAAGTGTTCATCTGGGCCATATAGGAGCAAATGTCTCATCGTAGTTATGACTATATGTTCTCACCACTAGATGAGCTTTGTAAAGCTCTAGAGAAACATCATAGTCTCACCCTTGTGGGCCTAGTTACAAGTGATGAGACGTGCAAGAGGAGGAAGGGAAATGAGATTCCACTAGCCGACGAGGGGAAGAGCATTTGATGCCATCACATGCTACCATTGTGGATGAAAAAATGTCATGATAAGAAGTCTTGCGAAGAGCACCGTAATAACCTACCATAGTAGTCAATAGGCAGAAGCGGGCGAGCTCGAAAGCCATAAGTAGGCTGATCTGGAGCTATGTGTTGCCAACAGAAGCAAATGTCTCATCAGTCATGACTATATGTTCTCACCACTAGATGAGGTTTGTAAAGCTCTAGAGAAACATCATAGTCTCACCCTTGTTGGCCTAGTTACGAGTGATGAGACGAGCAAGAGGAGGAAGGGAAATGAGATTCCACTAGCCGATGAGGGGAAGATAATTTGATGCCATCACATGCTGCCATTGTGGATGAAAAAATGTCATGATAAGAAGTCTTCTTGGGAAGAGCACCGCAATAACTAACCATAGCAGTCAATAGGCAGAAGCGGGCGAGCTCGAAAGCCATAAGTAGGCTGATCTGGAGCTATGTGTTGCCAACAGAAGCAAATGTCTCATCGTTGTCATGACTATATGTTCTCACCACTAGAAAAGGTTTGTAAAGCTCTAGAGAAACATCATAGTCTCACCCTTGTGGGCCGAGTTATAAGTGATGGGACGAGCAAGAGGAGGAAGGGAAATGAGATTCCACTAGGCGATGAGGGGAAGAGCATTTGATGCCATCACATGCTGCCATTGTGGATGAAAAAACGTCATGATAAGAAGTCTTTTTGTGAAGAGCACTGCAATAACTGACCTTGGCAGTCAATAGCAGAAGCGGGCGAGCTGGAAAGCCATAAGTAGGCTGATTTGGAGCTATGTGTTGCCCACCGAAGAAAGCATAGTAGTCGAGGCAGATAACTCATTAGAAGAATCAGCAACACGCGAACATCGAGTGTAGTAAAGTCAAGAAGACGAGCAAAAGGAGTGTGAAAAGACAAACTGCCAAGAGTGCCTCGTCTATCGACTGGCAGGGAAGTTACATTGACACTAAAAACATGAACATGAGAATCTAGATGTGGACTACCCAAGTGGTGGCTGCACGTAAAACCCCTCACGCAATTCACCATTAAAAAAAAGACATTCTTGACATCATGCCAAGACGGAGTGAACAATTGTCGTGTGGCCCGCATGAGAAAAAAACTCATTGTAATTAAGACCATGATTTTACTGAAAGCCACGAGCCAGAAGGCGAGCTTTGTAACGTGCAAGAGAACCATCAGAGCGAGTCTTAACCTTGTAGACGCACCAAGTAATGGGACGAACACGAGGAGGAAGGGATACAATATCCCATGTGCTGATGTGCTCAACAGTAGCAATATCCTCTACCATGGCAAGGCGCCATTTGGTATGAATAACATCAAGATAAGAAGTCTGCTCAAGAAAGTAGTGCCTGTTAGGAGAGCAACTTATCTCTATTGAAGGCCCAAGGGGCATATATATATTACACATGACTTGAGGTGCAAGGAAAGTAAACATAGACTAATAAGGACTCCTAGACTAATACTAATAGACTAATACTAATACTTCCTAACATCCCCCTCAAATGCAAAGCGTATGAAATAGCATTGTATTTGAAGAAGTGTAATACTAAAAAAAAATGATAATCCAAATCCGCGTCTTGAGAGTGTCGTCGTAGCATGAAGAGTCTTCAAAACTTGTCGAGTCGTCGAAGGAGATAACGAAGAGATGGCACATCAGAGGTAGACACCGCATCACTTGAAGATACTAGATAAGTATCAAGAGAAGATGGGTTGTCAAAAGAAGATAGCACATCAAGAGAATAAAGCATTGTGTAGAAAATCATAGTCCGCGACAACCGACGGCGAAAGAAGCTCGGCGGTTAAGGCACGATGAACATAGATTGTCAATGCAAAAGAATTCCAGAAAATCCTATAGAAAACAACAAGGGCAAATAAGCCACAAAAGTTGTATAGAAAGGATCAGGAACGAAAGAAAGGCTGACGGACAATGGTATGGTGGACTCACATGGCATGAGAACACAAAATATCAACGGATTTGGTGGAAGCAGCGGAAAACAAGGAAGCTAAAAGCTAGGAAGCATACACGACACAAAGATGCAAAATCCATCGTGTATGCAGAAGACATTGTATTTTTTTTATTGTTGTTGAAAGCAAAATAGGAACGGAGCAGAAGCTAGCACGCCGCCAGCCACGTACGTGACGGAAAGGCAGCAGCTAGCATGCATGAGCGAACGCAGCAACTAGCAAGCAGGCTAGCATGCAGCAGCCAGCGTAGCAGAAGATAGCAGGTAGCACGCAGCAGCAACGTGTGGAGCAGGGGCAGCGGTGGCCAAGAGGAGCACCACGTAGCAGCAGGAACTGCTGGACGAATATCGCGAACGCAACATGCACATTGACAGCTCATCGCGAGATCCATCAAGCTGCGTGGCCGCGACCTGGAGTGGAGGCGGCGCGACCTGGAGCGGTTGGATCCAGGAGAGAGCGGGCCTGCGGCGGGCGCAGCCATGGACGACGGATCCTGAGATTTGGAGAGGGAGGTGACGCAACCTGGAGCGGCGGCGTCGCGAGATCCGGCAGGGCCGGTGGGATCCGGCCTGATCTGCAGCGACTGGGGGCGACTGAAGGCGGCGGGATCCGGCGACACGAGAACCAGCAACGTGGCCGAGATGGGATCCAGCAAGTCTGAGAACCAGCAGCACTTCGATCTGGACCTGCAGCCTGTAGCTTCGATTTGGACGGGAACCAGGGCCGGCGGGACCGGCTGAAGATCGGGGCCTGCGGGACAAGCCCCCTGCTTCAATCGAGCAGGACGAGAGGAGATCGAGTGGGGCTGAAGAGAGGCAGCGGCGGCGGAATAGAAGATTGGATCGGGAGGACGAGTTGCGGCGCCCGAAAAAAAAACCCTAAGCACTAATACCATGTTAGGAAAGCAACTTATCTCTATTGAAGGCCCAAGGGGCATATATATTACACATGACTTGAGGTGCAAGGAAAGTAAACATAGACTAATAAGGACTCCTAGACTAATACTAATAGACTAATACTAATACTTCCTAACAGCGCCAACGTTTCATAGCCTAAGGCGGTCAACAGGCAAAAGTGGACGAGGTCGCAAGCCATAAGAAGGCCGAGACGGAGAAGATGGCACATCAGTAGATGCATCCACAACACACGAACGACGCGTATAAAAGTGAGTCAAATGTGGAAGAATACGAGCAAGAATCCTCGAGATAAACTCAGGTTATGGAGACAAGTCACCGGTGATGAAAGTTTAGAATCCCGTGATAAGCGAAGTGAGGAAATCATAGGAGATGATGGTGCTGAATCTTTAATAATTGGAGAAGCAGGAGCAGTACGAGGAATGGATTGGGGCTCAACGATAGTGATAGGAGTGTCGGGAAAAGTGAGGTAACACATCCTCCACTGAAAAGGTCGGGGATGATGGTCACACGTAGAAGGGACTGGACTCACTAAAAGTCATAACGTGAGAAATAGTCACCAATGACCAACATGATCCTAACAACAGGATCTCTTATGCTCATTGTTGTATCCTATGAACACTCAACGAACTAGGTAGTAAGTTTGGTACATTCACGAGAGGTAGTAAGGGCACATCAAACACAACCAAACAATTGAAGCGCTGAATAATATGGAAACGATCAAATAGACTCTCGAAAGGAGATGACCATGGTGGAAGTGGAGACGCATTCAACCCAAAAGTGTGGCGTAAGAGAGGCAGTGACCATCCAACAGTATGGCGGAAGAGAGAGAAGTGACATTGAACCTACGAGCCGTCTCAATAGTTGACGATGCTTGCCCTTAGCCATGCCATTTCTGAGCATGAGCAACAGGATAAGAGAACTGAGCAAGAGCACCCTGCTCAACAAGGATTGAACGCAACATCTTGGATATTTATTGTCCACCAGAGTCATCACAGTATACAAGAATAGGCATAGAGAACTTGGTGTGAACCATGGAAGCAAAACGCTTACACGGATAAGACCTCCCTACGAAAGGAAATAAAGTATATCCAGGTGTGTTGAGAGAAGTCATCTATACATATAGTACTGGCGATGACCTCCTTTCGAGGCGAAAGGAGATGGACCCCAGACATCAAAGTGAACAAGGTTGAAAGGATGTTGAGACACTGTCTCGCTATGAGCATAAGGTAACTATAGCTGTTTACCAAGCCGACAACCCAGACAGTTTAGAGATATCGTCGGAGACTGATCCAAGAAGACCACATCAAACTAAGGATGCGAGATGAGAGCCACACAAGTGACCCTAGGCGACGATGGCACTTCTAAGCATAACTGGTAGACAAGGTAAAAGAGGTGGAGAGACTAGCGGCTGTAGCAGCAGAGTCACTTGATCCAGCATCCTACGTGCCTCTGCGCTCTCCGTTACCCGCCAATCCGACTTGGTGTGCTTCTCCTGTTTGCGGGTTGTGTGCCACACACTTGATTAAGCACCCCACGTTCTCCTACAGTGCGCCCTTGACCCTGGCTTTAGGTAGTGCCGTGTCCTCGGCTTGCCGTGCATAATCCAGGTATGCGCCGCCTGTCCGAGCTCCTGCTCACCATTGGTGTTGCTCGAGCGTGGGTTCTGGTGTCGCCCATAAAGGGAACACAGGATGTGGGATTGAGACAGTTCACATAGCAACCCGCAGCAAGGCAAAGGATGCCCATCCAATTGGCAGGGAGCGGAGGTGGACCCAAAAAGGTGGATGTTGACTCCATAGGAGTCTCAATAGTACGCTCGTCAGTAAGAGTAGCAGGAGCAAGGACATCCTGGATATACTTCTCTTAGCAAATAAAAATGAAGCAACATGTTAGTTTCTTTGGGCAAGTAAGAGGATCCTGCTGTTTACCAAGCAGCATGTTAACAAATAAGAGGATCCACCTAGCGATGACCTCCTTCCGAGGCGAAAGGAGATGGACCCCAGACATCAAAGTGAACAAGGTTGAAAGGATGTTGAGACACTGTCTTGCTATGACTATAAGGTAACTATAGCTGTTTACCAAGCCGACAACCCAGACGATTTAGAGACATCTTCGGAGACTGATCCAAGAAGACCACGTCAAACTAAGGATGCGAGATGAGAGCCACACAAGTGGCCCCAGGTGATGATGCCACTTCTAAACATAACTGGTAGACAAGGTAACAGAGGTGCAATCTACTCATGTTAACAGATGAAGCAGCTACTTGGTAACTAATTTTTTTGTAGGAACAATCAACTCATGTCATGCAAAACAGTACGCACATACGTGCAATTTGATCTATGTACACATGTTGCTGGTTAACACAGAGTACAGAAGTGGTTCAACAGCTACCAACAGAGGGCGTGATTCATGTTAATTAACTGAACAATGCTCGTGCTGATATGAAGCTAAGTTTTGGGAGATTGTGAGGTCTAGGAGAATCCGATGCTGACAGGGAATATGCACCACCCAGAATCATACGATTTGGACTGTTTGCCTTAATTAGTTACGAAGGAATTATTAAGGAAGTGTGTTTGTGCAAGAATATGTAACAGGTGAGGCAAGGGTGTAATAGAGAATATGAAGCAGGAGTTGGTCTTGCTGCTGCTGAAGGAAAAAGTCTATGTGTATGGGGAGGAGGTGAAGGCGTCGACACAGGAGCTTGCCATAGCTGCTAGCCGGCTCCGGGAATCCCTCCTGCCAGAAGCACAACACCATGTCCTAGAGTATGTTCACGAACTTCTATCTGCCTAATGCATGTAAGCAGGGATTGATCCATGCATGTATGTGATTGATTTTTTTGACAATATGTGATTGATTAATTAACTAAAACTTGAGAGGGTAAAAGGACAAGTGTTTTCAAATGGAGGAATATACTATACGTGCAGCTAATTACACGCATATATGCATCATTCCGCAATAGTTGAAAGTTTGGATATTAGGTATATGTCAAAGACCAGGATCCTAATTGGTGATTCAGATATCATATTTTTCACTGTACATATCTCATGAACATTATGCTCTGTACCAGAATTGTCACCGTATCTCATCATTGTTCTGGATTATATATTTGCAGCTCCATAGAGTTATTAGAATAGTTTTACTTGCACATAATAGGCTTGTTCAAATTAAATCACAAGAACTTCATGAACTTGCTTGGTTACTATGGAGAAGGGCCTTCTTTCAAGGAGTTGTAGATTTTTTGAATATGCTCCCGGTTGGACACTTTTTCCAGTATGTACAGAATAGGGGCAGGTAAGAGTGCAACTTAGTTTTTGGCTCAGGCCTCACTAGCAATTATGTCATCCTCTTATTTGGTTGCAGGTTACTTGCCTTCTTCTTTCAACCCATCTCAAGAATTATAGTGCAGTTTCTGTGGGGCAGGTTAAAGAGCCCATGTTATTTTTTTTAATATTCCCGAGTAGTCCTTTATTATTTATCAACTGAGGCATGATTGCTGTGTGCACTTCTGACCGAAGATGATCCTGTTGTTATTTGCTTTCAGAAAAGAAAGAGACGGCTCCATGTGCGCTTCTTTGCATTACATCAAATGGAATAATCAAATAGGGTTATATATCATCATATCTGTATACATAATATTTTCTATATAATTATTTACCGGTGTAGGCTCCTGTTGTTAGATGGTGAGCTTATGTTATTTTATGCCATGTAGTTAAATTTATGTGCACCTTCTCAAGTGTTTGCTTGTTTCTGCTTTTATAGTATGGCTTGGTAGACCGAGGCCCTTTTGTGGAAAAAGTTCCTGATATGTTCGACCATGCCGCTTTTTTCTTAATTCGATGACCTATTAATGTGTTTTGAGCATGAGGCAATTGTTTTCTCAAATATAGTTACTCTATTTTAGATTAGTAGTAATCCTTCTCTATGTGACATACTTGCTTGGTTACTATGGAGAAGTGCCTTCTTTCAAGGAGTTATAGATTTTTTGAATATGCTCCTGGTTGGACACTTTTTCCAGTATGTACAGAATAGGGGCAGGTAAGAGTGCAACTTAGTTTTCGGGTCAGGCCTCACTAGCAATTATGCCATCCTCTTATTTGGTTGCAGGTTACTTGCCTTCTTCTTTCAACCCATCTCAAGAATTATAGTGCAGTTTCTGTGGGGCAGGTTAAAGAGCCCATGTTTTTTTTTAATATCCCCGAGTACTCCTTTATTATTTATCAACTGATGCATGATTGCTGTGTGCACTTCTGACCGAAGATGATCCTGTTATTTGTTTTCAGAAAAGAAAGAGACGGCTCCATGTGCGCTTCTTAGCATTACCTCAAATGGAATAATCAAATAGGGTTATATATCATCATATCTGTATACATAATATTTTCTGTATAATTATTTACCGGTGTAGGCCCCTGTTGTTAGATGGTGAGCTTATGTTATTTTATGCCATGTAGTTAAATTTATGTGCACCTTCTCAAGTGTTTGCTTGTTTCTGCTTTTATAGTATGGCTTGGTAGACCGAGGCCCTTTTGTGGAAAAAGATCCTGATATGTTCGACCATGCTGCTTTTTTCTTAATTCGTTAACCTATTAACTAAAAAGCACGGACACGGCCAGCATCGCCGAATCCCCGTTCTGACACGGCTGGACACGGTGGAACGGCTGGACACGGCCAAATTCGCGCATCCCCCCGTATTCATGATTTGCGATTTAAAAAAAAAGAAAAAATGGCCCGACACGTTGGGAACACGCTGGGGACACGCTGGGGACACGTCTGGTGGCCCGAGTTGGCTCGGCCCAGCCTTTTTTTCAGGTCGCATCGACGGGCACATAAAACACCACCTCCTCGTCTCCTCGCGACCAGCTTTGACGATAGGGTTTCCCCCGTTCTGGAGTCTCAGCCGCCGCCGCCAGCTCCAGCAGTCGCCGCCACCACCTCCTGGAATCGCCGCCGAGCCGCCGTCGCCGTCGCCACGTATGGAGTCGCCGCCAGCGCCTGGATCTGAACGCCGCCGTCCCCGAACTGCAGCAGCCTCTCCTCCCAACGGCGACCAAGCTGGAACAGGTAACCTAGACCTCTTTCATCCATTTTGCTTCGATTTATTGTTGAGTTGCTGGCCTGTTGCTGATTGCTTATTGCTGCTGCTGCTGCTGAAGTGCTGAACTGCTGATTGCTTATTGCTGCTGCTGCTGCTGACTGCTGTTTGCTTATTGCTGCTGCTGCTGATTGCTTATTGCTGCTGCTGCTGACTGCTGTAGTGCTGTACTGCTGTTTGCTTATTGCTGCTGGCCTGCTGCTGCTGATTGCTTATTGCTGCTGCTGCTGCTGATTGCTTATTGCTGCTGCTGATTAACTGCTGTTGATTGAATGATTGGTTGCTGCTGCTGCTGATTGACTGATTCACTTGATTGGATGCTAGGGAACATTGCATCTGGGAGCCAATCATCAGTGGGTGAGAGTGAGTGAGGGCAACATGGACCTGGTGGGGTGGATCCAAAATATCCTCTCTGGGCTTATGTTCAGAGAGTTGTCAATGAAACCGGTGCTTCTTCGTCCGGTAGCCGTGGAGGAAACATCAAATTCAAGTGCAATTTCTGCCTCAAAACTTATCCACGCACCTATTCAAGAGTGAAGGCTCATCTGCTTCAGATAAAAAAAAGGATATAGCAACTTGTGACAAAATTTCACAGCCTGCATTTGAACAACTTTGCAAGCAGGATAGGGCAGCCAATGAACTCATTGAACATGGTATAGGTAGGCATACACTTCCATTGCCTCCCTATGTGGAATCTGGTTCATCAAGAAAGAGAAAGCAAACAGGAACAGCCATTGGAGATAGTTTTAATGCCGAGGTCCGACAGCAAGCGGATGCTCATATTGCTAGGATGTTTTTCACTGCAGGTGTGTAGTTTTGCATCTGTTCTTTTTATTCAAGCATGGTAAATTTTGCTTACTTTGTTTGCTGCACCATATTGTAGGACTTCCATTCAACCTTGCAAGGAACCCTAACTTCCGGGCAGCCATTTGAACTATGTTCCTACCATTTATGTAATGCACTCTTAAATTTTTAGACTAAGGCCATTTGAACTATCTGTTATGTGGCCACCTGAGCCTTGTAAGCTCCTATCCGTTATGCTTTTAGTCAATTTGTCATGGTTTGGTTGTGTTTTGCTGTTTGTCAAGTACCATTTCAGATTATTATGATCTATCTCTCTCTCTAATACTAATAGACTGCTGTTTGTTGTGTTTTGCAAGATGCAATGACATGGATTTGGTTTGGATGGTCAATCAATCACTTGAATTGAAATAGGAGACAACAGACAACAAATGGGGCAGTATTTCTTTCTCTTTTCTGTCTTTAACTGTATATTACATGTACATTTATATTTATTTTTTATATATACTTGCCGTGTCCCCGATGGGCTGTTTTTGGAAAAAGCCGTATCCCGTGTCCCCATATGCGTGTCGCCGTGTCCGTGTCGCCGTGTCGGTGCTTTTTAGCCTATTAATGTGTTTTGAGCATGAGGCAATTGTTTTCTCAAATATAGTTACTCTATTTTAGATTAGTAGTAATCCTTCTCTATGTTTCTGCAATTTCAATTCCTGATGTTTTCTGCACATCCCTCTTGTTATAGTCAGCAAGACAAGAAGAACATACTTGTGTATGAGTTCATGCACAACGAAAAGGAGCGCCTTAGCTGATGTTAAATTTTCTGTGTGGAATCAACAGCATGCTGTTGTATATACACCTATTTGGATCTTTAGAACTGCAGGGTATGCTTAGTTTTTATATTTGCTGATTCAGGTTGTCTTAGCCTGCAGCACTCCGTCTAGGCTACTGCGTAGCCCATTTCCTTTGAAGAGGGTACATCCAAATGAAAGCTTGGAATTACCTAATAGGTGCATACATGAACTATTGATGGTGTGAATAGAAATACCGGCAATGGCACAGATGCTTGGCGACCTTCATGTCGTGCCTCCAAGGCAGGCCACGAGCGATGGCCCCCGTGAGGTCAGCCTTGCAAGGAAATAGGGCAAGTCCGCTGCCAATTATGCAAGATACACATAGTTTGCGTTTGTTGTTTACAGGTCAGTTTTTAACCATTTGACTTGTCTTTTATACATTATAGTAATTCGCAAAAAAGAAACTTTTGATAAAGCATATATTGGTATATAGTAGACCATTCTAGACCATATCTCTTGAATACATAGTTTATAATATTTTTTGGTTTTTAATATATGAGAGTTCCCATCTTAGTTAGTGGAACCGCTATGCTTCACAGTATACAATGCTTTGCATGCTAGTATAATTCATAAGTGTTTTTTCGTTTTCAGGTGTTGATAATATGGTGAGTGGTTGAAGAGGAACTGGGGAAGCATGAGGAGAAGGGCAGTCCAGAGGGTGAAATGAGCATGTGACTTGTACAGAATGAACAAATTTTCTTTTAAATGATTTGAGTGTATGCTGATATGTGAAAGTCAATCATATGAATTCCCAATTAGCCTATTGTGTGTTTTCAATATTTTGTTGTGCATTGATAAAATGTTTTCAGTGCCTGAGTGTGCAAGTTGAATTTTGAAACAGATGAGAGAACAACCATGCATAATAGAATTTGCCCTTCAGAAAGGTTCGGGTTTGCTGTTGTGATTAAAAGTAGGAGATTTATATACCTATAACAGAACAGTTCCTCGAGCTAAAGGCTTCTATAACTTCTGATCTCTGTTTGTGTGATTTTTTTACCAGCATTGTAAAAGGTCATGTTGCACAGTGTATTGGGTTTCAATTCAGGGAGGTGACATCTTAGTAAATTGTGGGTTTGATCTCCAAGTGTGCTTGAACATAATCAGGTCAAGGAAGATATTGCATTGCATCTTTGCGGTAAAGTTGTACTCCCTCCGTTCCCAAATATAAGTCTTTTCAGAGATTTCAACAAGGACTACATAGGATGTATATAGAAATTTTAAAATATAGATTCACTTATTTTGCTCCGTATGTAGTCCATGTTGAAATCTCTAAAAGAACTTATATTTAGAAACAAAGGGAGTATGTCATATACCTTGTGCCATTTGGCTCTATGTTACTTGAATAAGATCACAAAATATATGCTGTGGTGTGACGCTTGACGTGGTTCTGTCAAGAACCTAGTTGGGAGTTGAAGCATCTATCCTGGACTTATCTGAGGCCGGAGGGACCATGGATGATCATAGGAGATTTTAATGAGATATTAGTAGCAAGTGAAAAGGATGGTGGAAAATATCAGGCCCTTACGTTTTATGCAATGTTTCAGAGGTTGTATATAGGAATGTGGATTGTAGGAAATTATGTATATCGGGTACAAATTTACGTGTAGTCGAGGACTAATAACGGAACACCTTGATAGAGCTCTTTGTACTGAAAAGTGGGCTGAAAAGTTTCCCTTTGCAGTTGTTGTTCATGAACACCATACCCACTCAGATCATCGACCCCTAGTCTTGGATACAAACTACTTCGCTGATGTGCTTTCACAGCAGCCAAAGGGCGAGAGGAGATTTGAAGCAAGGTGGCTGAACTAAGAGATAGTAAATGACATTGTCACAACGGCCTGGCAACTTGCCGAGCTGTCAGGAGTTGGGCTGTCACTATCGGAGCGCACACAAGCAGTAAAGGAGGATCTATTTCAGTGGGATGGAGAAACATTAAAAGGCCCGAAGCGCAGAATTCATAAACTGGAAAAGGAAGTAGAGAAGTTGAGGAGGGGACAACCCACAAGTGAATCCAGACGTAGAATGAAGGAGATTCAAACCTTGATAGAAAACTCACTGGATCAGGAGGAGATTGTTTGGCTACAGCGAGCACGGAAAAACTGGTTGCTGCATGGTGATCGGAACACTTCGTTCTTCCACAATGCCTCGGCACGTAAGAAAAGGAACCACATCAAGAGATTACTGGACGATATAGGACTGGAGAGAGGATATGAATGACATAAACTATTATTTCAGGGTATTTCACTGAGCTGTTCACATCTCAGGTTGTAATACCAAATGCTAATGTCTCGAACCAGGTGCAATCTAAGGTAACCTCGATCATGAATGACTAGTCGCCAACCCGTGCATCCACACGGGCTAGTTATTCACAGTTTTGGCACTATATGTAATATTACATTGATGAAATGAGTTGCTTGCATCTTCCATTCCACCATCCTGGTATTAGAATTTAGAAAATAATTATTCTAATTTTAATCAAGAAGAAGGCATTATAATAAAGTTAACATGTACAAAGTACTTATTTGACAATGTATCACAATGATTGCTCTCGGTGAACTATTGCAGTAACTCATATTGTTTTTTACCAAAATAATATATCCTGAATCAATGGAAGCTATATGAACAAAAGAAAAAAAACAAATTAAACAACAGTTGGAATAGACAAAGAAAATACAAAGATTTTAGAAGTCATCATAGGGATTACATGAAAAAAAAGACAATTTGGCGAAGTTTATTACTGCAGGAAGTGGGAAGTTCATCGGTCGCAACTGAATTAAATAACTGCAAGAAGATAATTTGAATCCATTTAAAATATTTATATTTTTTCCGGGCTATTATGGAAATACTTACCTATAACTACTGCACGAACATCATGGTTGCCTGCTCACATGTACTTAAACACTTTGGTTTTAAACATAGATATGCAAAAACTCATATATTTGTATGAAAACATGAATAGAAATTCAAATGGTGAACAGTGAAGGAAAAATCAATTGCATATCGCAGAAATTATCACCAGGTCTGTAAGAAAGAGGTTTAGCATTTGTACTGCAATCACTAATGAAACATAATGAATTTTGTAAGGAATCGATATCCTATGGCTATATGCACCACATAAGTTCTTCTACAACCGAATATCCTACAAAAAATTGATTGATATCGTCCGACTTGCCACTAAGAAAAACATAGCAAATAATCACCTTGTTCGCAACTCATTTATAATCTGCGATAAAAAAAAAGGTTACATACTCACTGTTTTTGTTTAACGAATTGTAAAAGGGAAATCGTTTGTTTCTTAAGTTGACCATTTACAGTCTACCATAATGTGAAACACATGATTAGTCTTAGTAGCCTATTAAATTAGTATTACTAGCAAAAGAGCGTACGTTGCAACGGAAGCAAACCATACAACACGTCCTAATTCAATAATTATGACTCAAGACCTTTATTTAAATGTGGCATCACGTCTATGTTGCTCTTTTTTGATACATTTATGCTCTCCCTCTCTCTAACTCTAACTCTCTCTCTCTCTCTAAGATAAACTTAAACTTTTCGTTTTCATGCGATGTTTTACCGAGGCATGCATGTGCGATTATTGATGGTTTCTTTTGTCTTCAATCTCATCTTGATGAGGTATTCATTTGCAACACAGATTGGCCTTGGTACGAAAAAATGGATTGGACAAAGTAATTAATGTATCAATGGACATCATCATGCATGTGTTCCATTCCATGTCTGTAGGTATCCTTGTATTTGTTCCTTGTGTGGGACTAACCCATGTAGGTGAGAAGAGTACAATACAGCAAGGATTGCTCCCAACTAAAGATGATCTTCATCAACTATGAGCATCCACTACTACAACACCTACAAGAAGTCCTCAATGACAAACCCAAGGTTAGTTTATACCTCTTAGGGGGGATGCCACATCAACGAGGAGCTTTACTCTAAGACTTGAGTCAAAGCATCTCGCAAGGTGTGAACACATTAAAGCTTTATGTAAATGTGGTAACCCCAGTTGTGCTTAAACGATGATTATGACCTATGATCAAGTATTCTTACTTCGCTCCTAAGTCAATATACTTATATATATAGATGGCATCGTCATCGCCAAAGTGCTTGGTAGATACTAGAGTGGTTATTGCATGTTTGCCATCTTATCGTGTGAGCATATTGGTATGCATATTTTTACTCATTCGAGGATATCCAATTATTGTTATTTGGATTTTATTTTCTTTGGTCAATTGGATGTACAAGAATGCCTAAGTACCCCTCTAGCTATCTATGTTTTCTCATCTCAGATTATATTCATGCTTCATCATAAAATTTGAGCAAGCACTTTTCACACCCTTTGTGTGAGAAGCACTTAGTGTTCCGTTTCGACAAGGGCTGACTTCCAAAACCTCCTATGTGCCACTCTGTGTAACGAACTCTCAAAACTCAGTTTCACTGATGCACGAGGGTTGATCCAGTTTTCATTCTTGGTACCATCGATCCTAAAATCTTGGCATTGCTCAATTGCTCTTCCTTTATACAGTTAAGCATCTCGGTGGAACTCATTTTTTTGAATCACTTCCACCGACAGGAGGAGGGTATATATATCCTGCAGACCAGACCTTGGGAATTAAATCTTCAAATGTCGTCTCCGCACCCCACTGCTGCCGCCGCTCGTGTCTACGGACGTTCTACTTGCCTCCCATGCGCCCTCGCCGCCGGAGTCTGCCGCCGTCAACACGAATCTTCCCCTCCGTTGGCACCATAGAGAAATCTTCACAGGGTTAGGGTAAGATTTCGATCCCCTATGCGCTCCAACCTTTGATTCTTGCGCATTAGGATAAGTTCCACCTCTTGCCACTGTTTGCAATGTATCTATCCACGAGAATTTTTTGTTAGATTAGGCGAATAAAATATTTTAGGTTTAGGTTTCTGTTGTATGCGTGTCGGAGTCACCGAGTGGAAACCAATCGGTTTTACAGATTCAGGTGTTAGGCTTCTGAGAACATTCTCGGTGAGACCGATTCATTATTTCCGGTGACACCAGAAATGGTGACCAAGTTTTTGTTAAGGAGAATGTTTGTCTCGGATGCTCCAAAAACTGAAACTTGGTGAAACCGAAATTCTTACAGTTGAAATCAGAAACTAGGATTTTAAGTTCTATATTTTGCAAAAATAGTTGTGTTTTGTGATGCTCACCTATTCCACTCTTCCATATCTATTAACAGGGACAGTTTGTTAGTGCGGCATGTATGGTTTAGAGGATAATGAGAACAACTTTAGAGAGTAGAACTTTGATCTTGATCCAAACACTAGCCTGGATGGTAGTTCTTCAGATCCTAGCACCCCCAGCTCACATGATTTGCCTAAGGCAGCCACCAGGGCCAGGAGGAAGCTGAACTCAGATGAGGAGAATGAACACTTCATTCCTGAGGAGAATACCTCCAGAAGGAGTAGTATCAGAAAGGAGTGTGCCAGGTCAAATGTAGCGAGAGCTCCCGAGTCTGCCAAAGGAGGAGCAAAAAGTCTAGAGCCTCCCACTTTCTCCAATCAGAAAAAAAATCTTTGGCTAAGAAGTCTTGGAAGAAAAGGCAAAGAAAGTTTGTAAGAGTAGTTATGGACCCCTCCACTCCAAAGTACCCTAATGATGAGGACGAAGAGGAAGAGGAGGTTCCTGCTACTAACCCACCTCCTTCCAAGCAAATAAAGCTAATGAAGGATGCCATGCCAAGCAAGCCAGCTTCAAAGGGTAAACCATATGCTCCCAAGGCCAAGACTAAAGCACGTAAACCAGTAGGCTCCGGGCCAAATGGGACTATGAGAGACATTCCAGCAGCTGAAAAGAACAAGAGTTCTGCCTCAACAGATGCTGCTAGGAAGAGGGAGAACTTCTGTTTTGAGGAAGGTGAGACCACACCTGCCAGAACATAATGATGATCATCCAATTGCAGAGGATATGAAGAAGAGGAAGGATCAATGGCTCAGAAAGTGGAGAACTGTTGATTCCTATGCTATCAGGAAAAGGGCGGTTGTTGATACTCGCTTCCACACTAAGGAGAAGCAAGATTTCTACGGAACTATCTTGTTAGAAAAGAGTCCAGCTATTAGTGGGATGCGATATGTTGATTGGAAGTTCATCAAGGAGAATGAAGACTACTTCCCGCATGTACAAGAGAACTTTAGGGCCATTGACATTGATAGCTTTCTTGGCAGAGAGATGACAACTTGGAATGAAGAGATGATCATGCAATTATATTCCATGGCTCATTTCTATCCAGATGGGAAGATAACTTGGATGACCGAAGGCACCAAGTACCAATATTTTGTCGATGACTCGACCACCATATTAGGTGCCCCAAAGGTGCAGGATGGAGATCTTGATGTGTACGATGAGACTAAGATGAACCACAACTCCATGACCAATATGTATAATCCAGTTCCCAAGGATTATCTAAAGTCACAGAAGTTAGGCTTTGTCTACTTCTTGCAAGCAGGACTACCCACCACCAAGACCATTATGAGGTACACCTTGATGCCTAAATCAGGTGATGACACGATGATCACCGGGTATTCCATCAATATACTTCCTCAAGTAGACACCCACACCAGGTTAAGGGTGACGGATCTAATTGTAGAGAGAATAAATAGGACTGCTGCTAACCAGAAAAGGTCATGTGGATATGCTCCATACATTCAAATGCCTATCAATTCCAAAGTTGGAAAGAGCCAATATCTTCTTGATAGAAAACACCTGCACCTACAACCAGAGTTTGAGGATAATGTCATGCTGACGGAACCAAGTCATCCCACTTCATCTACAGCACAGGCCGAGGTTGAGGTTGAGGCCCAGGTAGATGTAGCCAGAGCCACTAGTGCTCCAGTTCTCAAGACAAAGAGTGACCAAATTGTGTATCTCATCGGCACCATCCAAGGGATGGAGAAGAACATCAATGACATTCTGTTGAACTAGAAGAGCCCTCAAAGAATAGTGCAAACAAAGTTCAATAACCTGGACATCAAGGTGAGTGAGCTGACCACCACAGTCAACCAGTTGAAGCAGGGGGTAGATGAAGTGCATGCACCCAGGTCTAGTGTTGATGATGAGAGTCCTCGTCTCCAAACTTACACTCAATTCAGGACACATGCTAGATCTTCTGTCGTACGAGTTACAGAGACGAGACCATCCTCACCAGCACCTGCATTAGTTCCATCAGCTCCCTTAGCACCTCCAGTGTCTACACCACCACCTCACATGACACCAACTTAAGCATTCACGGACACTGTTATTTCTACTCCTTCCATGGCCACCGGCGGAGACCATACCCAGAGCGACGCTTAGCTCTATACCTTTGAGATTATTGGTAAATTATTTCCAATGGGGAGAAATGTATAGATCACAGGGCTTCGAGAGAGAGTGATTCATTTTGGTTGCTCTCTTCATTTAAAAACATTTGGTTTACTTTTGCTTGTCTTAAACTTCGTGGTGTTTGATCATATTCTTCGTGATTGTTGATACTATATCCTTATGATGTTTATATGATGATCATTCTCTTATGTTTCGTGTCATGTGCATTGTAATACATTCATATCATTTATGGGACCACCAAGATGTATGTGACATGGACGAGTACCACTTGATCCTAATTTATTGTGAATTTGCATTCAAATGCAAATTTAAATAATGCACAAATTTAGGGGGAGCTCTTGCTTATCACATACTTCTCAAAGCGGCGATGTTATTCATTGTTCACATCTCTATTGAAGCTTTGAACTATATGTTGTCATCAATTACAAAAAAGGGGGAGATTGAAAACACAACTTCTCCCTAGGTGGTTTTGGTAAGTAATAACAACATATATTTCATTGGACTAATGATTCTACCTAGTATATTTCAAGAAAAGTTCAATGAATGGATTTGCAAAGAATTTTGAGGAGATCCCCTAGATGCAAGGAACATCTCTTTGCAACAAGCTACAAGACTCTACATTTTTTCTTTTATGTGAGAAATCACAATTGAGTCCATAGGAAAGCCAATACTATTTAAAGGGGATGGGGTATCTATGATGCTCTCGTTGCTCAAGTGCTTAGAGTTAGCCACCAAAACCCTCATGAAATTCTCCCACAAATATTCTGTCCAAAGCCTAACACTCAAATTCGGTGCCACCAATATTTACAAATCGGCTCTATCGAGTTTTACCCTAGACAGAATCCAGAGCCTACCCGACCATCTCGGTGCCACCAAGTTTGATTTCGGTGCGACCAAAAAACAGTAACAAACTCCCTGGTTGCCAGTTGCTGAAAAGCGGTGCCCCGAGTTTGGCTAACTGCCTAGGTCAGCCAAATCAGACTTACCAAAATTTATATAACGGTCTCACAAAAATGTCAAAAGTTGCCACATTTTGCACTATTCGGTGCCACCGGCTTTTTACTTCGGTTTCACCGAGTTGGGTAATAATGTTGTAACGGTTGGATTTTTGGAGATGCCTATATATACCCCTCCACCTACCTCTCACTCGTAGAGGAAGCACTCAGAGCAAACCACCACTTTCCCCATCTAATTTCTGAGAGAGAACCACCTACTCATGTGTTGAGATCTAGGTATTCCACTCAAACCATATGAATCTTGATTTCTAGCCTCCCCAAGTTGCTTTCCACCCAATCAATCTCTTCTACCAAGCCAAATCTGTGACAGCGTGATTGAGTGTTGAGGAGACTATCTTTTGAAGTACAAAAGCAAGGATTTCATCATACTTACCACATCTATTACCTTTTGGAGAGTGGTGTCTCCTAGATTTGTTAGGTGTCACTTCGGAGCCCCCGACTTCGTGTGGAGTTGAACTAAGAAGTTTGTAAGGGCAAGGAGATCGCCTACTTCATGAAGATCTACCCCGAGTGAGGATAGTCCTTCATGGACGTAAGCCATCATGGAATATGCAAGGTTGCTTCTTCGTGAACCTTCGAGGGTGGAGCCCTCCGTGCACTCTTGCGGCTGTTACCCTTCGTAGGTTGAAGTCTCCAGCAACGTGGACGTACGATAGCACCAGCTATCGGAACTCGGGATGGGCATTCGGTAGAAACCAAAAATTCGGTTTATTTTGTTTGGTTTATTTCTTAATTTGGTTGGTTAAACTAAAACCGAAATCAACAACGCAAAACAGCTAATAGAAAATTCGGTTAACCGAAGATTTGGTTCAGTATTTGGTTTAAACCGAACAATTGCTTTGTAGCTGAAAAACTACATCCGAGGACCTCTTATACAACGGAGGACCTTGTCATCTTGAGCATAGCCGGTCGATGTGGGACTAAACAAGATAGTCCCCTGCTGCTGCACACTCCACCTGCATGATTGAGCCATTCAATTTACATGGATGTCCTAGGCATATGATGGCTGGCTTATTAAAGCACAATTGCTCCCTAGGGTGGTTTTGATAATTGATCACAACATATGCATCATTGGACTAATATGTTTTCCAAGTATGTTTCAGAAAAAGTTGAAAAGATGCTATGGCTTAAGGTTTATGTGGAGATGCCCATGGATGCAAGAAAGGAATAATGTTGGCTCAAGCTTCAAGCTAGAAGACTCTTCATTTTATATTTGTGAGAAATCACTTTTGAGTCCATAGGAAAGCCAATACTATTAAAAGGGGATGAGGTAGTAAAATGAACTCCTTGCTTAAATGCTCAAAGTTTGCCACCAAAACACTCAGTCAATTTCCCACATATCCACTCTGTCAAGTTCCACATACACAAATTCGGTGTCACCAACTTTCCCATATCGGACCCACCGAGTTTGACCTCAGGCAGAAACCCTACCATTCCCCCAAAATTGGTGCAACCGAAACCAAGTTGATGCTACCGAGTTCAATGTGACCAACATTCCGTTGCCAAGATACACAAAATCGGAATTTCCGAGTTTGAGTATCGGTGCCACCGAGTTTGGCCATCTGATCGTTAGTCACCTTTTTGGTGCCACCGAGTATCAAATATCGGTTTCACCGAGATTCAAAAGTTCACACCTTTGTGCTAGTCGGTACCACCGAGTTTTCCCTTTTGTGTGTAACGGTTAGATTTTGGCTTCTGCCTATATATACCCCTTCACCCACCTCTCATTCGTGGGACAAGAACTCATAACACACACTTCATTGCTATATCCATTTTCTGAGAGAGAACCACCTACTCATGTGTTGAGACCAAGACATTCCGATCCTATCATTTGAAACTTGATCTCTAGCCTCCCCAAACTGCTTTCCACCAAATCAACCTCTCCCACCCATGCATATTATGTGAGAGAGTGATTTGTGTTGAGGACTATCTTTATAAGCACAAGAGCAAGGATTTCATTGATCTACCACATCTATTACCTTTTGGACGGTGGTGCCTCCTAGATTGGTTAGGTGTCGCTTGGGAGCCTCCTACTTCGTATTGTGGAGTTGAACCAAGATGTTTGTAAGGGCAAGGAGATCCCCTACTTCGTGAATATCTACCGTGAGTAAGGCTAGTCCTCAGTGGACGAAAGCCATGGTGGAATAGACAAGGGCGCTTCTTTGTGGACCCTCTGTGGACTCTCGCACCCGTTACCCTCAGTGGGTTGAAGTATCCACTAACATGGACACACGATAGCGCCACCTATCAGAACCATGCCAACAATCGCCGTGTCAACCTCATGCGTTTGATCTCCCTACCTTACTCCTCTACTTTACACTTGCATGTTTTACATTCCGCTGCTATACTATTAGACTTGCATGCGTAGGGTGTACTTAACCTGCTATAACTGCCGTAGCTGTTTCTCAAGTAGAATTGGGAAAATGAATTTTTTTAATCTTGTCAAGTAGTCTAATCACCCCCTCTTGACATACTTTCGATCCTACAAGTGGTATCAGAGGTTTGGTTTCCATGTCATTGGTTTAACAACCCAGGAGAGTATGGCATCTAGTGAGGGAAATTATCATGTAGAGGTCCATATTTCAATGGCACTAATTTTGCTAGTTGGAAGCATAAAATGAAAATGCATATTCTTGGCTTTAATCCTCATGTTTGGGCTGTTATTCGTGTTGGTGTGCAAGGTAACTTCTTTGGAGAAGGGCATCAGCCAGATCGTGATGCGGCACCTGATGAACTGAAGATGTTGCAACTTAATCCTCAAGCCTGCGACATCATCTTCAATTGCCCATGCCCCGAAGAGTTCAACAAAATCATTCGTCTTAAGAATGCATTTTTTTTGGGATACTTTGGTTGAAATGCACGAAGGTACTGATTTTGTTAGAGAATCTAAGTTGGATGTGCTTCAAAGTGAGCTTGACAAGTTTAAGATGAAGGATGTTGAAGGTGTCGCTGAAATGTACTCTAGGCTAGTTCTCATCACCAATGAGATTGCCAGCTTAGGAAGCGAAGGTATGACCGACAAATTCATCATCAATAAGATACTTAGAGCTCTCGATGGAAAGTGTGACACAGTGTGCACATTGATCCAAATGATGCTAAATTACAAAGATCTCAAGCCAATTGAGGTCATTGGTAGGATTGTTGCTCATGAGATGTCACTCAAGGACAAAGATGAACTGCACAACAAGTCAAGCGGTGCTTATAAAGCTTCATGTGATGCTCCCGCTACCTCAAAGGACAATCTTGTCACCAATGAAGAGATAAGCCTCATGGTCAGAAAATTCAACAAGTTCTATAAGAGTAGAGGCAAAGAGAGAAGCTCAAGATCGAGACATGAAGAGAAGTGTTCATCCAGTCGTGACCGAAACTGCTACAATTGTGGGAAGCCCGGACACTACTCAAATGAGTGTTCGGCTCCCTACAAAAGAAGGGAAGAGTCACCTCGAAGACGAATCTCAAGAGATGAGTCACCTCGGAGAGAGAGAAGGAGTACAAAAGATCACTATGAACAAAGACACTCACGGAGAGGCAAGGAATCGGAGAAGAAGGACAAATACACCAAGAGCAGTTCAAGAAGAAGACATTAAGCTCAAGTTGGTGAATGGGTGTCTGGCTCCAAGTCTGATCACCACTCCGAGAGAAGCTATCACTCCCACTCCGACTATAGTCAAGATGAAGGTGTTGCCGGGATTGCACTTGTTTCCACCAACTCCTACGACTTATTTGATTCACCAAATGAGGGAGTCGAAAACTGCTTCATAGCTAAAGGCCCCAAGGTATCACATCCCGAGTATCTTGATTTTAATAGTGATGAGGATGACTAATTAGGAGAAGATGACTTGCTCCTTGATAAAACTAGGGATTACACTAAAAATGAACTTGATATTTATCATGCTAGTCAAGAGAAATCGAATGATGATGATAATAAAGAAATTGAACGACTAACTCAAGAATTAAAAACTCTTAAGTTAGCTCATGAGACTACTCTAGAATATCATAGAGAGCTTGCAAGAATCCATGAGAAGCTACGCTTCGAGAAGCTCAACTTGGATAAAGAGCATGAGTTGTTAAAAGCGATCAATCATGATCTTCGAAAGAAGAGTTCTTCTTATCTTGCCAAACGATTACTCTTGTGCAACTTTGTTCCACAAGTTAAACATAGGAACACTAGTAACAAAGGGAAGAATGTTTCTTCATCTAGTAACAACCATGCTAAGGGTAAAACCAATAATGTTGTTGCTAGTATCTCTATTGATTCCACTAACGATTCTCTTAGCCAAGTTACACTTGAGCAACAAAATGATCTATTGAAAGGGATTATAGAGAAAGATTTCTTCAAGAGCCTTGCCGGAAGTAAAAAAATTCGAGGAAATTGTGCGCAAGCAAGGAGGACATCGGAAGAAACAAGGTGTTGGCTACTTCAACATCAACGGAGATGTTTGGGAAGAAGGTCCATATCCCACTCCTAAGTTTGTTCCCCAAGAGGAGAAGCGTGATTCCACTCCTCCCGAAGGAACAAGCTCACAAGATGTCCTTCTACCACAAGACCACAAAGGCAAGGGAAAGCTTCAAGATGACATTGACCTATTTGAAGAAGAACCCCAAGCCAAGGTCAAGTGGGTTCCCAAGGAAACTACTAGCTCTACCTCAACAAGTGCTACCACAACTCCAAGGATTCCCATCAATTTGATGTGGATCCCCAATAGGGGTGGCTCCTCCAATGAAATTCACTCCTATTCATTTTGGCAAGAACTATTTGCAATCAACCTCAATCATATGCATTAGTTCAAGGAGTCACACATTCCCTCAAAGGTAAGCAAGGAACAAGGTAATTAATGCATCTTTGGACATCATCCCATTTATGTTTCACTCCATGTCCATAGACATTCTTGCATGTGTTCCTCGTGCTTTGGAACTAACCCATGTAGGTGAGAAGAGTATGAAAACAACAAGAACTGCTCCCAACTCAAGATGATCTTCATCGACTTTGAGCATCCACCACTACTTCAACTACTTGAAGTCTTCAACGACAAAACCCAAGGTTAGTTGATCCCTCCTAGTGGGGATGCCATATAAAGGGGGAGCTTTACTCTAAGACTTGGGTATAAGCATCTCCTAAGGATATGAACACATCAATGCTTATGTAAAAGTGGTACCCCACTTGTGCTTAATGATGAGTATGACCTATGATCAAGTATTCTTACTTGGCTCCTATGTCAATATACTCATATATAGATGACTTTGTCATCACCCAAGTGCTTGATAGCTACTAGTATGTTTGTGCATGTTCACCCTGTTTTTCTCTGTCATTCTTATTGTGTGAGCATGTTGGTCTGCATGTGTTTGATCATTCGAGGACATCCGATTATTGTTATTTGGCTCTTGATTTATCTTTTGCCAATTGGATGGTCAAGAATGCCTAGGACTCTTCTCTAGCTATCTCATCTCAAGTTCTATTCATGCTTCATCACAAAACTTGAAAAAGCACTTGTTGATCCCTGTGTGTGAAGGAGCACTCGGAGTTCCATATCATCAATGGCTGACCTACAAAACCTCTCTGTGAATGAACTCGGTGAAACCAACTTTACAAACTCGGCTCCACCGAATTCTAGAGTTGATCTAGGTTTTCCATGTCGGTACCACCGGAATCACCAACTTGGTTCCACCGAGTTTCCTTGTCAGCTGACAGCAGAGGAACTCGGTGACACCGACTTCGTAATCTTGATGAAACCGATAGAGAATGGGTATATATTCGAGCGGACAGGTTCTTCAATTTCCAATCGTCAAAGCCATTTCACCTCAAACCCTAAGCTGCCTCCTGGACCCCTGGTTGTCTCCCTTGAGTTCCCGTGCTTCTCCGTCGATGGGAATCGCCGCCGTCGACAGAATCTTCACCACCGTCACCATCGTAGCCGGACCACCGCCAAGCTAGGGTATAGTTCGGACCCCGTGTGCGTCCCTCCATCTGATTCATACGCAATGGGAAATTTTTATCCACAAGCCGGTGTGTGAAACCTCTCTATCCACCAGATGAATCCCGTAGTTTAGAGAACTAGGAAGTTTTTAGGGTTAACTGTCCGCATACCCCATCTCGGTGACTCCAAGTTGCAAAACTCGGTGCTACCGATTTTGAACCTAGCGTTCCTGAGAATGGACTCCGTGAGACCGAGTTGTCATTTTCGGTTCCACCAAAATCATGACCAAGTTTTTGTTAAGGAGTTCATGTCTCTCGGAGACTCCGGAAGTTCTAACTCGGTTCCACCGATATGTGTTATTAAAAAAGTTAAAACTAAGGATTTCTCTTTTCAAATTTAAAAAAAATCTGAATTTTGTGATGCTCATCCTTTCTGTCCTTCCTATATCCACTTCACAGGATTTATTGTTTGCTGCCGAGATTGTGTTTGCATGTCAGAAATGTCTGGTTCAGAAGATAGACAAAATGACTTCAGAGAGTGGAGTATTGAGGTGGACTCAGACACTAGTCCAGAGAATTGTGCTTCAGACCCAAGTTCTCCCAGCTCTCATGGTTATCCCAAGGCAACCACCAGGCAAAGGAAGAAGCTAGTTTGTGATCAAGAGGACTCAGATTTTATGCGAGAGGAAACTTCAGCTCCTTCAAAGGCTCCAAGGAAAACTGTCAGGAAAGTAACTGCTACCCCTGCTGATCTGAGAGCACCTGAATATGCCAGGAAGAGCACAACACTTTCCAAGGATGTACGTGCGAGGAAGGCTGGTGTGAAGAGGACCAGGAAGAGAATTGTTCATCTTGTTGAGAGAAAGACTTCAATGTATGAAGACCCAGAAGATGTCGAGGAAGAAACTCCTGAGGAGATCCTAGTTCCTCCCAAGAAGAAGAAGCTGATGGCTAATGCTATGAAATCTTCTCCTAAGCCTCCTGCCAAAGCAAAGAAGGTTGTAGCTCCCAAAAGGACTACCAAGGACATACCTGCAGCTGCAAAGAGAAAAGGCCCTGCATCCAGCACCCATGCTGCATAGGAGCAAGAAGATGAGAATGCGCCAATTCTACGGAAGCTCAGACCAACTCTTCCTATTCACAATGCTGCTCATCCAGTAGAAGAATATATGAAGAAGAGGAAGGATGTCATACTAAGGAAGTGGAGAGCTAATGATCCATATGCCGTCAGAAAAAGAACTGTTGTTGATCCAAGGTTTCACACCAAGGAACAACAAGATTTTTATGAGAGTGTCTTGTTTGACAAGAGTCTTGCTGTCAGTGATATGAGGTATGTCGACTGGGCATATATCAAAGAAAATGAGAATTTCTTTCCCCATGTCCAAGAGAACTTTAGACTAGTGGACATTGAAAAGTTTGTTGGCAAATATATGACCCCATGGAATGACGAGCTGATCATGCAATTCTATGCAACCGTTCATTTCTATGATGATTCTTTAGTCTGGACGACTGATGGTCACAAGTATGAAGCCACATTTACTGAATGGGCTGCTATCATTGGTGCCCTCAAGCAGGAAGATCGAGATGTAGATGTTTATGTTGAAGCAGAGCGGAGTCACAACTCAATGGCCAATATGTACAAGACAACTCCACACAAGTACTTGGCTAGTCACAAGATGGGTTCAGTGTACTTTCTGCAAGCAGGCATTCCTACAACAAACACTATTCTGAGATACACCCTGATGCCTAAATCAGGAGATGAGAAGATGATTAGAGGACATTCCATCAACCTGCTGCACCTGCTAGACACCCATACCAAATTCAAGTGATGGATTTGATAGTAGAGACTATCCGGAGAACTGCTGCGGATCAGAAGAGATCATGTGGATATGCTCCTTACATTCAAATGCTTATCAATGCAAGCTAGCCAAGCATGCATATCGACTTGATCGTCCCGATCTACCTCTTTAGCCAGAGTTTGAAGACAATGAAGTGGTAATGGATGAAATGATCCTAACTCAGCTGCAACAAGAATGGCAACAGAGGCACTAGAAGTTGAGGCTGCTAGAAATAGGCCACCTCCAGTTCCAGAACTCATAACTCAAGCTGAGCAAATGGCATTTCTAGTTAGCACTGTCCAAGGTATGGAGAAGAACATTCACGAGATACTGCAAAGTCAGAAAAGCCTTGAGAGAGTCGTGGAAACAAAGTTTCATGACATGGATGTGAAGGTTACTCACTTGAAAACTATAGTCAAACATCTTCAACATGAAGTTGACTCAGTGGAGATCCCACGCTCAGAAGATGAAGAAGATGATGATGATGAGGAAGAGTCTCCTCCTCCCACTACTACTCAGTTCAGCACCAGGCCTAGGTCAGATGCTGTTCCTGTGCAGGAGACAAGGCAGACATCTTCAGCACAAGCTTCAGCACCTTTAGCTCCAGCTCAAGCACCTTCAGTATAAACTCCTAAAACTCTAGGACATTCAGCAGAAGCCTTCGCGAACGCTCTTCTGTTGACTCCGTCATCAGCTGCCCATAGAGACGAGTAGTTCTATACTTTTAAACTTTTTGGTAACTTGTTCCAAACGGGGAGAAATGTATAGATCATAGACTTCGTGTAAGAGAGAGCTTTTGACCTTATTTGCTCTCGTTTGGTTTAAAAAACTTTGGTCTTTTGGATGACTTTATCCTATCTGTGTGATTGACCATACGCTTTACCTTTTGTGTTGCTACACGATTATCTTTTAGCTATCCTTGTGATGAACACTCACTTATCTTGTTGGTGCCATATGTATTGTTATTCATTCCTATTTAGTTTGCGCACCACCAAGATGTATATGACATGGAAGGTTGACCCATGATTCTAATCGATTGTGCATTTGCATTCAAACGCAAATTTTAAATAATGCACAAATTTAGGGGGAGCTCTTGCTTTTCACATACTTCTCAAAGCATCGATGCTAATCATTGATTATATCTATTGTTGAAGATTTGATCTATATGTTGTCATCAATTACCAAAAAGGGGGAGATTGAAAGCACAATTGCTCTCTAGGATGGTTCTGCTAATTGATCACACCATATGCATCATTGGACTAATATGTTTTCCAAGTATATTTCAGAAAAAGTTCAAAAGATGCTATGGCTTAAGATTTATGTGGAGATGCCCCTGGATGCAAGAAAGGAATAATGTTGGCTCAAGCTTCAAGCTATAAGACTCTTCATTTTATATTTGTGAGGAATCACTTTTGAGTCCATAGGAAAGCCAATACTATTAAAAGGGGATGAGGTAGTAAAATGAACTAATTGCTCAAATGCTCAAAGTTAGCGAGCAAAACACTCAGTCATTTTCCCCACATATCCACTCTGTCAAGTTCCACATACACAAATGCGGTGTCACCAACTTTCCCATATAGGACCCACCGAGTTTGACCTCAAACAGAAACCCTAGCCATTCCCACCAAATCGGTGCAATCGAAACCAAGTCGGTGCTACCGAGTTCACTGTGACCAACATTCTGTTGCCAAGGTACACATAATCAGAATTTCCGAGTTTGAGTATCGGTGCCACCGAGTTTGGCCATCTGACCGTTAGCCACCTTTTCGGTGCCACCGAGTTTCATATATCGGTCTCACCAAGATTCAAAAGTTCACACCTTTGTGCTAATCGGTACCACCGAGTTTTCAACTTTGGTGTCACCGAGTTTGCTCTTTTGTGTGTAATGGTTGGATTTTGGCTGCTGCCTATATATACCCCTTCACCCACCTCTCATTCGTGGGAGAAGCACTCAGAACACACACTTCATTGCGAGATCCATTTTTTTTGAGAGAGAACCACCTACTCATGTGTTGAGACCAAGATATTCCAATCCTATCATTTGAAACTTGATCGCTAGCCTCCCCAAACTGCTTTCCACCAAATCAACCTCTCCTACCCATGCATATTCTGTGAGAGAGTGATTTGTGTTGAGGAGACTATATTTAGAAGCACAATAGTAAGGAGTTCATTGATCTAACACATCTATTACCTTTAGGAGGGTGGTGCCTCCTAGATTGGTTAGGTGTCGCTTGGGAGCCTCCTACTTCGTGTTGTGGAGTTGAACCAAGATGTTTGTAAGGGCAAGGAGATCGTCTACTTGGTGAAGATCTACCGTGAGTAAGGCTAGTCCTCAGTGGACGGAAGCCGTGGTAGAATAGACAAGGCCGCTTCTTTGTGGACCCTCCGTGGACTCTCGCAGCCGTTACCCTTCGTGGGTTGAAGTCTCCACTAACATGGACGTACGATAACGCCACCTATTAGAACCATGCCAAAATTCACTGTGTCAACCTCATGCGTTTGATCTCCCTAACTTACTCCTCTACGTTACACTTGCATGTTTTACTTTCCGCTACTATACTATTAGACTTGCATGTGTAGGGTGTACTTAACTTGCTATAATTGTCGTAGCTGTTTCTCAAGTAGAATTGGGAAAAGGCAAAGAAATTATCTTGTCAAGTAGTCTAATCCCCCCCATCTAGACATACTTTCGATCCTACAGTTTAGCTTGCACGTGGGTCTGCACACAAAACAATTAGCTCGCGCGTGGGCTAGCTAGACGAGCGCGAAGCTATGAATGGGTGTTGGCTTCACACGTGTTGTCAGTCTGACATGTGACATGAAGGAGCCTCGTACTTGCGTAGGGTACTGGATTGCTCGAGAATTCGGTTTTTCTTTCGGCTATCGGTTTCACACCGAACATACCAATTTGAGTTTGGTTACTGAAAGTAAGACCCGAAGTTTACTGTAGCAGCCACAAAAACTGAAAATTTGGTTTATTCGGTTTCGGTACCAGTTCGGCATTTGGTCCCTCGTTTTTTATGCCCAACCCTAATCATAACCACGCCAAAAATCTGTGTCATCCTTGCATTTGATCTTCCTATCCCTACCCTCTACTTACATGTTCATGTCTTTACTTTCCGCTGCTATACTCTTAGACTTGCATGTGTAGGGTGTGGTTGACTTGGTATAATTGCTAAAACTTGCCAACTATTAAAATTGGGAAAGGCTAAGTTTTTATTTGGTCAAGTAGTCTAATCACCCCCCTCTAGACATACTCCCGATCCTGCAATGTCTTCCTTGTTGATGTAATCGCGATGGAGTTGAAGCAACACTTTATATGCTTGCTCTTCTTGTGAAACCTAAGCTCCGTGGCAATGGCAACGACACTAGTGTTTTCACAAAGGAGATTCATCGGATCCGATGCACTAGGCACAACTCCTAGATTCGTCATGAACTGCTTCGTCAAGACACCTTCGTGTGATACTTCCAAAGTAGTTGTATATTCCGCCTCACATGTAGATGGTCCTACGACGCATTGCTTGGAGATGCACGAGCTAACTTCTCCACCATTCAGAATAAATACGTGTCCGGTTTGATACTTAGAGTCATCTGGATCAGTGTCAAAGCAATCATCACGTGACACCTTTACAACGATCGCTTGATCACCTCCATAAACGAGAAACATTTCTGTAGTCCTATTTAGGTACTTAAGGATAGTTTGATCTTGTCTACTGTTCCACTCATGGATCACTTTGCAACCTTCCGGACATACTTATGGCAAGGCACACATACGGTCTTATGCACAACATAGCACACATGATAGAGCCTATGTCCGAAGCATAGGGGATGACTCATCTTTTCTCTATCTTCTGCTGTTGCTGTGCATAGAATCTTACTCAACTTCACAGCTTGTAAAACACGTAAGAACCCTTTCTTAGACTTGTTCATTTTGAACTTCTTCAAAATCTTATCAAGGTATTGTAACACCCAAGATGCGGTCCTATCCTTATTTTGGCACGAGGGCCTCGACAGGGATGGAAATGCATCTCGTCGTTTCGCAGGAATGGATATCGTTACAAGTACATATACTGAAAGATGAGTATAAGGAGTTGGCTTACACTCGCCACAAGCTACAGGAGAGTCACATCAGTACAATACATACAATCATCACGAAGAAGAGAAGGGTCCGTCTACGGGCAAAAACAAATGATAAAAGAATGACGTCCATCCTTGCTATCCGAGGCTACCGGCCTGGAACCCATCCTAGATCGATGAAGAAGAAGAAACTCCAAATAGCACAATCAATGCGATCACGTCAAAGTAATTCTTTACGTGTACCTGCAACTAGTGTTTTAGTAATCTGTGAGCCACAGGGACTCACCAATCTCATTTCCAAAGGTATCAAGACTAGCAAGGCTTAATGGGTGAGGTATGGTTAAGTGGTGAGGCTGCAGCAAGCGACTAAGCATTTATTTGAGGTGGCTAACTTACGAGTACAAGAATAAAAGAGGGGGATGATCTATGCATAATCAAACGTGAACTAAAAATGATCAAATGAATGATCCTGAACACCTACTTACGTCAAACATAACCCCAATGTGTCCTCGATCGGAGAAGGAGCTCACGAAAGAGTCAGTCACGGTTATGCACTCAGTTGGCATATTTTAATTAAACTTACTTCAAGTTATCTAGAATTGGATGGTAATCAAAGTTTCCACGTTTCCACATAACCGTGGGCATGACTTTCCGAAAGATTTAACCCTGCAGGGGTGCTCCAACTAGTCCATCACAAACTACCACACGCTGCGACGGAATGACCTCGATTAGGGAAACCCGTGATCTCCTTGGGTTCCTATTGGAAAACCTCAACCTCGAGATAACCCAAAGCATCCTCGGAATCCCTCACACAAGATGCTCGAGAAAGGTAAAACAAGTCCAGCAAGGCCGCACGACGTGTCAACGAACCCGATAGGAGCCGCATATCTCGTTCTCGGGATACGACCGAATGGGAAAGCCTATGAGTAAAACCAAACCTCGAGTTACCTCGCGGTGGCCCCGAAGTCTGCCCGTTTGGGACCAACACCATCAGCACTGGCCCCCCTGTATTATGTTGAATTACTCCTCAGGTTCATGACGCCCTATGTTTTTCAGTATTAACAGGATTATTATGTTGGGCAAATATAGTACCAATGTTGGGCCTTGCCAGACGATCTTTATCCCAAAACGAGAATCTAGGGGGTCCCCATAACAACCCCAAGCATGTTAGGAGCGCTCACTTATGGAACATAACACCCGCAGCCGAAACTAAGGGCGGCAAAGGTGGAACAAAACACGAGGCTAGAAAGCCAAGCCTTCCACCTTTTACCAAATATATAGGTGCATTAAATTAAATATCATTTAATAGGGTGATATAACAAGGGACCCATGTTAACACATGGAAGAAAGCGCACCTGCAATTAGCAACTCTATCCAATGTTTAAGCAAGCGGTAACATAGCGAATCAGTAGTTTGCTAGGTTGTAGAAAGGTTGAATGTTCTCATGGCAATGCTGGGAGGCTGATATTTAACAGGTGGTAGGTAGCGAGACATAGCGAAATAAATGAGACACTAGCATGGCAATGATAGTAATGATATCTGGGGAAATTATCATCTTGCGTGAGATCCCGCTTGGAAGAAGAATGACTCCGTGAAGCAGAAGAACCGACGTAGTCGAACGGATCCTTACATTTCGACATGCTTGCGGAACTCTATCGAGACGAAGTAAACCGGAACAAGCATCAACACACAATATTCACCACAACACATGCACGACATGATGCACACACTAATATGATGCATTATCAGTTCAAATATGCAAGGCATGGCATGGCAATTCACATAGTCAAACGCTACACATTAAGTGAAGCTCAATATGCAATGGGTTGCATATTGACGAAACTTCACGTTTAATTATTTAGTTCACTCCCATTTATTTACAAAGAAATATTAAATGTTGTTAAACATGGCAATGGGTGAAGCACAAATGATCTACCTATCAAGGCATTTTAAATGAGCCCGGAAACGACATATAGCGTCTCCGAACTGACCCCATGTGTTAAATTCTAAATTTGTCTAGATTTTTCCTAATCACCTTTTATGTTTGTTAAATGGCAAAACAAAGTGGTTCACGTGATTCTACACATCATTCTAGTCCATTTACATATATGTCTCATCTCCAACGGAGCTACGGTTAAATAACTACGACCTAAACCGTTTTTAACACATCGACACACAAACCGATGCAAAGAACATAGGTAACAGGCTTAAACATGCATGAGAGTTGGAAAATATTAATCTACGCGAAATTCTAGCCAATTTATATATATAACTTGTCGCGATCCGATGCACGGTTTTAAAACTACGTGCATTTGAGAATCAATGCTTTTTTTTCTCAAATTAATAAATTCGCCGGAACCTAAAAAAAACTAAACGCGCCGAATCTTTGCACTAGGCCTAAATGGACATGGGTGCAAGAGAACTGAACAGTGCACATGAGCATGACTTAGCGGAGGCGCGCTCACCTTCGTGGGCTTCGGCCCAATGGTGTGGGTGGTTGAGCAGCGGAGCGGACTGGGACGAGGGATGGCTCCTGGGCCGCGTGAGGGCTGGAGCTGGGCCGCGGGAGGCCGAGCATGGCCAGCGCACTACAGGTGGGCCAGCGCAGCCCACGCGCCAGCTCGCGGTCAACATGACCGAAGCGAGCGTCCGACTTCCATCTCGAGCTCGCGAGCAGAGACGCCGCTTCACGCGACGGGGAAGCGGTGGGGCACCTCCAACAAGGCGAGGGCGGGCGGGGATGGCTGGAGATGATCCCCCTGGACCGGATCTGGCCGAATCCGGTCTGCCGGGGTGGTGGCGGCGGATGGCTGCGTTCCTGGAGCGGCCAGACCGGGCCAACGGCTGGCTAATGGCGGGGAGCTCGGGCTGTGGTCTGGGTGAAGCGAGGGCGGCGCGCTGGCGACCTCCGGTGGTCGGCCGGTGGCGGCCCGACGGGCGCAGGCGGGGAGGTGCAAGGTGACGGCGCGGGGTGTGGTTGCATGCGGCGGGTGTAGCTCGGGAGGAGCGAGGCTGGTAGCTGCAGCTCGGGGTGCAACTCGGTTCGGGCCCGGGGTGGGCACCAGATGGGCTCGGCACGCCCTGGTCGGCTGGAGGTGGGAGGAGAGGCTGGCTAGGGTGGCATCTAGGGTTAGGGGCGTAAGAATCGAGGCACGTGGCTGGGATTGCTGTCTATATATAGGGAATGGGCTAGGGTTAGCTTTTTGGGGCCTTTTCGGTCCCTCCGATCTCGATCGGACGGCTCCGGTTGCGCCCTAGGGTTAGGTGGCTAGTGGGATGTGTTAGAAAGGCTAGATGGAGAAGAGAGGGAATGCTTGCGGCCCATGATACGAGTTTTAAAACTGACAAAAAATGTCCGAAGAATAACCAATAACTGTGCCATTATGGTTGACCATTTGGGTATCAAACGAACTCAGATTGCGATGAGATTTGGCAAGCGTCCTACCTATACTAAAATAAGACCGCACGCCAAGTTTGAACCCAATCCGAGAAAGTTTCATACACACTTTTAAAAACAAGATTAAACGATGCTGCCGATGCGTGCGTGTGTGGTTGGTCTCAGAACGGTCAACGCCAAAAACGGAGAGAACCGACAACTAATAACCGTTGCAAGTTTTGAATACTGGCGGCAACGGAGTGCCGATGCAATGCAGATGATGTGGATGATACGATGATGAATGCGACAGACAATCTAATCGCACGATGGCAATGGAATAAGAGGGGAATCTTCTGGAGCGTCGGTCTTGGGGTGTCATAACTCTCCTACACAAACAAGAGATCTCGCCCCGAGATCTAAGAATGAAAGGGGAAGAGGAATGGAAAGAAAGAGGTAAAACTTAGTTGCTTCTTGACAAACGAGGGAAACCAACGATCCTTGAAGGTTGCAAAGAGATGAAGAATGATATGAGAAACTAGCAAGAATTCACACAAAATTTTGGCAACACTTCGGTAGGAAATTGAGGATCAAAAATTCGATAAGATTAGAAGATCTTGGAAGATTCACAACACTCCAACTAAATTGATAAGCAAGGAAAGAACATGAAAAAAAGACACAACACTCCAGTTAAATGAATAAGAAAGGAAAGAACACGATCTTGACAAAACTAGAAAATTGACGAAAGAGAGCAACATCACAACAACTTTGGAACAAGAGAGTAGAAACTAAATCTTTGAGAAGAATATAATGGAGAAGAAAATGAAACTTCTACCACAATTGAATTGAAGAGGCTCCCGACAAGAAGAATTGAACGGGGTTGTTGGCAAACCAACAACGGAAAGAACAAACTTGTTGTGGACTTATGAAAACCATCTCAAAATAATGAGGTGACAACCAGCCACTAATAGAAACAAGGATTGATCGGATGCAACAAGAAATGCGAAACTTCTTAGACCAAGAGGAAACATTGAAAACTTGGATTAATGGCAACACCATAATAGCAACAATCCTTAGACAAAGCTTTAGGTGAAATCTAATCCAAGATAACTCAATGAAGAAACCATGCGTTGAAATATCTCATGATTGAAGGAATTGGTGGACTTAAATATCTCATTCTTGAAACAAATTCTCTTCGAGACTCCTCCACTAACAAGAATGCTATAACACCACCACAAAGGATAAGGAGGAAGAATTGCACTTTTAAATGCAAGAGAAAGAACACTTGATAAAAAGAATTTGATATCATGAGCCACTCCAGAAGAAGAATTGAAATCACTTGATGAAACAAGAATAAGAATTATGTTATGCTTACCCTTCATCACGTTAAATTGATGACAAGCAACGGATTTAGCATACCACTTATTCTTCTTGAAAGAAACTTGAAGAGAGAGATGTGAGCACAAACTTGAAGAAGTCTTGAAGGAGACACCGGTAAGAATTGGAATGAATGGGGATAACAAGAATGAATGGAGATACATGAGAATGAAGAGATAATGAGCCATCTGAGAGAAAAACTTGAACAAGGTACCGGAATAATTGAGAGACGAACGAAGAGACAAGAATTGACAAGAATTTGACGATGAAAGTTGAAACATGAGGACAAAGAAATCTTCTGAAATGAAGGCCTTCGGAGGATCGAGAATGAAAACAACTGTGCAAAGCACCGGATAAATATGAATGGAATTCTCATGATTGGGAACAATTCAAGATGGTAACACAAAGCTGAAATGACATTCTTCACCAGAATGGAGCAAGATTTGAGAGAAACACCCCTTCGGCCTTCCAAGCTGCAAATGATGAGGATAACACCACCAAAATTACCGAGACATCCGGAATAATGAATACGGAAAAGTTGAGCCAACGAAGGAAATTAATTTTGAAGCAATCTTGGAGAAGGAATACGGATGATGAAATTCATACTTACGTCATAATTGAAATGAATTAGAGATCTCCGGGAAAAGATTAGAATAGCCAGGTAAGATCATGGGAAGAACCTGTGGGTTATGGGCCCACTCAAAGAAACCACCGTCGAAAAGATTGCTTGGAACAGAGATATTTCACTTATACAAATGAAAAATTGATGAGGTGAGAACCTCAAAATAATTGAAAGGATTGAAAACAAGAAACTTCTTAGATATCTTCAACACGCCGGATAGAATAGAGAGAGATGACAACAAGAAAGACTTGATAAGAATTTTCAACATGAGAAATAATTTAAAGGACGAAAGGGATATGATGAACAGGGAGAGCTTGAATAGAATTCACCGGAAAAGAGAACAAGAATAAAAAATGATGAACTTAGAACTCATGAGAATCTTCACAATGAATCACCAGAAACGACACATAAGAGAAGATAGCGGAAGCATCCATGAATTGGAATGCACTTGGATGACAACTGAATTATTGAAGAAAAGGGTGGGAGGGCGGGGAAAAACAAAGACAACTTGATACACATGAGATGAACTCCGGAAAGAGATGAGAGATTGATCTTGCAAATCTTGAAAAGTATAGAATTGACTTGAAGAGAAGCACACCGGATGAAAAAGAATTGATATGACGTCTCGAGTTGAAAGAATTGATAAGACAATTTAATTAAGCAAAAGAATTTGCATTCCCTTAAAAATATGAGAACACTTCTTGGAAAAGATATGAAATCACCACTTGACCTTGAAGCAACTCGAATTACCATATTCAATCAAAACAAAGGATGAGGCTTACAACACAAGCCGAAACAATTCATGACAGAGATTTCGTCCGATATTTTCGTGGATAGGATCGCACGGGCTCTATCCTACAGTAGCCATCATGTACAAGGCAATGCACACGACATACAAAGCATCCCCGAGTCGTAGCAAGCTACAAGGACTCTTTAAGACACAACGAGAACCGCTGCAAGACGATCGTGAACAAACAAATCCACTAGATGTCAAACCCAACCTCACATCATGCATCTGTTGGAAGATTATCGTATAAGTAACTACTTGAATTCCCACCTAAGAACTCCCGAATTTTGTAGTCATCCAATCTGGTCCACGGATACAAGGAATAAAATCCATCACTCAAGTCCTAGCAATAAAACTACCAGTCCAGTGTATCACATCCGTCCACACATAACCAGAGACCTCGGAAAGTCATCTATCCCAGATCCACGAAAGCACAACGTTACTAAGTATGGCAGTACCCCCGAACTCTCTGCACCAGTACTGGGGATGCCGGGGTTATCTCACCACTACCAGTATTGAAGCAATTTCAAACATCCTCCGTCCTAAGATACTAAGAAATCTGAATGATAACGATGTGCTCAAGAATCCATTGGAGCTTAACTCCCCAGAATAAAATCAACACAGCAGGAGGCACCAAGTCAGAACTCCATCACATCGACATCATATAGATTCCAAATTTATCCGCGTGATCCTAATTTTTTTTGACTGAGAAGAGGATTAGAATTAAAATCATTACATCAAGATTCCTCACGAGAGCATAGAAGAGGAGAAAAAAGAATCCCACTCTCGATATATAACTAGACTCAAAGTTGTTTTTCACTAGACTCGACTCGGCCGAGTTCGATCAGTCAAGGGGGCTCCTAGGTCGGTATTCCTCTGATACCAACTTGTAACGCCCAAGATGCGGTCCTATCCTTATTTTGGCGCGAGGGCCTTGACATGGATAGAAATGCATCTCGTCGTTTCACAGGAATGGATATCGTTACAAGTACATGTACTGAAAGGTGAGTATAAGGAGTTGGCTTACACTCGCCACAAGCTACATGTAATGCCCCAAGAGTGTTTCTTGCCATATCTGAAACCTTCTCTATGTGGGTCCACCTTGTCATTGATATGAGAGCTCAATGCATATGTCACCTTGTTTTGTTCTTCCTTTGCTTGCATGCATCTATCATTCACCCATGTCTTGTGTTTGTGCCTTTGTAAATCCATGTGTGTATGTGGTGTGATGATATGCCATGTGATGATAGTGTATGTGAGTGATGGAGTGGTGCAATTGCTAGTAGGAAACTATGTGGTTTGCATAGGCTTCAAAACCCTCTTCCTCTTTAATTATCTCAAGGTCAAGCTTCACTTGTCCCATCCTTGTTTTAAAAGTGTCCATGATTTAGTATATTTTGTGGTGGATGTGAAGATGTGAATTGGCTGTTTTGAATCTATATTTTAAAGGTGCAAATATTCCCAAAACAGATCATATAAATGTTGTTTTGTAAATCTTTAATTGCTCCAAATATTTCTTTTCTATTTTATTCAAATAGGTCATAATTTCTTATGACCAGGGGTATGTTTGCTTTATTTTTAGCATCATTAGATTTGCCTAGGGTTTATTTTTTTCCTTTCTCTGTTTGTTTTAATTAGAAAGCCCCAGGAAATTCTTTTCTCTCTTATTTGGCGCCACTAGTGGGCTTCCTCCCCCCTGCGTGGCCCAACTCCCTCTCTGTCTCCCGCGACAACCCACCTTGCACGTCCCTTCTTCCTTCTCCTGACGGCGTCCCCCCAGTGCGTTGCTTTCCGTCAGACAGCAGAGAGGGAGAGAGCGAGCACGCCGTGAGGGCTCACGGACGTCGAGGCCCCCTTATAACCCTCAACGTGCGTGCCCCCTTGGCCTAGGGTTCCTCCCTTTCCCCTCCTAGCGCCGCCACCTCCCTCCATCTCTCCTTCCTCCCCAGGTAAGAGCCCTGTAGATCGGTAGCAGAGAGAGACAGAAGGCCGTCGCCGTCGTTCTCCGCGTGTCCGTCGTCTCTGGCGCCGACCAGCATGTTCGGGGGCTCGGGAAGGATGCCCGCGCTCCATTCCCGCCGTCGTTGAGGTCGGGGAGCGACCACAACGATGGGCAGGAGCTCGTCCATGGTGTGTACCCGACGATCTCCTTCCTCTTCTTCGGTTTGGCGACAGAACACCTTCGGTCTTCTTCAGATCGTCTTCGTCGTCTTCAGGACTTCTTCTCCGATCAGATCGGCCCCCTTCTTCTTCCGCAGGGTGAGCCGTGCTCCTTCCTCCCTTTCCCCTCTGTAGTTGCAGCAAGGATCGAGGCCGTGCCTCTCTGATGAGAGACGAGCACGAGGTGCAGTTGGTGTTGTGATGGTTTGCATGTGTTGTAGTGCATGTGTTGATTAGTGTTGTTGTTGTGCTCGGGTTGTGCAGAGCAGAGAAGGGAAGTAGGTGCAGTAGCCGTAGGTGTACTCCCCCTCGCGCAACAATAGGAGTAGCAGGCATGCTCCGGCGGCGTCTCCGTCGTCGTCTCTGTGTTCAGAGCAGATCAGGGTGCCCTAGTAGTTTACCTTGTTTAGATCCTCCTCTGTGTCAAATCCTGAAGCGCAGCGTAGTGGTTGGATGTATGTGTGTGTTGAGCAGGTGTTCGTGGGTTCGAGTCCCGCGGGCGCCACCCCCTTTTTAATTCTTGTTTTGGCACAGTAGCGCAGTAGGTTGACTTACCTTGCTTGGCTTCCCTTCTCTGTCGAGCATGTAGGCAGTAGTGGAGTGGTGTTGTTGTTGTCTGTGTTGCAGTAGTCTAGGGTTCGATTCCCCTTAGAACTTTTATATTTTTGTTGCCTTTTTCTTCCTGTTTTGCATTTGTTCACTTGCCTCTTGCTGTGAAAGGCTTAACACTCATGTGGTATTATTTTTTAGCTCTCAATCAGTATGTTGTGGCTATTATTTTTGCTAGCAAGTGAAGAGTGCATGTGAAGGTATATCTTGGTAGAAATGCATGTGTAGGTTGAGTGCATATAGGTATGTGTAAGTATCATGCATGTGTGTGTGCACCTTGTGGGTGTATGGCACTAAGGTGGTGTTTCTCATGTGCTTGGTGTTGAGCTCATGCACAAGCTTGTGCTAGTGATGTGTATGTGTGTGTGTGGGTTCCCCCCCCCCCCACATACCTTGTGTGTGTGCAAGTGTTTGAGTGTGTGTGTTTGTGTTTCGCACATGCCCAAGGCATGATGTGCCTTGGAGAACACATGAGCAAGTTGTATGTGTAGGTGTAGGAATGCCTTCGTGAGTGTAAGCTAGGGTGTGAGTGATATTAGCATGTGTAGGTGCTTGTTAATGTGGTGCTTGAGGCTTGTGTGTGTGTGTGGTGGTGTGCTAAGGCACATGAGCATGAAGGCTAACCCTCATGTGCACCATTGTGGTGTTGTTAGTGTGCAGGTGGATGTGTAGGTGATAATCTAGTGAGAAGCACATGTGATGGTGTACTATTCATCCCTATGTGATTCCATGTAGATTTTCTTTTCAAGTTTGTGCCCAATTGTTCTATGCAAGTGCCTATGTTTTATATATGTTTTTGGGGTAGAATCACCCCAGGAATCCATTGGTGGAATCAGTTTTGCCGTTGGAACACTTTCCGGGAATGTCATATTTCAGTTTTGTTCCATGTTTAAAGCTTGGTTCCATGTGATGTGATGAGCCCAAGAGGTTGATTCTTTGTTGTTGCAGTAGAGGGTGAACCCCTCTACCACATGTTGGTATTGATTCATGCTTAGGAGTTCATGTGTGCAAGTTGTGCCTAGTCAAAGTAGGCATGTGGCTAAAATTCCAGTTTAGTGAAAATGAGAATCTGCTTATATTTTCTTCTCCTAATGTTGTGCTTGTAGAAGTCCATGTGTTGGGAATCAGCCCTTGCTATCAACTGGGAAGTTGTAGCTTTTGTGTTTGTCTAGCTCTTTGTCAATTTTCATTCCATTTGGAGTCCTGTAGATATTGTTTTGGGTGTTGTCAAAATGCTTCAGAGCATAAACAACTAGTGAGAATCTGGAATTTTCACTAAGTCCCTAAAAACTGATATTTTTGGCCAAGTTAGCAGCTGTGTAACTTCCTGTGTGTAACTCCTTTGAATTAGCTTCTTGCTCATGCTTGTAGTACTCTTGGATAGCTTCTGCCACATATCCTTTTTGGCATATTTGGGTGGCTGTAGGGCTTTGCATGTAGCCCTCAAACTGCTATGAGGCTATTTATGGCAGATTGTATAGTTTTGATGTTTTGATGCTTGTGAGTGCATAGTTGATGGTGTGGTGGTATTCTTTGCACCACCCCATCCATTCTTGTTTGTTTTGTGATATGGCCACCTGGGAATACCAGAAGTATGCCATTGGAGTGTGTTGTGATGGACTTGACACGTAAGACTCTATTTCTTGTTTCGTTGTTTCCGGCTGATCCGTAGGTCCGTTCGTAACGTTCTTTATATGTTTTTGCATCGTTTTCGCGTGACGCATCTGTTCATGTCATCCTCATGCATGTCAAGTTAGATTAAAGTGCAGTTCTGTCCAGGAACTTGTATCTTCTTCTCATGCATGTGCAAGTGAGTAGAATAGAGGTGCATGCTCATTTTCATCTCATGCATCATGTGCTTGTTGCATCTTGAAGTGCTGTTGTTCATTGGATGCTATTTTTATGTTGGGTAGCACTGGGATCGGAGAATGAGTACGTGGATCCGGGAGAGTACGTGCAGGACGAACAAGAGCAGTTCGAAGCTGAGGACATCACATGCAAGATGATATGACCTTGATTCCATCTCTAGACTTGTTATGCTAGATTACGTTTCTTTCGTCATATGCTCGCTGCCTACCACTGAAATAATTGCCTCATGAATATTGCCATGAAACCCAAACACTTTCCCCTCCTAGCAAATCTTGAATGACTAAGTAGGCTTTGCTCAGCTACTAATGTTAGCGTTGCTAGTTGCAGGTGCTTTGTCTCATGTGATAACATGAGTTGATATTATTATGTTAAATCTGTTATTTAATTAATGCACCTATATACTTGGTAAATAACGGAAAGCCTAGCCTTTTGCCGGGTGTTTTGTTCCGTTATTGCCGCCATAGTTTCCGACTACCGGTGTTTGATTCCATAACTATTCGCTCCTAACACGTTCGGGGTTGCTATGGGGACCCCCTTGATAAATCGTGTAGTGTTAGGACTTGTCCGGCAGGAACCAACATTGATGTTAATTTGCTAATCAATTAATAATCTTCTGCATAGGGAATGATCACCCCAAGGAGTTAATCAACAACCCGGGCCAGTGCTCCTCATGAGTGTTGGTCCAAACTGAGCACTGTTCGGGGCCAACTCAGCGCAACCTGAGTGATTTCTATTAGGCCATCGTGCGCGTAGCTCATCCGTCGTGTCCTGAGACTGAGGTACGCGACTCTTATCAGGGTTGCCCACACGACGGGAGGTCCTGCTAGTCTTGTCTTACCTTAGCGATATATCTTGCGTATAGGAATCCCGGTGAAGCTTTGGTTCTCCCAGAGTTGAGGTTTTCCTCTAAGGAATCCGACGAGATCACGGGATTCGTGATAGAGGATTACTTTGCGGCCCGTGACCATTTGTGATGGACTAGTTGGAGCACCCCTGCAGGGTTTAATCTTTCGGAAAGCCATGCCCGCGGTTATGTGGCAACTTGGAATATTTGTTAACATCCGGTTCTAGATAACTTGAACATAATATAATAAAATTGCCAACTGTGTGCATAACCGTGACTGTTCCCTTCAAAGATCTCTCTTCGTTCGGGAACATGGTGGGGTTATGATTGACGTAAGTAGGAGTTCAGGATCACTTAGTGATCAGATAATCGTCGATCGCTAGTGTAGACCACCTTCAATACATGTTCTACATAAGTTAGCCACCATAAATGCTTAGGATGCTGCAGCCTAAACACTAAAACCTTCCTTACCTAATAACTTGACTAGTTCTGGCACCGAGGTCATAGATTGCTGAGTCCCTGTGGCTCATAGATTATTTCAACACACCAACAGGTTCAGGTACCCCCGAGACAGGTGATCCCGACGACACGCAGCTGGCGTGGCAGTACGATGAGGAGAACGACCGCCTGTACGTGAACTATTCAGAAGACTGAGGCGTGGTCGTGATCGTGGGCAAGCATGAAGGGTAGCATAGTCATTTCTCATGTTTTGTAGTCCGTAGCGGAACTACCTTGTTTGAATGCGTGATGTAACTCTGATATTATTTATGAGATGGCAATTGAATCCCTAATTGTCATTCTATTATTATGTATGTGCTATGTTACCGTGATTGCGAAACGCTTAGATGCGCTTCTTTCCTCTTTGGGGCCTCGTTCCCCTAAGCCGGAAAGGACCGCATCTTAGTCGTTACACTAGATCATAGTCACATCAGTACAATACATACAATCATCATGAAGAAGAGGAGGGTCCATCTATGGACTTAAACAAACGACAAAAGAACGACATCCATCCTTGTTATCTCAGGCTCCTGACCTGGAACCCATCCTAGATCGGTGATGAAGAAGAAGAAACTCCAAATAGCACAATCAGCACGCTCACGTCAAATTAACTTTTACCTGTACCTGCAACTGGTGTTGCAGTAATCTGTGAGCCACAGGGACTCAACAATCTCATTTCCAAAGGTATCAAGACTAGTAAAGCATAATGGGTGAGGTATGGTTAAGTGGTGAGGCTGCAACAAGCGACTAAGCATTTATTTGAGGTGGCTAACTTACAAGTACACGAATAAAATAGGGGGATGATCTACGCATAGTCGGACGTGAACTAAAACTCATCAAATGAATGATCCTGAACACCTAATTACGTCAGACATAACCCCACCATGTCCTCGATCGGAGAAGGAGCTCACGAAAGAGACAATCACGGTTACGCACTCAGTTGGCATATTTTAATTAAGCTTACTTCAAGTTATCTAGAACCGGATGTTAAACAAAGTTTCCACGTTGCCACATAACCGCGGGCACGGCTTCCCAAAAGATTTAACCCTGCACGGGTTCTCCAATTAGTCCATCACAAACTACCACACGCTGCGACAGAATGACCTCGATCAGGGAAACCCGTGATCTCCTCGGGTTCCTATTGGAAAATCTCAACCTCGAGATAACCCAAAGCATCCTCGGAATCCCTTGCACAAGACGCTCGAGAAACGTAAAACAAGTCCAGCAAGGCCGCCCGACGTGTCGACGAACCCGATAGGAGCCGCGTATCTTGTTCTCAGGATACGACCAGATGGGAAAGCCAACGAGTAAAATCAAACCTCGAGTTTCCTGGCGGTGGCACCATAGTCTGCCCGTTTGGGACCAACATCATCAGCACTGGACTCCCTGTATTGTGTTGAATTACTCCTCGAGTTCATGTCACCCTATGTTTTTCAGTATTAACAGAATTATTATGTTGGGAAAATATAGTACCAATGTTGTGCCTTGCCAGACGAGCTTTATCCCAAAACGAGAATCTAGGGGGTCCCCATAACCACCCCAAGCATGTTAGGAGCGCTCATTAATGGAACATAACACCGGTAGCCGAAACTAAGGGCGGCAAAGGTGGAACAAAACTCCAGGCTAGACAGCCAAGCCTTCCACCTTTTACCAAGTATATAGATGCACTAAATTAAATAGCATTTAATAGGGTGATATAACAAGGGACCGATGTTAACACATGGAAGCAACTGCACCTGCAACTAGCAATGCTATCCAATGGTTAAGCAAGCGATAACATAGCCAATTAGTAGTTTGCTAGGTTGTAGAAAGGTTGAAGGTTCTCATGGCAATGTTGGGAGGCTGATATTTAACACGTGCTGGGCAGCGAGACATAGCGAAAGAAACGAGACACTAGCATGGCAATGATAGTAAAGATATTTGGGGAAATGATCATCTTGTCTGAGATACCGCTTGGAAGAAGAATGACTCCGTGAAGCACACGAACCGACGTAGTCAAACGGATCCTCACATTCTGACACGCTTGCGGAACTCTATCGAGACGAAGCGAACCGGAACAAGCATCAACACACGATATTAACCACATCACATGCTCAACATTATGCACACCCTAATATGATGCATGATCAGTTCAAATATGCAAGGCATGGCATGACAATTCACACAGTCAAACACTACACATTAAGTGAAGCTCAATATGCAACGGGTTGCATATTGACGAAACTCCATGTTTAATTATTTAGTTCACTCCCATTTATTTACACGGCAATATTAAATGTTGTTAAACATGGTAAGGGGTGAAGCACAAATAATCTACCTATCTAGGCATTTTAAATGAGGCCGGAAACGACATATAGCGTCTCCGAACTGATCCCATGCGTTAAATTCTAAATATGTCTAGATTTGTCCTAATTACCTTTTATGTTTCTTAAACAGCAAACACAAAGTGGTTCACATGATTCTACACGTCATTCTGGTCCATTTACATATATGGCTCATCTCCAACCGAGCTACGGTTAAATAACTACGACCTAAACCATTTTTAACACGTCAACACATAAACCGATGCAAACAACACATATAACAGCCTTAAAAATGCATGAGAGTTGGAAAATATTAATCTACGCAAAATTCTAGCCAAGTTACATCTATAACTTTCCGCGATCCGACGCACGGTTTAAAAACTACGATCATTTGAAAATGAATACTTTTTTTCTTTTCTGAAATTAATAAATTTGTCGGTACCTAAAAAGAACTAAACGGCCGAATCTTTGCATTGGGCCTAAACAAACATGTGCGCAAGAGAACTAAACAGTGCACATGGGTGGGACTTAGCGGAGGCGCGCTCACCTTCGTGAGGTTCGGCCCGATGGTGTGGGAGGCTGGGCAGCGGAGCGGACTGGGCCGAGGGATCGCTCCTGGGCCGCATGGGGGCTAGAGCTGGGCCGCGAGAGGCCGAGATGGGCCGGCATGCTGCAGCTGGGCCGGCATGGCCCATGCTCTAGCTGGCGGTCAACGCGATCGAAGCAAGCGCCATGCTTCCATCTCGAGCTGGCAAGCAGAGACGCGGCTTCACGCGACGGGGAAGTGGTGGGGCACCTCGGCGAGGCGAGGGCTGGCGAGGATGGCCAGAGATGATCCCCCCGGACCGGATCTGGTCGGATACGGCCGTCTGGGGTGGTGGCGGCGGATGGCTTCACTCCTTGAGCAGCCAGATTGGGGCCGACGACTGGCTAATGGCGGGGAGGTCGGGCTCTGGTCTGTGTGCAGCGAGGGCGACGCTCCAGCGACCTCCGGTGGCCGGCCGGTGGCGGGCCGGCGGCGCAGGCGGGGGAGGTGCAAGGCGGCGTCACGGGGTGTGGCTGCACGTAGCAGGTGCAGCTCGGGAGGAACGGGGCTTGCGGCTGTAGGTCGGGTCGCAGCCCGGTTCGGGCCCGGGGCGGGCTCCAGATGGGCTCGGCGTGCCCTGGTCGGCTGGAGGTGGGAGGAGAGCCTAGCTAGGGCGACGACTAGGGTTAGGGGTGCGGGAATCGAGGCACGGGGTTGGGATTGCTGTCTATATATTGGAAATGGGCTAGGGTTAGCTTTTTGGGGAGTTTTCGGACCCTCCGATCTCGATCGGACGCCTCCGGTTGCGCCCTAGGGTTAGGTGGCTAGTGGGCTGTGTTAGAAAGGCTAGATGGAGAAGAGAGGGAATACTTGCGGCCCGTGACACGAGTTTTAAAACTGACAAAAAACGTCCAAAGAATAACCGATAACGGTGCCGCTACGGTCGACTGTTCGGGTATCAAACGAACTCCGATTGCGGCGAAATTTGGCAGGGAGGCTACCTATACTAAAATAAGACCGCACGCCAAGTTTCAATCCAATCCGAGAAAGTTTCATACACACTTTTAAAAACAAGATTAAATGATGTCGCGGGCGCGGGTGTGTCTGGTTGGTCTCAAAACTATCAACAACAAAAACGGAGAGAACCGGCAACTAATAACGGATGCAAGTTTTGAAAACTACCGGCAACGGAGTGTCGATGCAATGCAGATGATGTGCATGATGCGACGATGAATGCGACAAACAATCTTATTGCACAACGACAATGGAATAAGAGGGCAATCTTCTGGAGCGTCGGTCTCGGGCTGTCACATGTATTTGCTCTATGAAAGTCCTAATAAGCGTCTCAATCTATCTCTATAGATCTTGATGCCTCATATGTAAGCAACTTCTCCGAGGTCTTTCATTGAAAAACTCTTGTTCAAATATTTCTTTGCAGTTTCAAAAAATTCTATATTGTTTCCAATCAACAATATCTCATCCACATATAATATATATTTTTAATATTAATCCACATATAATATTACAAACTCTATAGAGCATCCACTCACTTTCTTGTAAATACAAGGTTCTCCATAAACTCGTATGGACCAAAAAGCTTTGATCACCTCATCAGAGCGAAGGTTCCAACTCCGAGATGCTTGACCAGTCCATAAATGGATTGCTAGAGATGGCATACTTTGTTAGCATTTTTAGGATCGCCAAAACCTTCTGGTTGTATCATATATAACTCTTCCTTAAGGAAATCATTAAGGAACATTGTTTTGGCATCCATCTGCCAGATTTCATAACCAAAAAATTGAGCTATTACTAACATAATCCTGACGGACTAAAGCATCGCTATGGGTGAGAAACTCATCTTTGTCAACTCCTTGAACTTGTGAAAATCCTTTTGCGACAAGTCGAGCTTTATAGAAGGTGACATCATCGTCGGTGTCCGTCTTTTTCTTAAAGACCATTTGTTATGAATGGCCTTACGATCATGAGGTAAGTCCTCCAAATTCCATACATGGTTTTCATACATGGATCCTATCTCGGATTTCATGGCCTCTAGCCATTTTTCAGAATCCAGGCCCACCATTGCTTCCTCATATCTCATAGGTCACCAGTGTCTAACAACATGACTTGCAAGACAGGGTTACCATACCACTCAAGGGCAGTATGTGCCCTTGTCGACCTACATCGTTCTGTAGTGACTTGAACTGAAGTCTCATGATCACCATCAATAGCTTCCTCTTCTATTGGTGTATGCGTCACAAGAACATCTTTCTATGTTGCGCTACTCTCTAATTGAAGTGACGGTTCAGTAACCTCGTCAAGTTCTACCTTCCTCCCACTCACTTCTTTCGAGAGAAACTCCTTCTCTAGAAAGGATCCATTCTTGGCAAGGAAGATTTTGCCTTCAGATCTGAGATAGAAGGTATACCCAATTATTTCTTTAGGGTATCCTATGCAGATGCACTTCTCCGCTTGGTGTTCAAGCTTATCATGTTGAAGCTTCTTGTCATGAGTGTCGCATCCCTAGACTTTAAGAAATGACAACTTGGGTTTCTTACCAAACCATAATTCATACGGTGTCATCTCAATGGACTTAGATGGTGCCCTATTTAAATTAGATGTAGTTGTGTCTAAAGCATAACCCCAAAACAATAGTGGCTAATTATCACACCCCAAAAATTTAATAATTTTTTTCTCAAATAAAATATTGCCTAGAATAAAAAATTTGAGAAAATAATTTGCTTCATGACTCTTGTCAAAGCCTCTTTCCAAAAAACTTTCATTTCAAGTGGCTTTTCAAAGATCTTTTTGTACTTAAGCCCTTGCTTGAGACCAATATGAATTGTTTATTTAATTAGATGGGAATATAATTTTGGCCATGTCTATTTAATATATGAATTTCTGGATTTATAATTAATCTTTGAAACACTCCTTCTCCTTTATAAGGATGTTTTCCCTAGGTAAATGTTTTTGATAATTCATGTTGGAACCTGAGTACTTCCCTAAAAACATTTCTTTTCTTCTCGTAAATTCTTGGGATATTTTATTTCAATCTTTTTACCCAGAATTCTTTTATTCAAAATAGATTTATATTTTCTTTATGGGATGTTTTGCACTACAACCTTGTGATCACTTCTTCTAATTTTTTTTATAAAAATTTGGAGATGACCTGTGATGTCCCTGGATCACATTTATGCAAAAACCTACCCAAGTGTTTTGAATATTTTGAGCACATTAACTGCTTTTCTAATCTGGTCCACATTATAGTTTGTACTACAACCCCTAGAATTAATCTATCAAAAATTCCATAAAAATTTGGTTATGTCAAGTATAACATGAGATTCATTTTTATGCAAAACCCCCACTATGTGCTTTATAAAAAGTTAGCATAAAATTCATTATTCTGTTCTGGTCCAGATTGATGATTTGCACTACAACCCTATTTTTCCTTGCTCTAGTTGCCTTGATATTTTGCATGCTTGTATGGAACCCTACCAAAAACCTTAACCCCAAGAGTTGGGCCCCATTGGATGAAAGTAAGTGCATGTGATAATAGCTTCAAGTTTCTGTCCAGAAATGTTTTTTTTAAATATTGCATTAGCTGGTTTTTCTTTTTGCCAAACTAACCCTACCACCATTTGTAGCACCGAGAGACCCTGATCTGGAGATTTTGGTAGGCATCAAAGATCATTTGGAGCCCGTGGCATTTCATCAAGCACTTTTGGAGCATGACCAAAATTGGCATGACTTTGAACCTGCATTGTGGAGTTGATGATCCAGCCCAACCAAGATGTGTAGGAGGTTGGTTTTGATCCATAACATGACCCTGTTTTGTTTGCGCTGTTGTGGAGGTCGTTGTGAGTGATTGGCAATGCGTCGAGCACCTTGCGTGCACGATCTGGGTGCACCAAAGCGCACGTTTTGCACGCGCGCGTGCCGAGCCACCGCGTCCCCACGCCCTCGCCCTTTTGGTCTATTGTAGAGCCGAGTCCAACCCTCCCCAACCGTCGATCGTCACCTTGTGCACGAACAATGCAACGACAGCGCGAAAGCCGTGGCTCCTTCTTTGCTGCTGCCACGGACGGTGCCGCCCAAGCCTCCTCCGATCGCCAGCTGGTCGCGGTCCCTCCCCTGCCTTGCTTCCCCCTGCTGCTGCTCGCTGCCTTGCTACCCCTGCTTCGCCCTACCGCCGCTCCTGTTGCGCCCGAGTCATTGCCATAGCTTGCCGTCGTCGGTCTTATCCGAAGCCCTGATGAACGGACTCAGCCTCGGCTATATAACACAGCCCCGAGCCCCCTTGAGGATTAGGCAACCCCCCATAGGACCAGAGCTTCCTCCCCTTCACCTTGATTTAGCCGGAGCCGTTTCTCTGCTCGTGTGTGACAGTAGCGCCGCCGTCGACCTCCTGCTCGATTCCGGCAGCCCCAAGCCCCTCTCCTCCTCCCAAGACCACTCCTAGCCTACCCGACTCTAGGAAACACATTCCCATCGTCGTGCATGGACGGGAACCACCTGAGGTCAAGGATGCAGGATGGCCGAAGCTCCTTCCGCCATTGTTGAAGCCCCGCTCAGCCCCGAGCTCTGTCGCGCCTCTAACCGCAAAAAATGGATGCGGCTCACTCCCACGAGCGTGTACATAGTCGGAGCATGACGGGAGGTGCCCTGTGCCACGCTCGCGCGGGAGGTGGGAGAAGGACCCGACAAGCGGGCCCCGCCTGTCGATAGGCGAGCCATGCCCCGAGTGGCGCAAACCCCCCTGTTGCGTTTTCTTTTAAGTAAAGCGCATTCGTGCGTAGCCGTTAGGGTGAATAGGTCTTCTCTGCGGGAAAGTGTAGTTTGCCCGAAACGTTTTCTTTTAGTTTTGATTTTAAAAACAGATTTGACCAGAAAGTTTGACTCGCTATAATTTTTATAGGAAACTCCAAATCAATTGATTCTTTTTCCTACCTGTTTAGAATTTCATCTAGTTTATTTTAAGATTTATTTCAAAATTATTCAAACAACTTTTGTGTGCTGTTTTGAATATGTGTGTTAATTCAAGTATTTTTTAAAATAGGATTTGAAGAGAGGAGTACCTACTCCAAGATATGGGGTACACATCACCCTCCTCAAACCCTAAGGCAAGCATCTTGAATCCATATGTGCATAAGTTGTGTAATGATTGCGGTGGTGCATATATTGCGTGATTTGAGGTTATGTTGATAATAATATCACATGAAATAATACCTTGCATTCTTCATACATGCTACTCATATTATAACAATGGTGAAACATCATGATGTCATGTGCTAGTTATGAAAGGTCGTGGAATAGCCTAGTCACGCGGAACGTGATAGGTTATGACCTGGTCATGACATGTGCACGATGATGCCGGTAAAACTTGGTTAACTCCAATATCGGCCTAGATCGAGTCTTGTCTGTGTCATACTTCTATAACGTGCTACCACAGTTTCCTGGATAATGGATTCGGTAAAGTCAGTTGTAGACCTATTATCAGTCACACACCAAGTAGAGGGGCCGGTATGAAGGTATCCATGGCCCTGGAATAAATCCAGTGATCCGGTCATGGGGCATGGGTGTTCCCGGTCTGGGACCGGGAGGCAATGGCCCTTCCAAGTGAGCGCGTGGTATAAATTTTTGATCCCATGCTAGTCGAGGTCGGAGCCTCCCCGTCTTATGGTTTTGTCTTGGCAGCGTAGTCCGGCTGAAGCCGGGCTTCGCGGAGGAAAAATCGGTGTGTGCTGATTCTGAGTTCCGCTTCTAAAATGCCGTACGCAGGATTAGTCTTGTGGACTATCGAAAACCGTGAGCTGTGGGTAAAGAGTACACCCTATCCAGAGTCAAAACTATTCGAGTAGCCGTGTCCCCGGTCAAGGACGTTGTTTGACGAGTCAAGTGTCGGTCCTAGTGTCGGTCTTTGGAGTATAAACGGTGATAATAATAATGGATGTGGCAAATCATATGATGATGTGGGACATGATCATATTATCATTATTACTCTGGACTAACCCTACGATTATGTTGTTGGATATCCGTGGGACGGTTCTACCTCATGGATATTCGATATTTATTATTGTTTCTTATAAGCCCTTCCTATGGTGTCGCTAAGACGCCTGACTGTGGCATGTTTATTGTTTCATATAAGCCCCTTATGTGGTGTCGCTGAGACGCCCGACTGTGGCATGCTTATTATCATTTCTTATAAGCCCTTTCTATCGTGTCGCTCAGACGCCCGACCAAGACATGCTTATTGTCATATCTTAAGCCCTTTCTGTGGTGTCGCTCTGACGCCCGACTTTTGCAAGCATATTACTCATTATTATTGTCTTTTGCTTGTTTATAAAGCATTGGTGAAAACATTGCATATCTTCATTAATACATTCATGAGTTAAACTCTAATGACATGATATAATTGTTTATGGAATTTGCATGCATCTCACCTGCTTAACGTTTTTGTTTTCTTGATGTTTGCGAGTACATTCAAAGTACTCACTGGCTTGTCCCTGGCTATTGTCTTGGCCAGATTGCGTTCAGAGAGGAGCACGATGCTGTCAGCCCCGGAACCTAGGATTCAAGGATAGCAACCTTGTGAGATAGGAATTTATCCAGGTCAGCTGTTCCTGTGGGAATGGAGTCCCATGGGCACTGGAGATTCCTCGAGTCGCTTCCGCCGTCAACCTCACACTTTTGTTCCACCTAGTAGACCTTCATGGTCTTGTAACCCAGATTTTGTAATTTTGCTTGGATAGTCTGTATCAAGTAAGTGTCCACCAGCTAACAACAATCCTATGGCTGGTAAACACAGAGACATGCTTTCTGGAAATTATTTTTCGAAAAACACGTCGCTACAACCTTGGTATGAGAGCCAGGCTGACCATTGGCTAAACCAATCTTAGCCAGGTCGTTATGTCACACCCTGTTTTTCACCCCAAGTTTTCTGTGTTGCAAAAATCAGAGCTTGTTAAAACTTTTTCAAATAATGTTGTGAGTGCTATGTCTGCCATTGTTTGAGTGTATGCTTGCTTGTTTGATGACTCAAACCCATGAAAAACTTATTATTTTGCTCTCTTCAAACCCCCTTTTTCATTTATGTCAAGATCACCTTCATCATGTTGGGATACACTACTAGCTCATGTAGCCAAGTGGCACTTCCAACCAAAGTTGGTGATATGATCCAAATATTATTTTCATTCATCAAAAAACATTAGTTGGTGATTTAAAATATTATTTTCCTATTTTATATCTATGTCTATTTCTAAGGCCAGTAATGATATTTCCACAAGGAAAATTACTTTCCTGCCTTAGAAAATTCTGAGTAAATTCATGGAAGCTCGGAAGGACATATATCTTCCATATATAAGATTTTCAACCCTATTTTATATTAATATTATTTGAGTAAAACCCTGAAAACCATTCCTGTCTGTTTTAGCGTTTTGAGATGTTTCCAAAGGAAATTATCTCAGTAAATTCCCATAAAATTACAGGAGCCCTCCCAAACCATATTAGGTGCTCACCTAAAATCTCACCTTGATCCAAGGTGGGGAAGTGCACTTAAAGAGCCCAAAACCCTCTCTGTCCAGAGTAGAGTTGGAACAACTCTACATTGCAAAGTTTCTCCAATAGAGCTGAAACATTGCAGAGGTGTTTAACACCCCAAATGAGGACTCCACACCAAAAATGGGATTTGTGAGACTCTGTTTGGCCACACTTCCTTTGTAAAGGACAGTACTGGTCATTTTGAGACATTTTCAAGTTTGCAAAGCAAAACTTGTTCAATGGAGCTCAAATTTGGTGGAACCCCATATTTTTACCCCAAGACCAAACCTGTTAAGTTTCATTTACAGTGGTGGAGTGGAAGCACCCCAAGTCACTGTCGAACACCTACTGACAGGAAGGTAAAAACCTTCCTAGCCACTGTTTTACCCAATGTCAAGGCCCCAAACTTGGTGGGTTAGAGCACCAGAACACCCTGAGCACCCAGTCAATCAGCCCCTCCCCAACTCCAAGCAAAAGTGACAAGAACTCCAATTTGAGCTGCAGGGCAGTACTGGCAACACTAGTGTTCCTTGCTCCCATGACCAGCTCGAGCTCCCACTAAACCACAACGGCTAGGCACACTCCCAGCAACACTCAGGACATGGAGGACACGTCCCAAGTGCCCCAGAGCGAGCCAACATGCCGTGGCATGCCAAAACTGCGCTCTGGGCGCGCTGCAGAGAGCCACCCGCAAGGGGCCGACGCTCCGGCTGGTCCCAGCCTCCCCAGTTGTGTCCAAGCGCTCCCCCGACAACCATTCAGTGCAAAGCTACCCCAGGGACCCTGTCCCCCTCGCGCAAGAGCTCAGGCGACGCGTGCCCGTGCGCGCCCGACGCGGCCGAGCATGCACGATCGCTGCAGGTCGTCCCCACTCACTTTCCCTCTGTGGCCGTTGCACCAGGAGGCCCTAAACTACATCCCGAACCCGTGGTTTCGCGTCCAGCACCTCACTGTGCTTGCACGCGTGCCACGGTGAGTCACCGGCGCGCCCGAGTCGGGTCACCGTCGTTGGCCTATAAATAGGTCCCCCTGGCACTCCAGCACCCTCCAAGCAGCTTCACCACAACCAGTAGACACTCCCTAGCCGCCCAATCAAGCTCGCAGAGCCCCGGTACTCGAGATTGACCGAGGCCCCTCCGCCTCGGAGCTCCGGTCGATCTCCAGCTACACGTCGACGCTTGCGCTTTCCGACTTCTCATTAGACTCCCCTTGACACCAGGAACATTTCCCCTAACTCTCCCGAGCGAATCCATACCCCTAACCCCTAGTTCAACACGAACCTGAAACCCTTCCGCCACGAGCACCTCGTCGCCGGCGACCCAGACCACCTCCAATGACGTCCCGACCACGAGCAGGTAGGCGGAGGCACGAGGAACCCGTTCCCGTTCCTAGCTAGGCCTGAGGACAATGGCAGCCTCGCCGGCGTCCATCTCCACCTCTCTGGCTGGAGGTAGGAGAAGGACCCGACAGGTGGAGCCCACCTGTCGATGTCCTGGGGCTGCCAGCGCGCGCAGCCGCTGACGCTGACAACAGGGGCCCGCAGGTCAGGTTTGAACCTGGCCCGCGCACGCCTGGTGGCCAGGCCTGGTGGCTGGGCCGGCTGGATCTGTTTCCCCTAGCCTTTTTCTTTTGTTGTAATCCAGCAAACTAATTGATTTTTATAAAAAGATTTAGCCAGTAGAAAAATATAATTCTTCCACCAGTATTTTTCTAAAAATGAGTAGTATTTGATTCTGCAATAGTTGACATTTGTCAAAAACAGAAACTATTTTGGTATAATAAAATGATATTAAAAAGCACTTGTTTGCTTTTAAATAAATATGCTTAGCTAATAAAACAATAAGAAACATTTCTCAAAATAATATCCTAAATTTATTCAAGCCTTGCAACATTTTTAAAAGCACTTTGTGATCTGTTTTAGTGAGAGCTAGTATTTATTTATTCCTTTCACGTCGGTAGAGTTACCGAGTGATGGAGGATCCGGAGCGGAAGACCTTGAAGACCCCGGATACCTAGCTGACCAAGGCAAGCAGCCTTTGACCATGACTTGAGCACAAACTTTGTTGCATGCTAGTATAGTTGGTATTTTCCCGTTGCATGTGATCACAATGCCGGTTCATCATTGTTGTGATGGTACCGAAGGCTTCTTCGAAGCACTTGCATGTTGATAATAATATTCACATGGCTCCTCGGAGCACAAACATGATGAACTTGACCCTACCATCTACGAGGATCATGCTACTGTCATGTTGACTAGTAAAGTAGAATCACTGCATTGAGCTTGACCCTACCCCGTTAGGGTCATGATATTACCATGTTGACAAGTAATAATAAGAGCATTTTATCATGAGCATAATGATGAGTTAAATGAAGAGTTTATGAAAACCCCGTCGGGTGCCACTAATGCCCGAGGGTGATGATGAGTTGGTGATCACTTTTGGTGAAGTGATGCACCGGTGATTTTGGTGTGAGTATTGTTTCGGAAATGGGATTAGATTTATGGGGTGTCGACCATCCCAACCTTACTAGTACGACCACGATACCCCTTTATGGGATGGGGCTTTGTTGATTACTCTGGTCGGTGCTAGCAAAGAGCCACATTACTAGTGGCGGGAGTGATCGGTGTCACTCTCGTGATGGGGTCGTGCCAGGTAGGACGACTATGCCATTATTATGAGTTCTAGGCACACCGTTGGTCCCTACATGGTTGATACAGTCGAGAGTCGGTGCTCGTAAGACGTACAACATGTGGGCTGGGTACCAATCGAGTGGACCTCTTTATCTAGTATCGTCAGGGGAAAGATGATGATTGGGTACATACCTCGGGTATGTGTGATATACCGCGAGTCGTGGATGACACGGAAGTTTCCCGTTTCTCGTGGGTCCAACGTACTACCTCTGGAGAGTGTAAAACATTCGAATAGCCATGTCCACGGTCAAGGACAGTTGGGTGGTGCTACTTACACTACGTCCTGGGTTTCCGCATAAACCAAGTGTGTGTGCGTGGTGTTAAAAAGGTGTTGTTATAATCATGATAATCATAATAATATGACCAAGTCCGATGACTTGGCATATAGGGTAAACCCGGATGGTTGAGCCCTCATTAATACATTGAGGCATGTCCGATGACTTGGCATATAGGGTGAACCCGGATGGTTCAACCCTTGACAGATATGTCAATATTTGTAACCTGTTCTTCAAAAGAAGTTCTTTAACTTGTTGCACATACTTGATCATACCACCACATTGCATTCCACTAAAGATAACTGTTACTGTTATTCCATATCATATTCATATCATGGGCTGTTTGCGAGTACATTCAAAGTACTCATTGGCTTGCCACTGGTTATGTTATTGACCAGACATGGAAGGACCGGAGTTTGGCGATGAGTACGCCGTCGGAGACGGACCTGCGATCTAGGACGCTTCCAAGTCAGAATGCCTGTCGGTGTAGGCTTGATGGCATGGGCACCGCTTAGACCTTACGAGTTTCCGCTACTCGATGTATCCGTTTTATTTGGCTTTAGGCCTTGCTCTTGGACCCGACCTTCTAGTCATTTGATGTAATAATTCGGTACTTGGATGTAAGACTCTATTATTCAGTATCTGTGTTCAGTGAACATTGATCCTTGGGGTCACTGGGCACGGCGAACACGACTTGCTAGTCGGGGTCCCCACAGAACTGGTATCAGAGCCATCCTGACTATAGGAAGCCTTAGATAGCAAGGACGTTAACCCAGAATGTTAGGACGCAAGCCTTGCACAAGATTCTTGCGCATACAACCTCCTGACTTCTCTCCTATGCCTTGTAGATGGCTGCCGTACCTGAGACGCTTCTGGAGACCGGCTTTTCACTACTCCTGGTGGATTGTCTCGAGAAGTGCCATGTACGACGCACGCCCATCTTCCTCTACCACGAGCACTGGGTCAACGCCGACACCAAGGAATATCATGTGGACGTGATAGTGAAGGATAATGACTCCCCGTCTAGTTGGTTCTTTGAAGGACCACAGATGGGAGAGCTGATGTTGGGAGTGGAGATGGCTGCACGAGAGGCACTCGTGCAACTCCGCAGCATCCTCCCTGAGATGGCTAATGAGCCTGTCACTCGTCATCTACCTTTCATTAGGGAAGGAGTGGATGGGAGCTGGACACTCACCCCAGCCACGGAGGATGGGATGCCACTAAGGTTTCAGACCTACTTCAGTCTCTCGTCAGACACCCTGACACACTTCCTGGTTAAGGAATCAGTCAAGCTTCGCCAGGAGCTGCACCAAGTCAAAGGCCTACTCCACACTGAGAAGATGCAGAACCGCAAAGTAAAGAAGGCAGGCGCACCTGAAGGGAGGGCAGCTGTTGCCACTAGGGGTGGTGTGTTACCCATCCAGGCAGTTCCTCTTTAGAGTCGCCGCCTGACAGCGGAAGAGTACACTGAGATCTTCGCCGCCTCGCCCAAGAGACGCCGAGATGTACGGATTCTTTCTTCCACTCCTATAAAGGAAGAGGATGTTGATAAAGATGAGGATCCTGCTAATTCCGCCTTTGAGACCGAGCAGTCCGCCCCGTAGGTTTTTTCGCGTAGGCGATTCGGAGTACCCCAAGTATAGGGTATCCATGTATCCACTTTTAAATTGCGTATGTGTGCTTGATGTAAGTGACCTATTGCCTTGGGCAGCCTATAAGTAACTACGTCACCTAGTTGTCATGAATGCAATTTCCAGTTTGTCAAAAACTTTGGTTTTAAAGACTTGGCACATGCACGTATTGGACCCCCCTCTTACTAGGAAAAAATCCTTGTACTCCCGAGCAAGGTGGCATTTTGACCTGTCTGTTTCTATGACAGGATGGTGAACGCAACCCGCAATAGCACCTTAGGCAACCCCGGCGCCGGCTCCTCAGGGACGCCGCAGGGAACCGAAGGAGAAGCTCACGCTGGAGGTCACCACGAGCAGCCTAGAGACCTTCCGCCACCACCTCCTCCTGAGAACTTGATGATGGCTCAGTTCCTTCAAGCTCTTCGAGAGGAGCGTCAAGCCAGCAATGCCGCTATCCAGCAGCTGGCCGAAGTACTGGTGGACAACCCGCCGCGGAATGAGTATGGCGGTGGTCGCTCTACTCTTTCTGTGTTCATGCGGACTATGCCCCCCATATTCACGGAGTCAACTGAACCCCTAGACGCCGATGACTGGATTCGCACCATTGAAGACCTCCTTGCGCTGGTCAAGTGCACCGATGATCATGAGAAGGTCCTTTATGTTTCTCACTTTCTCGGAGGCACCGCCAGGGCATGGTGGGATGGATTCCAGATCATGCGGGCAGGGCAAGTCATCACGTGGGAGATGTTCAAGGAAGGATTTCGTGCCGCTCACATTCCGCCTGGACTGATGACTATTAAGAAGCGGGAATTCTGAGCCTTGAGGCAAGGCAGTGGAACTGGTAAGGAGCACCTGCAAAAGTTTAATCTCTTGTCAAGGTACGCGCCTGAAGATGTTAACTCTGAGGCCGCAAAGGTGGAACGCTTCATGGATGGGTTACAGCAGTCCCTGCAATACCAGCTGGTGGTTTGCGACTGCCAGACTTTCAGCGAGTTGGTTAACAAAGCGCTTATGCTGGAAGACAAGCGTCGTGCAATGGACGACACCCGCAAGCGCAAACTGATAGGCAGTGGAGGACCCGGTAACGCAAGACCAAGACCGTGGCAGTCAGCACCTGCAAGACCCAACTTTCAGCAGCAACAGTACAAGTACCCGGAGTTTCGCCAGAATTATCATCCTCCGCAGCAAGTCAAGCCAGTAGTCAAACCGCCGAACAACGGTGGAGTCAAGACATACCCTCCGGGGCAAGTCACCTGCTTTGGGTGTGGTCAGACTGGGCACTATTACAGGAGTGCCCCAACAAGAAGCCCGACGCACTGCGTCCCAATGCACCCAACCCCGGTCAAGGTGCACCAGGGAGGAACCAGGCCCCCCGCAACCAATAGTTCAATGGTAGGGGCCGGATCAATCACATTACTGTAGAAGAAGCACAGGAAGACCCGGACTGCATTCTGGGTACGTTCCTCGTCAACTCAACTCCAGCAACAGTGTTGTTAGATTGTGGTGCCTCGCATTCTTTTGTTACTCAAGGGTTTGCGGAAAAATGTTGTTTAAAACCCACTTTACTCCGCGGGCAGATGGCAATCCAAACCCCGAGAGTAGTATTAAGGACCAACCTAGGATGTAGAAGGGTCGAGATAGTTATCAATGGGACGAGTTTCTTGGCAGACCTCATTGTGCTTAAATCACAAGGTGTGGAAGTAATCCTCGGTATGGATTGGTTGGCCAAGCACCAGAGTCTTTTGGACTGTGCCAATAGGGCCATCACCATGATAAGCAACCAAGGGGTCAAGGCCAAGTTCGTCTCCGAGCCAGTATCGGCTCACGCACCTCGAGTCAACAGTCTCTCCGAGGTAGAGCTTGATCGAGTGCCTATAGTCTGTGAATACCCGGACGTATTTCCTGACGAGCTACCCGGAATGCCTCCTGACCGAGACATTGAGTTCATCATTGAGCTTATGCCCGGATCGAGGCCTATTTATAAAAAGCCTTACAGGATGGGTTCCGAGGAGTTGGCCGAGCTGAAGAAGCAGCTGGATGAGCAACTCAGGAAATGGTTCATTCGTCCGAGTGCGTCACCTTGGGGATCACCTGTTCTGTTTGTTTCAAAGAAGGATGGTACCATTCGACTCTGCGTCGAGTACCGTTCCCTTAATGAAGTCACAATTAAGAACAAGTACCTACTCCCCAAGATCGAAGACCTGTTTGACCAGTTAAACGGGGCCAGGGTATTTTCCAAGATCGATCTCCGATCGGGATACTACCAGTTGAAGATCCGACCCGAAGATATACCCAAGACTGCATTCGTGACCCGATACGGTCTATATGAATGCACGGTCATGCCCTTCGGTTTGACGAATGCCCCAGCCTACTTCATGTACCTCATGAACAAGGTCTTCATGGAATATTTGGACAAGTTTGTCGTCGTGTTCATCGATGACATACTAATCTTCTCCAAGTACGAAGAAGAGCATGAGCAACACCTGAGGCTAGTTCTGGGAAAGCTTCGAGAGCACCAACTTTATGCCAAATTCAGCAAGTGTCAGTTCTGGCTGAACGAAGTTGGATTTCTGGGTCATACCCTAACGGCATGCGGTTTGGCCGTAGATCAGTCCAAGATTACTACAGTGACCAACTGGGAATCACCCAAGGACGTGAAGGATGTCAAGAGTTTCCTCGGGCTCGCGAGATACTACCGCAAGTTTGTCGAAGGATTCTCCAACATCGCTCGACCTATGACTCAGCTCTTGAAGAAAGGCCGGAAGTTCGAGTGGACACCGGCGTGTGAAGCAAGCTTCCAGGAGTTGAAGAAGAGGCTAACTACCGCCCCGGTATTGGCTACTCCGGACATCAACAAGGAATTCGTGATATATTGTGATGCCTCGGGAACCGGGCTCGGTGGAGTCCTGATGCAAGATGGCAGGGTTGTGGCGTACTTGTCACGGCAACTGCGACCGCATGAGGAGAACTACGCCACCCATGATCTCGAGCTAGTAGCTGTAGTGCATGCTCTGAAGACGTGGCGACATTACCTTCTGGGAAAGCGATGCGAGATATATACAGACCACAAGAGTCTGAAATATATCTTCACCCAGAGGGAGCTGAATATGAGACAACAAAGATGGCTTGAGTTAATCAAGGATTACGACCTCAGCATTCAGTACCATCCCGGCAAGGCGAACGTGGTAGCCGATGCCTTGAGCCGGAAGGTAGGCTCCTTGAACGTCACGCTCAAGGAAAGGTTACCCGCCTTGTGTGAAGAGATGGAGGGCTTAAGACTTGAGATAGTCGAACCAGGGTACCTGGCCAACCTAGAGGTCAAGCCTACTCTGGCAGACGACATCAAGGAAGCCCAGAAGGGGCACAAGAGTATCGAAAGCCTCAAGAGGAAGGTGTGAGAAGGCAAAGCCCCAGGATTCTCGATTGATGAGCAAGGAGTATTGTGGTACGGGAAGCGCTTATGCGTACCTAACAAGGCCGAGCTTAAGAACTTGATCCTGCAAGAGGCACATGACACCCCGTACTCTATCCATCCATGTGGTACCAAGATGTACCAAGACATCCGAGAACGATTCTGGTGGCATGGCATGAAGAGGGAAATTGGTCCTATGTCGCTAAATGTGATGTATGTCAGCGAGTCAAGGCTGAACACCAACGACCCGCTGGATTACCGCAACCTCTTCAAGTGCCGGAATGGAAGTGGGATATAGTCGGCATGGACTTCATCACTGGGTTGCCCTGGTCGAATAAGGGACATAACTCCATTTGGGTCATAGTTGATCATTTGACCAAGGTGGCACATTTCATCCCCGTTAACACCACTTACGATGGCAGCCAGCTGGCCAGTCTGTACATTCATCGAATGGTGAGTCTCCATGGAGTTCCCAAAGAGATCGTGTCCGACCGCGGCACGAGTTCACCTCAAGATTCTGGAAGAAGTTTCAAGAAGCTCCCGGAACCAAACTCTCCTTCAGTACGGCTTTCCACCCGCAGACGGGCGGACATACCGAGAGGGTAAACCAGATACTTGAGGACATGCTCCGCGCTTGTGTGTTGGCCCATGGTGCTAGGTGGGAAGACTGCCTACCATTTGCTGAGTTCTCTTACAACAACAGCTACCAGTCCAGTCTTCAGATGGCCCCATTCGAAGCATTATATGGGCGGAAATGCCGCACCCCCACTCAATTGGTCCGAAACCGGTGAAGGACTAGTTTTCGGACCAGAAGCACTGCAGGAAGCATGGGACAAGGTTCAGCTTGTCCGAGAGAACTTGGAGGCAGCCAAGTCAAGGCAGAAGAGCTACGCGGACCGTCGCCGCAGAAGAACGTGGAGTTTGTTCCCGGAGACCAGGTGTACTTGCGAGTCACGCCTCTCAAGGGGACCAAGCGTTTCCACATCAAGGGGAAGCTAGCTCCAAGGTTCATTGGACCCTTCAAGATCACGGCAAGGCGCGGGGAAGTAGCTTATCAGTTGGAGCTACCTCCTGAACTTTCGGGTGTGCACAACTTGTTCCACGTGTCACAACTCCGGAAGTGTTTGCAAGTGCCGAACCGTCTCGATCTTTACAAGGACATTGATCATCAAGCTATTGACCTCCAACCAGACCTTACCTACCGCGAGAGACCGATCCGCATTTTGGACGAAGCAGAGCGTTGCACCAGAAGCCGCACCATCAAGTTTTTCAAGGTTCAGTGGAGCAACCATACCGAAGAAGAAGCCACATGGGAACGTGAAGACTATCTCCGATCAGAATTTCCCGAGCTGTTTAACGCTTAGCTTAGGAATCTCGGGGACGAGATTCTTGTAAGGGGGATAGGTCTGTCACACCCTGTTTTTCACCCCAAGTTTTCTGTGTTGCAAAAATCAAAGCTTGTTAAAACTTTTTCAAATAATGTTGTGAGTGCTATGTCTGCCATTGTTTGAGTGTATGCTTGCTTGTTTGATGACTCAAACCCATGAAAAACTTATTATTTTGCTCTCTTCAAAACCCCTTTTTCATTTATGTCAAGATCACCTTCATCATGTTGGGATACACTACTAGCTCATGTAGCCAAGTGGCACTTCCAACCAAAGTTGGTGATCTGATCCAAATATTATTTTCAATCATTAAAGAACATTAATTGGTGATTTAAAATATCATTTTCCTATTTTATATCTATGTCTATTTCTAAGGCCAGTAATGATATTTCCACAAGGAAAATTACTTTCCTGCCTTAGAAAATTCTGAGTAAATTCATGGAAGCTCAGAAGGACATATATTTTCCATATATAAGATTTTCAACCCTATTTTATAGTAATACTATTTGAGTAAAACCCTGAAAACTATTCCTGTCTGTTTTAGCTTTCTGAGATGTTTCCAAAGGAAATTATCTCAGTAAATTCCCATAAAATTACAGGAGCCCTCCCAAACCATATTAGGTGCTCACCTAAAATCTCACCTTGATCCAAGGTGGGGAAGTGCACTTAAAGAGCCCAAAACCCTCTCTGTCCAGAGTAGAGTTGGAACAACTCTACCTTACAAAGTTTCTCCAATAGAGCTGAAACTTTGCAGAGGTGTTTAACACCCCAAATGACGACTCCACACCAAAAATGGGATTTGTGAGACTCCGTTTGGCCACACTTCCTTTGTAAAGGACATTACTGGTCATTTTGAGACATTTTTAAGTTTGCAAAGCCAAACTTGTTCAATGGAGCTCAAATTTGGTGGAACCCCATATTTTTACCTCAAGAGCAAACCTGTTAAGTTTCATTTACATTGGTGGAGTGGAAGCACCCCAAGTCACTGTCGAACACCTACTGATAGGAAGGTAAAAACCTTCCAAGCCACTGTTTTACCCAATGTCAAGGCCCCAAAACTTGGAGGGTTAGAGCACGAGAACACCCTGAGCACCCAGTCAATCAGCCCCTCCCCAACTCCAAGCACAAGTGACAAGAACTCCAATTTGAGCTGCAGGGCAGTACTGGCAACACTAGTGTTCCTTGCTCCCTTGACCAGCTCGAGCTCCCACTAAACCACAACGGCTAGGCACACTCCCAGCAACACTCAGGACATGGAGGACACGTCCCAAGTGCCCCAGAGCGAGCCAGCATGCCGTGGCATGCTAAAACTGCGCTCTGGGCGCGCTGCAGAGAGCCACCCGCAAGGGGCCGATGCTCCGGCCGGTCCCAGCCTCCCCAGTTGTGTCCAAGCGCTCCCCCGACAACCATTCAGTGCAAAGCTACCCCAGGGACCCTCTCGCCCTCGCGCAAGAGCTCAGGCGACGCGTGCCCGTGCGCGCTCGACGCGGCCGAGCATGCACGGTCGCTGCAGCTCGTCCCCACTCGCTTTCCCTCTGCGGTCGTTGCACCAGGAGGCCCTAAACCACGTCCCGAACCCGTGGTTTCGCGGCCAGCACCTCACTGTGCTTGCACGCGTGCCACGGTGAGTCACCGGTGCGCCCGAGTCGGGTCACCGTCGTTGGCCTATAAATAGGCCCCCCCGGCACTCCAGCACCCTCCAAGCAGCTTTAGCACAACCAGTAGACACTCCCTAGCCGCCCAATAAAGCTCGCAGAGCCCCGGTACTCGAGATCGACCGAGGCCCCTCCGCCTCAGAGCTCCGGTCAATCTCCGGCTACACATCGGCTCCTGCGCTGCCCGACCTCTCATTAGACTCCCCTTGACATCAGGAACGTTTCCCCTAACTCTCCTGAGCGAATCCATACCCCTAGCCCCTAGTTCAACACGAACCCGAAACCCTTCCGCCATGAGCACCTCGTCGCCGGCGACCCAGACCACCTCCGTTGACGTCCCGACCACGAGCAGGTAGGCGGAGGCACGAGGAACCCGTTCCCGTTCCTAGCTAGGCCTGAGGACAACGGCAGCCTCGCCGGCGTCCATCTCCACCTCTCTGGCTGGAGGTAGATGAAGGACCCGACAGGTGGAGCCCACCTGTCGGTGTCCTGGGGCAGCCAGCGCGCGCAGCCGCTGACGCTGACCCCAGGGGCCCAAAGGTTAGGTTTGAACCTGGCCCACGCGCGCCTGGTGGCCAGGCCTGCTGGCTGGGCCGGCTGGATCTGTTTCCCCTGGCCTTTTTCTTTTGTTTTAATCCAGCAAACTAAATGATTTTTATAAAAAGATTTAGCCAGTAGAAAAATATAATTCTTCCACCAGTATTTTTCTAAAAATGAGTAGTATTTGATTCTGTAATAGTTGACATTTGTCAAAAACAGAAACTATTTTGGTATAATAAAATGATATTAAAAAGCACTTGTTTGCTTCTGTTTGCTTTTAAATAAATATGCTTAGCTAATAAAACAATAAGAAACATTTCTCAAAATAATATCCTGAATTTATTCAAGCCTTGCAACATTTTTAAAAGCACTTTGTGGTCTGTTTTAGTGAGAGCTAGAATTTATTTATCCCTTTCTCGACGGTAGAGTTATCGAGTGACGGAGGATCCGGAGCGGAAGACCTCGAAGACCCTGGATACCTAGCTGACCAAGGCAAGCAGCCTTTGACCGTGACTTGAGCACAAACTTTGTTGCATGCTAGTATAGTTGGTATTTTCCCGTTGCATGTGATCACAATGCCGGTTCATCATTGTTGTGATGGCACCGAAGGCTTCTTCGAAGCACTTGGATGTTGATAATGATATTCACATGGCTCCTCGGAGCACAAACATGATGAGCTTGACCCTACCATCTACGAGGATGATGCTACTGTCATGTTGACTAGTAAAGTAGAATCACTTCATTGAGCTTGACCCTACCCCGTTAGTGTCATGATATTACCATGTTGACAAGTAATAATAAGAGCATTTTATCATGAGCATAATGATAAGTTAAATGAAGAGTTTATGAAAACCCCGTCGGGTGCCACTAATGCCCGAGGGTGATGATGAGTTGGTGATCACTTTTGGTGTAGTGATGCACCGGTGATTTAGGTGTGAGTATGGTTTCGGAAATGGGATTAGATTTATGAGGTGCCGACCGTCCCAACCTTACCAGTACGACCACGATACCCCTTTATGGGACGGGGCATTGTTGATTACTCTGGTCGGTGCTAGCAAAGAGCCACATTACTAGTGGCGGGAGTGATCGGTGTCACTCTCGTGATGGGGTCGTGCCAGGTAGGACGACTATGCCATTATTATGAGTTCCAGGCACACCGTTGGTCCCTGCATGGTTGATACAGTCCAGAGTCGGTGCTCACAAGACGTACAACATGTGGGCTGGGTACCAATCGAGTGGACCTCTTTGTCTAGTATCGTCAGGGGAAAGATGATGATCGGGTACTTACCTCGGGTATATGTGATATACCGCGAGTCGTGGATGACACGGAAGTTTCCCGTTTCTCGTGGGTCCAGCGTACTACCTCTGTAGAGTGTAAACTATGCGAATAGCCGTGTCCACGGTCAGGGACAGTTGGGTGGTGCTGCTTACACTATGTCCTGGGTTTCCGCATAAACCAAGTGTGTGTGCGTGGTGTTAAAAAGGTGTTGTTATAATCTTGATAATCATAATAATATGACCAAGTCCGATGACTTGGCATATAGGGTAAACCTGGATGGTTGAGCCCTCATTAATACATTGAGGTTATGACAAGTCCGATGACTTGGCATATAGGGTGAACCCGGATGGTTCAACCCTTGACAGATATGTCAATATCTGTAACCTGTTCTTCAAAAGAAGTTCTTTAACTTGTTGCACATACTTGATCATACCACCACATTGCATTCCACTAAAGATAACTGTTACTGTTATTCCATATCATATTCATATCATGGGCTGTTTGCGAGTACATTCAAAGTACTCATTGGCTTGCCACTCGTTATGTTATTGACCAGACATGGAAGGACCGGAGTTTGGCGATGAGTACGCCGTCGGAGACGGACCTGCGATCTAGGACGCTTCCAAGTCAGAATGCCTGTCGGTGTAGGCTTGATGGCATGGGCACCGCTTAGCCCTTACGAGTTTCCGCTACTCGATGTATCCGTTTTATTTGGCTTTAGGCCTTGCTCTTGAACCCGACCTTCTGGTCATTTGATGTAATAATTCGGTACTTGGATGTAAGACTCTATTATTCAGTATCTGTGTTCAGTGAACATTGATCCTTGGGGTCACTGGGCACGGCGAACTCGACTTGCTAGTCGGGGTCCCCACACGTTATCATTAGACCGGATATTTATATATCCACACCCCAGCCTAGCCTACCCAATAGCCAACCACAGTGGCCATCCGACACCTCTTGGCAGTCGATGCCTAACCTGTCAGCCCAACCCTTAAGCTATGTGTCTATGACCGACACCGGAGTTGTCGCAACCTCTAGCGTGCGATGAAAGACTCCCTAGCCTATATAGTAAGGCCTTGCCCCAACCCAGCAACCCGTAACTTTGAGACCACTACCCTAGTAAACCCCCTTGAGTTGCAAGATGCCTAGCATCATTCTTTGCAACGAGACCCCCATGTCCGAGCCTGGAGACTTCGTAGTCATCCTCGCCGACCTCAGCCGCCAAGTTTTTGGCATAGAAGAACCTCTAGCATATGTTGTACATGAGGAGCCTACGAGTGATGCTATTCGTTACTTTTGGGCCTCATTGCACATCTATGGAGGGAATCCCTCGTTGGAGTGCCCGCACCATTTCACTGGTAGAGCAGCCACCAATGAAGCCCAAGCTTGTCAGCTTGCAACCCAAGAAGCTATAGTCCAGCTGCGACATCTATCGCCATGGATGAATAGCCGACCGTTCTGCTACTATCCTAGTCGTGAAGGCAATGGTAGTCTGACCGAGTTGCCCGCGAAGACCTTGAGGCAGACCCTACCCTGGTGCAGGTTGTGCGCTATTTGAGAGCGCAGGAGGCACTCGTCGATCAGATTACCTCTGACTTGGTCATGAGCTGCACACCAACTGCTCGCCGGACCTCGGCAAGCTATGAAGACACAACTGCCTCCAACAACCATCACATTTTGGTTGGAAGACCTATTGGACCCTTAAGGTTTGCCCCACCAGCCATGACCCCAGCACAACTTCACCGCAGTTTGGATGCCTTCTGCAATGAACCTGTGCCAAGATCGCGTCGTCCGAGACGTCGTCGCCACCACAACCCTGCAGCCCCACTCCATGGCCGTGTTGACTCAGGAGCCTCGGCGAATGGAGGAGCTTTAATGGCTACTGAGCCCGTCAGCTCAGAGGCCAATGAAGGCGGATCGAGTCCGTCAGAGTAGCTGTCAAGCCCTAGTAACCGCGTTACCATGTAACGTTGTATTCACGTGTTTGTAATAGAATTATTTTTAATAAAATTGTAGAATGCGTGCACACCTTGTTTTCGCAAGTAAAAATTTGCGTGAACTAGTCCGCGTGGCCTTAGAGTAAATTTTTGGACGTGACCACCCAGCCACCAAGTCAGCTACCCGAGTGAAGTCTCACTTAAGAGTTGATACCCGAGTTTTCACCCCGGTGAACCATGCCACCCCAATGTTATACTGTCTGTGTCCCTAAACTGGTACCCTTTTTGACCAGCCATGACCGCTCCTAGCACTTCTCACCAAGTGTGCTGCCCCGAGCAAGTCCTCCCCATGAGTACCCACTGGGATTCATCCGAAAATTCTAGATGCAACCCCACAAAGGTAACTTTGTTGCCTCGCAGCCCAGTATAGAGTAGCTCTGGCTTGCCCATCCCTTGTCCTTCAGGTCATCACCAAGGGTATTGACCCATAAGCGGGTGGAATAATTCCACTCGCAGGCTGATGGAAAATTTTCAGATATTCCATTGTTAGGTGATTGTTGTCAGACCAAGGGGACATGTTTTCCAAGACTCCATCTAGGAGAAACAAAATGTGTTTGCCCGAACCGAGAGTATTTTCTCGGGAACCCCTTGCTTGTATTCCGTTGACCGTCCTCGGAGTGTACGTTAGTCAAGTGGTATGTTTTTTTGATGCCATGTGAATAGTGGTGTATCATTTGATTGCACTGTCTGCACTTGCATATAAGTGATTGTGTGCCATGTGATTTTCTTGTTTGCACGTGCATTTGACCAGTCATGTTCCGTGTTTCCATGAGTGAATAATTTTCTTTCCCTAAGCAAATCTCGGGGACGAGATTTATTTTTAAGGGGGGTAGTGTGTGTCACACCCCAAAATTTCAATAATATTTTTTGAAATAAAATATTGCCTAGAATAAAAATTTTGAGAAAATAATTTGCTTCATGACTCTTGTCAAAGCCTCTTTCCAAAAACTTTCAGTTCAAGTGGCTTTTCAAAGATCTTTTTGTACTTAAGACCTTGCTTGAGACCAATTTGAATTCTTTATTTAATTAGATGGGAATATAATTTTGGCCATGTCTATTTAATATATGAATTTCTGGATTTATAATTAATCTTTGAAACACTCCTTCTCCTTTATAAGGATGTTTTCCCTAGGTAAATGTTTTTGATAATTTATGTTGGAACCTGAGTACTTGCCTAAAAACATTTCTTTTCTTCTTGTAAATTCTTGGGATATTTTATTTCAATCTTTTTACCCAAAATTCTTTTATTCAAAGCAGATTTATATTTTCTTTATAGGGCTGTTTTGCACTACAACCTTGTGATCACTTCTAAAAAAATTATAAAATTTTGGAGATGATCCGTGATGTCCCTCGATCACATTTATGCAAAAACCTACCCAAGTGTTTTGAATATTTTGAGCACATTCACTGCTTTCTAATCTGGTCCAGATTTGAGTTTGTACTACAACCCCTAGAATTAATCTATCAAAAATTCCATAAATAATTGGGGATGTCAAGTATAACATGAGATTCATGTTTATGCAAAACCCCCACTATGTGCTTTATAAAAGTTTAGCAGAATATTCATTTTTCTGTTCTGGTCCAGATTGATGATTTTCACTACAATCCTATTTTTCCTTGCTCTAATTACCTTGATATTTTGCATGATTGTATGGCACCCTACCAAAAACCTTAACCCCATGAGTTGAGCCGATTGGATGAAAGTAAGTTCATGTGATAATAGCTTCAAGTTTCTGTCCAGAAATGTGTTTTTCAAAGTATTGCATTAGCTGGTTTTTCTTTTTGCTAAACTAACCCTACCACCATTTCTAGCACCTAGAGAGACCCTTATCTGGAGATTTTGGTAGGCATCAAAGATCATTTGGAGCCCCTCGCATTTCATCAAGCACTTTTGGAGCATGACCAGAATTGGCATGACTTTGAACCTGCATTGTGGAGTTGATGATCCAGCCCAACCAAGATGTCCAGGAAGTTGGTTTTGATCCATAGCATGACCCTTTTTTATTTGAGCTATTATGGAGGTCGTTGTGAGTGACTGGCAATGCGTCGAGCACCTTGCGTGCATGCTCTGGGTGTACCAGAGCGCACGTTTTGCACACGCGCGTGCCGAGCCGCCGCGTCCCAGCGCCTTCACCCTTTTGGTCTGCTAGAGAGACGAGTCCAACCCTCCCCAAATTTCGGTCGTCACCCTGTGCACGAGCAGTGCAGCGGCAGCGCGAAGGCCGTGGCTCCTTCTTTGCTGCCGCCATGGACGCCACCGCCCAAGCCTCCCCCGATCGCCAGCTAGTCGCGGTCCCTCCCCTGCCTTGCTTCCCCCTGCTGCTGTTCGCTGCCCTGCTCCCCTGCTTCGCCCTACCGCTACTCCTGTTGCGCCTGAGTCATTGCCATAGCTTGCTGCCGTCAGTCTTATCCAAAGCCCCGACGAACCGACTCAGCCTCGGATATATAAGAGAGCCCCGAGCTCCCTTGACCGCAACTTCCTCCCCTTCACCTCGATTTAGCCGGAGCCGTTTCTCTGCTCGTGTGCGACAGCAGCACCATCGTCAACCTCCTGCTCGATTCCGTCAGCCCCAAGCCCCTCTCCTCGTCCCAAGACCACTCCTAGCCTACCCCGACCCTAGAGAACCCATTTCCATTGTCGTGCATGGCCGGGAACCACCTGAGGCCAAGGATGCAGGATGGCCGAAGCTCCTTCCACCATTGTTGAAGCCTCGCTCAGCCCCGAGCTCCATCACGCCTCTAACCGCCAACAATGGATGTGGCTCACTCCCACGAGCGTGTACATAGTCGAAGCGCGGCGGGAGGTGCCCTATGCCACCGGTGAGCCTCGCCGGAAGAGTGCTTTGTTCCGCGAGGCTCGCGCAAGAGGTGGGAGAAGGACCCGACAGGCGGGCCCCGCCTGTCGGTGGGCGCTCCAAGCCTCGAGTGGTGCAAATTGTTGGGGAACGTTGCATGGAAACAAAAAATTTCCTACGCACGCGAAGACTTACCATGGTGATGTCCATCTACGAGAGGAGATTTGGATCTGCGTACCCTTGTAGATCGCATAGCAGGAAGCATTAAGAAACACGGTTTATGTAGTGGGACGTCTTCACGTTCCTCAAACCGTCCCATGAACCGTCCCGCGATCCGTCCCACGATCCGTTCCGATCTAGCGCCGAACGGACGGCACCTCCACGTTCAGCACACGTACAGCTCAACGATGATCTTGGCCTTCTTGATCTAGCAAGCAAGACGGAGAAGTAGATGAGTTCTCCGGCAGCGCGACGGCGCTCCGGTGGTGGTGATGATCTACCCCTGCAGGGCTCCGCCCGAGCTCCGCAGAAATACTATCTAGAGGTAGAACTATGTGGTCTTGGGTTGAGTTGCACGTGGCAAAAGTTGTCTCAAATCAACCCTAAAACACCACAATATATAGGAGGGAGGGGGAGGGCTAGCCTTGAGAGACAAGCCTCAAGGTGCGCCGGCCATGTGGTGGAGGAGGACTCCTCCTCCAATTCGGTTTGGGAAGGAGGAGTCCTCCTCTTCCTTCCCACCTCCCTTTTTCCCTTTTTCTTTTATTTTCCTTTGGTATTTTCTTATGTGGCGCCATGGGCCCCTTGGGCTGACTCCACCAGCCCACTAAGAACTTGTGGCGCCACCCTAGTGCCTTGGTATCACTCCCGGGTGGGTGGGCCCCTCCCAGTGAACTCCCGGAACCCATTCGTCACTCCCGGTACACTGCCGGAATTGCCCGAAACTTTCCGGTGACCAAATGAAACCATCCTATATATCAATCTTCGTTTCCGGACCATTCCGGAAACCCTCGTGACGTCCGTGATCTCATCTGGGACTTGGAACAACATTCAATAACCACACATATAACTCAACTATACTAAAACATCATCGAACCTTAAGTGTGCAGACCATGCGGGTTCCAGAACTATGTAGACATGCCCCGAGGCACTCCTCGCTCAATATCCAATAGTGGGACCTAGATGCCCATATTGGATCCTACATATTCTCCGAAGATCTTATCGGTTGAACCTTAGTGTCAAGGATTCATATAATCCCGTATATCATTCCCTTTGTCCTTCGGTATGTTACTTGCCCGAGATTCGATCGTTGGTATCCGCATACCTATTTCAATCTCGTTATCGGCAAGTCTCTTTACTCGTTCTGTAATACAAGATCCCGTGACTTACACTTAGTCACATTGCTTTCAAGGCTTGTGTGTGATGTTGTATTATTGAGTGGGCCCCGAGATACCTCTCCGTCACACGGAGTGACAAATCCCAGTCTTGATCCATACTAACTCAACGGACACCTACGGAGATACGTGTAGAACACCTTTATAGTAACCCAGTTACGTTGTGATGTTTGATGCACACAAGGTATTCCTCCGGTTCCAATGAGTTATATGATCTCATGGTCATAGGAATATATACTTGACACGCAGAAAAATAGCAATAAAACGACACGATCAATATGCTACGTTCATAGTTTGGGTCTAGTCCATCACATGATTCTCCTAATGATGTGATCCAGTTATCAAGTGACAACACTTGCATATAGCCAGAAAACTTTGACTATCATTGATCAACTGGCTAGCCAACTAGAGGCTTGCTAGGGACATTGTTTTCTCTATGTATCGACACATGTATCTATATTTTCATTCAATACAATTATAGCATGGATAATAAACGATTATCTTTAAACTGGAAATATAATAATAAATATTTATCATTGCCTCTAGGGCACATTTCCAACAGTCTTCCACTTGCACTAGAGTCAATAATCTAGTCCTCAAATCGCCATGCGATTTAAATTGTAATAAATTGAACACCCATATAGTTCTGGTGTTGATCATGCTTTTCCCGTGGAAGAGGTTTAGTCAGCGGGTCTGCTACATTCAGATCCGTGTGCACTTTGCAAATATTCACGTCCTCTCCTTCGACGTAGTCGCGAATGAGGCTGAAGCGTCGTTTGATGTGTCTGGTCTTCTTGTGAAACCTTGGTTCCTTTGCTAAGGCAATGACACCAGTGTTCTCACATAACAGAGTCATTGGATTTAATGCGCTCGGCACAACTCCAAGATCTGTCACGAACTGCTTCATCTAGACACCCTCCTTTGCTGCCTCCGAGGCAGCCATGTACTCCGCTTCAGATGTAGAATCTGCTACGATGCTCTGCTTGGACCTCCACCAGCTTACTTTACCCCATTAAGAATAAATACGTATCCAGTTTGCGACTTAGAGTTATCCGGATCGGTGTCAAAACTTGCGTCGACGTAACCTTTTACGATGACCTCTTTGTCACCTCCATAAACGAGAAACATTTCCTTAGTCCTTTTCAGGTACTTCAGAATACTCTTGACCGCCGTCCAGTGATCCACTCCTGGATTACTCTGAAACCTGCCTGCCATACTTATGGCAAAGCAGACGTCTGGTCTAGTGCACAACGTTGCATACATGATAGAACCTACGGCTGAAGCGTAGGGGACGGAACTCATTTGTTCTCTATCTTCCGCAGTTGCTGGGCACTGAGTCTTACTCAATTTTATACCTTATAATACTAGCAAGAACCCTTTCTTGGACTAATCCATTTTTAACTTCTTCAAAACTTTATCAAGGTATGTGCTTTGTGAAAGTCCTATCAGGCGTCTCGATCTATCCCTATAGATCTTAATGCCTAGAATGTAAGCAGCTTCTCCTTGGTCCTTCATAGAGAAACTTTTTTTCAAGTAATCCTTTATGCTTTCCAAAAGCTCCACGTTTCCAATCAGCAATATGTCGTCCACATACAATATTAGAAAAGCCACAAAGCTCCCACTCACTTTCTTGTAAATACAAGATTTTCCAACCACTTGTATAAACCCAAATGCTTTGATCACCTCATCAAAGCACTTATTCCAACTCCGAGATGCTTGCACCAGTCCATAAATGGATCGCTGGAGCTTGCACACTTTGTTAGCATTCTTTGGATCGACAAAACCTTCGGGTTGCATGATATACAACTCTTCTGTAAGAAAACCGTTAAGGAATGCCATTTTGACATCCATCTGCCAGATTTCATAATCGAAAAATGCAGCTATTGCTAACATGATTCGGACGGACTTAAGCTTCACTACCAGTGAGAACGTCTCATCGTAGTCAACTCCTTGAACTTGTGAAAAACCATTTGGCACAAGTCGAGCTTTATAAATGGTCACATTACCGTCAGCGCCCGTCCTCTTCTTAAAGATCCATTTGTTCTGAATAGCCTTGCAGCCTTCACGTAGTACTTCCAAAGTCCATATTTTTTTCTCGTACATGGATCCTATCTCGGACTTCATGGCCTCCAACCATTTGTTGGAATCCGGGCGCACCATTGCTTCTTCATAATTCACAGGTTCATTGTTGGCTAACAACATAATTAATAAGACATGATTATCATACCACCCAGGAGCAGTACGTGATCTTGTCGACCTGCGTGGTCCAATAGGAACTTGATCCGAAGTTTCATGATCATCATCATCAACTTCCTCCTCAACCGGCATCGCAACGACAGGGGTTTCCCCTTGCCATGCGCCACCATCTAGAGGGATTAGAGGTTCGATAACCTCATCAAGTTCTATCTTCCTCCCACTCAATTCTTTTGAGAGAAACTCCTCAAGAAAAGCTCCGTTTTTAGCAACAAACACTTTGCCCTCGGATTTGAGATAGAAGGTATACCCAACTGTCTCTTTTGGGTAACCTATGAAGACACACTTTTCCACTTTGGGTTCCAGCTTTTCAGGGTGAAGCTTTTTGACATAAGTATCACATCCCCAAACTTTACGAAATGACAACTTTGGTCTTTTGCCATACCATAGTTCGTATGGTGTCATCTCAATGGATTTTGATGGTGCCCTATTTAAAGTGAATGCATGTGTCTCTAATGCATAAACCCAAAATGATAACGGCAAATCGGTAAGAGACATCATAGATCGCACCATCTCTAATAAAGTACGATTATGACGTTCGTACACACCATTACGCCGTGGTGTTCCAGGCGGTGTCAACTGTGAAACAATTCCACATTGTCTTAAGTGAGTACCAAACTCGAAACTCAGATATTCACCCCCATGATCAGACCGTAGGAACTTGATCTTCTTGTTATGATGATTTTCAACTTCACTTTGAAATTGCTTGAACTTCTCAAACGTTTCGAACTTGTGCTTCATCAAGTAGACATAACCATATCTACTCAAATCGTCAGTGAAGGTGAGAAAATAACGATATCCGCCACGCGCCTCAACACTCAACGGACCGCATACACCGGTATGTATGATTTCCAACAAGTCACTTGCACGCTCCATTATTCTGGAGAATGGAGTCTTAGTCATATTGCCCATGAGGCATGGTTTGCACGTGTCAAGTGAATCAAAGTCAAGTGACTCCAAAAGTCCATCGGAATGGAGTTTCTTCATGCGCTTTACACCAACATGACCTAAGCGACAGTGCCACAAAAACATGGTGCTAGCATTGTTAACTCTAACTACTTTGGTCTCAATGTTATGTATATGTGTATTATCGCTATCAAGATTCAATACGAACAATCCTCTCACATTGGGTGCATGACCATAAAAGATATTACTCATAGAAATAGAACAACCATTATTCTCTGACTTAAACGAGTAACGGTCTCGCAATAAACAAGATCCAAATATAATTTTCATGCTTAACGAAGGCACTAAATAACAATTATTTAAGTTCACAACTAATCCTGATGGTAACTGAAGTGAAACTGTGCCGACGGCGATTGCATCAACCTTGGAACCATTTACCACGCGCATCATCACTTTAGCTTTCGCCAGCCTTTGTTTATTCCATAGTTCCTGTCTCGAGTTGCAAATACGAGCAACAGAACCGGTATCGAATACCCAGGCACTACTACGAGAGTTGGTTAAGTACACATCAATAACATGTATATCGAATATACCTGATTTTTCCTTGGCCGCTTTCTTATCAGCCAGATACTTGGGGCAGTTGCGCTTCCAGTGACCCAGTCCCTTGCAATAATAACACTCCGTTTCAGGCTTAGGTCCAGCCTTGGGTTTCTTCATTGGATTGGCAACAGGATTTCCGCTCTTCTTGGAATTACCCTTCTTGCCTTTGCCGTTTTTCTTGAAACTAGTGGTCTTATTCACCATAAACACTTGATGCTCTTTACGGATTCCTGACTCTGCGACTTTCAGCATCGCGAATAACTCGCCGGGTGACTTGTTCATCCCTTGCATGTTATAGTTCAACACAATGCTCTTGTAGCTTGGTGGCAGTGATTGAAGAATTCTGTCAGTGATAGCCTCTTGCGGGAGTTCAATCCCCTGCTCAGCTAGACGGTTTGAGTACCCAGAAAGTTTGAGTACATGTTCACTTACAGACGAATTCTCCTCCATCTTGCAAGCATAGAATTTATCGGAGGTCTTATACCTATCGATCTGGGCGTTCTTTTGAAAGATAAACTTCAACTCCTGGAACATCTCAAATGCTCCATGACAATCAAAGCGACGTTGAAGTCCCGACTCTAAGCCATACAAGAGTGCACATTGAACTACTGAGTAGTCCTCTTTACGTGTTAACCAAGCGTTCTTAACATCTTGGTCAGCCGTAGTGGGTGGTTCATATCCTAGCGCAACATTAAGGACATAATCCTTCTTCCCAGCTTGCAGGAGCAACTTAAGATTATGAGCCCAGTCTACAAAGTTGCTGCCATCATCTTTCAACTTACCTTTCTCTAGGAACGTATTAAAATTCAGGGTGACTGTCGCGTGAGTCATTGATCTACAACACAAATATTTCAAAGTGGACTTAGACTATGTTCAAGATAATTAGAGTTCAACTAATCAAATTACTTGCTAAACTCCCACTCAAAAAGTACATATCTCTAGTCATTTGAGTGGTTCATGATCCAAATTCACTAACTCAAGTCCGATCATCACATGAGTTGAGAATAGTTTCAGTGGTAAGGAGCTCTATGCTAATCATATCAACTATACGATTCATGCTCGACCTTTTGGTATCATGTGTTCCGAGGCCATGTCTGCACATGCTAGGCTCGTCAAGCTTAACCCGATTGTTCCGCGTGTGCAACTGTTTTGCACCCGTTGTATGTGAACGTTGAGTCTATCACACCCGATCATCACGTTGTGTCTCTAAACGACGAACTGTAGCAATGCTGCACAGTCGGGGAGAACACAATTTCGTCTTGAAATTTTAGTGAGAGATCACCTTATAATGCTACCGCCGTTCTAAGCAAAATAAGGTGCATAAAAGGATTAACATCACATGCAATTCATAAGTGATATGATATGGCCATCATCTTGTGCTTCTTGATCTCCATCACCAAAGCACCGACACGTTCTTCTTGCTACTGGCGCCACACCATGTTCTCCATCATCATGATCTCCATCAACGTGTCGCCATCGAGGTTGTCGTGCTACTTATGCTATTACTACTAAAGCTACGTCATAGAAATATAGTAAACGGATATGCAAACACAAACGTTAGTTTAAAGACAACCCTATGGCTCCTGGCGGTTGCCGTAGCATCGACGTGCAAGTCGATATTAACTATTCCAACATGATCATCTCATACATCCAATATATCACACCATGTCATTGGCCATGGGTATCTAGTATGATCGCATCTTACTTACGCAAAAACCACAACGGAGATGTGCAAATTGCTATTTAACCTCTCCAAGGACCACCTCGGTTAAAACCAATTCAACTAAAGTTGAAGAAACCGATACCCGCCAGTCATCTTTATGCAACGAGGTTGCATGTCAATCGATGAAACCAGTCTCTCGTAAGCGTACGAGTTATGTCGGTCCGGGCCGCTTCAATCCAACAATACCGCTGAATCGAGAAAAGACTAAGGAGGGCAACATATCAAACATCACCGTCCACAAAACCTTTTGTGTTCTACTCGAGATAACATGTACGCATGAACCTAGCTCATGATGCCACTGTTGGGGAACGTTGCATGGGAAACAAAATTTTTCCTACGCACACGAAGACCTATCATGGTGATGCCCATCTACGAGAGGAGATTTGGATCTACGTACCCTTGTAGGTCTCATAGCAGGAAGGATTAAGAAACATGATTGATGTAGTGGAACATCTTCACGTCCCTCGAACCGTCCCACAAACCGTCCCACGATCCGTCCCACGACCCGTTCCGATCTAGCGCCAAACGGACGACACCTCCGCGTTCAACACACGTACAACTCGACGATGATCTTGGCCTTGTTGATCCAGCAAGCAAGATGGAGAAGTAGATGAGATCTCTGGCAGCGTGACGGCTCTTCGATGGTGGTGATGATCTACTCCTGCAGGGCTCCGCCCGAGCTCCGTAGAAATCCGGATCTAGAGGTAGAACTATGTGGTCTAGGGTTGAGTTGCACGTGGCAAAAGTTGTCTCAAATCAGCCCTAAAACACCACTATATATAGGAGGGAGGGGGAGGGCTAGCCTTGAGGGACAAGCCCTCAAGGTGTGCCGACCAAGGGGAGGAGGAGGACTCCTCCTCCAATTCGGTTTGGGAAGGAGGAGTCCTCCTCTTCCTTCCCACCTCCCTTTTTCCCTTTTTCCTTTATTTCCCTTTGGTATTTTCCTATGTGGCGCCATGGGCCCCTTGGGCTGACTCCACCAGCCCACTAAGGACTTGTGGCGCCACCCTAGTGCCTTGGGCTCACTCCCGGGTAGGTGGGCCCCTCCCGGTGAACTCCCGGAACCCTTTCGTCACTCCCGGTACAGAGCCGGAATTGCCCGAAACTTTCCGGTGAGCAAATGAAACCATCCTATATATCAATCTTCGTTTCCGGACCATTTCGGAAACCCTCGTGAAGTCCGTGATCTCATCCAAGACTCCGAACAACATTCGGTAACCACACATATAACTCAACTATACTAAAACATCATGGAACCTTAAGTGTGCAGACTGATACGTCTCAAACGTATCTATAATTTTTGATGGTTTCATGCTGTTATCTTGTCAACTTTGGATGTTTTATATACCTTTTATATATTTTTTGGGACTAACTTATTAATGCAGTGCCAAGTGCCACATCCTGTTTTTTCTGTGTTTTTGACTCTTTTCAGATCTGATTTTGGAATGAAGTCCAAACGGAATAAAATCCCTGAAATAAATTTTTCCAGAACAGAAGAAGATCGGGGGACTTGAGGGCCAAGGCAGGGGGCCCACAGGGAGCCCACAAGCCCTGACGTCGCGGCCAGGGGGCCCCCGCGGCGACCAGGCTTGTGGCCTCCCTGGCGCTCCCCTCCCCTATCTCTTTCGCCTATATATTCCCTAAAATCCCAGAAAAAATAAGGGCGTCCACGAAACCACTTTTCTGCCGCCGAAAGCTTCCGTTTCCGCGAGATCTCATCTGGAGACCCTTTCCGGTGCCCTGCCGGAGGGGACTTTGGAGTTGGAGGTCTTCTACATCAACATCATCGCCTCTCCAATGACTCGTGAGTCGTCCACTTTAGACCTACGGGTCCGTAGTTAGTAGCTAGATGGATTCTTCTCTCTCTTGGATCTTCAATACAAAGTTCTCCATGATCTTCATGGAGATCTATCCGATGTAATCCTCTTTGGCGGTGTGTTTGTCGAGATTCGATGAATTGTTGGTTTGTGATCAGATTATCTATGAATTATATTTGAGTCTTTGCTGATTTCTTATATGCATGATTTGATATCCTTGTAAGTCTCTCCGAGTCTTGGGTTTTGTTTGGCCAACTAGATCCATGATTCTTGCAATGGGAAAAGTGCTTGGTTTTGGGTTCATACCGTGTGGTGACCTTTCCCAGTGATAGAAGGGGCAGCAAGGCACGCATCATGTTGTTGCCATCAAGGGTAACAAGATGGCCTTTCGTCATAGATTTGAGATTATCCATCTAGATCATGTCATCTTGCTTAAGGCGTTACTCTGTTCTTATGAACTCAATACACTAGATGCATGCTGGATTGCGGTCGACGTGTGGAGTAATAGTAGTAGATGCAAAAAGTATCGGTCTACTTGTTTTGGGTGTGATGCCTATAGATATGATCATTGCCATAGATAACGTCATGACTTTGCGCGGTTCTATCAATTGCTCGACAGTAATTCGTTCACCTACCGTCTACTTGCTTTCATAAGAGAAGCCACTAATGAACACTACGGCCCCCGGGTCTATTCACAACTATCGTCTCCACTTTCACTTTTACTTTGCTTTGTTTACTTTTTGCTTTCAGTTCTCACTTTGCAAAGAATCTATAAGGGATTGACAACCCCTTCATAGCGTTGGGTGCAAGCTCTTTGTGTTTGTGCAAGTACTTGTGACTTGACGTGATCCTCCTACTGGATTGATACCTTGGTTCTCAAACTGAGGGAAATACTTACCGCCGCTGTGCTACATCACCCTTTCCGCTTCAAGGGAACACCAATGCAAGGCTCCAAGGCCACGGGGGGAATCCTTTGCATATTTGCCAAGGAAATCCCTATAGGCGTAGCCCGTAGCAGAAGGATTCCTGGCGCCGTTGCCAGGGAAGGTCTTTTGTTGCCGTAGCACAGACCCTGCGGGTTCGAGAACTATGTAGACATGCCCCGAGGCACTCCTCGGTCAATATCCAATAGCGGGACCTGGATGTCCATATTGGATCCTACGTATTCTCCAATGATCTTATCGGTTGAACCTCAGTGTTAAGGATTCATATAATCCCGTATGTCATTCCCTTTGTCCTTCGGTATGTTACTTGCCCGAGATTCGATCATCGGTATCCGCATACCTATTTCAATCTCGTTACCGGCAAGTCTCTTTACTCGTTCCGTAATTCAAGATCCCGTGAGTTACACTTAGTCACATTGCTTGCAAGGCTTGTGTGTGATGTTGTATTACCGATTGGGCCCCGAGATACCTCTCCATCACACGGAGTGACAAATCCCAGTCTTCATCCATACTAACTCAACGGACACCTTCGGAGATACCTGTAGAACACCTTTATAGTCACCCAGTTACTTTGTGACGTTTGATGCACACAAGGTATTCCTCGGGTGCGAGTGAGTTATATGATCTCATGGTCATAGGAATAAATACTTGACACGCAGAAAACAATAGCAATAAAACGACACGATCAATATGCTACATTCATAGTTTGGGTCTAGTCCATCACATGATTATCCTAATGATGGTATCATGTTATCAAGTGACAACACTTGAATATAGCCAGAAAACCTTGACTATCATTGATCAACTGGCTAGCCAACTAGAGGCTTGCTAGGGACATTGTTTTGTCTATGTATCCACACATGTTTCTATGTTTTCATTCAATACAATTATAGCACGGATAAGAAACGATTATCTTTAAACACGAAATATAATAATAACTATTTATCATTGTCTCTAGGGCATATTTCCACACAAGTCCCCCTGGTGCATTTTCTTTTAAGTAAAGCGCATTCGTGCGTAGCCGTTTCGGTGAATACGTCTTCTATGCGAGAAAGCGTAGTTTGCCCGAAATGTTTTCTTTTATTTTTGATTTTAAAAACAGATTTGACCAGAAAGTTTGACTCGCTATAACTTTTTATAGGAAACTCCAAATCAATTGATTCTTTTTCCTACCTGTTTAGAATTCCATCTAGTTTATTTTAAGATTTATTTCAAAATTATTAAAACAACTTTTGTGTGCGATTTTGAATATGTGTGTTAATTCAAATATTTTTCAAAATAGGATTTGAAGAGATGAATACCTACTCCAAGATATGGGATACACATCACCCTCCTGAAACCCTAAGGCAAGCATCTTGAATCCATATTTGCATAAGTTGTGTGATGATTGTGGTGTAGCATATATTGCGTGATTTGAGGTTATGTTTATAATAATCTCACATGAAATAATACAATGAATTTTTCATACATGCTACTCATATTATAACAATGGTAAAACATGATGATGGCATGTGCTAGTTATGAAAGGTCGTGGAATAGCCTAGTCACGCGGAACGTGATAGGTTATGGCCTGGTCATGACATGTGCACGATGATGCTGGTAAAACTTGGTTAACTCCAGTATCGACCTTGATCGAGTCTTGTCCGTGTCATACTTCTATAACGTGCTACCACAGTTTCTTGGATAATGGATTTGGTAAAGTCAGTTGGAGACCTATTATCAGTCACACACCAAGTAGAGGGGTCGGTATGAAGGTATCCATGGCCCTAGAATAAATCCACTCATCCGGTCAGGGGGCATGGGTGTTCCCGGTCTGGGACCGGGAGGGAATGGCCCTTCCGAGTGAGCGCACGGTATAAATTTCTGATCCCATGCTAGTCGAGGTCGGAGCCTCCCTGTCTTATGGTTTTGCCTTGGCAGCGTAGTCCGGGTGAAGCCGAGCTTCGCGGAGGAAAAATCGGTGTGTGCTGATTCTGAGTGTATGCTTCTAAAATGCACGGTCCTGTCTCCTAAACATTCATGAGGGCTCGATATCTTCATGGAGTGACCTCTACGAGTTGTTCGTCGTCAACTTCAAGGGCAAGCACGACCGCCCCCTCTCCGTGAAAAACCTGCGCTGCATGAAGCAGCGCCCTGGCGAGACCCTCCGCAAGTACATCCAAAGATTAAGCCAGGTGCGCAACAAGGTCCCGCGCGCTACATACGAGGTGTTCATCATGGTGTTCACAAATGGCATTAACGACCTCAAGATGTGCGAAAAGCTTGCCGCCAACAACACCCTGAGCACGACCATGGAGTTGTTCAAGTTGGCCGACAAGTGCACCAAGGCTGAAGAAGGCCGCTTGTTCGCCTGCGACAACCCTGATGACGCACCCGAGTATGCCAAGGCCAAGGCTAAGGAGGTCAAGCGCAAGGGACCTTCCATGCTTGCGGTTGAATCCGAGCAGAAGCGAAGCCACGAGCGAGGCCTGCCCGAGAAGCAACACCGCCAGTTCTGCATTTACCACACCGTGCACACCCACAGCACCGAAGATTGCCAGGATCTGAGGGTCCTCCGGGATGAGCGGGTTGGTCGGCGCCCAGAGCACAACGACAACAGTGCTCGTCGCGGCGGCAGCTGTGGTGGTGGCAGATGGGACAACCACGGCAACAACCCCCGCCGGGGATGGTACGAGCAGCCTCGCGACAACGGCTGGCGTGACCAGCCTCGCAAGATGCGCCCTCAGGACAACGCACAACTCCCTCTGTTGCCTCCGCTGCCTTTGAGGAGGAACATGGACAACCAATGCGATGAGGAGATCGGGGCCTACGAGGACCCTTGCACGGTGGCCTGCATTGTCGGCAGGGCCCACACCCCCTCGTTGAACCGCCACTTCAAGCAGCTCTCCCGCGAGGTCAACACTATCCCCCCAAAGCCAGGGCCGCGAAGCCCCTCAAGTGGTCCCAATACGCTATCACCTTCGACGTCAAGGACAACCTGAAATCTGCGGCGATCGCGGGCAACCTCCACACGATGTGCATTGCCACCATCAGCAACATGGCAGTCACCAAGACCCTAACAACGGGGGCGTGAGCCTCAAAGTGCCCTCTGTTGAAACCTTTGACACACTCCATGTGCCCTACGACCAGCTGATGCCGACCCAAGCTGTTCTGGGGGGTGACCAACGGCTCCACCAACCCGTTGGGGTAGGTCTACCTTCTGTTCACCTTTGGCACGCATGACAACTATCACACCGAGCACATCGACTTTGACGTGGGGCACATCGGGCTCCCGTACAACGCCATCTTGGGCTACCTCGCGCTCGCCAAGTTCATGGCCACGACCCATCACTGCTACAACATCCTCAAGACGCCGGGTTGAAGTGGCATCATCACCGTCGCCTGTGACAAGAGGGAAGTAGTCTGCTCCATCGAGCATGCTTACAGATTCGCTGCCGCAGAGTGCCCAGACGATGCTAGAGGTGATGTGCCTCGCAAGGCCGCACCTCCGAGTAAGAGGTAGTCGCTGCCCACCTTTGTCTATGCCAAGGTGAAGGATCCGGTGGCTAAGGCCAAGGTCGCCAGCCCCGCGCGTGCTGTGGGTGCTTTCCCTCTTTCGGCATAGGAAGGCACGCCCGACGCCTCCCTCAGATCGGGCTCAGAGGCTTCTACCTGGAAGGCATCCGACCTGGCCGCCACACTGAGAGAGGTGCTCGGGCACCACCTGGAGGAGCGCCTCAACACGCATCCTCACGAGCGAGGAGTACAACGTTAAGCGCCAGGGGCTCAGGAGTTCATCACCCGGGAGATCGACATGCTAAGGGAAGCGCGCGCCATGCACGGTGTGCGCTGCACAGAGCGCTTCGTCGGGAGACTCATCACTCCTGAGGGGACCATGGTGACGCGCATGTGCGTTGACATCGTGGGCCTCAATGGCGCCGCTCCCCGGAGATCCTTCTGCCCCGCGCGAGCGGGGCTAGGCCAAGGAGCCCGCGCTAGGCGCATTCACATGCCTTTTGGCCTGGAGAACACCATGACTACCTTCCAAAGGCTGTCATGACTCGCTCTCGCGCCTCGCGTGGCACCAGGGCCTCGCGAGCCTCCACAACCCCGGGAGGTGACCGACCCCTGAGAAGACAGGCCTTCACGACGTGCTTCATCCAGCGACCCGGAGCTCCCATGACAACGTGGTCGCCCGGTGAAGTCTCATCTCACCTGAGATCAAAGGCACCGTTCAAGCTGCACTGCCCTTAGGCGTGAGGGCCCGCCCTGGCGAAGTTCTTGCTTTTGGTTGTGTGGTAAACTTTATTACTTCCCTTCAATACTTATGTTGTTCTCTTGAAATGCATCACTGCTGGTTTGGCGCTTCATGGCCTCGGGCGCTATGAGATGGATGATTTTCGCTTGATCATTCCATGAAGGAACCTGGCACGACGTCTGTGCTCGGGTTGGTCCGTGCAGTATCGCTAAATCTGAGTGACTGAGCTCTGAATGAAGAGCTTACGCCTGTATACATGACCTCCTCTGGTCCTTGGTTCCTAACATCATCGTGTGGTGGCCTCGTGATGCTCATTCAGCAGGCGTCGCCCCCCTTCATGTCACAGGTTCCGCGAGGGCACTGATGCGCAAAAAATGAGGCCCAACCCACCTGATGGTTGAGGCCAGGAGCTCCCAAGCCTTGATCTTGGGGTGTCCGACACCTCAGTAAATCATCGCCCGTGACACTCTCAGGTAATAATGAGTTTGGGGGTTGTACACGCTCCGGAACCTTCCGAAGTGGAAGCCCACGACGGGTTGCGTCGTGGCCTCGAGAGGGGGCTCCCGCCCACGCCCAACTGGAAGTCCCCATGCTCCATGCTGGTAGAATTACTGTCGAACCACAAATATGCCCATGCACAAGTGGAAGCCCCATGCATCGCGTTGGGGAGGATCGTCGGAGCTCCATGGTCGCCAGCTTCCCCTTTTACCTCGCACGGGCGGGGCTAGGACTTGGTGCATGTGCTCGGGTTTGTCCCTGCAACGCTGAGAAATCCAAGCGATCGAGCTCTGTCTCGCGGGCTCACCCACTTGTACGTCACCTCCTGATGTCCTTGCTGTCTAGTTCCTCTGTATGAGAGCCAAGCGCAAGCAGAGCTCTGACCAATTCACCCGTATGAGAGCCAAGCGCAAGCATGCGGGCGCACAGAGCTCTGAACAATTCGCCCGTATGAGAGACACTTTTGCGCCAAGGGGGGGGGGTGCCTGAGAATCGAGACTCACAACCTTCACTGGCCCTGTAGCTTCTCACCTCCTCGCAATCCAGTGGCGGTTGAGATACACGCAGGGTTGGGCCCTGCCGACGCAGAGTTCAAGGCCTTCATCAAGGAGCAGGAGTTGCTTGCGTGTCAAGGGGGGTGCCTGAGCATCACAACTCAAGACCTTCACTTGCCTTGTAGCCTCTTGTGTCCTAGTAATCTAGTGGCGGCTAAGATACACGCAAGGTTGAGCCCTACCGATGCAGAGCGCAAAGGCTCCGAATGGTGAGTATTAGCACCCTCAAGGGTGTCTCTTGCGCGTCAAGGGGGGTGCCTAAGCATTGCGACTCAGGACCTTTAATTGGCCCTGTAGCCTCTCACCTCCTGGTTATCAACTGGCGGTTGAGATACATGCAGGGTTGGGCCCTGCCGATGCAGAGCGCCAAGGCTTAGGGAGGAGAAAGTTAGGGCCCTCAAGGGAGCCGTTTGCGCGTCAAGGGGGGTTGCCTGAGCATCGTGACTCAAGACCTTCACTGGCCCTATAACCTCTCACCTCTCGGTAATCCAGTGGCAGTTGAGATGTGCATAGGGTTGGGACCTGCCAATGCAGAGCACCAAGGCTTCCGTTGGAGAATGTTAGGGCCCTCAACAGAGTTGCATGCACGTCAAGGGGGGTGCCTAAGCATCGCGACTTAGGACCTTCACTAGCCATGTAGCCTGTAACCTCCTGATAATCCAGTGGGGGTTGAGAAGGCCAAGACTTCCGAAGGGGAACACGAAGGTCCTCGAGCGAGTCACCTGCGCGTCAAGGAGGGGGGGGTGCCTAAGAATCACAACTCAGGACCTTCACTTTCCCTATAGCCTCTCACCCCTAGTAATCCAGTGACGGCTTGGATATGTGCAGGGTTGGGCCCTGCCGACGTAGAGCAGAAAGACAAGCAAGAGAAAATCCAAGCGCGGAGATAGACATTACGAAATGCAAGCAGTTATTGCAGAATTCAAATTGTTCCATACAATAAAGGGTGATGCCTAACGCCTCCTCCAGGTAAATATAATCTGTTTCAGGGCAAGGTAGGGGCTCCTTGCCAGACTCCTCATCATCATCGCAGGAGAACTTCTCGAGCAGTGTATACATGTGTCTCTCCACGACGGTCGCCAAGTCTCCCTGGGGTTCCTCAATCACAGGGCCCATCACCCCTTCGAACTCAAAGAGGGGATCGCGAAGGACAAGGTGGTTGAAGACGTGGGTCACGGCCACGGAGAAAAAGTCGCGACACTCCTCCTCCCGGATGTTGTCCACCTTCTTGGCCATACCCTCGAGCTCCTTCACCACCTCGGAAGGAAACTCGGCTTAGCCGGCATCCTGAGGAATGAGGGGAGCCTTGAGCCCCAGCTTGCAGATCGAGCCCAGGCAGTGGCAGCCCCTGAGCTACAAGAAATAGAGCACGATGCAGCCTGTTGCCATCTTCACATCAACAGCGGCTCGGATCCCCTCCTCCCGGGCGGCCAACTTGGCGTTGGCCCGGAGACTTTCCTCGTGTGGGCGTTCCGAGCCTTAGGAACCTCGCGCTGAAGCACCTCCAAGCGCCCGCACTCCACGACCTTCTCGACTGTCGCACTCGCTAGCTCGCAGTCACGGTCGACGAGCTTCGCCTCGTGGGCCTTCGTGGCCTCTTGAAGCTCCTCAAGCCGGCCTCTGCTTTTTTGCAACGCGTGGTGACCACTACCTTCTCGGCAATGGCATTTGCGCAGGAGACTTTGGCCTCGTCGGCCTCCCACCGACCCTGTGCACGGATGGCCTCGACCTCGCCTCTGACCTCCTTGCCAGAGGCACCAAGCTGGCGCCACCCCGCAGCCAATCCCGCGCTCCACGGTCAGACGCACCTCAGCGTCCCAGTAGTCCACCTTGAGCCCGGGCAGCAAGCTTAGGGCGTCGGTCAGGGCCCGGCGCTAGAGCAAGGTGTCCGGGCCCGTTGGTGCGAGGGCCTCTGGAGGTGCTGCCGCCCCTGAACTGCCCATTATGCAATTTGAGTGGCCTTGACACCCTCTACCTAGGGCGCCGGGCCTCTGGGTGCTCCCCCGCATCGGGTGTCCACAACGCGCTCACGAGGGCCATCACACTCACCTCCACGGCCCAGAGGAAACCGCGGCCCCAACAGTCGGCACCGGGGGCTCGACCGCCACGGCCTTGGCCGATGACGTCGGCGACAGGGCCACCGCGGCCCCGACGATCGCGTCTACCCACCACATGGAGGAGATGCCTCGAGATGCAGTGGCGCGTGTGCGCCCGAGCACGGCGGCGAGGGCTACCTCCGCGCCCGCCAATACCCCTACCGAGGGATGAAGGTGCCCTCAAGACCTGCATCACATTCGCCCCAGTGGCGGCCTTATTCTTCTTTTCCTCGCTGCCGCTAGGGAACTTGCGCCGTAGGAGAGGCGGCTTGAGGAAACTAATCATGGATGGATACCATGAGGATGGGCTAAGGTACTTACTCGTCCCAGGCAGCCCACTTCCTCTTGTTCTAGACGGCGGGCAGCGCCTCTTCACTAGCCTCGTGCGCCGCTCCGTCGCCACCAGAGGGGCGCACGACATGGTCCCCAGGCAGCTCATCCCGGCCTCCCTCCTCCCTGGGAGCCTGAGCCCCCCCGGGAAAGTACGATCATCCCCGAGGGAGGCACAACACCATCATCGGAGGCTCCCACCCCCGACGCCACGACCATCGTTGGGCACATCCCCGCTCCATATCCCAAGGCCATGGGCTCAGGGGGATCGCCTAGCATTGCTCGTCCATGGCAGCGTCATCCCCAAGACTGCGTAGGGATGTATGGAGGTTGGGCGGCTGATACACCCAAACGTATCTACAATTTCTGCTTGTTCCATGATCTTTTGTGTGACATTGTTATATGTTTTCCTACACTTTTATATCATTTTACACATATTTGGAGTGACCTACTAACTCAGTGCACCCAATGTTAGTTTCTGTCTGCTGATGTCTATTTTGCACGGGCTTTTACCCAATTTTCTGAAGCCCAACAAATTCCAGAAAAAATATATCAAAAATCGGCAAAATAGAAGCTTCCGGATCACTGAAGATGGGCCAGAGGGGGGCCAGGGGCCTTCCAAGCGACCTACTAGCGCGGCCAGGCCCTAGGCCGCGCGAGGAGGCTGCCTAGGTGGGTCCCACCTGCTCCGGTGCCCTCCTTTGGCCTATATTAAGAGTCCCGAGAGGAAACCCTTCCACAACTTCCAGAATCGCAAATTTCTCCATCGTTCCGCCGCCGCAGCGCTTCCGAGATCGGGAGCGTCAGGAGACCTCTTCCCGGCACCCTGTCGGAGGGAGGATTGACCTCTGAGAGCTTCTCCACCGCCATGGACGCCTCCCGGACGTTCCATGAGTAGTCCTCCTTGGACCATAGGTCCATGAACAGTAGTTATGTGATGTCTTCTCTCCAATCTTGTGCTTCGATGGTTAGTCCTTGTGAGCTGCCCTACATGATCAAGGCATCTATGTAATTCTCTTGCTGTTTCTATGCTCGGTTTGTTGGGATCCGATGGATTATGTTCAGATTGTTATGAGTTATATATTTGGTTATCCTTTTATATTATGTTCCTTAGTGATTCATGCATGTTCTCCGTTGCGATTTATTGCTTTGGCTGAGTAGTAGATTGTAACTCCAAGAGGTAAAGTTACGCATGGTTGTGGGTTCATGCTACTCGATATCTAGCTGGAGTGACAGAAAAACGAGACTAGGGATGTGCTTATTGCCACCAGGGAGAAAACAAACGGTGCTTGTAACCACGGTTGCAAGGATTGTTTACCTTACGCATAGTTCGTTAATGCAGTTGTCCGTTGCTTTGAGTTTACACTTTGGGTGGGGCTCGCAACTTAATACCGGCGAGATGTTCTGGATAGATATCTCAAGGTGGATGATTAGTAACTAGATGCTCATGAATAAACGGTCTACTTGTCTTGACGTACTGCCCATTACTATTGAACCTCTAACTATCAAGTAGCATAATTAGCATTGTGGTGCAATGATAATTCGGTCAATTGCCCAACTATGATTTGTTTACCCAAGCATAGTTGTTTATCGTCTTTTGGGAGAGAGACATCACTAGTGAGCATCATGTGACTCTGGTCCATATCACCATCATTGTTTACACCTCCATCATTTAATTTTCTATTGCAATCACTATTACTTTCCCGCTTGTGTTTTGATCCTTTGCAAACTACAAGGCCGGCGAGATTGACAACCTCTCTGTACTCATTGGGAGAAAAGTTATCTGTTGTGTGTGCAGGTCCACGTCTTCTGCTAGTGCTAGGGTGGGAGACACCTACTTGTTGAGCCTAGGAGTCATCTTGGTTCGATAAACTTTACAGTCTCCATGTAAGGGAAAACTCGCTGCTGACTACATCTCAACCTTCCACTTGGGGTAACCAACGAGGTGCGAGAAGTATACATCATCTCGTCATCAAGCAAGAGTATTTCTGGCACCGTTGCCGGGGACTCTAGTCTTCAAGATAGGGAAGTTTCACGCTATCCTTTACCTTTGCTTTTTAGTCTTGTTAGTTTGGTTTCTACTTTTTGCTTTAGAGTCTTATACCAAAAACCAAAAAAAATAGTTGCTTTGTTCTTGCTTGTTGCCGCTGCTATGGGTTCCACCGAAAACACCAAGTTGTGTGACTTCCCTAGTCACAACAACAATGACATTATTTGCACTCCTATTGCTACTCCCGCCACTGGAGCCACGTCCTATGAGATTAAACCTGCTTTACCGAACCTTGTTATGGAAGATCAATTCTCCGGTGCTGGAGATGCTGCTGCTTTGCACTTGAACAATTTTGTTGAGCTCTGTGATATGAAAAAATATAAAGAAGTAGATGGTGATATTTTTAAACTTAAGCTTTTTCCTTTATCCTTGAGAGGAGGAGCTAAAGTGTGGCTTCAATCTTTGCCTAGGAATAGCATAGATTCTTGGGATAAGTGCAAAGATGCTTTTATTGGGAAGTATTACCCGCCTGTTAAGATTATCCAGTTGAGGAGTAAAATTATGAATTTTAGACAATTGGATAATGAATATGTAGCTCAAGCTTGGGAACGTATGAAATCTCTTATTAAGAATTGCCCTACTCATGGTTTGACTAGTTGGATGGTTATCCAAACTTTCTATGAAGGATTGAACTTTACCTTGCGGAATCTGTTAGACTCGGCCGCGGGAGGAATCTTTATGTCAACTACACTTGGTGCTGCCACAAAGCTATTGGATGAGATGATGACAAATTATTCTCAATGGCACATCGAGAGAGCTCCAACAGGTAGGAAGGTAAACTCTGTTGAGGAGATCTCCTCCCTTAATGATAAGGTTGACATGATCATGACTCTACTTACTAAGCAAGCTCCTATTGATCCTCATGATGTTCCTTTAAATTCTTTGGTTGCCCAAGAAATAGAGCAAGTTGATGTTAATTTTATCTCCAGGAACAACTTTAATAACAATGCTTATAGGAGTAATTTTGGTAGCAATCTTAGATCGTTCCCATCCAACAACTATGGGAACAATAACAATTATCCTAGCACCAAAAACTCCACTTCTGAATTAGAGAGCATGCTTAAAGACTTTATCACTTCCCAAAACGCCTTCAACAAGAGTGTAGAAGAGAATCTAGAAAAATTAGATAGTCTCTCTTTGAAGGTGGACAACATAGCTCATGATGTAGAGATGCTTAAAATTAGAACTTCCCCACTTGAGGAAAGGAACACCACACCCATGAATGCTATCCAAATCCAAATTAATGAGAACATAAGAATGCTAGCCAAACTTAAAGAGAGATGGGCTAGAGAAAAAGAAGAGGAAGAGAGAATTAAGAGCCTTCCTACACACACTACCATTGCCACTATACAAGTTGTTGAGGATCTCAAAACTTTTAGCACCCATCGCACTCCTAGTCCCAATGGACCTATTAATGGTGATGCTAATACCTCAACTATAGGACAAGAAGGTCCTTTGAATTTAGAGACTACCAAAAGAATGATCTTAGATGACATTACTACCACTTTAATCAATGGTAGTAACCTTGATTTTGACAATTGTAGTCTCTCCGAAGGTATCACCTTTTTTTTTTGCAAAGAATGGCTAAAGACCCCCACACTAGTATGATATGCTTGATTGGAAACCTTATGATCCACGTTCTTTTGGTGTTCGTCTTGTTGATTCTTCCATAAAGAAACCTTTAGGGAGAATTGATGATGTTCTTATTATTGTCAATGATAATTATGTGCCCGTTGATTTCCTTATTATGGACATTGAATGTGACCCTTCATGTCCAATTATTTTGGGACGTCCTTTTCTCCGCACCGTTGGTGCTATCATTGACATGAAAGAGGGAATTATTAAATTCCAATTTCCTATTAAAAAGGGGATGGAACACCTCCCTCGAAAGAAGATTAAGTTACCTTATGAGTCTGTTACTCGGGCAAGTTATTCTTTTGGAGTTGATAATACTTGATCTTCTTGCATTATGCCTAGCTCAAAGGCATAAAAGAAAGCGGTTGTTGGGAGGCAACCCAATTTGTTTTTTAATTTCTGTTTTAGTGGTCTTTATGTGCGTTACTACTGTAGCAACATCATTGTATCTTTATTTTTAAGCTTTGTGCCAAGTTATAGCCTCCGATTGCAAGAAAGTTCAAAAATTGTGACATGCTGACCGGAAACAGATTCTGTCTGCTTGACGGAAAATTTTGCCAAAATTCACTAGATCATCTTTTTGATCTGAATATTTTTGAAAGCGTGCTCTATATAATTGCCTTTCTGGCATATGTTTTGAGGTTTTTGATTTGAGTTATAGAAGTGCCCCGAATAAATTATTTACTACCTCCTGTTTTGTTTTTCACAAATTCAGCCATGTTTTGCGTTTTCATTGTTTTCGAAATCCTAAGCTTACTTTTTATTTGCAAAAACCTTTTGGCATTCATAACAAGCAGTTTCTTTTCATGAAAATATTTATTTCTAGCAGGTAATGAATTATTTTATTAAGGGAACTAACCACTCTAATCAGCTTATGATGAGTTTCGTATGAAGGGAGTTTTCAAGTATGCGATGGGAGATGATGAAAGAAGATACAAGAGTCGTGAGCGCTCAAGCTCGGGGATGACCCCATGCACCCAAGAAATATTCAAAGGATACTGAAGCATCTAAGCTTGGGATTGCCCCCGTGCATGCCTTTCTATATCAACAATCATTAGTTCGTCCATCTCCATGCTATATTTTTATCACTTCATATGATATGTGCTATGCTTGGAGCGTCCCGCTCTTTACTTTTTACTTTTTTTAGTTTTTCTTTCTATTCATAACAATTCTGAGCCTATACTACCTTGTTTGGGAGAGACACACGCTCCATTCCACTCTAGAACACAACATAGGTTTTCATGCTTATCCTTTTTGTGTGTTCTTCATCTTTCTATAACTACTGTCATGCTTAGCTCTTAGTTTTCATGCTTATCTTTTTAAGATCTATTATTTAAGTTGCTTTTGGAACTCTATTTTGTCTTCATGTTATCTTATTTAGAGAGTTGGCTCGTTGCACTGAGTTGTGTGTCTTGCATGAGCAGGTAATTGAGGTCGGTATTTAAGTATAGTAGTAACTTGCAATAGTTTTGAGGTATTGATTTGAGTAATGTTTGGACTATTGGTGCCAAGAGCTTAAGCCTATTAGTGATAGGTGTCATATTTTGGGAAATCCGTGTGTTTTTCAAAAACTAAAATTAGTTGAGAACTCTAGCTACTAAATTGATCGCTAACCTCTGGAGGGGTTGGAATATATAGAGTACCCTCATGTTACCATGAGTCGAGGATGCGCAAGGATAACCAAACCCCCAAGCACTCCTCCTCGGGGTACTTGTCTCTTTTTGAATTTCCTAACTAGATAGAGAGTTACCGATAATAAGTGTATGAGTTCTTCAGACTAATGTAAGTATTCGATTGTTGGCACTTCAACCATCCATATTTTGCTAGCCTCTTCGGTACCATGTATTGCCCTTTGTCACATTGAGAGTTGGTGCAAACTCCGCTGGTGCATCCAAACCCATGACATGATATGCTTTGTCATACATAAGCTTCATTATATCTTTCCTCAAAACAGCCACCATACCCACCTATTAAGGCATTTCCATAGCCTTTCCGAGATACATTGCAATGCAACATCCACCATCTCATGAGTCATACATGCTTTTGCTTGATCGTAGAGCCACATGATAGTTGGGCCTTGCTCCAATTATTGCTACATGACGCACTAGTATCATTGCATATCCCGCTACACTGACAGAGGCATACATTTGCATACATCATGATAGTTTTCACTTGTCTTTATGTTGAGTACTACTTATAAAGTGTGATGATTTTTCTTTTTATTCAAGTAAAAACATAGAGTGTTGCCCTTAAGTGAGGAAAAGATCCCAAAGAGGACAAACAAAAGATCCCAAAGAGGACAAATGAGAGATAAAAAGAAAGAGCCAAAGAGGCCACAAAAAAATTAAAATAAAAAGAAAAAAAGAAAAAAAGAAGAAATAAAAAGAGAGAAGGGGGCAACACTACTATTCCTTTTGAAATATCCACACTCGTACTGCATTGTTATATTTGTACTACATAGAGATTATAATTTATGTATAACTATGTGGGGACCCTTACACTATAGAACTTGGTTTGCATATTCCAATGATGAGCCTCCTTAAATGACCTCTAGGTCTTCATGAGCAAACAAGTTGGATGCACCCCCAGTAGTTCCATTGGAGAGCTTACCTTAGCTCATATGTGCATCCGTTACATGGCAATCCCTACTCCTCACATCATATCTATCATTTGGCTTTCTCTCGCCTATGGTTGTCCTCATTGATGTGAGCCTTTCACATCTTTTTGTCTTCCTTCCCCATCATTATTCTATTTGCCATCCTAAGTGCCACAATATCTTGCTTACGCTCATCCATTGCATGAGTGCTCAAAATCGAAAGGGAGAGGATCATTTTGACTTGTGCCTGACTAGTGGTCTGGGGATGAGTCAAAATAAGATTATGAAGGAGACCAAGTGTAAAATTTTAGTAGATTGAGTTCTCAATTGAAAAAATATTTTATGATCTCAACCCATCTCCCACTTCTTGCACGCACACACTATTTGGAGACATTCGGGTCATGGACAGCGAGAGCTCTTTCACCTTTATGTTCTTACTTTGCTAAACACAATACTAGATATAGAGTCTTGCTTGTTATTGTCTTGACTTGAATTGCATATATCACCTCCTTTACTTTGAAGTTCGTATATGTGTGTTAGCATGTCACCACATAAATTATTGTGTTATCATTTATCTACTCGAGCATGAGCAGAAATTAAGCTTGGGGATGTTGATACGTCCCAAATGTATCTATAATTTCTTGTTCCATGATCTTTTGGGTGACATTGTTATATGTTTTTCTACACTTTTATATCATTTTACACATATTTGGACTAACTATTGGAAATATGCCCTAGAGGCAATAATAAATAGTTATTATTATATTTCATGTTTAAATATAATCATTTATTATCCATGCTATAATTGTATTGAATGAAAACATAGATACATGTGTAGATACATAGACGAAACAATGTCCCTAGCAAGCCTCTAGTTGGCTAGCCAGTTGATCAATGATAATCAAGGTTTTCTGGCTATGTGCAAGTGTTGTCACTTGATAACTAGATCACATCATTAGGAGAATCATGTGATGGAATAGACCCAAACTATGAACGTAGCATATTGACCGTGTCGTTTTATTCCTATTGTTTTTTGCGTGTAAAGTATATGTTCCAATGACCATGAGATCATATAACTCACTGGCACCGGATGAATACCTTGTGTGCATCAAACATCGCAACGTAACTGGGTGACTATAAAAGTGCTCTACAGGTATCTCCGAAGGTGTCCGTTGAGTTAGTATGGATCAAGACTGGGATTTGTGACTCCGTGTGACGGAGAGGTATCTCAGGGCCCACTCGGTAATACAACATCACACACAAGCCTTGCAAGCAATGTGACTAAGTGTAAGTCATAGGATCTTGTATTGCAGAATGAGTAAAGAGACTTGCCGGTAACGAGATTGAAATAGGTATGCGGATACCGACGATCAAAGATCGGGCAAGTAACATACCGAAGGACAAAGGGAATGACATACGGGATTATATGAATCCTTGACACTGAGGTTCAACCGATAAGATCTTCGGAGAATATGTAGGATCCAATATGGGCATCCAGCTCCCGCTATTGGACATTGACCGAGGAGTGCCTCGGGGCATGTCTACATAGTTCTCGAACCCACGGGGTCTGCACACTTAGGTTCGGCGATGTTTTAGTATAGTTGAGTTATATGTCTGGTTATCGAATGTTGTTCGGAGTCCCGTATGAGATCACGCACGTCACGAGGGTTTTTGGAATGGTCCGGAAACGAAGATTGATATATAGGATGGTTTGATTTGGTTACCGGAAAGTTTCGGGCAATTCCGGAAGTGTACCGGGAGTGACGAATGGGTTCCGGAAGTTCACCGGGAGGGGCCCACCCACCCGGGAGTGAGCCCAAGGCCATAGGGTGGTGCCACAAGTCCCTAGTGGGCTGGTGGAGTCAGCCCAAGGGGACCATGGTGCCACATAAGAAAATGCCATAGAAAAGAAAAGGAAAAAAACGAAAAAGGGGAGGTGGGAAGGAAGGAGTGGACTCCTTCCCCCAAAACCGAATTGGGGTGGGAGTCCACCTCCCCCTTGGCCGGCGCACCCCTTGAGGGCTTGGCCCTCAAGGCAAGCTTCCTCCCCCTCCCTCCTATATATAGTGGTCTTTTAGGGCTGATTTGAGACAACTTTTGCCACGTGCAACTCAACCCTAAACCACATAGGTCCACCTCTAGATCGGATTTTTGCGAAGCTCGGGCGGAGCCCTGCAAGAGTAGATCATCACCACCACCGGTGCGCTGTCACGCTGCCTGAGAACTCATGTACTTCTCCGTGTTGCTTGCCGGATCAAGAAGGCTGAGATCATCGTCGAGCTGTACGTGTGCTGAACGCGGAGGTGCCGTTCGTTCGGCACTAGATCGGAACGGATCGTGGGACGGACCGCGGGACGGTTCGTGGGGTGGATCGAGGGATATGAAGACGTTCCATGTAGCGACCCAACTCAAAACGAGTCAAGCCTCTGTGTATCTGTCCCATCCCTGGATCAGTATGCTGGCACACACAGTACATCAATGTATATATCAAAGTGCAATCACATGTAAATAGCGTAAAACTGATATATACCTTAAATATCTCAGCGGAAGCAGTCAAGGGAGTGGAGTCCCAATAAACACCAACGACAAGTTGAGTGTAGACCGTAACCCTGAATCGTACTCTTACTCGTCGAAGAAAAATATCTGCAACATAAGACGTTGCAGCCGTGTAGGTCAGCATATTGAATATGCCGGCAAGTCACATAAGAGAGGGGTGAAAAGTAATCATCTATACTATATGCATATATGGCAGGTGGGGCTATAAGTTTTTAGCGAAAAGCAAGTTTTCTCCTACATCAAGAGAGGGCTAAAAGCAAAATGTTACTACATTGTTGGTTGTTAACGAGATGGTTCCGCCAACCAATTCTCGTACCCGAGTTGTCAATAATTCCCACATCAATATTATTATTTGTGTTGAGAATTTCAGATAACTTCAGTTCCTTTGGCTCAAGTTGTCCATGACCGTGGACACGGCTAATCGATTAGGTTTGAGTACTCTGCAGAGTTTTGCACACATTCCCCACAAGATTTGATCGCCTCCGAGTATGTCCTCGCACTTCAAGGTGTTTGAAGACCGGATGATCAAAACATGGTCTTTCAACGGGTCCCTCTGAATCCCTGTCGGTGCCCATCCATTCCTACCGTTCGTCTACATCTGCTAGCACCGCCTGTCCAGAGTCATCGCGTTGTCCAACCAAGCCAGAGCCCATAATGACTTGTGGCTGTGCAGGTAAGCCTTGGGTCTTGAAAATATCCGTCCGTCTCTTTGAGCCTGGGTGAAGCTTTCCGCAGGATGTCATGGCTTCTCCAGCATCCCGGGTCATCCACTGGGTTCTCCAGGGAGCCGATCAACCGTCCTTCACCCAGAGTTGCATTGCGTCCGAGGTCTTGAAAAGTCTTGTCTTAACCGGTCTTGATTATTTAATCAACCTCGCATCACTCGTGTTATGCACTCAACCGAAATCCCGTCTACTCAAGCATAGCAATATGAAATTTGTCGTCCCGGGGCCAAGTATCGGGGTTGTTGTGTGCCTACCTCATGATACTACAATCTATACTAAAATTTCCAAGTACCTACTCAGCATGCAATTGGGCATAGGATGGTAGAACTACGATGCATAAAACATAGGTGATAGTATGATCAAAGTGACTTGCCTGGTATTACTTGATGAAGATAGTCGCTCTCAAAATCCTGATAATTCTACTCGCCACACTCCGAGCAATCTATCGTAAACAAATAGCATTCAATAAACATTCATGCCAAAAATTAAGAACCAAGAGAACATAAGAACAAAGCATGTCTTTGTGCAAAATAACAACATACTAAGGTTTAATAAAAAAAATAGGTTCTAAGTGTGTTGTAAAGTGAAGGTGCATGAATGAGATCAAAAGAGTTAATGGACGATGTACTATTGCTATATAAGCTCGACTTGCATACACTATGGGAGATGATCAAAAATATTGGGAGAACAACATGAATGTTGTTTGACAAATAGTATAAGACATAAGAATTTATTTGTAGAAAGAATTTCTTGAAATGGAGCACTACAACGCAAGTTATAGCGAATTGAAGTATGAATTGAATTTGCATTCAAAAGGTCAAGAGAAGTTGAACTGAAGTACGATGGTTACGTACAAAAATATATGACATGCGTGTTTAGGGGTAAAAGGAATCAATTGAAAAGGTGGTACGATTTGCAAGATAAGATCAAATGAATGTTCGAATACAAATTTGAATCGCTCAAATTTGTAAGGTTCAAAGGTCAAAACTAATGATGCTACTGGATATAGGAGATCAATATGAGCGTGTAGAAAAAAGAATTACTAGATTTGAACTAGCGGATCAAAAGATACAAATACTTCAATATAACATTGAATCGGCTTAGAACGATGTGAACACTTTTGGGCACTAATAGATAAATCTGATTTGATCAAAATTATAAGTTGAAAAGTTAAAACTAATGATACAAACGGAAATATTACTTTGATATGAATCCGACGCAATTGAATTCATCTAAAACGGAGCTACGGATAAAAAGATATGATCAAAAGAAGTTTGAATATGAATATGAACAAATTTCGAAATTTGAAAATTTCAAAAAGTTGATATGATAGGTTCACAGGATAGGTGGGATCAAGACGAAACTCTAGGCGTTGGTTTCATCTAATTCGGATAAACGAGTAAAAAGTTATGGCTATTTGAAAAATCAGGGCCAAGCTGTTTTACGGAATAAAAGTGCTACGTCTAAAAGAATTCTAGTACTAATGTGGAAATACGAAGACTAATTAATATATCTAATTTCTCTACCGTATAATAGTGTAGGAATACTAGTCTAGAAATAATAAACTATGGGAGTAAAAAAATATGAAGAAAATTACCTTTAGAATGCAGAGTAAGAATTAATTCCAATGAGGAGACGACTTCCAGAAATCCCGCCGAAGAGAAAAGAATATTTTTATTTAATAAATCTAGTTAAACCAAAAGATTGATTTAACCCGAAATAGATGATTTTTGGATGCTCCTATGAGTCTATATTTATAGGTGGAAGGGAGGTCTAATGGTCCATAGGTAGGCGATGTGGGACTAAATATATACGTAATGTAGGCAAACTAGAAAAAAAGAGGGAAAGAGAGGTGCCGCATGGGCCAAAGAGTTTCGGCCAGCCACATGAGCAGGTTACGGCCGGCCGTGGCCCTTTTTTTTTGCAAACGAAAAAAAATTGTTTTTAAACAAAGAAGAAAAACGTATAAATGAAAAAGAGAGAACATTTTATATAGACATATTATATATCAAAATTTTCAGAATAAAATTTTCTAAAACATGAACATATTTTCAAAACCAAATAAAATACTTTTTAAAAAAAATATTTTTTTGCACTAACTTTAAAATGAAAAGGAATTTGAATTTCAAATAAATTGCAAATACTTAAAATTTGAATCAAGACATTGTCTCTCATTTTGGAGTGCCATTTTCCTCCTCTCGTTTGATTTTTTTTAATTAAAGGGTTTTGAAAATATTCAAACTCAAAATTGAAAAGGGATTCAAAATAGAAAATTTTGGGAAGTCATTTTATTCCCTCGCATTTTTTTGAGAAGTTTCAAATTCCACTCAAGTTTCAATCACTCAAACAAACAAACAATCAATCTAATAATTATATTAACATTCCAAAATTTATAATTTTGGGATGTTACAAACTACCACACTTAAAATGAATCTCGTCCTCGAGATTCGAAGAGGCTAGAAAGAAAAGGTTATGGTTTGGGGGGTCTTCTAACAAATCTAGTCTCCTGCAAAGTGGGGTGCTACCACACTTAAATTGAGAGTTACTGGTCGCTCAAATTTTTAACAATCCTCTGGGGTCTTGGCATCTTGCTCGTCACATTCTTCATGGTAACTTCTTTGGTGAAGTTCTTCCATTATATTCATAATGTTTCCATCAAAATAGAGGGTTCTTCTATTGATATAAGATTCTTCCGTCACTGGGTCTTCTTAACTGACAAGTCTTCTGACCATTCTAAATAACCTATCGATGATTCTCATGGTGGTCTACCATTTATGGTTATCCTGCAGAGAGAAGGGTCTTGGCTTCATCATCACCATAAAATTTCCTACGCGTGACAACAAGTGTCATGTACATGGGCTTTCATTATACCATTCTAAGGCTCAAACAAAAGCTTCAAAGGACGTCGTCTCTCACTATGGGTAAGTCTCTCAGATTTACCATTCCGAATAGCAAGAGAATGATAATAGTAAGTCGTCATGGTGGCTAAACCATGTCGCACTGAAATCATTACCTTGTATAAGGTTTAGTGAATCTCGTATTCTAACACTTGGGCATCCTCACAAGCATTGCAGAGTTTCTCTTGTCCACGAACGAAGTTTGGATAAACCATTGGTTCTGTAAGCTGAACAAAACATCTATCGTTTCTTCACCACTCTCGGGTTGTGTATGCTCCTAAGAAAACGTTTGCTGATACAAGTTTCCTTCTCCAAAAAGATAGTACTTGATCCTTGTTAGTCCCGGGGTCTGTGGGTTTCAGGCATACTTGGGGTAAATGTGACACGCCGCTTGGTAGTGGGTGGTTCCTTCACACAAGAAACAAGTCACCTGACTAGTTGGGCATTCCTCAGCTGGGTGATTTTCTTCACAATGAGGGCATCCATCCTTCTGTTCTTCCTGGGTGTGTCCTATTTCTCCACAGATCTTGCATGCACAAGTCTTCTCCTTCGGATTATCATAGCCCTTCTGAATGAGACATGATCTTAACAGACTCTTCTTGAATTCTTCCCAACTTTCTGCTCCACTAAATCCTTGTATGGCATGGTGCATTTTCCACCAGATAGCAGCACTTTGTGTAAAGTACTGGAGAGCGTGTTCCACTTCATACTTCCTTGAGATCAAGTTGCTCCCGAAGTGGTTCTCCATGTTCTGAATCCATATCTCAGCTTCCAGCTGGGTCATTGGTCCAGAGACTACAAGTCCAGCTTCATACTCCATCTGGTAGGGTTGAGGTTTTGAGGATGAGACGGGTAAGAGAGGGAGATACACACAATACAAACAATATTTTTGAGAATAGGGTTTATTTGTGGCTGTCGGAAAACACACACCAATGACGGCTCACAAATCATTGTATCTAACGTGGGTATATAACAGGGGTTTGGACTTCTAATGGTCATATAAATATTCGAACGCTTCAGGGTCTTCGAATTCTTCGGGTCTTGAGAGTCTTCAATTGGTGCAGCTTCAATTCTTCAGTGCATGACGAAATCCTCTTTACTTTGAAGTGGGACTCTGTTGATCCTTCATGTGGTCAAAGGGGTAAGGGTATTGTCTAACTATTTGAGGTGAGAGGGATTATTCGATGAAATTAGAAGAGATGAGAAGTAAAAGATGTTGAAAATAAAATTTTTGAGAGATCATTTCCTAAGAAATTTCCAGTTTCTAGGGTCACGTCCTACAGTCAACATGTGCTCTGATACCATTTCTGTAGCGACCCGACTCAAAACGAGTCAAGCCTCTGTGTATTTGTGCCATCCCTGGATCAGTATGCTGGCACACACAGTACATCAATGTATATATCAAAGTGCAATCACATGTAAATAGCGTAAAAATGATATATACCTTAAATATCTCAGCGGAAGCAGTCAAGGGAGTGGAGTTCCAATAAACACCAACGGCAAGTTGAGTGTAGACCGTAACCCTGAATCGTACTCTTACTCGTCGAAGAAAAATATCTGCAACATAAGACGTTGCAGCCGTGTAGGTCAGCATATTGAATATGCCGGCAAGTCACATAAGAGAGGGGTGAAAAGTAATCATCTATACTATATGCATATATGGCAGGTGGGGCTATAAGTTTTTAGCGAAAAGCAAGTTTTCTCCTACATCAAGAGAGGGCTAAAAGCAAAATGTTACTACATTGTTGGTTGTTAACGAGATGGTTCCGCCAACCAATTCTCGTACCCGAGTTGTCAATAATTCCCACATCAATATTATTATTTGTGTTGAGAATTTCAGATAACTTCAGTTCCTTTGGCTCAAGTTGTCCATGACCGTGGACACGGCTAATCGATTAGGTTTGAGTACTCTGCAGAGTTTTGCACACATTCCCCACAAGATTTGATCGCCTCCGAGTATGTCCTCGCACTTCAAGGTGTTTGAAGACCGGATGATCAAAACATGGTCTTTCAACGGGTCCCTCTGAATCCCTGTCGGTGCCCATCCATTCCTACCGTTCGTCTACATCTGCTAGCACCGCCTGTCCAGAGTCATCGCGTTGTCCAACCAAGCCAGAGCCCATAATGACTTGTGGCTGTGCAGGTAAGCCTTGGGTCTTGAAAATATCCGTCCGTCTCTTTGAGCCTGGGTGAAGCTTTCCGCAGGATGTCATGGCTTCTCCAGCATCCCGGGTCATCCACTGGGTTCTCCAGGGAGCCGATCAACCGTCCTTCACCCAGAGTTGCATTGCGTCCGAGGTCTTGAAAAGTCTTGTCTTAACCGGTCTTGATTATTTAATCAACCTCGCATCACTCGTGTTATGCACTCAACCGAAATCCCGTCTACTCAAGCATAGCAATATGAAATTTGTCGTCCCGGGGCCAAGTATCGGGGTTGTTGTGTGCCTACCTCATGATACTACAATCTATACTAAAATTTCCAAGTACCTACTCAGCATGCAATTGGGCATAGGATGGTAGAACTACGATGCATAAAACATAGGTGATAGTATGATCAAAGTGACTTGCCTGGTATTACTTGATGAAGATAGTCGCTCTCAAAATCCTGATAATTCTACTCGCCACACTCCGAGCAATCTATCGTAAACAAATAGCATTCAATAAACATTCATGCCAAAAAGTAAGAACCAAGAGAACATAAGAACAAAGCATGTCTTTGTGCAAAATAACAACATACTAAGGTTTAATAAAAAAAATAGGTTCTAAGTGTGTTGTAAAGTGAAGGTGCATGAATGAGATCAAAAGAGTTAATGGACGATGTACTATTGCTATATAAGCTCGACTTGCATACACTATGGGAGATGATAAAAAATATTGGGAGAACAACATGAATGTTGTTTGACAAATAGTATAAGACATAAGAATTTATTTGTAGAAAGAATTTCTTGAAATGGAGCACTACAACGCAAGTTATAGCGAATTGAAGTATGAATTGAATTTGCATTCAAAAGGTCAAGAGAAGTTGAACTGAAGTACGATGGTTACGTACAAAAATATATGACATGAGTGTTTAGGGGTAAAAGGAATCAATTGAAAAGGTGGTACGATTTGCAAGATAAGATCAAATGAATGTTCGAATACAAATTTGAATCGCTCAAATTTGTAAGGTTCAAAGGTCAAAACTAATGATGCTACTGGATATAGGAGATCAATATGAGCGTGTAGAAAAAAGAATTACTAGATTTGAACTAGCGGATCAAAAGATACAAATACTTCAATATAACATTGAATCGGCTTAGAACGATGTGAACACTTTTGGGCACTAATAGATAAATCTGATTTGATCGAAATTATAAGTTGAAAAGTTAAAACTAATGATACAAACGGAAAGATTACTTTGATATGAATCCGAAGCAATTGAATTCATCTAAAACGGAGCTACGGATAAAAAGATATGATCAAAAGAAGTTTGAATATGAATATGAACAAATTTTGAAATTTGAAAGTTTCAAAAAGTTGATATGATAGGTTCACAGGATAGGTGGGATCAAGACGAAACTCTAGGCGTTGGTTTCATCTAATTCGGATAAACGAGTAAAAAGTTATGGCTATTTGAAAAATCAGGGCCAAGCTGTTTTACGGAATAAAAGTGCTACGTCTAAAAGAATTCTAGTACTAATGTGGAAACACGAAGACTAATTAATATATCTAATTTCTCTACCGTATAATAGTGTAGGAATACTAGTCTAGAAATAATAAACTATGGGAGTAAAAAAAATACGAAGAAAAATACCTTTAGAATGCAGAGTAAGAATTAATTCCAATGAGGAGACGACTTCCAGAAATCCCGCCGAAGAGAAAACAATATTTTTATTTAATAAATCCAGTTAAACCAAAAGATTGATTTAACCCGAAATAGATGATTTTTGGATGCTCCTATGAGTCTATATTTATAGGTGGAAGGGAGGTCTAATGGTCCATAGGTAGGCGATGTGGGACTAAATATATACGTAATGTAGGCAAACTAGAAAAAAAGAGGGAAAGAGAGGTGCCGCATGGGCCAAAGAGTTTCGGCCAGCCACATGAGCAGGTTACGGCCGGTCGTGGCCCTTTTTTTTTCTTTTTTTTTCTTTTTTTTTTGCGAACGAAAAAAAAATTTGTTTTTAAACAAAGAATAAAAACGTATAAATGAAAAAGAGAGAACATTTTATATAGACATATTATATATCAAAATTTTCAGAATAAAATTTTCTAAAACATGAACATATTTTCAAAACCAAATAAAATACTTTTGAAAAAAAATATTTTTTTGCACTAACTTTAAAATGAAAAGGAATTTGAATTTCAAATAAATTGCAAATACTTAAAATTTGAATCAAGACATTGTCTCTCATTTTGGAGTGTCATTTTCCTCCTCTCGTTTGATTTTTTTAATTAAAGGGTTTTGAAAATATTCAAACTCAAAATTGAAAAGGGATTCAAAAGAGAAAATTTTGGGAAGTCATTTTATTCCCTCTCATTTTTTTGAGAAGTTTCAAATTCCACTCAAGTTTCAATCACTCAAACAAACAAACAATCAATCTAATAATTATATTAACATTCCAAAATTTATTATTTTGGGATGTTACATTCCACTACATCAACCGTGTTTCTTAACTCTTCCTGCTGTGCGATCTACAAGGGTACGCAGATCCACATCTCCTTTCATAGATGGACATCACCATGATAGGTCTTCGTGTGCGTAGGAAATTTTTTGTTTCCCATGCAACGTTCCCCAATAGTCGCATCATGAGCTAGGTTCATGCGTAGATGTTATCTCTAGTAGAACACAAAGGGTTTTGTGGACGGTGATGTTCGATTTTCTGCCATCCTTAGTCTTTTCTCGATTCGGCGGTATTGTTGGATTGAAGCGTCCTAGACCGACATTATTCGTATGCTTACGAAAGACTGGTTTCATCGATTGCCATGCAACCTCGTTGCAAAAAGATGACTGACGGGTGTCGGTTTCTTCAACTTTAGTTGAATTGGTTTTGACCGAGGCGGTCCTTGGAGAGGTTAAATAGCAATTTGCACATCTCCATTGTGGTTTTTGCGTAAGTAAGATGCGATCATACTAGAAACCCATAGCAGCCACGTAAAACATGCAACAACAAATTAGAGGACGTCTAACTTATTTTTGCAGGGTATGCTTGTGATATGATATGGCCAATGACGTGATGTGATATATTGGATGTATGAGATGATCATGTTGTAATAGTTAATATCGATTTTCACGTCGATGGTACGGCAATCGGCAGGAGCCATAGGGTTGTCTTTAAACTAACGTTTGTGTTTGCAGATGCGTTTACTACATTTCTAGGACGTAGCTTTAGTAGTAATAACATAAGTAGCACGACAACCTTGATGGCGACACGTTGATGGAGATCATGATGATGGAGATCATGGTGTGGCGCCGGTGACAAGAAGATCGTGCCAGTGCTTTGGTGATGGAGATCAAGAAGCACATGATGATGGCCATATCATGTCACTTATGAATTGCATGTGATGTTAATCCTTTTATGCACCTTATTTTGCTTAGAACGACGGTAGAATTATGAGGTGATCTCTCACTAAAAATTCAAGACGAAATTGTGTTCTCCCCGACTGGGCACCGTTGCTACAGTTCGTCGTTTCGAGACACCACGTGATGATCAGGCGTGATAGACTCCACGTTCATATACAACGGGTGCAAAACAGTTGCACACGCGAAACACTCGGGTTAAGCTTGACGAGCCTAGCCTGTGCAGACATGGCCTTGGAACACATGAGACTGAAAGATCGAGCATGAATAATATAGTTGATATGATTAGCATAGAGATGCTTACCACTGAAACTATTCTCAACTCACGTGATGATCGGACTTGAGTTAGTGAATTTGGATCATGTAAAACTCAAATGACTAGAGAAATGTACTTTTTGAGTGGGAGTTTAGCAAGTAATCTGATTAGTTAAACTCTAATTATCTTGAACATAGTCTAAGTCCAGTTTGAAATATTTGTGTTGTAGATCAATGGAAATCACCCTGAATTTTAATTCGTTCCTAGAGAAAGCTAAGTTGAAAGATGATGGAAACAACTTTGTAGAATGGGCTCGTAATCTTAATTTTCTCCTGCAAGCTGGGAAGAAGGAGTATGTCCTTAATGTTGCGCTAGGAGATGAACCACCCGCTACGGGTGATCAAGATGTTAAGAACGCTTGGTTAACACGTAACGAGGACTACTTAGTAGTTCAATGTGCAGTCTTGTATGGCTTAGAGCCGGGACTTCAATGTCGCTTTTAACGTCATGGAGCATTTGAGATGTTCCAGGAGTTGAAGTTTATCTTTCAGAAGAACGCCTCGATCGAGAGGTATGAGACCTCCAATAAATTCTATGCTTGCAAGATGGAGGAGAATTCGTGCGTGAATGAACATGTGCTCAAAATGTCTGGATACTCAAACCGTCTAGTTGAGCTGGGGATTGAACTCCTGCAAGAGGCTATCACTGACATAATTCTTCAATCACTGCCACAAAGCTACAAGAGCTTTGTGTGGAACTATAACATGCAAGGGATGAACAAGTCACCCGGCGAGTTATTCGCGATGCGGAAAGTCGCAGAGTCAGAACTCCGTAAAGAGCATCAAGTGTTGATGGTGAATAAGACCACTAGTTTCAAGAGAAACGGTAAAGGAAAGAATGGTAATTCCAAGAAGAGAGGCAAGCCTGTTTCCAATCCGAAGAAGAAACCCAAAGCTGGACCTAAGCCTGAAACGAAGTGTTATTATTGCAAGGGTATGGGTCACTGGAAGCGCAACTACCCCAAGTATTTGGCTGATAAGAAGGCGGCCAAGAAAAATCAGGTATATTCGATATACATGTTATTGATGTGTACTTAGCGAGCTCTCGTAGTAGTGCCTGGGTATTCGGTACCAGTTCTGTTGCTCATATTTGTAACTCGAAACAGGAACTCCGGAATAAGCGAAGGCTGGCGAAAGCTAAAGTGACGATGCGCGTGGAAAATGGTTCCAAGGTTGATGCAATCGCCGTTGGCACAGTTTCACTTCAATTACCATCAGGATTAGTTATGAACTTAAATAATTTTTATTTAGTGCCTGTGTTAAGCATGAACATTATATCTGGATCTTGTTTATTGCGAGACGGTTACTCGTTTAAGTCAGAGAATAATGGTTGTTCTATTTCTATGAGTAATATATTTTATGGTCATGCACCCAATGTGAGAGGGTTGTTCATATTGAATCTTGATAGTGATGATACACATATACATAACATTGAGACCAAAAGAGTTAGAGTTAACAATGATAGCGCCATGTTTTTGTGGCACTGCTGCTTAGGTCATATTGGTGTAAAGCGCATGAAGAAACTCCATTCCGATGGACTTTTGGAGTCACTTGACTTTGATTCACTTGACACGTGCGAACCATGCCTCATGGGCAAGATGACTAAGACTCCGTTCTCTGGAACAATGGAGCGTGCAAGTGACTTGTTGGAAATCATGCATACCGATGTGTGCGGTCCGATGAGTGTGGAGGCGCGCGGCGGATATCGTTATTTTCTCACCTTCACTGACGATTTGAGTAGATATGGTTATGTCTACTTGATGAAGCACAAGTCTGAAACGTTTGAGAGGTTCAAGCAATTTCAGAGTGAAGTTGAAAATCATCATAACAAGAAGATCAAGTTCCTGCAGTCTGATCGTGGGGGTGAATATCTGAGTTTCGAGTTTGGTGCTCACTTAAGACAATGTGGAATTGTTTCACAGTTAACACCGCCTGGAACACCACAGCTTAATGGTGTGTCCGAACGTCGTAATCATACTTTATTAGATATGGTGCGATCTATGATGTCTCTTACTGATTTTCCATTATCGTTTTGGGGCTATGCATTAGAGACAGTTGCATCCAATTTGAATAGGGCACCCTCAAAATCCGTTGAGACGACACCATACGAACTGTGGTATGGCAAAAGACCAAAATTGTCGTTTCTTAAAGTTTGGGGATGTGATGCTTATGTCAAAAATCTTATGCCTGAAAAGCTGGAACCCAAAGCGGAAAAGTGCGTCTTCATAGGTTACCCAAAAGAGAAAGTTGGGTATACCTTCTATCTCAAATCCGAGGGCAAAGTGTTTGTTGCTAAAAACGGAGCTTTTCTTGAGAAGGAGTTTCTCTTGAAAGAATTGAGTGGTAGGAAGATAGAACTTGATGAGGTTGTCAAACCTCTAATCCCTCTAGATGGTGGCACAGGGCAAGGGGAAACCCCTGTCGTTGCGACGCCGGTTGAGGAGGAAGTTGATGATCATGAAACTTCGGATCAAGTTCCTATCGGACCTCGCAGGTCAACAAGATCATGTACTGCTCCTGAGTGGTACGGTAATCCTGTCTTATCAATTATGTTGTTAGACAACAATGAACCTGTGAGTTATGAAGAAGCGATGATGGGCCCGGATTATAACAAATGGCTGGAGGCCATGAAGTCCGAGATAGGATCCATGTACGAGAACAAAGTGTGGACTTTGGAAGTACTACGTGAAGGCCGCAAGGCTATTCAGAACAAATGGATCTTTAAGAAGAAGACGGACGCAGACGGTAATCTAACCGTTTACAAAGCTCGACTTGTGGCAAAGGGTTTTTCACAAGTTCAAGGAGTTGACTACGATGACACATTCTCACCGGTAGCGATGCTTAAGTCCGCCCGAATCATGTTAGCAATAGCTGCCTTTTACAATTATGAAATCTGGTAGATGGATGTCAAAACGGCGTTCCTTAACCGTTTTCTTAAGGAAGAGTTGTATATGATGCAACCCGAAGGTTTTGTCGATCCAAAGAATACTAACAAAGTATGAAGCTCCAGTGATCCATTTAGGGACTGGTGCAAGCATCTCGGAGTTGGAATAAGCGCTTTGATGAGGTGATCAAAGCATTTGGGTTTATACAAGTGGTCGGAAAATCTTGTATTTACAAGAAAGTGAGTGGGAGCACTGTGGTGTTTCTAATATTATATGTGGATGACATATTGCTGATTGGAAACAACGTGAAGCTTTTGGACAACATAAAGGATTACTTGAATAAAAGTTTCTGTATGAAGGACCTAGGAGAAGCTGCTTACATTCTAGGCATTAAGATCTATAAAGATAGATCGAGACGCCTGATAGGACTTTCACAAAGCACATACCTTGATAAAGTTTCGAAGAAGTTCAAAATGGATCAGTCCAAGAAAGGGTTCTTGCCAGTATTACAAGGTATAAAATTGAGTAAGACTCAGTGCCCAGCAACTGCGGAAGATAGAGAACAAATGAGTTCCGTCCCCTACACTTGAGCCGTAGGTTCTATCATGTATGCAATGGTGTGCACCAGACTAGACGTCAGCTTGGCCATAAGTATGGCACACAGGTTTCAGAGTAATCCAGGAGTGGATCACTGGGCGGCGGTCAAGACTATTCTGAAGTACCTGAAAAGGACTAAGGAAATGTTTCTCGTTTATGGAGGTGACAAAGAGCTCGTCGTAAAAGGTTACGTCGACGCAAGTTTTGACACCGATCCGGATGACTCTAAGTTGCAAACCGGATACGTATTTATTCTTAATGGGGGTGCAGTAAGCTGGTGCAGTTCCAAGCAGAGCGTCGTAGAAGATTCTACATGTGAAGCGGAGTACATGGCTGCCTTGGAGGCAGCAAAGGAGGGTGTCTGGATGAAGCAGTTCATGAAAGATCTTGGAGTTGTTCCGAGCGCACTAAATCCATTAACTCTGTTATGTGACAAAACTGGTGCCATTGCCTTAGCAAAGGAACCAAGGTTTCACAAGAAAACCAGACACATCGAACGACGCCTCAACCTCATCCGTGACTACGTCGAAGGAGAGGACATGAATATTTGCAAAGTGCACATGGATCTGAATGTAGCAGACCCGCTGACTAAACCTCTTCCACGGGCAAAACATGATCAACACCAGAACTGTATGGGTGTTCGATTTATTAAAATGTAAATCACATGGCGATGTGAGGACTAGATTATTAACTCTATTGCAAGTGGGAGACTATTGGAAATATGCCCTAGAGGCAATAATAAATACTTATTATTATATTTCCTGTTTAAATATAATCGTTTATTATCCATGCTATAATTGTGTTGAATGAAAACATATATACATGTGTGGATACATAGACAAAACAATGTCCCTAGCAAGCCTCTAGTTGGCTAGCCAGTTGGTCAATGATAGTGAAGGTTCTCTGGCTTTGTGCAAGTGTTGTCACTTGATAACTAGATCACATCATTGGGAGAATCATGTGATGGACTAGACCCAAACTATGAACGTAGCATATTGATCGTGTCGTTTTATAGCTATTGTTTTCTGCGTGTCAAGTATTTGTTCCTATGACCATGAGATCATATAACTCACTGGCACCGGAGGAATACCTTGTGTGCATCATACATCGCAACGTAACTGGGTGACTATAAAAGTGCTCTACAGGTATCTCCGAAGGTGTCCGTTGAGTTAGTATGGATCAAGACAGGGATTTGTCACGGCGTGTGACGGAGAGGTATCTTGGGGCCCACTCGGTAATACAACATCAGACATAAGCCTTGCAAGAAATGTGACTAAGTGTAAGTCACGGGATCTTGTATTACAGAACGAGTAAAGAGACTCTCCGGTAACGAGATTGAAATAGGTATGCGGATACCGATGATCAAATCTCAGGCAAGTAACATACCAAAGGACAAAGGGAATGACATACGAGATTATATGAATCCTTGACACTGAGGTTCAACCGATAAGATCTTCGGAGAATATGTAGGATCCAATATGGGCATCCAGGTCCCGCTATTGGATATTGACCGAGGAGTGCCTCGGGGCTTGTCTACATAGTTCTCGAACCCGTAGGGTCTGCCCACTTAAGGTTCGGCGATGTTTTAGTATAGTTGAGTTATATGTGTGGTTATCGAATGTTGTTCAGAGTCCCGAATGAGATCATGTACGTCACGAGGGTTTCCAAAATGGTCCAAAAATGAAGATTGATATATAGGATGGTTTCATTTGGTTACCGGAAAGTTTCGGGCAATTCCGAAAGTGTACCGGGAGTGACGAATGGGTTCCGGGAGTTCACCGGGAGGCGCCCACCCACCCGGGAGTGAGCCCAAGGCCATAGGGTGGTGCCACAAGTCCCTAGTGGGCTGGTGGAGTCAGCCCAAGGGGCCCATGGCGCCACATAAGAAAATGACAAAGAAAAGAAAAGGAAAAAGGAAAAAGGGGAGATGGGAAGGAAGGAGTGGACTCCCTCCCCCAAACCGAATTAGGGTGGGAGTCCACCACCCCCTTGGCCGGCGCACCCCTTGAGGACTTGGCTCTCCAGGCAAGCCTCCTCCCCCTCCCTCCTATATATAGTGGTCTATTAGGGCTGATTTCAGACAACTTTTGCCACGTGCAACTCGACCCTAAATCACATAGTTCCACCTCTAGATCGGATTTCTGTGGAGCTCGGGCGGAGCCCTGCAGTAGTAGATCATCACCACCACCGGAGAGTCGTCACGCTGCCGGAGAACTCATCAACTTTTCCATCTTGCTTGCTGGATCAAGAAGGCCGATATCAACGTCAAGTTTTACGTGTGCTCAACGCGGAGGTGTCGTCCGTTCGACACTAGATCGGAACGAATCGTGGGACGAATCGCGGGACGGATCGTGGGGCGGATCGAGGGACGTGAAGACGTTCCACTACATCAACCACATTTCTTAAAGCTTCCTGTTGCGCGATCTACAAGGGTACGTAGGTCCAAATCTCCTCTCGAAGATGGACATCACCATGATAGGTCTTCGTGTGCGTAGGAAATTTTGTGTTTCCCATGCAACGTTCCCCAACACTAACCTACTAACTCAGTGCACCAAGTGCGAGTTTTTGTCGGCTGATGTCTATTTTGTGTTGGAATTATGCCCTAGAGGCAATAATAAATGTATAGTTATTATTATAATTCCTGTATCAAGATAATAGTTTATTATCCATGCTATAATTGTATTGAATGAAGACTCATTTACATGTGTGGATACATAGACAAAACACCGTCCCTAGCATGCCTCTAGTTGGCTAGCCAGTTGATCGATGATAGTCAGTGTCTTCTGATTATGAACAAAGTGTTGTTGCTTGATAACTGGATCACGTCATTGGGAGAATCACGTGATGGACTAGACCCAAACTAATAGACGTAGCATGTTGATCGTGTCATTTTGTTGCTACTGTTTTCTGCGTGTCAAGTATTTATTCCTATGACCATGAGATCATATAACTCACTGACACCGGAGGAATGCTTTGTGTGTATCAAACGTCGCAACGTAACTGGGTGACTATAAAGATGCTCTACAGGTATCTCCGAAGGTGTTGGTTGAGTTAGTATGGATCAAGACTGGGATTTGTCACTCCGTGTGACGGAGAGGTATCTCGGGGCCCACTCGGTAATACAACATCACACACAAGCCTTGCAAGCAATGTAACTTAGTGTAAGTTGCGGGATCTTGTATTACGGAACGAGTAAAGAGACTTGCCAGTAAACGAGGTTGAAATAGGTATACGGATACTGACGATCGAATCTCGGGCAAGTAACATACCGAAGGACAAAGGGAATAACATACGGGATTATACGAATCCTTGACACTGAGGTTCAAACGATAAGATCTTCGTAGAATATGTAGGATCCAATATGGGCATCCAGGTCCCGCTATTGGATATTGACCGAGGAGTCTCTTGGGTCATGTCTACATAGTTCTCGAACCCGCAGGGTCTGCACACTTAAGGTTCGACGTTGTTTTATGCGTATTTGAGTTATATGGTTGGTTACCGAATGTTGTTCGGAGTCCCGGATGAGATCACAGACGTCACGAGGGTTTCCGAAATAGTCCGGAAACGAAGATTGATATATAGGATGACCTCATTTGATTACCGGAAGGTTTTCGGAGTTACCGGGAATGTACCGGGAATGACGAATGGGTTCCGGGAGTTCACTGGAGGGGGGCAACCCACTCCGGGGAAGCCCATAGGCATTTGGGGGGGTCACACCAGCCCTTAGTGGGCTGGTGGGACAGCCCACCAATCCCCTATGCGCCAAGAGAGAAAAATCAAAGGAAAGAATAAAAGAGAGGAAGAAGTGGGAAGGGGGAAGGACTCCCTCCCACCAAACCAAGTAGGACTCGGTTTGGGGGGGGGGGGGAGAGTCCTCCCCCCTGGCTCGGCCGACCCCTTGGGGATCCCTTGGACCCCAAGGCAAGGTCCCCCTCCCTCCTCCTATATATATGGGGCTTTTAGGGCAGATTTGAGACGACTTTCTCACGGCTGCCCGACCACATACCTCCATAGTTTTTCCTCTAGATCGTGTTTCTGCGGAGCTCGGGCGGAGCCCTGCTGAGACGAGATCATCACCAACCTCCGGAGCGCCGTCACGCTGCCGGAGAACTCTTCTACCTCTCCGTCTCTCTTGCTGGATCAAGAAGGCCGAGATCATCGTCGAGCTGTACGTGTGCTGAACGCGGAGGTGCCGTCCGTTCGGTACTAGATCGTGGGACTGTTCGCGGGATTGTTCGCGGGGCGGATCGAGGGACGTGAGGACGTTCCACTACATCAACCGCGTTCTCTAATGCTTCTGCTGTACGATCTACAAGGGTACGTAGATCACTCATCCCCTCTCGTAGATGGACATCACCATGATAGGTCTTCGTGCGCGTAGGAAATTTTTTGTTTCCCATGCGACGTTCCCCAACAGTGGTATCAGAGCTAGGTTCATGCGTAGATGTCTTCTCGAGTAGAACACAAAAGGTTTTGTGGGCGGTGATGTGCGTTTTGCTGCCCTCCTTAGTCTTTTCTTGATTCCGCGGTATTGTTGGATTGAAGCGGCTTGTACCGACATTACTCGTACGCTTACGAGAGACTGGTTTCATCGTTACGAGTAACCCCCTTTGCTCAAAGATGACTGGCAAGTGACGGTTTCTCCAACTTTAGTTGAATCGGATTTGACCGAGGAGGTCCTTGGATGAGGTTAAATAGCAACTCATATATCTCCGTTGTGGTGTTTGCGTAAGTAAGATGCGATCCTACTAGATACCCTTGGTCACCACGTAAAACATGCAACAACAAAATTAGAGGACGTCTAACTTGTTTTTGCAGGGTATGATTGTGATGTGATATATTGGATGTATGAGATGATCATGTTGTAATAGAAATATCGACTTGCATGTCGATGGTACGGCAACCGGCAGGAGCCATAGGGTTGTCTTTATACTAACATATGTGCTTGCAGATGCGTTTACTATTTTGCTAGGATGTAGCTTTAGTAGTAATAGCATAAGTAGCACGACAACCACAATGGCAACACGTTGATGGATGATCATGGTGTGGCGCCGGTGACAAGAAGATCGTGCCGGTGCTTTGGTGATGGAGATCAAGAAGCATGTGATGATGGCCATATCATGTCACTTATGAATTGCATGTGATGTTAATCCTTTTTTGCACCTTATTTTGCTTAGAACGATGGTAGCATTATGAGGTGATCTCTCACTAAAATTTCAAGACGAAATTGTGTTCTCCCCGACTGTGCACCGTTGCTACAGTTCGTCGTTTCGAGACACCACGTGATGATCGGGTGTGATAGACTCAACGTTCACATACAACGGGTGCAAAACAGTTGCGCACGCGGAACACTCGGGTTAAGCTTGACGAGCCTAGCATGTGCAGACATGGCCTCGGAACACATGAGACCGAAAGGTCGATCATGAATCATATAGCTGATATGATTAGCATAGGGATGCTTACCACTGAAACTACTCTCGACTCACGTGATGATCGGACTTGGGATAGTGTAAGTGGATCATGAACAACTCAAATGACTAGAGAGATGTACTTTTTGAGTGGGAGTTTAGCATATAATTTGATTAAGTTGAACTCTAATTATCTTGAACATAGTCTAAGTCCACTTTGAATATATTTGTGTTGTAGATCATGGCTCACGCAAGTGTCATCCTGAATTTTAATACGTTCCTAGAGAAAGCTAAGTTGAAAGATGATGGAAGCAACTTTGTAGACTGGGCTCGTAATCTTAAGCTAATCTTACAAGCTGGAAAGAAGGATTATGTCCTTAATGCTGCGCTAGGAGATGAACCACCCGCTACGGCTGATCAGGATGTTAAGAACGCTTGGTTAGCGCGTAAGGAGGACTACTCAATAGTTCAATGTGCAGTCTTGTATGGCCTAGAACCGGGACTTCAACGTCGCTTTGAGCGTCATGGAGCATTTGAGATGTTCCAGGAGTTGAAGTTTATCTTTCAGAAGAACGCCCGGATCGAGAGGTATGAGACCTCCGATAAATTCTATGCTTGCAAGATGGAGGAAAACTCGTCTGTCAGTGAACATGTGCTCAAAATGTCTGGGTACCCAAACCGTCTAGCTGAACTGGGGATTGAACTCCCGCAAGAAGCTATCACTGACAGAATCCTTCAATCACTGCCGCCAAGCTATAAAGGCTTTGTGTTGAACTACAACATGCAAGGGATGAACAAGTCTCCCGGCGAGTTGTTTGCGATGCTGAAAGTCGCAGAGTCTGAACTTCGTAAAGAGCATCAAGTGTTGATGGTAAGCAAGACCACTAGTTTCAAGAGAAACGGCAAAGGCAAGAAGGGCAATTCGAAGAAGAGCGGCAAGCCTGTTGCCAATCCACCGAAGAAACCCAAGGCTGGACCTAAGCCTGAAACAGAGTGCTTCTATTGCAAGGGTATGGGTCACTGGAAGCGCAATTGCCCCAAGTATCTGGCAGATAAGAAGGCGGGCAAAGAAAAATCAGGTATATTTGATATACATGTTATTGATGTGTACTTAACCGGCTCTCGTAGTAGTGCCTGGGTATTCGATACCGGTTCTGTTGCTCATATTTGCAACTCGAAGCAGGAACTGCGGAATAAGCGAAGGCTGGCGAAAGACGAAGTGACGATGCACGTAGGAAACGGTTCCAAGGTTGATGCAATCGCCGTCGGCATAGTGTCACTTCAACTACCATCAGGATTAGTGATGAACTTAAATCATTGTTATTTAGTGCCTGCGTTGAGCATGAACATTATATCTGGATCTTGTTTATTGCGAGACGGTTACTCTTTTAAGTCTGAGAATAATGGTTGTTCTATTTCTATGAGTAACATCTTTTATGGTCATGCACCGAATGTGAGAGGATTGTTCATATTGAATCTTGATAGAGATACGCATATACATAACATTGAGACCAAAAGAGTTAGAGTAAACAATGATAGCGCCATATTTTTGTGGCACTGCCGCTTGGGTCATATTGGTGTAAAGCGCATGAAGAAACTCCATGCTGATGGACTTTTGGAGTCACTTGACTTTGATTCACTTGACACGTGCGAACCATGCCTCATGGGCAAGATGACTAAGACTCCGTTCTCCGGAACAATGGAGCGTGCAAGTGACTTGTTGGAAATCATACATACCGATGTGTGTGGTCCAATGAGCGTGGAGGCACGCGGCGGATATCGTTATTTTCTCACCTTCACTGACGATCTAAGTAGATATGGTTATGTCTACTTGATGAAGCACAAGTCTGAAACATTTGAAAAGTTCAAGCAATTTCAGAGTGAAGTGGAAAATCATCGTAACAAGAAGATCAAGTTCCTACGGTCTGATCGTGGGGGTGAGTATCTGAGTTTCGAGTTTGGTACTCACTTAAGACAATGTGGAATTGTTTCGCAGTTAACACCGCCTGGAACACCACAGCGTAATGGTGTGTCCGAACGTCGTAATCGTACTTTATTAGAAATGGTGCGATCTATGATGTCTCTTACTGATTTGCCGTTATCGTTTTGGGGTTATGCATTAGAAACAGCTGCATTCACTTTAAATAGGGCACCATCGAAATCCGTTGAGACGACACCATACGAACTGTGGTATGGCAAAAGGCCAAAGTTGTCGTTTCTTAAAGTTTGGGGATGTGATGCTTATATCAAAAAGCTTCAGCCTGAAAAGCTGGAACCCAAAGCGGAAAAGTGCGTCTTCATAGGTTACCCAAAAGAGACAGTTGGGTACACCTTCTATCTCAAATCCGAGGGCAAAGTGTTTGTTGCTAAGAACGGAACTTTTCTCAAGAAGGAGTTTCTCTCGAGAGAATTGAGTGGGAGGAAGATAGAACTTGACGAGGTTGTCGAACCTCTCATCCCTCTGGATGGTGGCGCAGGGCAAGGGGAAACCTCTGTCATTGCGACGCCGGTTGAGGAGGAAGTTAATGATGATGATCATGAAACTCCAGTTCAAGTTTCTGTTGAACCACGCAGGTCGACGAGATCACGCGCTGCTCCAGAGTGGTACGGTAATCCCGTCTTATCAATCATGTTGTTAGACAACAATGAACCTGCAAATTATGAAGAAGCAGTGGTGGGCCCAGATTCCAACAAATGGCTAGAAGCCATGAAATCCGAGATAGGATCCATGTATGAGAACAAAGTGTGGACTTTGGAGATGCTGCCTGAGGGCCGCAAGGCTATTCAGAACAAATGGATCTTTAAGAAGAAGACGGACGCTGACGGTAATGTGACCGTTTATAAAGCTCGACTTGTGGCAAAGGGTTTTTCACAAGTTCCAGGAATTGACTACGATGAGACTTTCTCTCCCGTAGCGATGCTTAAGTCCGTCAGAATCATGTTAGCAATAGCTGCATTTTTCGATTATGAAATCTGGCAGATGGATGTCAAAACGGCGTTCCTTAACGGTTTCCTTAAGGAAGAGTTGTATATGATGCAACCCGAAGGTTTTGTCGATCCTAAAAATGCTGACAAGGTGTGCAAGCTCCAGCGATCCATTTATGGACTGGTGCAAGCATCTCGGAGTTGGAACAAACGCTTTGATGAGGTGATCAAAGCATTTGGGTTTATACAAGTGGTTGGAGAATCTTGTATTTACAAGAAAGTGAGTGGGAGCTCTGTGGCGTTTCTAATATTATATGTGGATGACATATTACTGATTGGAAACAACGTAGAGCTTTTGGAGAGCATAAAAGGTTACTTGAATAAAAGTTTCTCTATGAAGGACCTAGGAGAAGCTGCTTACATTCTAGGCATTAAGATCTATAGGGATAGATCAAAACGCCTGATAGGACTTTCACAAAGCACATACCTTGATAAAGTTTTGAAAAGGTTCAAAATGGAACAGTCCAAGAAAGGGTTCTTGCCAGTGTTACAAGGTACGAGATTGAGTAAGACTCAGTGCCCAGCAACTGATGAAGATAGAGAGCATATGCGCTCCGTCCCCTATGCTTCAGCCATAGGCTCTATCATGTATGCAATGCTGTGCACTAGACCGGATGTTAGCCTGGCCATAAGTATGGCAGGTAGGTTCCAGAGTAATCCAGGAGTGGATCACTGGACGGCGGTCAAGAATATCCTAAAGTACCTGAAAAGGACTAAGGAGATGTTTCTCGTATATGGAGGTGACGAAGAGCTCGCCGTAAAAGGTTACGTCGATGCAAGCTTTGACACAGATCCGAACGACTCTAAGTCTCAAACCGGATACGTATTTATTCTTAATGGGGGTGCAGTAAGCTGGTGCAGTTCCAAGCAAAGCGTCGTAGCAGATTCTACATGTGAAGCGGAGTACATGGCTGCCTCGGAGGCGGCTAAGGAGGGTGTCTGGATGAAGCAGTTCATGACGGATCTTGGAGTGGTGCCAAGTGCACTGGATCCAATAACCTTGTTCTGTGACAACACTGGTGCCATTGCCTTAGCAAAGGAACCAAGGTTTCACAAGAAGACCAGACACATCAAACGACGCTTCAACCTCATCTGCGACTACGTCGAGGAGGAGGACGTAAATATATGCAAAGTGCACACGGATCTGAATGTAGCAGACCCGCTGACTAAGCCTCTTCCACGGCCAAAACATGATCGACACCAGAACTGTATGGGTGTTAGATTTATTACAATGTAATTCACATGGTGATGTGAGGGCTAGATTATTGACTCTAGTGCAAGTGGGAGACTGTTGGAATTATGCCCTAGAGGCAATAATAAATGTATAGTTATTATTATAATTCCTCTATCAAGATAATAGTTTATTATCCATGCTATAATTGTATTGAATGAAGACTCATTTACATGTGTGGATACATAGACAAAACACCGTCCCTAGCATGCCTCTAGTTGGCTAGCCAGTTGATCGATGATAGTCAGTGTCTTCTGATTATGAACAAAGTGTTGTTGCTTGATAACTGGATCACGTCATTGGGAGAATCACGTGATGGACTAGACCCAAACTAATAGACGTAGCATGTTGATCGTGTCATTTTGTTGCTACTGTTTTCTGCGTGTCAAGTATTTATTCCTATGACCATGAGATCATATAACTCACTGACACCGGAGGAATGCTTTGTGTGTATCAAACGTCGCAACGTAACTGGGTGACTATAAAGATGCTCTACAGGTATCTCCGAAGGTGTTGGTTGAGTTAGTATGGATCAAGACTGGGATTTGTCACTCCGTGTGACGGAGAGGTATCTCGGGGACCACTCGGTAATACAACATCACACACAAGCCTTGCAAGCAATGTAACTTAGTGTAAGTTGCGGGATCTTGTATTACGGAACGAGTAAAGAGACTTGCCGGTAAACGAGGTTGAAATAGGTATACGGATACTGACGATCGAATCTCGGGCAAGTAACATACCGAAGGACAAAGGGAATAACATACGGGATTATACGAATCCTTGGCACTGAGGTTCAAACGATAAGATCTTCGTAGAATATGTAGGATCCAATATGGGCATCCAGGTCCCGCTATTGGATATTGACCGAGGAGTCTCTCGGGTCATGTCTACATAGTTCTCGAACCCGCAGGGTCTGCACACTTAAGGTTCGACGTTGTTTTATGCGTATTTGAGTTATATGGTTGGTTACCGAATGTTGTCCGGAGTCCCGGATGAGATCACGGACGTCACGAGGGTTTCCGGAATAGTCCGGAAACGAAGATTGATATATAGGATGACCTCATTTGATTACCGGAAGGTTTCCGGAGTTACCGGGAATGTACCGGGAATGACGAATGGGTTCCGGGAGTTCACCGGAGGGGGGCAACCCACTCCGGGGAAGCCCATAGGCATTTGGGGGGGGTCACACCAGCCCTTGGTGGGCTGGTGGGACAGCCCACCAATCCCCTATGCGCCAAGAGAGAAAAATCAAAGGAAAGAAAAAAAAAGAGGAATAAGTGGGAAGGGGGAAGGACTCCCTCCCACCAAGCCAAGTAGGACTCGGTTTGGGGGGGGAGAGTCCTCCCCCTGGCTCGGCCGACCCCTTGGGGATCCCTTGGACCCCAAGGCAAGGTCCCCCTCCCTCCTCCTATATATATGGGGCTTTTAGGGCAGATTTGAGACGACTTTCTCACGGCTGCCCGACCACATACCTCCATAGTTTTTCCTCTAGATCGTGTTTCTACGGAGCTCGGGCGGAGCCCTGCTGAGACGAGATCATCACCAACCTCCGGAGCGCCGTCACGCTGCCGGAGAACTCTTCTACCTCTCCGTCTCTCTTGCTGGATCAAGAAGGCCGAGATCATCGTCGATCTGTACGTGTGCTGAACGCGGAGGTGCCGTCTGTTCGGTACTAGATCGTGGGACTGTTCGCGGGATTGTTCGCGGGGCAGATCGAGGGACGTGAGGACGTTCCACTACATCAACCGCGTTCTCTAACGCTTCTGCTGTACGATCTACAAGGGTACGTAGATCACTCATCCCCTCTCGTAGATGGACATCACCATGATAGGTCTTCGTGCGCGTAGGAAAATATTTGTTTCCCATGCGACGTTCCCCAACATTTTGCACGGGATTTTACCCAATTTTCCGAAGCCTCACAAATTCCACAAAAAATATATAAAAAAATCAGTGAAACAGAAGCTTTCGGATCACCGAAGCTGGGCCAGAGGGGGGCCAGGGGCCTCCTAGGCGACCTGCTTGCGCGGCCAGGCCCTATGCCGCGCCAGGAGGCCACCTGGGTGGGTCCCACCTCCTCCGATGCCCTCCTTTGGCCTATATTTAATGTTCCAAGAGGAAACCCTTCCACAACTTTCAGAATTGCGAATTACTTCATCAATCCGCCACCGCAGCGCTTCTGAGATCGGGAGCGTCAGGAGACCTTTTCCCGGCACCCTTTTGGAGGGAGGATTGACCTTCGAGAGCTTCTCCACCGTGATGGACGCCTCCCGGACGTGCCGTGAGTAGTCCTCCTTGGACCATTGGTGCATGACCAGTAGCTATGTGATGTCTTCTCTCCAATCTTGTTCTTCAATGGTTAGTCCTTGTGAGCTGCCCTACATGATCAAGGCATCTATGTAATTCTCTTGCTATTGCTATGCTCGGTTTGTTGGGATCCGATGGATTATGAGATTATGTTCAAATTGTTATGAGTTATATATTTGATTATCCTTTTGTATTATGTTCATTAGTGATTCATGCATTTTTACCGTTGCTATTTATTGCTTTGGCCGAGTAGTAGATTGTAACTCCAATAGGGAACATTATGCATGATTGTGGATTCATGCCCCTCGATGTCTAGCTTGAGTGATAGAAACATGAGACTAGGGGATGTGCTTGTTGCCACCAGGGAGAAAACAACGGTGCTTATGACCAGGGTTGCAAGGATTGTTTACCTTACGCATAGTTCGTTAATGCAGTTGTCTCTTGCTTTGAGTTTACACTTTCGATGGGGCTCGCAACTTAATACCGGGGAGATGTTTTGGATAGATATCTCAAGGTGGATGATTAGTAAGTAGATGCTGATGAATAAATGGTATAGTTTTCTTGGCATACTGCCCATTACTATTTAACCTCTAACTATCAAGTAGCATAATTAGCATTGCGGTGCGATCATAATTCTGTCAATTGCCCAACTGTGATTTGTTTACCCAAGCATAGTTGTTTATCGTCTTTTGGGAGAGAGACATCACTAGTGAACATCATGTGACTTCGGTCCATATCACCATCATTGTTTACACCTCCATCATTTACCGCTTTCATTTACTTTTCTGTTGCAATCACTATTACTTTCCCGCTTGTGTTTTGATCCTTTGCAAACTACAAGGCCGGAGAGATTGACAACCTCTCTGTACTCGTTGGGAGGAAAGTTATTTGTTGTGTGTGCAGGTCCATTTGTTCTGCTAGCGCCAGGGTGGGAGACACCTACTTGTTGAGCCTAGGAGTCCTCTTGGTTCGATAGACCTTATAGTCTCCGTGTAAGGGAAAACTCGTCGCTGACTACATCTAAACCTTCCACTTGGGGGTAACCAACGAGGTGCGAGAGCGGCGAAACTCGGCTGACGTCTTCCTCCCATTCCATCGCCTGCGAGTCCTGGTCGCTGTTGTCTTCGCTCGAGGACGAGACTATGATTGGGGAGCCCTTGTGCGACCCGACGAGCCCCTGTAGGATCGAAAGTATGTATAGAGGGGGGGGTGATTAGACTACTTGACAAGATAATTTTTCTGCCTTTCCCCAATTTTAGTTTAGAGGCAGCTATGGTAGTTATAGCAAGTCAAGTACACCCTACACATGCAGTTCTAAGAGTATACTAGCGGAATGTAAAACATGCAAGTGTAAAGTAAAGGAGTAAGGTAGGGAGATCAAACGCATGAGGTTGACACGATGATTTTTGGCATGGTTCCGATAGGTGGCGCTTTCGTACGTCTATGTTAGTGGAGACTTCAACCCACGAAGGGTAATGGCTGCGAGAGTCCACGGAGGTCTCCACCCATGGAGAGTCCACAAAGAAGCGGCCTTGTCTGTTCCACCACGGCTTTCATCCATGGAGTACTAGCCTTACTCACGGTAGATCATCACAAAGTAGGCGATCTCCTGGCCCTTAGAAACATCTTGGTTCAACTCCACAACACGAAGAAGGAGGCTCCTAAGTGTCACCTAACCAATCTAGGAGGCACCACCCTCCAATAGGTAATAGATGTGGTAGATCAATGAACTCCTTGCTCTTGTTCTTTTAAAGACATTCTCCTCAACACAAAATCACAATCTCACAAAATATGCATCGGTAGGAGAGGTTGATTTGGTGGAAAGCTGTTTGGGGAGGCTAGAGATCAAGTTTCAAATGAATAGATTGGAATATCTTGGTCTCATCACATGAGTCAGTGGTTCTCTCTTAGAAAATGGATCTCGCAACGAAGTGTGTGTGTTCTCAGTGCTTCTCCCACGAATGAGAGGTGGGTGAAGGGGTATATATAGGTAGCACACAAAATCCGACCATTACACACAAAGTGGCAAACTCGGTGACACTAAAGTGAAAAACTCGATGGTACCGATTGGCACAAAGTGAATCTCGATGAGACCGATATATGAAACTCGGTGCCACCGAAAAGGTGGCTAACGGTCAGATGGCCAAACTCGGTGGCACCGATACTCAAACTTGGAAATACTGATTTTGTGTACCGAGGCACCCGAAAGTTGGTCACCCAAACTCGATAGCATCGACATGGATTCGGTTGCACCGATTTGGTGGGAATGGCTAGGGTTTCTGTCTGAGGTCAAACTCGGTTGGTCTGATATGGTAATGTTGGTGACACCGAATTTGTGTAGTGGAATTTGGCAGAATGGTTATGTGGAAAAATGACTGAGTATTTTGGTGTCTAACTTTGAGCATTTTGAGCAATCGGTTCATTTCTCTACCTCGCCCCCTTTTAATAGTATTGGCGTTCCTATGGACTCAAAAGTTATTACTCACAAATATAAAATGACGAGTCTTCTATCTTGAAGCTTGAGCCAACATTATTCCTTTCTTGCATCAAGGGGCATCTCCACATAAACCTTTAGCCATAGCATCTATTGAACTTTTCTGAAATATACTCGGAATTTTTTTTAGTCCAATGGTGCGTATGTTGTGATCAATTATCAAAACCACCCTAGGGGGCAATTGTGCTTTCAATCTCCCCGTTTTGGTAATTGATGACAACATATAGATCAAAGCTTCGACAAAAGATATAATCAATGATTAGCATCAACGCTTTGAGAAGTATGTGAAAATCAAGAGATCCCCCTAAATTTGTGCATTATTTAAAATTTGCGTTTGAATGCAAATGCACAGTCGATTAGGATCATGGGTTACTCTTCCATGTCACATAGATCTTGTTGGTGCACAAACAAGATAAAGATGAATAATAAGCACATAGCACCAACAAGATAAGTGAATGATCATCACATTGATAGCTAAAATATAATGGTGTAGCATTAAAGAAGCAAAGCCTATGACCAAACACAAAAAGTGGATAAAGTCATCCAATAGATCAAAATTTTGAAAAAAAATGAGAGCAAATGAAGTAAAAATCTCTCTTTCTCAATGTCTATGATCTATACATTTCTCCCCCTTTGGGAACACGCTACCAAAAAGTTCAAAAGGTACAGAACTACTTGTCTATCTGGGCAGCTGATAACGGAGTCAACAGGAGAGCGTCCACGAAGGCATCGACTGAGTGTCCTGGAGATGGAGGAGTGGATACTGGAGGGGCTTGAGTTGTAGCTGGAGTTGGAGCTGAAGGTGTTGATCCTTGAGCTGATGAAGTGTGTCTTTTCTCTGGAGCAGGAACAACAACTAACCTAGGCCTGGTGTTGAACTGAGTAGTGGTGCGAGGAGACGACTATTCATCATCATCATCACTGTCATCGTCACTTGAGCATGGAATTTTCATTGAGTCAACTTCATGTTGAAGCTGTTTGACTATAGTGGTCGATTCCGTAACCTTCACATCCATGTCATGAAATTTTGTTTCCACAACCCGCTCAAGGCTCTTATGATTTTGCATCATCTCCTAGATGTTCTTCTCCATGACTTGGACTGAGCTAACTCGAAACACCATTTGCTCAGCTTGAGTTCTGAGCTATGGAACTGGTGGTGGCCTATTTCTAGCAGCCTCAGCTTCTGCTGCCCCTGCTGCCATTCTTGCTGCAGCCGAGCTGGGATCATTGTCATCCATTACCACTTCATTGTCTTCAAACTCTAGCTGAAGAGGTAGATGGGGACGATGAAGTAGATATACATGCTTCCCTAGCTTGGCATTGATAAGCATCTAAATATAAGGGGCATATCCACATGATCTCTTTTGATCAGCAGCGGTCCTTCGGATAGTCACTACTATAAAATCCATCACTCTGAATCTGGTGTCGGTGTCCAAAAGCTGCAACAGGTTGATGGAGTACCCTCTGATCATCTTATCATCAGCTGATTTAGGCATCAAGGTGTGTCTGAATAGTGTTTTTTGTGGGTATTCCTGCTTGCAAGAAGTACAGAGAGCCCATCTTGTGACTGGACAAATAATCATGAGGAATTTCCTTGTACATATTGGGCATAGAGTTGTGACTCTTCTTTGCTTCAGAATACACATCGACATCTGGATCTTCCTGCTCTGGGGCACCAATGATAGTGGACCACTCATCAATTGTAGATTCATATTTGTGACCATAAGTCATCTAGGCTAAAGAACCATCTCCATAGAAATGAACAGTTGATTAAAATTGCATGATCAACTCATCATTCCATGGGGTCATCTCTTTTCCAACAAAATCTTCAATGTCCACTGGCCTGAAATTTTCTCACACATGGGGAAAGAAGTCTTCATTCTCCTTTATATATTCCTAGTCAACATACCTCATATCACTGACAGCTGGACATTTGTCATACAAGACAGTCTCATGAAAATCTTGTTGTTCCTTGGTGTGAAACCTTCGATCAACAACAGTTCTCCTTCTGACAGCGTATGGGTCAGCAGCTTTCCATTTCCTCAATCCAACATCCTTCCTTTTCCTCATATCTTATGCTATAGGGTGAGCAGCATTGTGAATTGGCAAAGTTGGACAGAGCTTCCTGAGAATGGCTGCATTCTCATCTTCTTTCTTCTCTATAGCAAAGGTACTGGAAGCATGACCTTTCTCCTTGGTAGGTGCAGGCATGCCCTTTGTAGTCCTCTTGGGAGCTACCACCTTCTTTGCCTTGGATGGAGCCTTAGGAGCAGATTTCTTAATCATGGCATCTGCCATGAGCTTCCTCTTCTTAGGAGGAACTGGGATCTCATCTGGAACTTCTTCTTCAACAACTTCTTCTAGGTCTTAATACATAGAAGTAGGTCTCCCCACAACACGAACTATCCTTTTCGGCGCTCTCTTCACACCAGCCTTCTTGGAAGGTTCATCAATGGAAAGTGTTGTGCTTCTCCTTACATATGTAGGTGCTCTCAGATCAGTCGGATTAGCAGTTACCTTCCCGATTGTCTTCCTTGGAACCTTTGGAGGAGCTGAAATTTCCTCTGGCACAAAGTCTGAGTCCTCTTCATCAGAATTCAGTTTCTTCCTCTGCCTGGTGGCTTCCTTGGGCAAACCATGAGAGTTGTAGGATCCAGGGTCAGAGTCAGATTTCTCTCGACTATTGCTTGAGTCCATCTCAACACTTGGTTCTCTGAACTCATTTTGACTATCATCTGAACCAAACATCTTGGCAGACAAGCAAGCAACTCAGCAACAAACAACAAATCCTGTGAAGTAGATATAGGAAAGATAGTAGGGTTAGCCATCACAAAATTCAGATGTTTTTCGAAAATTTGAACAAAGAAATTCTTAGTTTCAACTTTCTGCAGATTATATATCGGTAGCACCGAGTTTGAAATTTCGGAGTCACCGACACACATGAACTCCTTAACAGAAACTTGGTCATCACTTTCGGTGGCACCAAAAATGACATCTCGGTTTCACCGAGTCCATTCTGAGGAACCCTAGGTTCAAAATCAGTAGCACCAAGTTTTGCAACTTGGAGGCACCAAGATGAGGTTTGCCAATAGCTAAACCTAAAAACTTTTCGTCTGCTAACCTATAGGAATTTTTGATGGATGGAGAGATTGCACACTGTGGCTTGTGGATAAAACTTCTAATGCACATGAGATAGATTGAGGAGGCGCAAAAGAAAGGGGAGGATACGTACCCTAACTTGGTGACGGTCCGGCTATGGTGACAACGGCGGTGAAGAATCCGTTGGCGGCGGCGATGCCCAACGGTGGAGACGCATGGGGAGTCAAGATTGACAACAAGGAGTCCAGGGAGGCAACTTAGGGCATGAGGCAAAACGACTTTGGCAAACTGAAATCAAAGATTCGGTCCGCTGGAATATATACCCTTTCGCTGTGAGTGTCGTCGAGATTACGAAATCGGTGTCACAAAGTTCCTCTACTGTCAGTTGATAGGGAAACTCGTTGTAACCAAGTTTGTGATTTCGGTGGTACCGAGATGTTATAACCAGAACATCTTTGGAAATTCGGTGGAACCGATTTTGTGAAGTTGGTATCACCGAGATTTTCAAAGAGGTTTTGGAAGTGAGGCATTGATGGTACGGAACTCCGAGTGCACCTTCACACGGAGGGATCGACAAGTGATTCTTCAAGTTTTGTGATGAAGCATGAATAAAATTTGAGATGAGATAGCATAGATAGCTAGAGAAGGGTCCTAGGCATTCTTGTCCATCCAATTGGCAAAAGATAAATCAAGAGCCAAACAACAACAATTGGATGTCTTTGAATGAGGAAACACATGTAGACCAGCATGCTGACACAATAAGAATGATAGGTAAAATATGGTGACCATGCACAAACATCCTAGCAGCTATCAAGTACTTGGGCGATGACAGAAGTCATCTATATATGAGTATATTGACATAGGAACCAAGCAAGAATACTTGATCATAGGTCATACTCATCGTTAAGCACAAGTGGGGTCACCACTTTTACATAAGCATTAATGTGTTCATATCGTTAGGAGATGCTTATACTCAAGTATTAGAGTAAAGTTCCCCCTTGATATGACATCCCCCCTAAGAGGGATCAACTAACCTTGGGTTTTGTCGTAGAAGACTTCAAGTAAGTGGAGTAGTGGTGGATGCTCAAAGTTGATGAAGATCATATTGAGTTGGAGCAATCCTTGTTGTTTTCTTACTCTTTTCACCTACATGGGTTAGTCCCAAAGCAAAGGAACATACATAAGAATATCTATGGACATGGAGTGAAACACAAATGGGATGATGTCCAAACATGCATTAATTACCTTGTTCCTTGCTTACCTTTGTGGGAATGTGTGACTACTTGAACTAATGCATATGGTTGAGGTTGATTGCAAATAGTTCTTGCCAAAATGAATAAGAGTGAATTTCATTGGAGGAGTCACCTCTCAAGAACTTTCTAGTTCTTTCTCTTGGGAATCCACATCAACTTGATGGGGATTCTTGGAGTTGTGGTAGCACTAAATGAGGTAGTGCTAGAAGTGTCCTTGGGAATCCACTTAACCTTGACTTGGGGTTCTACTTCATATAGGTCAATGTCCTCTTGAAGCTTTCCCTTGCCTTTGTGGTCTTGTGGTGGAAGGTCATATTGTGAGCTTGTTCCCTTGGGATGAGTAGGATATCTCTTCTCCTCTTGAGGAACAAACTTAGGAATGGGATATGGACCTTCTTCCAAATAATCTCCGTTGATGTTGAAGTAGCCAACACCTTGTTTCTTCCGATGTCCTCCTTGCTTGCCCACAATTTCCTCGAATTTCTTACTTCCGGCAAGACTCTTGAAGATATCTCTCTCTATAATCCCTTTCAATAGATCATTTTCTTGCTCTAGTGTAACTTGGATAAGAGAATCATTAGTGGAATCAAGAGAGCTACTAGCAATATTGTTATTATATTTAGGTTTAGCATTATTGTTACTAGATGAAGAAACTTTCTTGCCTTTGTTACTAGTGTTATTAGGTTTAACTTGTGGAACAAAAGTAGACAAGAGTAATCGTTTGGCTAGATAATAATAACTATTCTTTTGAAGATCATTATTGATTGTTTTTAGGAACTCATGCTCTTGCTCCAAGTTCTGCTTCTCGAAGCATAGCTTCTCATGAGTTCTTGCAAGCTCTCTATGATCTTCTAGAGTAGTTTCATGAGCTATCTTAAGATTGTTTAATTCTTGAGTTAGTCGTTCAATCTCTTTCTTATCACCATCATTTGATTTCTCTTGACTAGCATGATAATTAGCAAGTTCATTTTGAGTGCAATCACTAGTTTTATCAAAGAGCAAGTCATCTTCTCCTAATAAGTCATCCTCAACACTATTGAAATCAAGATACTCAGGGTGTGATACCTTGGGGCCTTTAGCCATGAAGCATATTCCGAACCCCTCATTTGGTGAAACAAATAAGTTGTATGAGTTGGAGTAAACAAGTGCAATACCAACAACACCTTCATCTTGACTATAGTCGGAGTTGGAGTGATAGCTTCTCTTAGACTGGTTGCCAGACTCGGAGCCAGAAACCCATTCACCAAAATGAGCTTGATGTCTTCTTCTTGAGCTGCTCTTGGTGTATTTGTCCTTCTTCTCCGATTCCTTGCCTATGCGTGAGTGTCTTCATTCATAGTGATCTTCTCTACTCATTCTCTCTCTTCGAGGTGACTCATCTCTTGAGCTTCCTCTTTGAGGTGACTCTTCTCTTTGTTTGTAGGGAGCCGATCACTCATTGGAGTAGTGTCCGGGCTTCCCACAATTGTAGCAGTTCCGGTCATGGTTGGACGAACGTTTCTCATCGTGTATTGAGCTTCTCTCTTTGCCTCTACTCTTCTAGAACTTGTTGAATTTGATGACCATGAGGCTTATCTCTTCATGGGTGACAAGATTGTCCTTTGAAGTAGTGGGAGTATCACATGAAGCTTTGTAAGCACCGCTTGACTTGTTGTGCAACTCATCTTTGTCCTTGAGTGACATCTCATGAGCAACAATCCTACCAATTACTTTAGTTGGCTTGAGATCTTTGTAGTTTGGCATCACTTGAATCAATGTTCACACTATGTCATACTTTCCATCAAGAGATCTAAGTATCTTCTTGATGATGAATTTGTTGGTCATCTCTTTGCTTCCTAAGCCGACAATCTCATTGGTGATGAGAGCTAGCGTAGAGTACATTCCAGCAACACCTTCACCATCCTTCATCTTGAACTTGTCAGGCCGACTTTGAAGCACATCCAACTTAGATTCTCTGACAGAATCAGTACCTTTGAGCATATCGATCAAAGTATCCCAAATTTCTTTTGCATTCTCAAGGCAGCTCATTTTGTTGAATTCTTCGGGGCATAGACAGTTGAAGATGATGTCGCAGGATTGTGCATTTAGTTGCGACATCTTCAGTTCACTGGCTATCGCATCATGGTCCGGTTAACGCCCTTCTCTGAAGAAAACCCCTTGCACACCAACACGAATAATAGCCCAAGCAGGAGGATTAAAAACAAGAATATGCAACTTCATCTTATGCTTCAACCTAGCAAAATTAGTGTCATCGAAATATGGACCTCTACGATGATAATTTCCCTCAGTAGACGCCATACTCTCCTAGGTTGTTAAACAAATGAAATGGAGACCAAAGCTGTAATACCACTTGTAGGATTGAAAGTATGTCAAGAGGGGGGGTGATTAGACTACTTGACAAGATTTTTTTTTGCCTTTTCCCAATTTTAGTTGAGAGGCAGCTATGTCAGTTATAGCAAGTCAAGTACACCCTACACATGCAGTTCTAAGAGTGTAGAAGCGGAATGTAAAACATGCAAGTGTAAAGTAAAGGAGTAAGGTAGGGAGATCAAACGCATGAGGTTGACACGGTTATTTTTGGCATGGTTCCGATAGGTGGTGCTATCTTACGTCCATGTTAGTGGAGACTTCAACCCACATAGGGTAACGGTTGCGAGAGTCCACGGAGGGCTCCACCCATGAAGGGTCCACAAAGAAGCGGCCTTGTCTATTCCACCACGGCTTCCGTCCACGGAGGACTAGCCTTACTCGTGGTAGATCTTCACAAAGTAGGCGATATTATTTCCATTACAAACATCTTGGTTCAACTCCACAACACATAGTAGGAGGCTCCCAAGCAACACCTAACCAATCTAGGAGGCACCACCCTCCAAAAGCTAATAGATGTGGTAGATCAATGAACTCCTTGCGCTTGTGCTTCTAAAGATATTCTCCTCAACACAAAATCACTCTCTCATAGAATATGCATAGGTAGGAGAGATTGATTTGGTGGAAAGCTGTTTGGGGAGGCTAGAGATCAAGTTTCAAATGAATGGATTGGAATATCTTGGTCCCAACACATGAGTAGGTGGTTCTCTCTTAGAAAATGGATCTGGCAATGAAGTGTGTGTTCTGAGTGCTTCTCCCACAAATGAGAGGTGGGTGAAGGGGTATATTTAGGCAGCACACAACATCCAACTGTTACACACAAAGTGCCAGACACCAAAGTGAAGAACTCAGTGGTAGCGATTAGCACAAAGGTAGCAACTTTTGAATCTCGGTGAGACCGATATATGAAACTCGGTGGCACCGAATCAGTGGCTAACGGTCAGATGGACAAACTCGGTGGCACCGATACTCAAAGTCGGAAATTCCAATTTTGTGTACCGAGGCACCCAAAAGTTGGTCACCCAAACTTGGTAGAACCTACATGGATTCGGTTGCACCAATTTGGTGGGAGTGGCTAGGGTTTCTGTGTGAGGTCAAACTCGGTGGGTCCAATATGGGAAAGTTGGTGACACCAAATTTGTGTAGTGGACTCTGACAGAATGGTTATGTGGGAAAAATTACTAAGTATTTTGGTGGCTAACTTTGAGCATTTTGAGCAATCAGTTCATTTCACTAACTCACCCCCTTTTAATAGTATTGGCTTTCCTATGGACTCAAAAGTGATTTCTCGCAAATATAAAATGAAGAGTCTTCTAGCTTGAATCTTGAGCCAACATTATTCCTTTCTTGCATCAAGGGGCATCTCCAAATAAATCTTTAGCCATACCATCTTTTGAACTTTTCTGAAATATATTCGGAAAACATATTAGTCCAATGATGCATATGTTATGATCAATTATCAAAACCACCCTAAGGAGCAATTGTGCATTCAGCCCCCATTCGTCGAAGGCGGGCATCTCCATGAACATTCACTCTATGTCATCGCGGGCGTACAGCAACGGTGTGGCGCGCTGGAGGTCCTCAGGGAAGGTTCCCAACAGAGCCCTCGAGGCTCAGTCCAGCTCATCGTACATCAAGCCGCTGACATGCAGGCACATCGGCTCTCCACTAGCGGCGAACTCCCACAAGAGGCTCGAGTGCGCCTCAAGCAGTGCGACGCGATGCCCCAAGAACTCCTTGATAATCATCACCCCGTCAGTCGGGTCCGTGCGAGGGAGTTGATGTGCTCCAGGACGGGTCCTTCCCTTGGGTCGATGAGCTTATTGTGGCTCCACTTGGGGGGTTTGCTCGGGCGGGCCCAAGAGGGCCGCGAGGAGCGAGCTTCCCCGGTGCGCGTCCATGAAGACCCAGTGGTTTCGATAGCCCTCTGCCTTCTTCCTCACCTTCAGGCGGGTGCTGATACTTCCAAAATGCATCACTATTTTGTATCATAATTTATCTCTATCCATTGACATATTTCACATTATTATGATGTACTTATAGTGTTTTGGCTTATTTTAGACACTTTACAACTTTCCGGTGCCGAAACAGCAAACGCATGATTCAATGGAGAAAATAGCACGAAGAGTTACCATATCAGAACATCTCCAACTGCGCTGAAATTTTGAGGGAAGGAGTTTCTGAACAGATCACGAAGACAGGACGAAGAAGGGCTGGAGGGGGGCCACAGGTCACCCAGGCGACTTGCTGGCGCGGGACACCCCTAGGCCACGCCCAGAGGCCGCCTGGGTGGTGGGTCCCGCCTCCGGCGCTCACCTTTGGCATATACCATCCTCTTGACCTAAAATTTATGGGGGCAGAAGTTTTTCCGGAGTTCCGCCGCCGCTCCGGGGCTGAAACTTACAGAGAACAAAAGACCTTTCTGGCGGGCAGATTTCGCCGGGGAGAACACCTCCCGAAGGGGGAGATCGTCATCATCGTCATCACCGTCATCACGGGCGTCATCGAGATCATCATCACCATCACCCTCAACACCAGCACCATCTCCATATTCACCCCATCTTACTTTACCATTGCAATCGGAGTTGTACCTTGCACTATTCATCCCCTCTACTCTACCGGTGTTGATTACTCTTTTTGTGGTGAATGCTATTGAGTTTTGTTAGAGAATTATTGTTATGACCAGATTGTTCATCATATTTTGGTCACCTCTGATCATGATCTCTTTTATGTCTTGTGAGTATTTACTTTAGTTCTTGAGGACATGGGAGAAGTCTAGTTGCTAGTAGTCATATGGTGTTGAAGTAATATGTGTTGATTGATATTTAAGTTATGGTGTTATTCTTCTAGTGATGTTATGTGAACGTCGACTACATAACACTTCACCTTTTTAAGGACCTAGGGGAATGCATCGTACGTAAAGAATGCTTATGGTGAGTTGCCGGAGTGACAGAAACCTGAACCCCAGTTCGCATACTTTTGCATGAGGGAGTATTGGATCCTAAAGCTTATTGATATGGTTAGGCTTTGCCTTAATTTCTCTCTTGTATTTGCGGACGCTTCGAAGAGGGATTAAGCATAAGAGTGTACTTGTCTTAGCTTAGACGGTGCACTAGTTAAGATCCACCCACATAACACTTATCAATACAAAACATAGTAGTGGACAGAATATGGCGAAAGCACTTGACTATCTCTCCTGTGTGTTATCGGGAACGCCTTAGTCTTTATAAGTTTAGTCTCTCTGCTTATCCTTTGTATACAATAGGATTGGGCCACTTGCTGCACCTTGGCACCATTTACTTTCCTCGCATTTATTTCCTTGTTGCTTATACTAGAAAACCCATAAAAAGTTACCTTTCAGTACTTGCCGTTATTCCTTGCTCAAGATCGCTTGTCAGTACCTTCTGATCCTCGTTGGGTTCAACATTTCTACTTATCGAAAAGGCTACGATAGATCCCTTACACTTGTGGGTCATGAAGACCATTTTTTGGCGCCATTGTCGGGGAGTGTAGCGCTATTGGTAAGCGAAATTGGTAAGGAAACCTTTACGCTGTACACATTTTACCGTTTCCGTTTTTTGTCCCTATTGGACATCGAGGTGAACACTTGCTATACCTTTCAAAACTATGATCCTTATTCAATCTTGCAGGTATAACAATGGATTTTGTTATGAGAAAGCTATTTTGTCTATCATTAAAAGATAAGGCTTTGGATTGGTATAGGCTTCTTGATAACTCTAATTTACTAAATTGGCGAGATCTTATGCAAAGTTTTATCATCTTCATGAAATACATCGAGACATGAACTATTTTTATAAATTTTGGTCTCATGACGGATAAAGCATCGCTCAAGCTTGGGGGAGATTGAAGGCCCTAATGCTCAAATGTCCCAATCTTGAGCTTTCCAAGGAAATTATTCTTACAAATTTTTATGCAAGGCTTTCTCATCAAGATAAAGAGATTCTTGATGCCTCCTATAGTGGGGCATTCTCCAACAAAAGCACTGAAGCTAAGTGGGATCTTATTGAAAGGATCCAGAAGAACACTGAATATTGGGAGATTGATAAAGGTATTGAACCCGTTATAAATTATGAGCATGATTACATTGAGAGCTATGTGGAAACTGATTACTTCAATACCTTTTGTGCTAAGATTGGTCTTGATTCCCAACTTCTAATTGATTTTTGCAAAGACTTTGCCTCTCATATTGACTCTTCTAAGAAGAGGGAGGAACAACACCAAAAACCTTTTAAGGATTTACCCATTGATATCAATGTTGTTGACCCTATCTTGTGTGCAATTTTATATGAAAAGCCCCCTTTTCCCACCAGGATGAGGGAGCATTCTTTTATTGCAGGCATACTGAATAAAAGTGAAAGAACAATTGATGAGCATGAGGACCTGATTAAGGTCAATCCTCATGTTGCATTAGCCAAGGATCTTGTTACTAGTAATGTTGAAGATTCCAATATAAATTTTTGTGCTGTCTCTACTAACCTTGTTACAACCAAGAATAAAGGCCCAATTTCAGGTACTCCAGTTGTATCTGTTAAAATAGGAGATCATAATTATTACGAGCTATGTGATTTGGGACCTAGTTCTAGTGCTATTCCTTTTTCACTTTATCAAGAGATCATGAATGAGATTCTACCATGTGAAATTGAAGAAATTGATGTTACCATTCATCTTGCAATCAGAGAAACTATCTTTCTTATTGGAATTGTGCGAGATGTTGAAGTTCTCTGTGGAAAGGTCAAATATCCTACCGACTTTCTAGTACTTGGTTCAGTACAAGATAGTTTTTGCCCTATTATCTTTGGTAGGCCTTTTCTCAAAACTTGTGGAGCTATTAAAGACTGCAGGAAAGGAAAAGTATCTGTTGAATTTAATGGTGAGCCATATGAATTTAACTTTTCTAAAATCTCGAAGCAAACTCGTGGTACTGATTTGCCTAGTAATGATAAAATTATTGAAGAGATTGCTTCTATTGCTATTCCTCCTAACGATCCTTTGCAACAATTTATGGAGGACCACGAGAATAATATGCATATGCAGGAAAGGAATGAGCTAGATGACATATTGTTGAGATAACCTGCTATCCTGAAGGACAACCTTCCGGTTGAGCCTTTGGGAAATTTATCGAAACCAAAAGATGACCCGGTGTTTGATCTTAAACCTCTTCCCAGTACGCTCAAGTATGCTTATTTAGATTAAAATAAAGTATGTCCTGTTATTATGAATTCTATCGTTTAAGGATATGAAGAAGAGCGATTATTGGAAGTCCATCATAAACACCGAGGTGCTATTGGCTATACCCTTGATGATCTTAAGGGGATTAGTCCATCTATTTGTCAGCATACTATCAATCTTGAGCCTGATGCTAAACCGGTTGTTGATCACCAACGACGGTTGAACCCAAAGATGAAGGATGTTGTGAGGACCAAAATCCTCAAGCTTCTAGCCGCAGGTATTATCTACCCTATAGCTGATAGTAAGTGGGTAAGTCCGGTACATTGTGTTCCCAAGAAAGGAGGTACGACTGTAGTTCCTAATGATAAGAACGAACTAGTAACTCAAAGAATTATTATTAGATGTAGAATGTGTATTGATTACAGGAAGTTGAACAAGGCAACCAAGAAGGACCACTACCCGTTGCCGTTCATCGATCAAATGCTTGAGAGGTTATCCAAAAACACTCACTTTTGCTATCTTGATGGGTATTCCGGCTTCTCTCAAATTCATGTTAACACTGCTGATCAAGAGAAGACCACTTTTACTTGTCCTTTTGGTACTTATGCTTATAAACATATGCCTTTTGGTTTATGCAATGCTCCTGCTACTTTTCAAAGGTGTATGTGTGCTATCTTTCATGGTTTTTGTGAGGAAATTTTGGAGGTCTTCATGGACGATTTCTCCGTCTATGGAACCTCTTTTGACCATTGTCTCCAAAACCTTAATAAAGTTTTGCAGAGATGTGAGGAGACGAACTTGGTACTCAACTGGGGGAAGTGCCACTTCATGGTCAATGAGGGAATTGTTCTTGGCCACAAGATTTTTGAAAAGGGAATCGAGGTGGACAGGGCAAAGGTCGAAGAAATCGAGAGGATGCCTTATCCAAAGGACATCAGAGGTATTCGTAGTTTCCTCGGTCATGCTAGTTTCTATAGAAGATTTATTAAAGATTTTTCTAAGACTTCGAAACCCCTCACTAATCTTCTCCAGAAGGATATTCCATTTGTGTTTGATGAAGATTGTAAGGAAGCCTTCGAAGTTCTAAGGAAAGCCTTGATAACCGCCCCTATAGTCCAACCACCTGATTGGAATTTGCCTTTTGAAATCATGTGTGATGCTAGTGATTTTGCTATTGGAGCTGTGCTAGGACAAAGGGTTGATAAGAAATTGAATTTTGTACATTATGCTAGCAAAACCCTTGATAGTGGTCAAAATAATTACGCTAATACTGAGAAATAATTTTTAGTGGTAGTGGTTGCTTCTGATAAGTTTAGGCCTTATGTTGTTGATTCAAAAGTCATCATTCATACTGATCATGCTTCTATTAAGTATCTTATGGAAAAGAAGGATGCCAAACCAAGGCTTATCAGATGGGTCCTTCTTCTTCAAGAATTTGATTTGCAGATTGTTGATAGGAACGGAGCAGACAACCCTGTAGCAGACAACCTTTCCAGGATGGAGGATATACCACATGATCCTATTCTGGTCAACGATAGTTTTCGAGATGAACCATTAGCTGATTTGAAAGTACAATCTAATTCCGATCCTTGGTATGCATATTATGCTAACTTTATTGTTGCAAAGTTTTTGCCTCCAGGTTTAACATTCCAGTAGAGGAAGAAGTTCTTCCACAACTTGAGGCATTACTTCTGGGATGACCCACATCTTTTTAGAAAAGGTGCGGATGGGATCTTGAGGAGATGCATACCGGAGCATGAGCAGAAGGATATCTTGAGACAATGTCATAACGGTCCTTATGGAGGACAACATGCCGGTGAGAGGACCGCACACAAGGTTTTCCAATCAGGTTTTTATTGGCCTACTCTCTTTCAAGACGCTAGAAATTATGTTTTATCTTGTGATAAGTGCCAGAGAGTTGGTAATATTAGTAGGAGAAATGAGATGCCTATGAATTACTCTCTAGTCAATGAGCCTTTTGATTGCTGGGTTTTTGATTTTATGGGTCCTTTTCCTCCTTCACACAAATACACTCACATCTTAGTGGCTATTGATTATGTGACCAAGTGGGTTGAAGCAATCCCCACTGAAAGTGCTAATCACAAGACATCTTTGAAAATGCTCAAGGATGTAATCTTCCCTAGGTTTGGCGTACCTAGGTACCTCATGACTGACGGAGGATCACATTTTACACATGGTGCTTTTAGAAAAGCTCTAGCCAAATATGATGTTAATCATAGAATTGCTTCACCTTATCACCCTCAAATAAGTGGGTAAGTTGAGCTCACAAATAGATAGATCAAGTTGATCTTGCAAAAGGCAGTGAATAGTTCTAGAAAGACTGGTCCAAAAAGCTAGGAGAAGCCTTGTGGGCGTATAGATCTGCTTACAAAAATCCCATGGGGATGTCTCCGTATAAGATGGTCTACGGCAAGGCATGCCATATACATTTAGAGTTAGAGGAAATAGTTTTCTGGGCTGTTAGAGAGCTTAATGTTGACCCAAAGCTTGCTGGTGAAAAGCGTCTCATGAACTTGACTTCTCTAGATGAGTGGAGAAGTGAAGCTTATGAAAGTGCAAAAATGTTCAAAGAAAAAGTAAAGAAGTGGCATGACAAGATAATTTTGAAACGTGAATTTAATGTTGGTGATAAAGTCTTGTTGTATAGATCTTGTTTAAACTTTTCTCCAGGTAAGTTACTTTCCAAGTGGGAAGGACCGTATCATATCGAACAAGTCTACCGCTCCGGTGCAATCAAGATTAATAATTTTGAAGGCACAAAACCCCATGTTGTGAATGTGCAAAGACTCAAGAATTACATGGCTGGAGACCCCATCAATGTAGAGGTGGATGTGATACAGGTAGCCACTCATGAAGAACATATCGCAACACTGTGTCATACACCGGCATAAGCAGAATAAGAATAGGTATGAAATTCGTTAAGGAAACTTCGCGAACATCAATAAAAGTTCCATATTATGTGTTTTTTTGCAAAATTAGGAAAATTCCGAGCCGAATTGGAGCCCGAGAGGATCTCTAGGTGCTCCAACCTGGTGGCGCGGGCTACCTCCTGGCCGCGCCAGGAGGTCGCCTGGACCACCCGGAGTCCGTCTCCGACCCCACTTTGGCTTCTTACCTTCCTTTTGATGCAGAAAGTTTTGTTATATATTTTCCCGGATCATCCCGGCTTTGTATGTTTCGATTCTGTGTGTTTTCTCTTTTGATCTTTTTCTGCCATGCTAAGAAGCTATTGTTCAAGATGTCTTCTTGCGACTCAAGCGGAGAAGACTACACGGGTCGTCGTCTCCGCCATGTCCAGCAAGATATCAACCAAGGGAAGTTCACCGGATAGGATACCAATGAAGAAATTGCCGCAAGACAAGCGGAGATGGAGCGCTTCGTGAGAGAGGAAATCAAGATGGTCACCACCCAGCAAGAAGGAGATCCTTCATCACGAGGATCCATCTCCAACAACCCCATCCTCGTGGGGTTTATTAACCCTCAACATGATCTCTCTCTGAACCTTTCCGAAATTGTCCCTCCACCGGGAGCTCCACCTGTGCCATTCGCTATATCCGAAGCTTAGAGAGTCACTAACGAATTATGTGAAGACTTCCGTGTTCTTAAAGTATAGGTGGCCATATTGGAAGCTAAAAACCAAACCCTTTGGCGCATAATAGTGGACTTGAAGAACAACAAGTAGGATGAAGAGTGAAATTTTCATGGGTAATGGCATTCCCTTAGCTTGTTCCAAGCTTGGGGGAGTGCCCGGTATCTTTATTTTTATTTTTTATCCTTTATCTTTTATGGTCAAGTTTAGTGTCATATCATGTATAGGGAAGTTATCTTACGAAATAGGTGTTTGCACTGGGGTCTATCACTCCTTTGTGGAGAGTCTTGTATCCTTGAGTGTGCAGTTGTCTATGATGGAATATTAATGAGAAGTCTATGGGTTTCTTTGCTACACTTGGTATTCCCTTCATGCAATCGACCTTATATGCTGATTCTTATGGGAGTATTGATCTTACATATCAGGTATGGCTTTGAAAACTTCATTTAATCTTGGCAAACATATCATTGGTCATAACAACAAGCATGAGTTTTCTAGTAGCGACATAGCCAAAACCTTTATGTTCTTATGCTTGAAGTGTTATGCTGACAAGGAAGACAACTAGATGTTTCATGCCAATTCTTTATGTTAAACCTTATATTGTTTTGCATCCAAGTCAACATCATTTGTCTGCTCTCAGAAGCCTTTGCTAGCCAACCCTTGTACTAAGCGGAAATACTGCTTGTGCGTCCATACCTTGAAATCTCAACCTTCCCAAGAGTCCACCATACCTTCCCTTCATATGGTATTTCCCTACCACTCTTAAAATATATTACTCATGTGCTATCTTTAAACCTTCAAATATTACTCCCTGTTTTGTGCCTCTGTTTTAGCTCATGAATAAGTAGTTGATAATTCATGATATTCTCATACTGGACAAGTTTTATCCTGGGTTTGCATGTTTAATCCGCGAACCCCTAATACGAGCAGGAACTGGCATGAGCGCGTCCAGCTCGTAAAAGATAATAATAACAAACAAAACCTCCTTCACGCTTTGTTGATAAGAAATCAGAGAAATTTGGTAGTGATAAACAAAGGAGAATAAGGGGGTGTGATTGTCCCCACTTTGGGAGCCAATCTCAAAATTTGTCCAGCATGAGAAGTACTAGGCTATGTGCTAGCATTCGTTGACAAATCATGCACCTCTAAAAAGCTTATTTTACAATCTTGTTGATTTCAAAATCTCTAAAATCTCTAGAACATGAGTTTTCCCTACTTCCCTCTGCGAAGGGCTAATCTTTTATTTTTATGTTGGGGCAGTAAAGCTACTTCTTTCTATCCTATAAAAGAGCAGACACTTTATGTTGACAAAGATTCATACATTTATATTGTTCAACTCGGAATTGCCAGATCACAACTTTGTTGACAACATCATTAAGATGAGTAAGTTGTTTGTTAAGCCTAACTAAAGCAAACATCTTCCTTTGTATTAGCATTTTTACTTCTTGACTAATAACATGTTCTTTCGAAAAGCTTCAGTTTATCTCATCAAAATATAAGAGGAAGAGCAAAAGTTAAAAGTTATTAGTTGTTCTTTGACCAAGGACATGTTTGCCATGGTTTGATGAGTTTTTCTAGCCCTACTTTTGATTGTGATTGATATCACTCTTTCATATGAACCTTATGAGTTGAGATTGGTGTTGAGGATGGTTGAGTTTAGTAGATAAATTATGTTGCTTCTTATCCGTATTCTTATTTATCGACACTTCACTCTCTAAACTTGTGGACAGGTTTACCGAACTTGGTATTCGCTTGGGGACAAGCAAGGTCTAAGCTTGGGGAGTTGATACGACCAAAATGCATCACTATTTTGTATCATAATTTTTCTCTATTCATTGATATATTTCACATTATGATGATGTACTTGTAGTGTTTTGGCTTATTTTACACAGTTTACAACTTTCCGGTACCGAAACAACAGACACAGGATTCAGCGGAGAAAATAGCACGAAGAGCCATATCAGAACATCTCCAACCGCGCTGAAATTTTGAGCGAAGGAGTTTCTGAACATATCATGAACACATGCCGAAGAAGGGCCGGAGGGGGGGGGCAGAGGTCACCTAGGCAACGTGCTGGCGCGGGCCACCCCTAGGCCGTGCCCAGAGGCCGCCTAGGTGGTGGGTACCGCCTCCGGCGCACTCCTTTGGCATATACCATCCTCATAACCCTAAAAGTTACGGGGACATAAGTTTTTCTGGAGTTCCGCTGCCGCTCCGGGGCAGAAACCTACAGAGAAGAATAGACCTCTTCGGCAGGCAGATTTCGCCGGGGAGAACTCCTCCCGAAGGGGGAGATCGTGATCATTGTCATCACCATCATCACGGGCATCTTCGAGATCATCGTCACCATCACCCTCAAAACCAACACCATCTCCATCTTCATCCCATCTTACTTTACCATTGTAATCGGAGTTGTACCTTGCACTATTCATCCCCTCTACTCTACCGGTGTTGATTACTCTTTTGTGGTGAATGCTATTGACTTTTTTTGGAGAATTATTGTTATGACCATATTTTTCATTATATTTTCATCACCTCTGATCATGATATATTTTATGTCTTGTGAGTAGTTACTTTAGTTCTTGAGGACATGGGAGAAGTCTAGTTGCTAGTAGTCATATGATGTTGAAGTAATATGTGTTGATTGATATTTAAGTTATGTGTTATTCTTCTAGTGGTGTTATGTGAACATCGACTACATAACACCTCGCCTTTTTAAGGACCTAGAGGAATGCATCGTGCATAAAGAATGCTTATGGTGGGTTGCCGGAGTGACAGAAACCTCAACCCCAGTTCGCATACTTTTGCATGAGGGTGTATTGGATCCTAAAGTTTATTGCTATGGTTAGGCTTTGCCTTAATTTCTCTATTGTAATTGTGGACGCTTGCAAGAGGGAATAATCACAAGAGTGTACTTGTCTTAGCCTAGACGGTGCAATAGTTAAGATCCACCCACATAACACTTATCAATACAAAACATAGTATTAGACAGAATATGGTGAAAACACTTGACTATCTCTCCCGTGTGTCCTGAGGAACGCCTTAGTCTTTATAAGTTTAGTCCCTAGGCTTATACTTTGTGTTCAAAAGGATTGGGCCACTTCCTGCACCTCCGGACCATTTACTTTCCTTGCATTTATTTCCTTGTTGCTTATACTAGAAAACCCATAAAAAGTTACCTTTGAGTACTTGAAGTTATTCCCTGCTCAAGATCGCTTGGCAGTACCTTCTGCTCCTCATTGGGTTCGACACTCCTACTTATCGAAATGGCTACGATAGATCCCCTAAACTTATGGGTCATCAGGTGCCCGCACACACGACATCGACAAAGGATACTCATGCGGAGCGCTGGCCCTGGGCGGTGAACCACAAGCCGAAGAAGTGACGAAAGAGCGCCACCGAGGGCCTCACACCCACGAAGGCCTGACATTAAAAGGCAAAGACGGCCAGGAGGAGGACGGAGTTGGGATGGAGGTGTAGAGTCCGGATCTAGAAATGGGAAAGGATGGCGTAGAAGAAGTCGGAGAACGGCGGGACCAGCCCGACGTAAATGTTGTGGGGGGGGGGGAAGAAGGGGGTAGGCAGTCTTCACCAGAATGCTTGGCGCTGTTGAGCCCAGCCAGATGGCGGTCACTCCCCCCTCGGTCATGTCATCGGCCACAAACGGGAGCACCAGACCCAGATCCTCCGCCTTCGAGATGCGGGAGGGCATGAGAGCAGGTCCGGCAGCGGGGACGCTCGCGACGGATGCCACATCCTTTCCTTTCTTACCGGTGGGCGCCATCCGTTGCCCGATGCCATAAAGGGGGCAAGAAGGCGATTTGCTTGAAGATTACATATAGAGCATTCTTGTGCGGAGATAGAAGATGCAAAAAGGTGGGAATGGCGTGGAGGTGAGTAAAGATGGATCCACCCCGGGTGCATGATTTATGTCAGCCAGGGCGGATGCCAGAGCACTGCGAAAAGGTAGGGTGCCCCCCGTCCCGTCGCGCACCACGCATTTGGCCTGGCCCGCGGGCGAGGAGAGCTCGCACCATCTTGAACCAGACTGCTGGGACGTAAACGCCTCGGGCTCGGGGGCTACTGTCGAGGCTCTGGGACCGGGGGTACCCATGCCCGCCTACTTGCAACCCAGGGCCTAGTACGCATTGTGGCCCCGAGACACCCCCCGTTATGGCCCCAGGGTTTGGCCCTCTTGAGGGCCCCTCCTCGCGAGGGACCGCTTGCAGGGTTCTCCACAATATGTTCCCCGTGAGGCTCGTGGGGAGAAGACGCCTCCTAACGCTCATCCCAACGAGGAGCGGGCTTACCTAGGGCGGCTTGCCGAGGTCGCGCGAACCAACCTCCTCACGTGGATGACGTGGTCCATGTTCCGCAGTGCTAGGTTCGATGCCAGCGAGCAAGGACAAGGAAGCTTTCCCCTTTCGTGTTAAGGGAGCCTAGCGAGCTGCGGGTTCCCAAAGCAACCGCCAAAGGTTTCCCAATCGGTGCAAGAAGGCTAAGGCTGGGGGTAGGGCAGGACGGAGGTCACCCCCGAGCCCAACAGCGTGCCAGGAAGAGAGGCTTTTGCAGGTGAAGACCACCTTTGTCAGGGTAGACTGCAGTCGTGTCCCCTTTCAGAATTGCCATTGTGGCAACCCTTTCTGCCAATGTTTTCGGGGGAAAGAGGACCAAGGACAATATAAAGGAGAGGACTAACCTTCATAGTAGGGGATCTGATCCTCATCGTCTACGCTAGGGCAAGCTCCCACCTTTGTACTCATCTTCCACATCAAGCAATCCCAGAACAAGAGGAGTAGGTTTTTACACTGCAAGGTGGCCCGAACCTGGGTAAATTGTTGTGTTTTCTAGTTTGCTTCCCTTAGCTCGCGTCATCGGAGAGTCGCCGTGAATATGAGAGGTAGAACAAGGTAGGAGAGCAGGCGCACCCCAGAGTTCAAACCTTTAGGATCTGCGGAGCCCCGATTCCGAGGTAGACCCCTTTTGAAGGAACCCCCTGAAACCCTTCCGGCACTCCCGGTACACTGCCGGTAATTCTTGAAACTTTTTCTGCAACCAAAAATAAACTTGACATATATAAATCTTTACCTCCAGACCATTTTGGAGCTCCTCTTCATGTCGAGGATCTCATTCGGGACTCCGAAAAAATTCGGTCACCAACGTAAATATCATAATACTACTCTAGCGTCACCGAACGTTATGTGTAAGGACCCTACAAGTTCGAAAATCATGTACACATGATTGAGACACCTCTCCGGTATATAACTAATAGCGGGACTTCGATGCCCATATTGGTTCCTACATATTCCACTAAGATCTTTATCCGTCAAACCATGATGTAAAGGATTCAGTCAATCCCGTATGCAGTTCCCTTTGTTCATTGGTATGTTACTTGCTCGATATCCGTTCATCTGTATCATACCATGTTCAATACGTTACCAACGAGTCTCTTTACTTGTTCCGTAATACAAGACCTCATGGCTAACCCCCTTGGCCACATTGCTGGAAAGCTTCTTGTGATTTTGTATTACCGAGAGGGCCCAAAGATACCTCTCCGTTAGAGAGAGTGACAAATCCGAGTCTCGATCCATGCAAACCCAACAAGCACCCTCGGAGATACCTGTAGAGCACCTTTATGATCACCTAGTTATGAAGTGACATTTGATATCACACAAGGTATTCCTCTAGTGTCAGGGATTTGCATGATCTCATGGTGTTAGGAACAGATATTTGACATGAAGAAAGCACTAGAAATAAACTAAATGATACGATCAATGTTATGCTTATGGTTGGGTCTTTTCCTTCTCGTGTTATAAAATGCCAACTCATGTCTATGGTGAGGAAACCTTAACCGTCTTGATCAACGAGCTAGTTTAGTAGAGTCTCACTAGGGACACGGTGTTGTTTATGTATCCACAAATGTATCTGAGTTTCCGATCAAGACAATTCTAGCATGGATAATAAACGATTATCATGAAAAGGTAATATGATAATAACCAATTTACTATTGCCTCTAGGGCATATTTCGAACACTGATATTCTCCAAAGGTGGGGAAGAGCATGTAGAGCACCTTTAATAGAATCTGCAAAATTTGGGGGAGGATCAACTCTATGCCAAATTTAGGAATTGTGGATTCTCGCTAAAGGAAGTTAACTTCCTCTGGCATAACATATCTAGATAAGGATTAGCACTAGACCACTCTAAGGTGGTAACTGTTAATGAACGGACGCCACCCAATATTGTAGTTGGGATTTGTAGGTTTCTTGATGTTTGTTTGATTGTATTGTATGGTTGTTCATGAAAACGTTTTACTTGCGACAGATTATTACTAAGAGCGAAGTGTGACGATCAAGATCATGATATGGAAGAATCGTCAATACAGGCAAGTGGAACCAATCATAATCTATGTTTTCATGCATTGTAGTTGATTTTCAACTAGGACCCCCCCTATAGGATTTGACTTTATGCTTGACAGAACCTAGTAGAATGATTAGGTCCATTTCTACCCTCACCTTGTAACCCGATTGGGAAATACCATTTGTTATTCCACCTTACAACCGCATGGTTGACTAGTTAACTCTGACTAAACTAAATAATTAATCTGGGAGGACTGGCTTTGATTGGGTCATCAATGTGGATTCATTGGTGGGAATGCCACCCATGCATCAAGTATTGTCGAGTTCAAAAGTTGAGTATCTTCCATGTGTGACCGTGAAGAAATATGGGCTCCGTTAGGACCAATTAAGTTGTGGGAACCCACGTGCGGTAGACCAACATATCTAGCTATTGCATTCTATGTTCAACTAGTCTGTCTTTTCTGAGAGGGCGACCACTTCCCAAAAGTCTTGTCTTGATCTACCTAGTTACTTCACAAGTGAAGTTTAGTGGAAGCAAGGTGCGATCGGAAATCAATGGTAAAGTACACAAACCTCTATAGAGTGTATAAAAACTGATCATGATTAGCCATGTCCCTAGTTACCAACAACTATGAGGAACTCATATGAGTATTATCAGCTTCATCTCATTCAACTCTTCCAATTAAAGTTCCTGGGTTGAACCAATGGGGAGTTGTGGTGCCGATCTCACAGGAATGGGGTTTACTAGGGTCTATGGAGAGAAGCTTGACATGACCGGAGTTTACCAGGAGTCCACATGCTCAAAAGCTTTAAGGTCACGACCGAGGTTTACTAGGAGTGTCTCTAGGTTACGATCGGGTTTTGCCGAGAATGCCACTATACAACGATCGGGGTTTACTTGAAGTGTCATATTACTATTAGAGTATACCACTATTATAAAGATAGGGAGAAAGTATTTTCAGCAAAAGGGAAAACCAAGCCACGCCAATATATGCATGTTTATGTTTCGCGAAGCCAATCCTGGTGAAGCTTGCCAATACATCCAATGTATGGACCCTTGTGGCTGTAACATATCATGTTTGCAGGTTATCATATTGAAGTGAAATTATGAAGTAGGGTTATGATGCTATACTCAACTCTTTCTTGTGAGTTGATGGATGCCACAAGACTAGACCAATATTCTGCTTCATGATTGTATTGTAAGCTAGCCATGAGCTAAGCAGGTGTGTACCATACAGCACCGGATCTTTCATGTAAATACTATGACACATAATGTATTCTTGGTATTTCATCATCGATTGTGCATGTCAACTATTGATCCAGGGACTAACAAAGTAAGCACAGAGATTCGGGGCCCTACCATGGACCAGGTCGTGATAGTCCCTAATAGAGCCCCAAATCGCTGTGCTTGCCGTGTCATTTCCTGGATCAATAACTCACATGCACAGTCAACGCTGAAATACGAAGAAGACATCATGTGTCATAGTATTTGCATCAAAGATCATGTTCTTTTACAATACACACCTGCCTAGCTCATGGCTGGCTTAGATTAAAATCATGTAGAGGAATAATATTCTAGTCATGTGGCATCTATCAACTCACATGCAAGAGTTGTGTATAGCATCGTATCCCTACTTCATAACTTCACTTCAACATGGTAACCTACATGATGATACATTGCAGCCACGACTGTCAATACATTGGATGTATTGGCAGGCTTACCAGGATTGGCTTGTTGGATCATAACCAGGCATACCGGTGTCTTTTGTTTTCTTTTGCACAAAAAAGTTGTCCCTTTCTCTCTAACAGTGGTCTACTCTAATTGAGATATGACACTCCCGAGAAACCCCGGGTCTAGAGGCACTCCCGATAAAACCTGGCCGTAGCCTTAAAGCATTTGAGAATGTGGATGTAACGCCCAAGATGCGACCCTATCCTTAATTTGGCACGAGGGCCTCGTCAGGGATAGAAGCGCATCTTGTCGTTTCACAAGAATGGATATTGTTACGAGTACTTGTACTGAAAAGATGAGATATATGGTATTGACTTACACTCGCCACAAGCTACATCAGAATCACATCAGTACAATACATAAACATCAAGAAGAAGAGCAGGGTCCGACTACGGACGAAAAACAAACGAGAAAAGAAGAACAATGTCCATCCTTGCTATCCCAGGCTGCCAGCCTGGAACCCATCCTAGATCGATGAAGAAGAAGAAGATCAAGAAACTCCAAATGAACAATCAACGCTCGCGTCAAGTAACCTTTACCTGTACCTACAACTGCTGTTGTAGTAATCTATGAGCCACAGGGACTCAGCAATCTCATTTCCAAAGGTATCAAGACTAGCAAAGCTTAATGGGTGAGATATGGTTAAGTGGTGAGGTTGCAGCAAGCAACTAAGCATTTATATGAGGTGGCTAACTTACGAGTACAAGAATAAAAGGGGGAATGATCTATGCATAACGGAAGTGAACTACTGGTGATCAAATGAATGATCCTAAACACCTACTTACGTCAAACATAACCCCACCATGTCCTCGATCGGAGAAGGAACTCAAGAAAGAGACAGTTACGGTTACGCACTCAGTTGGCATATTTTAATTAAGTTAACTTTAAGTTGTCTAGAACCAGTGTTAAACAAAGCTTCCACGTTGCCACATAACCGCGGGCACGGCTTTCCGAAAGATTTAACCCTGCAGGGGTGCTCCAACTAATCCATCACAAATTACCACATGCCGCATAGAAATCCTCGATCACGAAACTCGCGATCTCGTCGGACTCCTTAGTGGAAAACCTCAACTCTGAGATTACCCAAAGCATCACCGGAATCCCGATGCACAAGATATTTCGTCAAAGGTAAAACTAATCCAGCAAGGCCGCCCGACGTGTCGACGAACCCGATAGGAGCCGCGTATCTCTTTCTCAGGACACGACGGATGGGTCACACTAGGAGAAACCAAACCTCGGGTTGCCCCGCGGTGGCCCCATAGTCTGCCAGTTTGGACCAACACTCATGCGGAGCACTGGCCCGGGGGGTTGATTAATTATCCGCGGGTGTCGGCGGGTCCCTATGCATTAATTAGTTATTAGGCAAATGTAGTACCAAAGTTGGGCCTTGCCATACGAGTCTTAATCTAAAAGAGAATTATCCAGGGGTCCCCATAACAACCCCGATCGTGTTAAGAGCGCTAAATTATGGAACATAACACCGGTAGCCGAAACTAAGGGGGCAAAGGTGGAACAAAACACCAGGCTATAAAGGTCGAGCCTTCCACCTTTTACCAAGTATATAGGTGCATTATAAATAATTAGCATTTAATAGGGTGATAAAACAAAGAACCCATGTTATCACATGGAAGCAACTACACCTACAACTAGCAACGCTAACACGAGGTTAAGGAAGCGGTAACATAGCCAATCAGTGGTTTGCTAGGTTGTGAACAAGTTGAAGGTTTTCATGGCAATGTTGAGAGGCTGATATTTTACAGGTCGTAGGCAACAAGACATAATGGTAGAAATGATAAAACTAGCATGGCAATGATAGTAATGGTATCTGGGGAAATGGTCATCTTGCCTGAGATCCCGCTTCGAAGAAGAATGACTCCGTGAAGCACACAAACCGACGTAGTCGAACGGGTCCTCACTTTCCGACATGCTTGCGGAACTCTATCGAGACGAAGGAAACCGGAAACATGAATCAACACACGATATTCACCACACGATGCACAACACATATGATGCATGAGCGGTGAACATAAATGCAAGACATAGCATGATGATTCACACAATCAAACACTACACATTAAGTGAAGTTCAATATGCAATGAGTTGCATATTGACGAAACTCCACATACGAATTGTTTAGTTCTATCCTGATTAGGTACTCGGCAATATTAAAGGTTATTAAACATGGCAAGAGGTGAAGCACAATTAATCTACCTATCTAGGCATTTTAAATGAGGTCGGAAATGACATATAGGATCTCCGAAACGACCTCACATGGTAATTAACAATTCGGTCCAGATCTGAACTAACATGTTTTAATATTTGTTAAACAGCAAAAAAAATAGGTTCACGTGATTCTACGCGTCGTTACAAGCAATTTACGCATAGAGAATATCTCCAACGGAGCTACGGTTCAAAAAATACGAGCACAACAAGATATGATGGCATGAATTCGATATGTGTGCAACGACAGTGACAAGCATTCCAAAACATACAACCAGCAAGATAACATGAAAATACACGAGATTCTAAGAAAGTTTCATATAGGACACAATCAAATCGGAGCAACGGTTCAACAACTACGAGCTAAACAAGAAATCACTATAATCTGCCAAAATCAGCCACATAGCATTTTCTACACCCCACAACTACGAGCTACACAATTCCAATATGCTCAACCAAGGCATGAGACGATAGAGGGCAAGAAGCACTACAACATACAACTAATAACACCTAGCATGGAAGCATGGATCACTAGGAAAAGAAGTCACAATAAGGCATCTCACACACAGTTTCAGACTTAGTGAAAATAACAGTTTATGAAACTGCAGTTTTCGATCTAAAGGCATATTGACAGCAGCAAAACTATAAGCTACAGGACTCACATGGCATGAAAATTGACAGCATTCTAGAGAATCCTAAAGTCTACAACTAACTCCATTGCACCAACCTCAAAAGAGCTACAACTCACCAGATAAAATCATGACAAGACAACAACAAAATATAACAGATCTCAGACTTGGAAATATTTCAGCATCTCCAAAACAACAATATTTCCTAGCAAGTTGAGAACAAGAAAACCACACCTAAACATGGATTTCTATTGCAATCAAAAATACCAGGGCTAGGCTAAACATCTAAGAGCAACTCTCTAGTTGACAACTCCTTCATATCATGCACGGATTAAATCCCATGAAATAAACAAAAGGGCAACTTGGCAAAATATCACACGAACTAACTTGCTCAAAAGCTAAAACTAAATGCACAGTAAAATTCTACGGTTTTTTCTACCCTGAAAACATATATAACATGTGGGGTTGCACAACAATAATATCGCCACACGTATATGCGAGATAATATCCTAAACACGGTATAACAAACTAGTGACGGAAACCTACATGCAAAAATACAAACAACCAGTCTAAAATACATGGAAAAAGGGTTCCTAAAACATAAGCATTTTATCTACGGAGTTGAAACAATCCAGACACGCACAAGAATTAAAACGAGACAAAAACATAATAGGACAACACGTGTTTCTAGGCATTCAGCGGGCCAAACCACTCGAAACATGCATGTAAGTTGCAAATTATTAATCTACGCGGAAAACTACACAAGTTTCATATACTATACGCCGCGATCCGACACTCGGTTTAAAATCTACACGCGTTTTTAAAAACATGCAATTTTCGTGGAATTAACTAAAATCGCAAGTGCTAAAAAAAACCTACGCGAGCCGAATCTGGGAGTGACCCACTACTGGAACGTGGGCACAAGATAACTAAACACTGCATGGGCGTGAAATAGTGGGGGCGACAGGGCTACCTCGCGTCCATGGGCCGGCCTGGTGGGGAGCCTGGGCCGGCGGGGGAAGGACAAACTAGGCCGGCTTGGCCAGGCGGGACGAGGCGGCCAGCTGGGCCCAGGCGCTGCGGGAGCCGGCCCAGGCAGTCGTCTGCCCGACCAGATCGGGGCGCTCGCGTCGCGTGCTGGAGGTTGGGCATGGCGGCGCGATCCGGCAGGGCCGGCGAGGTCATGCGGCGGTGGGGACAGGGCGCGGTGCACGAGGAGATGCCGGAACGAATGGATCCGGCCCGGATCTCTCTAGATCCGAGGTGAGGCAAAGAACGACGGCTGGTAGCGGTGCACGACGACGGGAACTGAGGTCGGCGGCGCGGCGTTGGCAGGGAGATGGCGGCGGCGAGCCGGCTCCTAGCGGGGTGCTCCGGCGAGGGGCTGGTGCCAGTGGCTCTGGCGACGCGCTCCGGTGGTGGGGAGGAGCTCGACTGCTAGACCTGGGAGGAGAGAGGGGCTCTATTTGCATGGTGGTCACCGGGACATGTCATGGTTGGCCGTGGACATGTCCGGTAGGTGGGGAATTGGGACAATCTGAGCCACACGTCTCAGATCTGATGGATGTAAAAGGCTGGGGAGGCTAGGCTACAGGATTGAACGGTTTGGGCTTGCAGGTGGGATTTTCTTGAGGGGTGTGGCTGCAAAAATGGTTAGGGGAAACCCTAGTGGAGTGAGAGAGGTCTCTCCATGGGGTGGTGCTTATATAGGGTTGGGTGGGCCTCGTCCGCCCGATCGCGATCCGACGACCACGAACGAAGGAAGTAGCTAGATGGGACTAGTGGGATGTGTAGTTGGACTATGTAGGGATGAGAGGGAAATGGTGCGTCCCATGGCAACGAGAATTAAAATACCGAAAAACGTCCGACGATAGACTGGAGACCGTGCCACTACGGTCGACCGTTCGGGTACCAGACGGACTCCGATTGCGATGAAATTCGACAAGCGGCCTACCTATATTAAAAAGAGACCGCACGTAAAGTTCCAACCCAATCAGCGAAAGTTTTGTACACACTTTTAAAAACAAGATTTAAACGATGTCGCGGGCGTGTACGAGTGCGGTCGGGCTCCGAACGGACAACGATGAGAACCCGAAACTAACAACGAATGCAAGTTTTGAAAACTGGCAGCAACGGGATGCCGATGCAATGCTGATGATGCGATGATGACGTGACAAATAAAAATAAACACCCAACAAAAATGGAATAAAGGGGGAATCTTCTGGAAAGTCGGTCTCGGGGTGTCACAGTGGACTCCGGGCAAACCCTAGTCATCCCAAGCTTCTCTCCAGAGACCCTAGTAAACCCAAGTCCTATGATATCAGCGCCCTAACTCCCCATTGATTCAACCCATGAATTTTAATTGGAATAGGTGAATGAGATCAAGCTAACAAGTCTCGGGTAAGTTGCTCAAACTTGTTTGTAACTAGGGACATAGCTAATCATGATCATATTCATACACTTTTTAGAGGTTTGTGTACTATGCCCGTAATTCCCGATGACACCTTCTAGCCCCTAAACTACACTTGTGAAGTAGATAGGTACATCAAGACATGACTTTTGGGAATTAGAGAAAGACAAACCTAGTCCAACCTACAGTGCAATAGCTACATGTGCTGGTTTGACGCGGGATGCACTACTGAAATTCAGAATTTTGCCGTCTGTTTGGTCTTCGCCGTCTGCTGACACATGGCAAAGGTACTCTTTGCCGTCAGCTGACACAGTGCTGACGGCAAAGAGGTGGCTGATGGAAAAACTTTATTTTGCCGTCGGCCACCTCTTTGCCGTTCGCTGGCGGATGGCAAAGAATCCCTGCGCGGACGGCAAAGGGAGGGCGGATAGCAAAGCCCCCCCCCCAAACGGCCAAAACCCTACCCCACCCACCCCTCCCCTTTGACGTCTGCCTAGGGGCCTTTGCCATCCGCGTGGGGGCGCAGCGGACGGCAAAGGGGACGGCGGCCCACCAACCTAACCCCCACCCGATGCCCCCCCGGGACCTTTGCCGTCTGCCTGGGGGCCTTTGCCGTCCGCCTGGGAGTGCGGCGGACGGCAAAGGCCCACCAGATACACTCACGCCCGCCCCTCCAATCGACACTTCCCGCCCACCCCTGCTCGAATCCCCCACCGCGCGCCGCTGCCTGCCGACGTCCCGCGCCGCCTGCCGTGCACCGCCTGCCCCGCGCTGCTGCCCCGCACCGCCTCCTCCCCGCGCCGCCTCCTCCCCGTGCCTCCTGCCCCTCCCCTGCGCCGCCTCCTCCCCGCGTCGCCTGTCCCTGCCCCGCGCCGCCTTCCCCTGCCCTGCGCCGCCTGCCCCTGCCCCCGCCCTCCTCGCCATCCTCACTCCGCCCGCGCCGTTGCCCTCGGCCTCCCTCGCCGTCCACCCTCAACCCGCGGCCGCTCCTCGCCGTCCTCCCTTGCCGCCTCCCTCGCCCTCGCCCTAGCCCTCACATCGCCGGCCAGACCCGCTCCTCGTGTCCTCAACTGCGACAGTGGTGACCGCCTCTTCCTTGGTTCAGGTCAGTCCTCTCTCTCTCTCTTTCTAGGATTTGCTACAATCTTTAATACTAGGATCTCTATGATAGGGTTTTGACTTGTTAATGACTATCAAATAGTCCCTTCATGTAGGCACTAGTAGTCGTTTTAGCACAGGGAGTAGAACTATCGGCTTGCATATTTTGTCATGTTGTGTATTGTAGGATTAAGCATAATATTCCTTTGCAACATTTTCATAGAACATGTGTAAAGGCTGCGTATGTGTCCGTTTTGACATTCTTATGGTTGCTATGCTTGTTTTTATTAATGTAGGCCGCTGATATAAAATGTAGAACTAGTGGTGTAAGTATGAGCAGATGACTCCCCATATTGTTGATAATTGTAGAGAATGCTTGCATTTTCTCTCTCGGAAAATGGGCTCTAGTTGTGTAGACATTTGAATTAGTTGTGTTTTCTAGGGCTCTAGTTGATAATTGTAGAGCCTGCTTCCCGAGCCCCGACCCCCTACCCCTGACCCCTGATGCCACTAACCCCAACCCCCGAACCCTGACCCCCGACGCCCTACCCCTAACCCCCCGACGCCACTAACCCCAACCCCCGACCCCCGACCCCCGACACCACTAACCCCCAACCCCCGATCCCCGACGCCACTAACCCCCAACCCGACCCCTGACGCCCGACACCTCTTCGGACTCTTGTTAACCGAAAAGACCCCGTACCCCCAACACTAGTGACCCTCGACCCCCGACCACAGACGCCACTAACCCCAACGCCCGACGCCACCGACACCCGACACCGCCGACCCTCGACGGCACTGACTCCCGACGCTACTAAACCCCGACGGGGGTCATAGTTTTGTAAATTATGAGTTAGGTCACATATTTTCCGATTATGTTAATTATAAAAACATCGTATTTGTGTTGATCGTGTGAATACAATGTGCAGTTGTTCGACGAGCTCCACGTGTGTTGGACGAGCTCCGCCCTTGCGTTTGTTGGTGAGCACAACTGACTTCTCCTCCTACCCCCTTAATTTTCTCTGTCCTGGTCTTCGTGCCGATGTAACTTGCTAGCTATAGGTTTCTTCAATCATGAGTATGTGTGACCAGTATGTGTCTCCCGTTCGAAAGGGCGACATCTATAAATATGCATTTCTTTGCATATTTATAACCGCCATCCTTTCGAATTGGCCAACATTATCCATGGACAACCCGAGTATGTGTAGATTGGGTTTGTTTTCCGGTATGCTCTGCTCCGGATCCGATGCGGAATTTCGTCAGTGCCTCCCTGTTGTTCTCCGGGTACACATCCTCTCTGCTTATTGACGAGACGTGTATCAGGAGAACAGCGGGGAGGTGCTGCCGAAATTCTGCGTCGCATCTGGAGCACAGCATGGGAAAACGAACCCAATCTACACATACTCGGGTGGGATTAGGACCTATCTTCACCTATTAGCGTGTAGGTTGCATGGACGTAATAAAACTGACAAACTTGATTAGCGTATGAATATAGATGATGAATTATATATTTATTTCTTGTGCCCCCATAGGTAGCTAGGCAACATGAGTGATCGTGCTTGGATGTACACTGGTCACCCTAGTCAGAAAGTCATGACCCATGAATGGTTAACAAAAACCAGGGGATTTGTGAGAGCAACATTTGCAAATGGCCAGCAAAAAACATGGTGCCCGTGTCCCAACTGCGACAACTGGAAAAAGAAGACATAGTTTGAAATGGGTAAACACCTGCAGAAGTGTGGTTTTACACCTAATTATACGGTGTGGACTTTTCGTGGTGAGTCTGACCAACGTGCCAGAGCTGAGGTGATTCGTCGTTGCACCGACGAGCATGGTACCGGGATTGAAGACATGGTGCAAGACTTTGATGATGCTCAGGATTCGGACGATGAGATGGAGGAATCTGCAAAGGCCTTCTATGAAATGTTGGAGTCTTCAAAACGTCCTCTCCACGAGCAGACTGAACTTTGTCAGCTGGATGCCATCGCGCAAGTAATGGCTCTGAAGGCTCAATTCAACCTAGACAGGCTACGACGCGATGATGATGATGATGATATTTGGACGCAACCTCAATTCAAAGGCCTTCAGTGAATGCTACGACGCGATGATGATGATATTTGGACGCTTTCTACCCAAAGGCCATGTACTGCCTGCAAACCTGTACCAGTCAGAGAAAATCCTCCGCGTACTTAAGATGCCCTATGAGAAGATACATGCCTATGAGAATGGATGTGCCTTATTTAGGCTTGAGTATGCGGCCTTGAACTATTGCCCCATTTGCAATTCTTCCAGGTATATTGTGGTAGACAACGGTATGGGTGAGAAGAATCAGACCAAAATCCCCATTAGTGTTCTTCGGTATCTTCCAATCGTACCAAGAATTCAACGTCTTTTCATGGTCGAAGAGATGGCCAGACAGATGATATGGCACAAATTGGGCAAAAGAACCGAACTAGATGCGGATGGGAACAAGATGCTGGTACACACTTCAGATGGCTTTGCGTGGAGGCACTTCGATGCATTACATAAGGATAAATCGGAAGATCTAAGGCAACCTAGAGTTGCCATCAGCACGGATGGGTTCAATGTGTATGGTATGACGGCAGCACAATACAGTTGTTGGCCTGTATTTGTCATTCCACTAAATTTGCCACCCAGAGAGATTATGAAAAGAGAGAACATTTTCCTGACGTTGATAATTCCACGGCCCAACTATCCGGGGAAGAATATGAATGTGTACATGCAGCCGCTTAAGGATGAGTTGCAAGAAGCCTGGGATAATGGGATCAAGACCTATGACGCGGCTACCAAAACAAATTTCAAAATGCATGTGTGGTACATGTACTCGACGCATGATTATCCGGCGTTTGCGCTATTCGCTGGCTGGTGTGTGCATGGAAGGTTCCCGTGCACCACATGCAAGGGAGCTCTTCAGTTCCGTTGGCTGCAGGCTGGTCGCAAGTATTCTTGCTTCGACATGAATAGACAATTCCTGGATCCTGACCATAAGTTCTGAAAAGACAAGAAAATTTTCATCAAAGGTAGAGTTGTCAAAAACACTGCACCAGCTGCATTGACAGGCCAACAGACCCTTGATTAGTTAAACGCTCTCGAGCCTGATCCTTTGCATCCAGGATACTTCAAAGGGTATAATACGGAACACGCCTGGACTCACAACTCATGCTTATGGGATCAGCCTTACTTCAAAGACCTCCTTTGCCCACACAACATCGACGTGATGCACACTAAAAAGAATATTGTGGAGGCCATTTTTGGTACATTGTTCGGCATAGAGGGGAAGTCAAAAGATAATCCTACGGCTAGAATCGACCTGGAGGCTCTATGTGATAGACCATTGCAAAACTTGCGACAACGAAAAGGAAAGCAAAGCATAGCGAAGCCAAAGGCATGGTTCAATCTTGAAAGGCCAGCTATGAGGGAAATGCTATTGTGGGTGAAAATGCGGTTGATGTTCCCCGATGGGTATGCTGCGAATCTAAAGAGGGGACCGAGTCTTGAGAAATTGAAAATATTTGGTCTAAAGAGTCATGATTGGCACATATGGATTGAGCGGGTAATGCCGGTGATGTTGCGTGGCTTTATACCTGAGGATGAATGGCTAGTACTGGCAGAGCTGAGCTATTTCTTCCGTTCTCTTTGTGCGAAAGAACTATCGCGTGGCGTGCTAGATGAAATGGAAGAGTTGGCGCCGGAGTTGATCTGGAAATTAAAAAAGATCTTTCCACCGGGCTTCTTTAATCCAATGCAACATTTGATTTTGCGTCTCCCGACCGAGGCAAGAATGGGGGGCCCGTTCAAAATCGATAGTGCTACTCAAATGAGAGGATGCAGAAGAAGCTTCGAGATAAGTGTAAAAATAAACGTAGAATTGAAGCATCGATGGCCGAGGCATTCATTACTGAGGAGGCGGCAAACTTCGTGACAGCACACTACGAAGCCAAAAATCATCATTTGCATAACTCGAAGCCTCGGTACAATGATGGCGATCCAAAAAAAGTTCGATCCAACCTCAACCTATTCAAAGGTAAGCTCGCACCATCCGGTGCTTCGAAAGGGAAATCGTTGGATGTTGAAGAATGGCAGACCATTTCATTGTATTTCTTCACCAATCTAACAGAAGTGCGGCCGTACATCGAGTAAGTTCTCGGTAATTTATTGTTCCACAACTTCTAATTGCTTTGAACTACTCGTATTCCCGAATATTTGATATAGTCGATACGTCGCTGGATTCTCGGATGGAGCGGTCATCGAAAAGGATTCTGTCGATGAGTATGAGCTTCTCGCAAAGCATGGAGGCGACTATCCCGGTTTCATCTCTTGGTTCAAACAAAGGGTAATTAATTACCATTAAGGGCCCATTTGATTTCTTGGTCTAATTTGCGGCTAATGCATCCATTCTTTTGTATTAAACTTGTAGGCGGATGCAGAGTCTATGGACGTCGAGTTGAGACAAGTCGCTAATGGTTTTGACTATAAGGTCCGTTCATTTGACAAATACAACATCAACGGGTATCACTTGCGTACCATTGGCAAAGAGCTATCTATGCCCGACCTAAACACTACAAATTGTTCTGTCTCTGCTATCGGCGAAGGAGACACCGAGTATTATGGAAGAGTTGAAGCAATTTATGAAGTTCTATTCCATGGTGAAAACCCACCGACCGTCGTAATCTTCAAATGTTATCGGTTTGAGCCGAGGGAGACTAGAAGGACTCATGAACATATAGGACTAGTCGAAATCAACCAAAATACCCACTTAGATGTTCCCGATGTCTATATTACGGCTCAACAGGCGACACAAGTTTCCTATCTACCGTGGGCCTGCCAAACTGATCCAAATCTCAAAGGTTGGGATGTCGTTTATGAAGTGCCACCACATTTTAGACCACCTCCCGTCAATGAAGAGGATTACGAACCTCACATTAACCCAGACACATATGAAGGAGAATTCTTCCAAGAAACACGTATGTCCAAGAAACGTTTCAAGAACCGCTCTACTTCACCCCAGAACATTGAAGTAGACAACGACAGTGAATCCGTCTTAACCCCTGAGCCCGAACAGGAAGAGCTGGAAGAAGAAGAGGTTACTGCTACGGATGACCTGTCACTTCTTGACCGATTACATAATGGTGGCCTTCCACATGTTCTTCCTGATAGTGATGATGATGATGCATTTATTGATGATAGTGATGATCATGATGCATTTATGGACCCAGAAGCATATATAGACGACCACGATTGTTATTAGTTCATGTCAGGTATTCAACTATTATACTATATATAAATTTTGAGTTCATGTTAGGTATTCAATTTTTATTAGTCATGTTGGTATTTATGACGATGATACACTTAAATTATATAAATTTTATTACTCATGTTGGTATTTATGTTGTACTAATTTCATTTACTCTTTGTCATGACAGGTGTTTAAAGATGGTGGGAAAGGGTCAAAAGCACTCCGCGGCTCCTTCTTCGTCGACGGGTGATGGGATGGGTACTTCCATTCCTGCCTCGCCTCTTCGGAGAGCGTTGCTCTCTACTCTGCAAGCAGCGCCCCCCGTGAGAGGAGGTCTACCCCCCGCGAAGCCGAGAGGTACTAAAGGTACACGTTGCATTCATGTTGCTATTTATGTTGTACTCATGTTGTATGCATATTGGTATTTATATACATTTTATTACTCATGTTGGTATTTATGTTGTACTAAAGTTACACGTGGCCGCGGGAGAGGTAGGGCGGTGGCTGCCACGCCTTCTGAGGTGGAGGCTACACGGTCTCCGGCACCATCCCAAGATGATTCACGTGAGCACATGACTTCTAGGGTGGATTCGTCTGAGGTGGAGACTACACAGTCTCCAGTTCAAGAGCCTCGGGTCGACGAGCCTCAGGTCGACGAGCCTTCGACCCACGAGACTCGTGTCCTAGAAGCTTCGTTCCAGGCGACTCCAGAGCAAAGCAGGGATGAGGGTACGTCCCAAGAGACCCAGTGGGATACCTGGGCTGAGCCAAGTGGCCATGCTGGTAGCGACGAGGAGCTGGGTGAGGGGGCTACCGTCTACCAGCGTGGTAGTTCGGGGCTCCCGCTCGTGCCGACGACCCCCAAGCAGAGGTGGTCTATTAGGCCAAATGGTGACAAGTAAGTTAATTTACTCTTATTTAACCTTTTGCCTTCGCGTTTTCTCAAATATGTAATGTTTTGGCTTTAATTTGTCATACCGTAGGGGTTCGATTGTTGCCAAGGCTGTCCGCAAGCCCAACAACGTCCTTGGTGTGCTTTGCCGTAAAAACTTCCTAGGCTTTGTTGCGTTGCCCGGTCGGGAGCGAGAGGTAGGAATGACCTGGGAGCACTACTTGCGTGCCCTGGCCCCGCCGGAGGTGGAGATCGACGGTGTTTTGTGCCACACGTGGGCCGACATGGTCATCTGAGAGTTCTGGGTAATTTCTCCTTCACACAATTATAAATCAACCATCGCTATTTATTGTACTAATCTGTGTTGTCTCGTTTGCAGACCTACTACAGGTGTGAGGAGGGATACGAGGAGGACGCGGCAAAGGTTATCGAAACCGAATGTCGCGCCTACTTCAAAACTTTCGGCACGATGCTCGGGTGCAGGCTGTTCGAGACTACTATGCCATGCGGCGTATTAGGATCGACAAGGCAAAGTGTCGTGATGCTAAGATGGAGAAGGAGCATTACATGAAGGTAATTACATATTATTAAGGCTTTGTAGTTAGTTTCCTTGATTTGGTTCTTACGCGCTCAAATTTCTCTTTATTAACTTAGGTGCCCCCGAGATGGTGTGTGGATAAGATGGATTGTTGGGAGGCCTTGGTGGATCAGTGGTGCTCCGAAATGTGGGATGCCAGCCACAACAACGCCAAGGAGAGGCGTGGCAAAATGGTTGGTTTGCCATACCATCAAGGGAGCGTCAACTTAATCCAATTTGGCGAGAACTGGGTATGTGGTTTGCTTCATGCCTCATGCAATTCATTCTTAATGCTATCTTGAACCCTTTACTAATACAATTTTCCTCTCTCTCTCTTTTAGGCGCGTCACAATAAGATGGAGGTGCCACAGATGTACGACCTATATGCGATGGCCCATACTGTCTCGTACAAGAAGGTCAAGGCATTCTCTGAGTATGACCTCGAGCATCGAGAAAACTTCACCAACATCTCCTCCCACCACAAGCTCATGGAGTACAGAGATCACGGGAAGGCGAGGAAAGGGGAGGACTTTAACCCGAGCGAGGGGCCTATTGATCCAGAGCTGGTGATGATAGCTGGCAACGGGAGGCCCCATGGCTCGATCGCCATTGGAGACGGCCTTATATGTTGTCCTAGCACTCTTTGGCAGATAAAGGCACGCCAAACGAGCTCCTGTCCGGAGATAACACGTCGTCCACGGCCAGTCAAGCTCGCCATCGAGGTTAGTTTAATGGACTCAACTATCTTTCTGCATTATGTTGTGCGTTGGAACCAATATGATTACATTGCTAACAATGAGTTGTGTTGCAGGCTGCTATTCAGAAAGAGAGATAGGCAATGCAGGCGGCTATGGCGGAGAAGGATAAGGAGATTAGGGAGTTGGAGGAGAGGACGACTGCATTGGTGGAGGCGGAGAGCGCACGGAATGATGCGTCTAACACGGACATATACGAGCTCTTTGTGGTAAGTTTCTTCTTCATGTTATTTCAAATCTTGCATTTGAATGTCCGTTTCATTAATAAATAAAAAGTTTGACTTGTCGAAACCAAATGTACAGTCTATGTGCAAGAAGAGCGGCCAAGTCCCTCCGCCGATGCCAGTCATTAACGTGGCGGGAACGGTGAGTTTCATTTCAGTGTAGTGATCTTAAGAGTGTCCTCATGCTAACGACACATTGCAAACGATGTTTGGTGCAGAATATCTCCCGAAACTCATCGCACGACCCTTCTACAGTGGAGCCTTCTCCAGGGCAGCCTTCTCCAGGTGAAACAAGCGAGAGCCACCGTGCTTCACCGCCGTGATGACGATAATGGTATGTTATTTCTAGTGTTTTAATAAAAAAATAGCTAGACTTCCATCTAAATGACATAATTAGCTTAGTTAGCTCCAAAATGGCTTAATAAGCAGAGTTTGCTCCGGAATGGCTTAATAAGCTTAGTTAGCTCCAAAATGTCTTAATAAGCTTAGTTAGCTCCAAAATGACCCATTTAATAAAAAAATGACCTATAGTTAGCTAAGTTCTCTCCTAAATGACATAATAAGGCTTACGTAGCTGCAAGATGACCTATTCCCCCTAACTTAGGTATTAATTGGCCTATAATTAGCCTAGGTAGCTCCAAAATGGCTTAATAAGCATAGTTTGCTCCGGAATGACCTATTTTACCCAAGTTAGCTCCGAAACGACCTATAGTTAGCTAGGCTTCCACCTAAATGACATAATTAGCTTAGTTAGCTCCAAAACGGTCTATTTAATAAAACATGACCAATACTTAGCTAATTATCCTCGACATGACATAATTAGCTCCAAAAAGGCATTCTTAGCTAATTTAGCCCGAAGAAGGGGACAAGAGGAGAAGAAAGAGGAAAAATGAAAGGAAGGAAGAAGAACAAGAAGAGAAGAAGAAGAAAAGAAGGAGGAGGATAAGAAGAAGGAGAAGGAGGAGAAGAAGGAGAAGGAGCTCCTCCTTCTCCTTCTTCTTACTCCTTCTTCCTCCTTCTCCTTGTCCTTCTTCTTTTCTTCTTCTTCTCCTCTTCCTTCTCCTTCTCCTCCTCCTCCTCCTCCTTCTTCTTTTACTTATTCTTCTCTTTCTCTTCTTCTACGTAGCTTAGACTCATCCAAGAAAGACTAAATTGGATAATTATCCTACAAAATGACATAATTAGCTTAGTTAGATCCAAAATGACCTATTTAATAAAAAATGACCTATAGTTAGCTAAGTTCTCTCCTAAATGACATAATAAGGCTTATGTAGCTGCAAGATGACCTATTCTCCCTAAATTAGGTATTAAATGGCCTATAATTAGCCTAGATAGCTCCAAAATGGCTTAATAAGCATAGTTTGCTCCGGAATGACCTATTTTACCCAAGTTAGCTCTTAAACGACCTATAGTTATCTAGGCTTCCACCTAAATGACATAATTAGCTTAGTTAGCTCCAAAATGATATATTTAATCAAACATGACCTATACTTAGCTAATTATCCAGGAAATGACATAATTAGCTCCAAAAAGGCATTCTTAGCTAATTTAGCCCGAAGAAGGGGACAAGAGGAGAAGAAAGAGGAAAAATGAAAGGAAGGAAGAAGAAGAAGAAGAGAAGAAGAAGAAGAGAAGGAGGAGGATAAGAAGAAGGAGAAGGAGTGGGAGAAGGAGAAGGAGCTTCTCCTTCTCCTTCTTCTTCCTCCTTCTTCCTCCTTCTCCTTCTCCTTCTCCTTCTCCTTCTTCTTTTCTTCTTCTTCTCCTCTTCCTTCTCCTTCTCCTCCTCCTCCTCCCCCTTCTTCTTCTTTTACTCCTTCTTCTCTTTCTCTTCTTCTGCGTAGCTTAGACTCATCCAAGAAATACTAAATTGGCTAATTATCCTACGAAATGACATAATTAGCTTAGTTAGCTCCAAAATGACCTATTTAATAAAAAATGAACTATGGTTAGCTAAGTTCTCTCCTAAATGACATAATAAGGCTTACGTAGCTGCAAGATGACCTATTCCTCCTAACTTAGGTATTAAATGGCCTATAATTAGCCTAGGTAGCTCCAAAATGGCTTAATAAGCATAGTTTCCTCCGGAATGACCTATTTTACCCAAGTTAGCTCCGAAACGACCGATAGTCAGCTAGGCTTCCACCTAAATGACAAAATTAGCTTAGTTAGCTCCAAAATGGTCTATTTAATAAAACATTACCTATACTTAGCTAATTATCCTCGAAATGATATAATTAGCTTCAAAAAGGCATTCTTAGCTAATTTGGCCAGAAGAAGGGGACAAGAGGAGAAGAAAGAGGAAAAATGAAAGGAAGGAAGAAGAAGAAGAGAATAAGAAGAAGAGAAGGAGGAGGATAAGAAGAAGGAGAAGAAGGAATATAAGAAGGAGAAGGAGCTCCTTCTTCTTCCTCCTTCTTCCTCCTTCTCCTTCTCCTTCTTCTTTTCTTCTTCTCCTCTTCCTTCTCCTTCTCCTCCTCCTCCTCATCCTCCTTCTTCTTTTACTTCTTCTTCTCTTTCTCTTCTTCTATGTAGCTTAGGCTCATCCAAGAAAGACTAAATTGGCTAATTATCCTACAAAATGACATAATTAGCTTAGTTAGCTCCAAAATGACCTATTTAATAAAAAATGACCTATAGTTAGCTAAGTTCTCTCCTAAATGATATAATAAGACTTACGTAGCGGCAAGATGACCTATTCTCCCTAACTTAGGTATTAAATGTCCTATAATTAGCCTAGGTAGATCCAAAATGGCTTAATAAGCATAGTTTGCTCCGGAATGACCTATTTTACCCAAGTTAGCTCCGAAACAACCTATAGTTAGCTAGGCTTCCACCTAAATAACATAATTAGCTTAGTTAGATCCAAAATGGTCGATGTAATAAAACATGACCGATACTTAGCTAATTATCCTCAAAATGACATAATTAGCTCCAAAAAGGCATTCTTAGATAATTTAGCTCGAAGAAGGGGACAAGAGGAGAAGAAATAGGAAAAATGAAAGGAAGGAAGAAGAAGAAGAAGAGAAGAAGAAGAAGAGGAGGAGGATAAGAAGAAGGAGAAGAAGGAGTAGAAGAAGGAGAAGGAGCTCCTCCTTCTCCTTCTTCTTCCTCCTTCTTCCTCATTCTCCTTCTCCTTCTTCTTTTCTTCTTCTTCTCCTCTTCCTTCTCCTTCTCCTCCTCCTGCTCCTCCTCCTCCTCCTTCTACTTTTACTTCTTCTTCTCTTCTTGCTTCTTCTCTTTCTCTTCTTCTACGTAGCTTAGACTCATCCAAGAAAGACTAAATTGGATAATTATCCTACAAAATGACATAATTAGCTTAGTTAGCTCCAATATGACCTATTTAATAAAAAATGACCTATAGTTAGCTAAGTTCTCTCCTAAATGACATAATAAGGCTTACGTAGCTGCAAGATGACCTATTCCACCTAACTTAGGTATTAAATGGCCTATAATTAGCCTAGCTAGATCCAAAATGGCTTAATAAGCATAGTTTGCTCCGGAATGACCTATTTTACCCAAGTTAGCTCCGAAACGACCTATAGTTAGCTAGGCTTCCACCTAAATGACATAATTACCTTAGTTAGCTCCAAAGTGGTCTATTTAATAAAACATGACCTATAATTAGCTAATTATCCTCAAAATGACATAATTAGCTCCAAAAAGGCATTCTTAGCTAATTTAGCCCGAAGAAGGGGAAAGCGGAGAAGAAAGAGGAAAAATGAAAGGAAGGAAGAAGAAGAAGAAGAGAAGAAGAAGAAGGAGAAGGAGGAAGAAGAAGGAGCTTCTCTCCTCCTTCTCCTTCTCCTTCTCCTTCTCCTCCTCCGTCTCCTCCTCCTCCTCCTTCTTCTTCTTTTATTCTCCTTCTTCTTCTCTTCTTGCTTCTTCTCTTTCTTCTTCTACGTAGGTTATTTTCCCCAACAAAGACATACTTAGCTAATTATCCTCCAAAATGACATAATTAGCATAGTTAGGTAATAACTTCATAAGAACCTTGGTTAGCTCATTAAAATGACTAATTTAGCTCCAAAACGACATAATAAGGTCAAAATGGATTAATAATCATAGTTGGCTACAAAATGACATATTTTTATCCAAGTTAGCTCTAGAATGACCTATACTTAGCTAAGTTCTCTCCTAAATGACATAATAAGGCTATGTAGATCCAAGATGACCTATTCCACCTAATTTAGCTATTAAATGGCCTATACTTAGCTAATTTATCTCCGAAATAACCTATATATACTTCTTCATCTAGTATTATTCTTCTAACTTTCTTATTTATCATTTTGCAGATTACATTCACTTCACGGGAAGCTTGGATTATATTGATGGAATGCTTGAAGATGATTTCTTGTACCATGGCTTCACGGAAGCTTGTATTGAAACTATTGTAGTATATGGCCATATATGAAACTTTGTATGCATGTGGATGAAACTGGTGTAATATATAGTTTGGTACGGATGCAACTTGCATAATATGTATGTACTAAGGATGAAAGTTATTTTAATATGGTTATGAGTACGGAAAGAAATTTATTTATGTCAAATATATATATATCCTGATTATTGTGAAAAATGCTGGATATAATAAGAAATAAATTAAAAAGGGGCTGGTTCCCCCCTTTGCCGTCTGCCCCCACATGGCAAAGGGGGGATGGCAGCCGGCAAAGGGGGAGAGAGGGGGGCTGGTTCCCCCCTTTGCCGTCTGCCCCCACATCGCAAAGGGGGGATGGCAGACGGAAAAGAGGGGAGAGAGAGGGGCTGGTTCCCCCTCTTTACCGTCTGCCCTACATGGCAAAGGGGGGAACCAACCCCCTCTCTCTCCCCTCTTTGCCGTCTGCCCCCACATGGCAAAGGTGATATGGAAGACGACAAAGAGGGGAGAGGGGGGGGGGGGCTGGTTCCCCCCTTTGCCGTCTGCCCCCACATGGCAAAGGGGGGATGGCAGATGGCAAAGAGAGGAGGCCTGCCGTTAACACTTAACGGGGCCGTTGGTGTATGTGCCATCCCATTTAATTTGCCGTTTGCCCCCTCATGGCAAAGATTCTTTGCCGTTCGCTTTTAAAAAGCAGACGACAAAGAACCTCTTCACCGGATTTTTTTGCCGCCTACTTTGCCGTCTGCTGACCGTCGGCAAAGCCTTTGCCGTCTGTGGTTCCCCCCTTTGCCGTCCGCCATGGCAGACGACAAATTTCTGAATTTCAGTAGTGATGGTTCCCACAACTTACTCGATCCTGACAAATCTTGTATTGCCTCACGGTCACACATGGAAGATATTTAACTTTTGAACTCATCTAATCTCTGATAAATAGGTGGCATTCCCCAACAAGGACTACATTCTGATGACCCAATTAAAGCTAGTCCACTTAGATTAATTCCTTAATTAAGTAGTGAACCATGTGGTTGTATGGTGGAATAATAATTGGTGTTACCCAATCCTCATTATAGGAACTAAGAAACTACTCGTGGGTTATAATCTCAATGTATAAATGGACCTAATCATTCTACTGGATTCTGTCAAGCATAAAGTAAAATCCTATAGTGCATTCCTAGTTGAAAATCAACTACAATGCATGAAAACGTAGGTTATGATCAAAGGTTCCACTTGCCTATATTGACGCTTCTTCAATCTCACAATCTTGATCTCCACACTTTTCTCTCCGTAACAATCTATCAAATTGAAGAGCATTCATAAACAACCATACAATATAACGAAACAAGCAACAAGTGTTGTGCTCGGTGTCAGTGTCATTGTGTTGTGAGATCATGTGTCAGTGTTAACTCATAAGAGTTTGGGAAGAGCATAGTAGTTATTAATTGTAATACATGTGACATAAGTGTTTGCATGCAAGTTTCAATCAAGGTTCATCACATAAGGAGTATTTGATGACAAGTTGTAGCTGTAAGATTTAACTAAAAGAATCTTAAGAACAAAGTCAAGGTCTATGAATCTTGGATAGCTAAGATCGTGTTCAAGTTTAAATGACAATTCAAACTTGATGACCTCTCATGAGCTTGGATACACTAAGGTCTAAAAATGATAACTTTCTTTGGCCTTCGGTTCAATTTGAATTTGAATTAGGGTTCATCATATTCTAATTCAAATTGAATTGAGTTTATAATTCAAATTCGGTTTCACTAAGTTCAATTTGAAATATAAAACATCACATATTTGAATTGATCAGGTTCAATTTCATTTGGAAATTTCATTTTGTTATCCCTAAGAGTAAAATACACCCCTATATAATTACTATGGTATAATATTAAGTAATTTTAAACTAAAGAGAGTTATCGATTAAGTTTCAAACTAATGTCAATGATAAATTCAATGTAATTACTAAAGTATATATTTATGATTTTTGTTAAACTAATGTTAAATATAAATCCCATAATACTTATTAGGGTTGAAATAGTTTTCAAACTAGTTTGAGTCTGAGCTATTTAACTTGAGTTTATCTTTCCCTATTAGTCAAGTATTAAATCCAAAACAATTTACAAGGTTAATTTTACTTAATAAATTATTTAAATAAGTTTTATTCTAACTAAACCAAGGTTTCAAATTAACCTGAAACGAGGTTTGAATTAATTCACTACTATTTGAATTACCTAAAGTTAAATAATAATCCTACAGTATATACTAAAGTTCATTTTAAGTGTATGAAATCATCTGTGTCATAATTGTTTTATTAATCAACTTTAATTTATGTTTAAACCTAATTAGGTTTGAATTCTATTTGAGATGTGACCTATATTATATTATGTTCAAAACATAATTTTAAATGATTTAAATTTGAACTCAAATGTTAGGTGATGAAATTGTATTTGATTAGGTTGAATTTACAACAAGAATCATTTAATTTGGATTTATAAAATGCAAGTTATGATCTTTTCGAATTCAAATTCATTCTGTTTGAACTTGAATTTTGAAGTATTGAAACATGAAATATTTGTAGACACGATGAAAGTAGATTTCATAAGTATCATTTTGTAAAAAAATCACCTATTTGAAGTCACACATAAATAGTTGTGACACTTATAAGTTCAAGGGAGTTTTGTGCAAAATTCCCTTTTAATTCAATTAAACAGAAAATGATGCAGACAAGGTTGTGGATAAGGTGATGACACGGTGTCGGGGAAACCGACACCTATGGGAAACTCGAGGGGTCCCTTGATCGTTGAGAGAGGTACGGCGCCGAGAGCGGAACTAACGATCAACACCGGCATGGTCCTTTTACCCAGGTTCAGGCCGCTTGGCGTGTAAAATTCTACTCCTGCTTAGGTTTGTATTGTGTGATCACCGTAGTGTGGTTTTACTACAGTAACTTAGTAGGTGATTAGGGAGTCTCTGATCCCCAAAAGGTCCAACTCCTAAGAATGAGCTTTGGGCCTCCTTTTATAGGCAAAGGGGTCACCAACAGTGTGCTCACGGGGTGCACAGTGAACAGTGTTCACCGCTCTACTTCTTCGGTGGTGTCAGGGGCAGTAAATGCCAGGTCAGGCCCCTGACCTGCTGCTACGGCAACAAAAGACCTTCCTTGGCAATGGCACGAGGAATCCTTCTGCTACGGGCTACGCCTATAGGGACTTCCTTGGAAAATATGCAAAGGATTCCCCCGCGGCCTTGGAGCCTTGCTTTGGTGTTCCCTTGAAGCGGAAAGGGTGATGTAGCACAGCGGCGGTAAGTATTTCCCTCAGTTTGAGAACCAAGGTATCAATTCAGTAGGACGATCGCGTCAAGTCACAAGTACCTGGACAAACACAAAGAGCTTGAACCCAACGCTATGAAGGGGTTGTCAATCCCTTATAGATTGTTTGCAAAGTGAGAACTGAAAGCAAAAAGTAAACAAAGCAAAGTAAAAGTAAAAGTGGAGACGATAGTTGTGAATAGAACCGGGGACCGTCGTGTTCACTAGTGGCTTCTCTCATGAAAGCAAGTAGACGGTGGGTGAACGAATTACTGTCGAGCAATTGATAGAACCACGCAAAGTCATGACGTTATCTATGGCAATGATCATATCTATAGGCATCACGTCCAAAACAAGTAGACCGATACTTTATACATCTACTACTATTACTCCACACGTCGACCGCTATCCAACATGCATATAGTGTATTAAGTTCATAATAATAGAGTAACACTTTAAGCAAGATGACATGATGTAGATGGAAAATCTGAAATCTATGATGAAAGCCCATCTTGTTACCCTTGATGGCAACAACACGATGCATGCCTTGCTGCCCCTTCTGTCACTGGGAAAGGTCACCGCACGGTATGAACCCAAAACCAAGCACTTCTCCCATTGCAAGGATCATAGATCTAGTTGGCCAAAAAAAACCCAAGACTCGGAGAGACTTACAAGGATATCAAATCATGCATATAAGAAATCAGCAAAGACTCAAATATAATTCATAGATAATCTGATCACAAATCCACAATTCATCGGATATCGACAAACACACCGCCAAAGAGGATTACATCGGATAGATCGCCATGAAGATCATGGAGAACTTTGTATTGAAGATCCAAGAGAGAGAAGAAGCCATCTAGCTACTAACTACGGACCCGTAGGTCTGAAGTGGACTACTCACGAGTCATTGGAGAGGCGATGATGTTGATGTAGAAGCCCTCAAACTCCAAATCCCCTCCGACAGGGCACCAGGAAGGGTCTCCAGATGAGATCTCGCGGAAACGGAAGCTTGCGGCGGCGGAAAAGTGGTTTCGTGGATGCCTTGATTTTTTCTAGGATTTCAGGGAATATATAGGCAAAAGAGCTAGGGCAGGGGAGCGCCAGGGAGGCCACAAGCCTGGTCGCCGCGGGCCCCCCTGGCCGCAGCGTCAGGGCTTGTGGGCTCCCTGTGGGCCTCCTGCCTTGGCCCTCAAGTCCCCCGATCTTCTTCTGTTCTGGAAAAAATTATTTCTGGGATTTTATTCCGTTTAGACTCCGTTCCAAAATCAGATCTGAAAAAGTCAAAAACACAGAAAAAACAGGAACTGGCACTTGGCACTGAATTAATAAGTTAGTCCCAAGAAAGATATAAAAGGTATATAAAACATCCAAAGTTGACAAGATAACAGCATCAAACCATAAAAAATTATAGATACGTTTGAGACGTATCAAGCATCCCCAAGCTTAACTCCTGCTCGTCCTCGAGTAGGGGAAGTGATAAAGAATGAATTTTTGATGCTTTCATGCTACCTAGCATAGATGTCCTTTGTAACTCCTCTTATGTGACGTGCATGTTCAGATCCATTAGATTCGAAACAATTGTTTGCTATTGACGTGGAGACAATAATACTTCAAGCAAACTAGCAAGGTAATCATGAACTTTCAAAATAACAAGGACAAAAGAAAGTTATCCCTACAAAATCATATAGTCTGGCTATGCTCTATCATCCTTGCACAACGAATTTAAATCATGCACAACCTCGGTATGGCCAAGTAATTGTTTTCACACTGTTACTTTGTCAAACTTTTTCAACTCTCACGCAATACATGAGCGTGAGCCATGGTTTTAGTACTATATGTGGAATGGAGTGTGGTGGAGGTTTCAAGGCAAACAACGAGAAGATGGCCACATTGACTAGGCATATCAACGAGCTACGGAGATGCTCATCAATAAATATCAACGTGAATGAGTAGGGATTGCCATACAAATGATGCACTAGAGCTAAGAGTATGTGAAAGCTCTTAAAGAAAACTAGTGGGTGTGCATGCAACTTGCTTGCTCACGAAGACCTAAGGCAATTTTGAGGAAGCCTATCATTGGAATATACAAGCCAAGTTATATAATGAAAATTTCCCACTAGCTATATGGTGGTGACAAAACGAGAGACTCTCAATCATGAAGATCATGGTGCTTAATAAGCACAAGTGTGGAAAGATAGTAGCACTGTCCCTTCTCTCTTTTTCTCTCATTATTTTTTGGTGGGCTCTTTGGCCTCTTTTTTTGTGTGGGCATCTTTGGCCTATTTTTTTAAATGGGCTTCGCTGGCCTCTTTTATTTCCTCACATGGGCCAATGCTCCATCAATGACGATCATCACACTTACAACTCAAAATTTAGAGCAATGATGACTCTATATGGAATGCCTTCGGTAGTGTACCGTGACAATGATCTAGCATGGCATAAACATCAATGGAAACATCATGCTAGCTATCTTATGATCATGCAATGGCAATGTAGAAGTGGTGGCACATGTCATGGTGGTAGTTGCATGGCAATATATCTCGGAATGGCTTTGAAAAAGCCATAGTAGGTAGGTATGGTGGCTGTTTTGAGGGAGGCTATATGGTGGGTTTTGTGCACCGGCGAAAGTTGCACGGCACTAAAGAAGATAGTGATGGTGGAAGCTGAAAGTGCATCTAAACCATGGACTCAACATTAGCTGAAAGTGCATCAAAAGTTTTAGTAGTAATCGAAACAAAGCATTCAACGTATACTCCTCGGGGAAGGGTAGGTAGGTATAAACCATCGCGCGATCCCGACCGCCACACAAAGGATGACAATCAATAGACTAATCATGCCCAGACTTCATCACATAGCGGTTCACCATACGTGCATGCTACGGGAATCACTAACTTCAACACAAGTATTTCTAGATCCACAACACCTTACTAGTATAACTTCAATATTACCACAACCACAACTCAAAACTAATTGAGATGAATCAAACTTCTCTAACTATTCAATGCACATGAAGGTGGAAGTTTTCATATCCCTTTGGATGACTACCCCTTTTGAGACTACTTTCATAGCATAGATCAACTACCATGCCATGCGCTTCCGTGCTCTAAAAGATAGAAGTGAAGCACATAGAGCAAAATCAACTAGCTCAAAAGATATAAGTGAAACACATGTGAGCTGAATTGTCTAACCAAAGGATATAAGTGAAGCTCGACAAAATCACGGTGAGTGCATGTCTCTCTCTCTAGGTGTGCAGCAAGGAAGATTGTGATACAACAAAAATAAAAGACTCCTACGATTCAAGACGCTCCAAGCAAAACACATAACATGTGGTGAATAAAAAATATAGCCCCAAGTAACGTTACCGATGGATTGAAGACGAAAGAGGGGATGCCTTCCCGGGGCATCCCCAAGCTTAGGCTTTTACGGCATCCTTGAATCAACTTGGGGTGCCTTGGGCATCCCCAAGCTTGAGCTTGTGCCACTCTTTATCTCTTTGTCCATAAGAACTTTACCCAAAACTTGAAAACTTCACAACACGAAACTTAAACAGAAACTCATGATAATATTAGTATAAGAAAGCAAACCACCACTTCCTTAGGTACTGTAGCAAACTTAAATTCTACTTATGTTGATGTTGGGTTAGTGTATTTTCAATCTTCCATGGCTAATACCCTCCGATACTATCCATAGTTTCATCAAAATAAGCAACCAACTCAACAAAAACAGAATCTGTTAACAGCAGACGAGTCTGTAGAAATCTGTATACTTCGTATACTTCTGGTACTTCAAAAATTCTGAAACATTAAGACAGTCTGAAGAATTTTCGTAGCAATCAGCAGAAAAACGAATCAACTCAAAAGCTCTTACAGAATAAACATGAAAATTCTTTTCGTGAGCAGAAAGTTTCTGTCTTTTCCAGCACGATCAAACGATCATCCCGAAGACTAATCGTAAGGGTTTTACTTGGCACAAACGCAAAAGAAACACAAAAAACACAATCATAACAGAATTATGAAAGTGTGGAAAACACAAAACAGAAAGAAAAAGGATAGATTTGTTGGGTTGCCTGCCAACAAGCGCTATTGTTTAACGCCCTTAGCTAGGCATAAGGTGATGGAATCACGTATAGTCATCTTTGGTGCTCAAACCATAAGTAGCCCTCATCATAGATACACAAGGCAATCTTATTTTCTTTGTAGGAAAAGGCGCCATGCCCTTCCTTAGAGGAAATTTAAATCTAATATTTCCTTCCTTCATATCGATGATGGCACCAATAGTCCTTAGGAAAGGTCTACCAAGAATAATGGGACATGAAGGATTGCAATCTATGTAAAGTACAATGAAATCCATGGGTACATAGTTCTTATTTGCAACAATAAGAACATCATTGATCTTTCCCATGGGTTTCTTGACAGTAGAATCCGCAAGATGCAAATTAAGAGAGCACTCTTCAATCTCATGAAAACCAAGAATATCACATAAAGACTTTGGAATCGCAGAAACACTAGCACCCAAATCACACAAAGCATTGCATTCATAGTTTTTGATTTAGATTTTGATAGTAGGTTCCCACTCATCATGAAGTTTTCTAGGTATAGAGACTTCTAATTCGAGTTTCTCTTCAAGAGATTTCATCGTAGCATCTACGATATGTGCGGTAAAGGCTTTGCTTTGGCTATAAGCATGTGGAGAGTTTGCAATGGATTGCATCAAGGAAATGCATTCAAACAAGGAGCAACAATCATAATTGAATTCCTTGAAATCCAAAGTGGGAGTTTCATTACTACCCAATATTTTTATTTCTTCTACTCCACTCTCCACACCTTTATTATCAAGATAGGTGGACTCCGAATCATTGGGGCGTTTTTCAACCAAAGTGGATTCATATCCAGCCCCTTCAGCAATAGGTTTGACACGCGAAAACAAAGATTCAAGAGGAGTCACACCAAGCACTTTAAGATCTTCGTGATTTGCACACTAGAACACACCCTTTTAAACCATTCATGCCTAGCGCGAATTTGGGCGGTTCTTTGTTTGCTCTCATTCATGGAGACACGTATACCTTTTAAAGTTTCATCCAAGTTGACCTTGGGAGGAGTACATCTAACTTTCAAAGCATCAATATCACAAGACATCCTATCAACGCTCTTAGGCAAATCGTCTATCTTGAGTAGTTTTTCCTCTATGGACGCATTGAAATCTTTTGAGAGTTGATGAACTCTTTGATATTACTCTCTAAATCAGAGGGTAATTTGTTATGATTTCCATAAGTGTTGTTGTAGGAATTGCCATAGTTGTTAGAGGAGGTACTAGGAAAAGGCCTAGGAACATAGTTTCCTCTAAAAGCATTGTTGTTGCCAAAATTGTTCCTACCAACAAAATTAACGTCCAAACTAGCGTTGTTACTCTGAATCAAGGAAGATAGTGGCATGTCATTAGGATCTAAAGGAGCATTTATACTAGCAACCAAATCCATCAACTTGTCCATCTTAGCACTAAGCGAGTTAATTTCTTCTATAGCGTGTACCTTTTTGCTAGTAGCTGACCTTTCAGTGTGCCACTGAGAGTAGTTGGTCATGATATTGTCTAGGAGTTTTGTAGCTTCCCCTAACGTGATTTCCATGAACGTTCCACCTGAGGCGGAGTCCAAGATATTGCGAGAAGCAAAATTCAAACCAGCTTAAAAGATTTGTATAATCATCCACAAACTCAAGCCATGAGCGGGACAATTTCTAATCATTAACTTCATCCTCTCCCAAGATTGTGCAACGTGTTCATGATCAATTTGCTTGAAATTCATGATATTGTTATGGAGAGAGATAATCTTAGCCGGCGGAAAATACTTGGATATGTAAGTATCTTTGCACTTATCCCAAAAATCAATACTATTTTTGGGAAAAGAAGAAAACCAAGTTTTTGCGCGATCTCGCAACGAGAAAGGAAAAAGCTTCAACTTAATCACGTCATTATCCACATCTCTTTTCTTTTGAATATCACAAAGTTCAATGAAGGTATTGAGATGGGATGCAACATCTTCACTAGGAAGGCCGGAAAATTGCTCTTTCATAACAAGATTCACCAAGGCAATGTTGATTTCATATGATTCCGCACTAGTGGCGGGAGCAATCAGAGTACAAATAAAACCATTATTATTATTACTCAAGAAGTCGCAAAGTTTAGTGTTTTCAGCCATGATGACTTCAACAAACAAACAAGAACACAGGCAAGCAAGAAAACTGGCAAAGGAAAACGGCAAAAGGCAAATGTAAACGGCAAAGGAGAAAGGCAAATGAAAACGGCAAATGTGAAGTGGGGGAGAGGAAAACAAGAGGCAACTGACAAAAAAGGTAAATACAAGAGATGAGTTTGTGGCACTTACTTGGATAGATCTTGACTTGATCTCTCCCCGACAACGGTGCCAGAAATACTTCTGCTACAGCAACAAAAGACCTTCCGTGGAAACGGCGCCAGGAATCCTTCTGCTACGGGCTACGCCTATAGGGACTTCCTTGGCAAATATGCAAAGGATTCCCCCGCGGCCTTGGAGCCTTGCGTTGGTGTTCCCTTGAAGCGGAAAGGGTGATGTAGCACAGCGGCGATAAATATTTCCCTCAGTTCGAGAACCAAGGTATCAATCCAGTAGGAGGATCGCGTCAAGTCACAAGTACCTGCACAAACACAAATAGCTGGCACCCAACGCTATGAAGGGGTTGTCAACCCCTTATAGATTGTTTGCAAAGTGAGAACTGAAAGCAAAAAGTAAACAATGCAAAGTAAAAGTAAAAGTGGAGACGATAGCTGTGAATAGACCCGGGGCCCGTAGTGTTCACTAGTGGCTTCTCTCATGAAAGCAATTAGACGGTGGGTGAATGAATTACTGTCGAGCAATTGATAGAACTGCGCATAGTCATGACGTTATCTGTGGCAATGATCATATCTATAGGCATCACATCCAAAACAAGTAGACCGATACTTTCTGCATCTACTACTATTACTCCACACGTCGACCGCTATCCAGCATGCATCTAGTGTATTAAGTTCATAAGAACAGAGTAATGCCTTAAGCAAGATGACATGATGTAGATGGACAATCTCAAATCTATGATGAAAGCCCATCTTGTTACCCTTGATGGCAACAACACGATGCATGCCTTGCTGCCCCTTCTGTCACTGGGAAAGGTCACCGCACGGTATGAACCCAAAACTAAGCACTTCTCCCATTCCAAGAATCATAGATCTAGTTGGCCAAACAAAACCCAAGAATCGGAGAGACTTACAAGGATACCAAATCATGCATATAAGAAATCAGTAAAGACTTAAATATAATTCATAGATAATCTGATCACAAATCCACAATTCATTGGATCTCGACAAACACACCGCCAAAGAGGATTACATTGGAGAGATCTCCATGAAGATCATGGAGAGATTTGTATTGAAGATCCAAGAGAGAGAAGAAGCCATCTAGCTACTAACTATGGACCCGTAGGTCTGAAGTGGACTACTCACGGGTCATTGGAGAGGCGATGATGCCGATGTAGATGCCCTCCAACTCCAAAGTCCCCTCCGGCAGGGCACCGGGAATTGTCTCCAGATGAGATCTCGCGGAAACGGAAGCTTGCGGCGGCGGAAAAGTGGTTTCGTGGATGCCCTGATTTTTTCTGGGATTTTAGGGAATATATAGGCGAAAGAGCTAGGGTAGGGGAGCGCCAGGGAGGCCACAAGCCTGGTCAAGGCGCCCCCCACCCGGACCGCGGCGTCAGGGCTTGTGGGCTCCCTGTGGGCCTCCTGCCTTTGCCCTCAAGTCCCCCGATCTTCTTCTGTTCTGGAAAAAATTATTTCAGGTATTTTATTCCGTTTGGACTCCATTCCAAAATCAGATCTGAAAAGAGTCAAAAACACAGAAAAAACAGGAACTGGCACTTGGCACTGAATTAATAAGTTAGTCCCAAGAAACATATAAAAGGTATAAAAAACATGCAAAGTTGACAAGATAACAACATGAAACCATCAAAAACTACAGATACGTTTGAGACGTATCACCTGCCGCAAGATGGTTGCGACACGTATCCAGGTGAGTCGAAACCTGGGCCTTGCGCTGGCACACGAGGGATGCGCTGGAGTGGTTGGATTATGGTAGAAACTGGAGGGGACACCTGGCGAGCGAACAGGGGCTTCCTGGCATGGAGTCCCTGTCGGATGACTTGGTCATATTCCCGGCAAGGAAGGCCTGATGGGGGCTCGAATACCTTCTCGGCAAGGAGGGCTTGCCGGGGGCTTCGTCAGTCCATGCGGGCCTTCCCGTCAAGGGAGACTTGTCGGGGTCTTGCTATTCTCTGGGTAGTCTTCCCAGCGAGGCGGGCTTGCCGGGTCCTTGGGAATCTTCTCGGCAAGGAAGGCTTGCCGGGGCCTTGCGTCTGGAGCCTTTGTACTCCAAGCCCATGGAGAGGGGTAAGGGCGTGTCCTTGGTGGTTCTTGGACTGCCTGTTTGTTGTTCTTGCCGGTACACTGCTGTCGGGGGCGTCGTTGATGCCCGTGCACAAGTCTGGAGCACGAGGGACCCAGTCTCTAGTCACCGATAGGAGCCCCCGGGCCTGGGCCACGCACGCGCGCAGGGTGTTGCTGGGCCAGGCCTAAAGTAGTGCACGGGATTCCTTAGCAGGGGACTCTGTAGCATTGGAGCCGTTGTAGACGCCCCTTCCCCATGTCGCCCATCTAGCGCGTGAGGTGGAGAAGTGCGCGCACAACAGCCTCCCCACCTCCCGACGCGTGATCTGCACAATCTCTGGCGTAAATTAGACGAATGCTTATGACAACAAACCTTCTCCTGCAACGGCACTAGAAGAATGTTGCTAGCACTCCCCGGCAATGAAACTAGAAGAATGTTGTTGATGGCCCACCAGCGCGTGGGTTCGCAGCAGTTTTCGAGGGTAGAGTATTCAACCCAAATTTGTTGGTTCGCACGATGGGAGGTGAGAGAATACTCTCGAGTATTAGCAGCTGAATTTGTCAGATTCAACCACACCTGAAAGATTAGTATCTGCAGCACAGTAGTAACAACAAAGTAACGAGTAACGGCAGTGTAACAAGCAATAGCAGTGGCAAGGAACAGTAGTAGTGACAGGAGTAGCAAGTAGCAACAGTAGCAAGCGACAGTAGTAGCAATAGTGCAAGACAACTAACAATAGTAGCAACAGTAGTAGCACCAGAGCAAGACAAGTAACAGCAGTAGCAACAACAGGACAAACTCGTAGGCAATGGGTCGGTGATTTGTTTGGATGATATTCATCATGTAACAACTATAACATGGAGAGATATGTGGCTAGCTCCCGTTCGTCAATGTGATGTAGGCATGCATTCCATGTCACGTCATACGTGCTTAGGGAAAAGAACTTGCATGACATCTATTGTCCATCCCTCCCGTGGCAGCGGGGTCCAAAAGGAAACTACGTGATATTAAGGTTCTCCTTTTAATAAAGAACCGGACCAACGCATTAGCACTTGGTGAACACATGAACTCCTCAAACTACGGTCATCACCAGGAGTGGTTCCGGTTATTGTCACTCCGGGGTTGCCGGATCATAACACATAGTAGGTAACTACAACTTGCAAGATCGGATCTAGAACACACATATATTGGTGACAACATAATAATTTAAGATCTGAAATCATGGCACTCGGGCCCTAGTGACAAGCATTAAGCATAGCAAAGTAGTAGCAACATCAAATCTCAGAACATAGTGGATACTAGGGATCAATCCCCATCAAAACTAACTCGATTACATGATAGATCTCATCCTACTCATCACCGCCCAGCGAGCCTACAAGTAGATTACTCACGAACGATGAAGAGCTTCATGGAATTGGAGAGGGAAGAAGGTTGATGATGACGATGGAGACGATTTCCCCTCTCCGGAGCCCAAGACGGACTCCAGATCTGCCCTCCAGATGAAGAACAGGTGGTGGCGGCGCCTCCGTATCGAAAACGCGACGAAAACTTCTCTTTTTTATTTTCTCTGGGACAAAAGACAACTTATAGATCTGGAGTTGGGGGCGGCAGGTGCCTGTGGGCCCCACAAGACTGCCCACCGCCACCAGGGGGGTGGTGGAGGAGTAGGGGCTTGTGGCCCACTGGCCCACCCCCTGAGGTGGAACTTGGCGCAGATATTTTTGATATTTTCCAAAACTGCTCCCCGTAAATTTTCAGGACGTTTGGAGAACTTTGATTTCTGCACAAAAATAACACCAAGGCAATTCTGCTAAAAATAGCGTCAGTCCAGGTTAGTTCCATTCAAATCATGCAAATTATAGTCCAAAACAAGGGCAAAAGAGTTTGGAGAAGTAGATACGTTGGAGATGTATCAACTCCCCCAAACTTAAAACCTTGCTTGTCCTCAAGCAACTCAGTTGACAAACTGAGAGAGAAAGAAAAACTTCAACAAACTATGTTTGATCTTGTTGTTGCAACTATGTCTAACTCATAACCAGAATTTCAGCAAGATCACAAGTTAACCACATAAGCAAATGACACAAAGGTCTCACGGTAAACTAATATCAATGGCATAATCAGCTAACGAGCAAATAATAATGAGTTTCAAATACCAACACTTCAATCAAAACAAGCATGAAGCAATATGAATAGGTGGCATCTTGCTAGCTCTTTCTGAGACCGCAAAACATAAATGCAGAGCACTTTCAAAGATCAAGGGCTGACTAAACATTGTAATTCATAGCAACGAAGATCCAGTCATAGTCATACTCAATATCAATCAAAAGCAAAGCATAAAAATGATAGAGGTGCTCTCTAATTGGTGCTTATATAAGAGGAGGATGACTTGACAGGAAAATAAATAGACAGGCCCTTCGCAGAGGGAAGCATTGATTTGCAGAGGTGCGAGAGCTCAAGCTTTGAAAACAGAGATAATAATTTTGGGTGGCACGCTTTCATTGTCAACGCAATGACCAAGAGTTCTCAATATCTTCCATGCTACTCATGCTATAGGCGGTTCCCAAACAGAAAAGTAAAGTTTTAACTCCCCCACCACCAATCAATCACACTCCACGCCTAGCCGAATCCTCGGGTACCGTCCATACTAACATCAATCCGAGGGGAGTCTTGTTTTACAGTTATGTTTTCGATTAAAGCATGGAACTGGGCATCCCAAATACCGGCCCTTTTCTCGTGAATGACTGTGAATAAACACATGTGTCGAGGATAATACTCCTAGCATGGAAGATACCAATAGCCCTCTATCACCACATGAGCGGTTCGGGCATGCAAAACAGATTTTATTTCTTGAAGGTTTAGAGAGTGGCACATGCAAATTTACTTGGAACGACAGGTAGATACCGCAAAATAGGTAGGTATGGTGGACTCTCATGAAAAAACATTTGAGTTTATGAAAGTGGATGCACAAGCAGTATTCCCGCTTAGTACAAGTGAAGGCTAGCAAAAGACTGGGAAGCGACCAACTAGAGAGCGACAACGGTCATCCAGATGCAATGAGTTTGACTAACATTGAATGCAAGCATGAACAGGATATAAATCACCATGAAGACGAACATCATAGAGGCTATGTTGATTTTTTTTCAACTACATGCATGAACATGCGCCAAGTCAAGCCACTTGAAACATTCAAAGGAGAATACCATCCTATCATACGACATCATAGTCATCTCAAAATCTATGTCGGCAATCAAGACAAACCATTATAAGCTCTCAGCTAAATAAGCATGGTATCGGAAACTATGATCTCTAAGTTGTCATTGCAAACATGGTTCTCTCACAGCAAAGCTAAATCTGCGTCGACAAGCTAGTCATATTTACAAAAACAAAAATAGATAGAGTTCATACCAGCTTTTCAGTCTCAGTCACTTCATCATGTACCATCATTGTTGCCTTTCATTTGCGCGATCGAACGATGTGAACAATAATAAGCGCATTGGACTAAGCTGAATCTGCACGCAAACACAACGTAGAATACAAAATAATATGGCTCTTTGAAAGCTAAACACGTAAGGATGTAAGAACCAATAAGCATTGTAACCAATATCTTCTACCTTGACACAAAGAAAAGAAAACTATTTACACGGGAAAGCTCCCAACAAGCAAAAGAAGAACGAAAAATCTTTTTGGGTTTTCTCAAAAGGACACAAAACTAGAACACAAGAAAAAGAAAAGAAACTAGCATGGATAATACAGTGGCAAAGTGTAAACACCGGCTAACAAAGTGAAAACATAAGCATGAATGTAAAGTCGGTGAGAACACGTACTCCCCCAAGTTTAGGCTTTTGGCCTAGCTTGTTCTATTCCCATGGATGATCCTGGCGAAACCCAAAATCATAATGGGTGTTATACGGGATCGCTGCAGCCACTGCCTGAATTGCTGCCTCACGAAGTCGAGCAGCAGTCGCCTCCCTCTCATACTCCTCTGCCTCTCCTATGGTTATGTAGTATCTTTGTTTAACCTGAAAGTCAAAGAAAGCAGGAGCAGGAAGGGTAATATGGAAAACACGCTGTCGGTTAAATATCAAGAGGTATAGGAGGAATCCTTGATCTCTCTCAAGGAACTGGTAGCGTGTTAGAGCGACACGATCAAGGTAGGCTGTACGGAGAGGAGGGTCTTCTGGACGGATGGATACTCCAAGAAAATTTGCTAAGCGTGTAGCATAAACTCCACCAAAGAAATCCCCCTCACTGGCATTTTTATTCAGCCTCCTTGCTATTATAGCTCTGAGGCTATAAGTCTTATCGTTATAAAGGCCTTCGTGCAAAACCGCAAGGTCTGGAGAACTAAGTGATCCAGGCTCCCCACGGCCTATCAAACATTTTCCCACAAATAGTGAGAAGTACCGAAGCACAGGAAAATGTATGCTAGCAATTCTAGCACGAGACACTCCTCTCTCCTCTCCAACAGCAAAGGAACCAATGAAATCCTCCAAGTCCCATGGACGAGGGTCACGGATATCCCCAACATAAGGTAATTTGCATACATTGCAAAAGTCCTGCAGCGTCATGCACTGGGGGATATCGTAAATCATGAACTCAACCATGGGAGGATTCTTCCTCGGATAAAAGTTGAACCTTTGAACGAAAATATTGGTGAGGAGGAGATATTGTGCGCACTTATCTTCAACGAACGCAGTAAGACCTGCGTTCTCCACCAAGTAATAAAAGTCTTCATAAAGTCCGGCGGCGCGCAAAAATTCATCACTTGGCCACTCGCACGCTCGAACTTCTGTAACTCGGGGGACTGCGTACTTGGGGTGATTCTTCTCGTCCTCCTTGGGATTACGGCTTGAAGAGCCTCTCAAGAACCTCCTCATCTTTTCCTTTTTCTAGCTATGAAAATTTCTGAAATTTTTAGAGACTTCGAAAGAAAAGTGAACAAGGATCAACCCAACTTGTAGCAACTACTCCTACTAGTGCCTAGAGACCGTATCATGCGCTAAAACTACTTGGGACCAGCTAAAATTAACTTTTCTAGCTCAAGAACAGGGTCACCAAGGTAGCAAGAATTCGCAAAGGATAAAGCACTAGAGCAAAAACTAATTGGACCAATGGAGGAGTCACTTATCAAGGAGTAATTTCCCCAAAACAGTTCGGAGAATGGTGCTTTGAGCAAAGAGATCGAAAATCATAGCCAAATGAGCAAGAACACGGGTTAGAGCTGCGAAACAAATTTTTTTGGAGGTGGAAGAAGAGGCTGGAAGCTGGAATGAGTGGAGGGGGTGCCTGTGGGCCCCATAAGCTTGCACCCCGCCACCAGGGGGTAGGTGGTGGTGGGAGGGCTTGTGGCCCACTGGTCTGGCCCCCAGGCCAGCTCTCAGGCCCAGATATTTCCAAAAATTCCAGAAAAAATCATACTAAATTTTTAGGACCATCGGAGAACTTTTATTTTCGAGGTATTTTTCTCCGGGACGCTAAAACAGAAAACAGGAAAAGCTAAACTAATTCTATCATTTTTCTTCTAAGCAACAAAAAATGAAGACTCAAAACAGAGGTATGTGACTCTCTGATTCATCCGTTTCATGGTCATCAGAAGAAATTCGTCAATGGGGTTGTTCAAATCCTTATGACAAAACCTTCTCGAATTGCAAGAGAGAACAGAGAATTTTCAAATAGCCACTAAGTCACCTCAATGGGGATACGTATCTCCCCCACAAGCAAATCATACTTCATCTTGACACGAGGAATAGGGCATTCAAAGCTCCCAATAAGAATCGATGAAGTCTTTTCGATAGCATTGATGCAATGTACTGGATATCGTTTCTTCGGAAAGTGCACTGTGTGCTGATTACCGTTGACATGGAAAGTGACATTGCCTTTGTTGCAATCTATAACAGCCCCTGTAGTGTTTAAAAAGGGTCTTCCGAGGATAATAGCCATGGCATCGTCCTCGGGGATATCCAAGATAACAAAGTCTGTTAAGATAGTGGTATTAGCAACCACAACAGGCACATCCTCGCAAATGCCGATAGGGAAAGCAGTTGATTTGTCGGCCGTTTGCAGAGAAATTTCAGTGGGTGTCAACTTATCCAACTCAAGTCTACGATAAAGAGAGAGTGGCATAACACTAACACCGGCTCCAAGGTCACATAAGGCAATTCTTACGTAGTTTCCTTTAATGGATCAAGGTATAGTGGGCACTCTGGGATCACCAAGCTTCTTAGGAGTTCCACCTTTGAAAGTGTAATTGGCAAGCATGGTGGAGATCTCAAGATCTGGTATCTTCCGTTTATTAGTCACGATATCTTTCATGTACTTGGCATATGGAGACATCTTGAGCATATCAGTTAACCGCATCTGTAGAAAGACGGGTCTTATCATCTCAACGAAGCGCTCAGAATCCTCATCATCCTTTTTCTTGGATGGCTTAGGAGGGAAGGGCATAGGTCTCTGAACCCATGGCTCCCTTTTTTACCATGCTTCCTAGCAGTGAAGTCATTCTTGTCGTATTTCTTAGGTTGTGGATTATCAGGATTAACCGTAGGTTCAATCTCCACATCCTCAGCATTGCTAGGTTGAGCATTATTATGAACATCACTGTCCATATTGTCACCAGGTTCATGTTCATCACCTGATTGTGTTTCTGCATCAGACGCAGAAATATCATTAGGTTCTTCAGGTGTGACAGTATTTCGTGAACTGGCGTGCAGGTTCCTATCATCCTTCTTCTTCTCCTTAGGATGACTGGGTGTATCAGCATTCATTCCTTGAGAATCTTGATCAATTCTCTTAGGATGACCTTCAGGATACAAAGGTTCCCGAGTCATTTTGCCTCCCCTAGTAATGACTCTGACAGAGTTGTCATTTAGTTCATTGAGCAGGTCATTCTGAGCTTTAAGTACTTGTTCTACCTGAGTAGTAATCGTAGAGTCATGTTTACTCAGGAGCTTCAGAGCATTGACATTTCTGTCTACACAAGCACTTAAATGGCTAAGCATACGAGCACTTTGTTCCAAATGTCTGCTAACATAATCATTGAAACTCTGTTGTTTGGCAACAAAGTTGTCAAATTCATCAAAGCATAGGCTAGCAGGTTTATCAAAAGGAATATCACTCTCATCAAACCTACGCAAAGAATTCACTTCTACTAACTGTACCGGGTTATCGAGACCATGGATCTCTTCGATAGGTGGTAGATATTTGACATCTTCAGCTCTAATGCCTTTCTCTTGCATAGATTTCTTGGCTTCTTGCATATCTTCGGGACTGAGGAATAGAATACCTCTTTTCTTAGGAGTTGGCTCAGGAGGTGGTTCGGGAATAGTCCAAGCATTATCGTTGATCAAGAGGTTATTTAGTAGAGTCTCAGCTTGTTCTACAGTTCGTTCCCTAAAGACACAACCGGCACAACTATCTAGGTGGTCTCTAGAGGCATCGCTAAGTCCGTTATAGAGGATATCAAGTATCTCGTTCTTCTTAAGAGGGTGATCAGGCAAAGCATTCTGTAGCTGGATGAGCCTCCCCCAAGCTTGTGGAAGACTCTCTTCTTCGAGTTGAGCAAAGTTGTATATTTCCTGCAAGGCAGCTTGCTTCTTATGGGCAAGGAAATATTTCTCACAGAAGTAATAGACCATCTCCTGGGGACTACACACACATCCAAGAGCAAGAGAGGTGAACCCGGCTTTAGCATCATCCTTTGGAGAGAAAGGAAACAGCTTAAGGATATAGTAGTGGCGGATCTTGTCCTCATTAGTGAAGAGGTTGGGTATTTCAGATAGTTTGGCAAGATGGGCTATGACCGTCTCAGACTCATAACCGTGAAAGGGATCAGATTCGACTAGATAGATTATCTCAGGGTCGACAGAGAATTCATAATCCTTATCGGTGACAAAGATAGGCGAAGTGGCAAACTTCGGGTCATTTTTCATCCTAGCTTCACGAGATTTTTCCTTCCACTTGAGAATTAATTTCTCAGCGTCATAGGCATCCTTACACACAAGAAAATCCTCAGCTATCTCTCCCTCCATAACGTAACCCTCAAGTATATTAGGCAATTCATATCTAGGAGAGCTAGATCTAGCAGGAGGAAAAGCAGGTTCTGCCTCAATAGTATCGGTAGTTTGAGAAGCATCACGAGCATTGGCAGTAACTCTAGCAATATGAGCATCAAGGAACACTCTTAGTGGAACATCAGGCAAATGAGTATCTCTAGCAGTATCAAGCATAGCATCATCAGGCAAAATAGCATCTCTAGCATCATCAGGCAAAGCAGTATCAGGCATAGCATCTCTAGCAGTATCAGGCATAGCATCATCAGGCATAGTATCAAGCATAGCATCTCTAGCAGTAGTATGACAAGCATCATCAAGCACATGCGACATATCAAGATTTCTAGCAGGAGGTGATGTCGCAAACTTACTCATAACTGAAGGTGAATCAAGTGCAGAGCTAGATGGCAATTCCTTACCTCCCCTCGTAATTGAGGGCAAGACTTTGGTCTTCGGATCCTTCAGATTCTTCATAGTGATGAGCAGATATAAATCCCAAGTGACTCAAAGAATATAGCAATACCTCCCCAGCAACGGCGCCATAAAAATGCTGATCTGCGCAATCTCTGGCGTTAACTAGACGAATGCTTATGACAATAAACCTTCTCCTGCAACGGCACCAGAAGAATGCTGCTAGCACTCCCCGACAATGAAACTAGAAGAATGTTGTTGATGGCCCACCAGCGCGTGGGTTCGCAACAGTTTTCGAGGATAGAGTATTCAACCCAAATTTGTTGGTTCGCCCGACGGGAGGTGATAGAATACTCTCGAGTATTAGCAGCTGAATTTGTCAGATTCAACCACACCTGAAAGATTAGTATCTGTAGCACAGCAGTAACAGCAAAGTAACGAGTAACGGCAGTGTAACGAGCAATAGCAGTGGCAAGGAACAGTAGTAGTAACAGCAGTAGCAAGTAGCAATAGTAGCAAGCAACAGTAGTAGCAACAGTGCAAGACAAGTAACAACAGTAGCAACAGTAGTAGCAGCAGAGCAAGACAAGTAACAGCAGTAGCAACAGTAGGACAAACTCGTAGGCAACGGGTCGGTGATTTGTTTGGATGATATTCCTCATGTAACAGCTATAACACGGAGAGATATGTGGCTAGCTCCCGTTCGTCAATGTGATGTAGGCATGCATTCCGTGTGTCGTCATATGTGCTTAGGGAAAAGAACTTGCATGACATCTATTGTCCATCCCTCCCGTGGCAGCGGGGTCCAAAAGGAAACTATGTGGTATTAAGGTTCTCCTTTTAATAAAGAACCGGACCAACGCATTAGCACTTGGTGAACACATGAACTCCTCAAACTATGGTCATCACCGGGAGTGGTTCCGGTTATTGTCACTCCGGGGTTGCCGGATCAGAACACATAGTAGGCAACTACAACTTGCAAGATCGGATCTAAAACACACGTATATTGGTGACAACATAATAATTTCATATCTGAAATCATGGCACTCGGGCCCTAGTGACAAGCATTAAGCATAGCAAAGTAGTAGCAACATCAAATCTCAGAACATAGTGGATACTAGGGATCACTCCCCATCAAACTAACTCGATTACATGATAGACCTCATCCTACTCATCACCGCCCAGCGAGCCTACGAATAGATTACTCACGAACGACGAAGAGCTTCATGGAATTGGAGAGGGAAGAAGGTTGATGATGACGATGGCGACGATTTCCCCTCTCTGGAGCCCAAGACGGACTCCAGATCTGCATCCAGATGAAGAACACGTGGTGGCGGCGCCTCCGTATCGAAAACGCGACAAAAACTTCTCTTTTTTATTTTTTCTTGGATGAAAGACAACTTATAGAGCTGGAATTGGGGGCGGCAGGTGCCTGTGGGCCCCACAATCCTGCCCACCGCCACCAGGGGGGTGGTGGCGGTGCAGGGGCTTGTGGCCCACTGGCCCACCCCCTGAGGTGGAACTTGGCGCATATATTTTTGATATTTTCCAAAACTGCTCCCCATAAATTTTCAGGACGTTTGGAGAACTTTGATTTTTGCACAAAAATAACACCAAGGCAATTCTGCTTAAAACAGCGTCAGTCCAGGTTAGTTCCATTCAAATCATGCAAATTATAGTCCAAAACAAGGGCAAAAGAGTTTGAAATAGTAGATACATTGGAGACGTATCAACGCGTTACTGCCACGTGTGGAGCATGCGTAGTAATAGTTAGGCAAGTGGCGTTCGTGGCCATAAAGGCCGCAGTCTTGGCAGGGCCCGCCCCCGCATGCACTGGTGCAGCAGGGCGGTTCCCTGTTCGACCGTGATCATGGGTGATTGGGCGAGAGGGGCGGCGGTTTCTGGAGTGAGAGGAGCTAGCCCCCCGTGCCTCGCGCAATAAATTAGGGAGTTTGTGAGGGGGGTTTGCTCATCGACCATCTCCTGAAACATCCACCACCCCAAGCTTGCATCTATAGAATCTTCTTCAGTTCCAGGTGGCGCTCTCCCCTAACCATGGTTAGGGGATGAGGGAGGCCACAGTCGGCCGCCAGGGCGGCAAGGGGATCTCACTCGGATCATGCCACAACTTCAAGGGGCGCGCCAAGGAAGGCGGCACGAGCGCCCGTGGTGGCGGAGGGGTGATGGGTCGTGGTCGTGTGAAGGCCCTGGCCGGGGGAGGCGGAGTCCTACTCCAACATCTCCGTCTTCTCCTGGGATGGACAGGCACTCGGACGGGACGGTGCTGGAGTTTGTCGTGGAGCTGCACGACGCCGCTCGGGGCCACTTGCATCTCCCTCGCCCTTTTTCTAGGGCGATGGAGGCCGTCCAGCCCCCTGTTTTGTGGTTGCGGGCGTACGGTTGCTCCCACGATGCTATGCAGGTGCATGTGGAGTACCCGAAACGCCGCTCCATGTTGCTCGGGCGGGGCTGGAAAGCCTTCGCCCGCGCCCACAGCCTCAAGGATGGGCATATCCTCCGCCTTAAGCTAGCGGAGGAAAATATGCTATCCGTCAGGTTTTACGGGCGCTCAGGTGTGCGCCTCAGCTGTGACGAGGGTATCTTGCCGGAGCTGGAGTCAGTGCCTTGTGTCCGAGAGGGAGGTACCTCCGCAAGCTCTGAATTCTCCATACCCTCTACTTGGGCCACGTCACTTGAGCGGGTGTTGGCCCCCCGACACTAGGAGGAGCCGCGCTCGTGGGCTCCGGATCCTTCGCCCCTTCATGTGCCCTACCTTCTGGTATCAAGCCAGATTGGGGCCAGGTGGTGTTTGTCGGGGCTGGTCCCATTCTCCTCGGCATAGTGCTGGTCCTGGGGGAGCCAGTCCTGGCCGTGTCGCGAGCTCCGCCTTTTTGTCTTCTTGAACTTCTGTTCAGCGAGCACGTCCCTCGCCAAAAGACAGTACAATATGTTAGAGTAGCAAAAATCATTCATCTAATATGTCTGAGCTTGTTTCAAACGAATGAAGGAAATGTTGTTTGCCTTGCGTCTGATCTTTATCCTTGTGTGATACACCTTTTGCATCTTCCGGAAGCTTGCCGAGCTTGCCGGCGTGACTGGTCCTGTTGCAAGTGCTTTGAGGAATGGATCCTTAGCAGTTCGCTTGAGGGGTCATTACCGGCAAGGATCCTTGCCGCACTCAGTGCAACCGTTAGATCATCGAGCGCGGCTCGAGGCGAAATAAGGTGCTAAGTAGCCACTTAGACTGTTGAACAAGTTCAAAACAGTGTGAAGGCGCTCTGTGGCTATTCAAGTCGTTGAACCAGTTCGAAACAGAACTAAGGCGCACTGATCCTGACAAGGTTCCATCTACACGCATGTTTCTCAAACAAGGTATGGGATCTTCCAAAAAGGGAGCAACCTATCTACTCTGAATTCTCATCTGAAATCTTTATCACTTATCTGTTGTGCCGTGACACTTCTCTCCGCGGCGCTTGGGTCCTTTGTCGGGGCCTCAGGTCCCCGGCAAGCAGGAGACTATGCCTCCCCGGCAACTTCCCCTCCCGCAAAGTATCTGCCGACAGTTCATGACTGTCGTATAGGAATGGGGGTCGCCGAAGCATAACTCCATTTCCTGTTTTGCCTGGCCATGCTGACGGAGCCCTCGAGCGCACCTTTGGCGCGACGTGATGCTTCCGGGGGGAAATCGTTCAGCTGGAGTGCGTGCCTTGGTTCCGGGCCCTGTAGGTTTATTCTCGATGGCTATGCACCTCTCTGTAGAGGTGCATCGGCCGGAGTATGCGCCGGAGGTCTCGCTGAAGCTCCCAGGCACACCCTCGACAGCAGCACACTGTCTCGGAGCGGCGTGTCAGCCCCATGTCTCCAAGCTCAAGGTGTCCATCTCCATAGCCTGTGCTCACGCAATGGTGCACTCGCGCAGGTGTTAGGAGGCCGTGGCGAAGCAGAGCGACCACCACCGTGCCCTGCCTCGAGGGAACACAGTGGTGCGCGCTACTTCGCAAGATCTGACGCGAAACTTGCTTGAATCCGCGAATAAGCTCACAATCACCGCTCCCCCTTCCTGGCGCGCCAAAGATGTCGGGGAAACCGACACCTATGGGAAACTCGAGGAGTCCCTTGATCGTATGGCGGGGAGAGAGAGGTACGGTGCCGAGAGCGGAACTAGTGATCAACACCGGCAAGGTCTTTTTACCCAGGTTCGGGCCTCTTGGCGCGTAAAACCCTACTCCTGGTTAGGTTTGTATTGTGTGATCACTGTAGTGTAGTTTTGCTAAAGTAACTTAGTAGGTGATTAGGGAGTCTCTGATCCCCAAAAGGTCCAACGCCTAAGAATGAGCTTTGGGCCTCCTTTTATAGGCAAAGGGATCACCAACAGTGTGCTCACGGGGTGTACAGGGAACAGTGTTCACCGCTCTACTTCTTCGGTGGTATCAGGGGCAGTAAATGCCTGGTCGGGCCCATGACTTGCCGCAAGATGGTTGCGACATGTATCCAGGTGTGTCGATGATAACCCTCAAGTATAGGGGATTGCAACAGTTCTCGAGGGTAGAGTATTCAACCCAAATTTGTTGGTTCGACAGGGGGAGCGAAAGAATATTCTCGAGTATTAGCAGCTGAGTTTGTCAGATTCAACCACACCTGAAAGATTAGTGTCTGCAAGCAAAGTATCAGTAGCAAAGTGGTATGACAGCAACGGTGCCAGAAACAGGTTTGTTGATGGCAGACTATTCCTAACTGTTGTATCAATGGAACCAGAAAAATGGTACGTTGACGGGAGAATATTCTCGAGTCACCCTCCCTGGCAACGGTGATGAAAGAGGTCTTGCAACAAGTAACAACAAAATAGCAAGTAACAGTAGTAGTGATAGCAGTAGCAGCAACAATAGTTACTACAGAGTAACAACAGTAGCAGCGAAGTGGCCCAATCCCTTTTGTAGCAAGGGACAAGCCTAGAGAAAGTAACGTAGCAAGGACCAGAAGTAAAAGACTCATAGGCAGTGGATCGGTGATGGATGAGTGTGACGGATGTGATTCATCATGTAACAGCTATAACACGGAGAGATATGTAACTAGCTCCTGTTCGTCAATCTAATGTAGGCATGTATTCTGTATGTAGTCATACGTGCTTAGGGAAAAGAACTTGCATGACATCTATTGTCCATCCCTCCCATGGCAGCGGGGTCCTAATGTAAACTACGGGATATTAAGGTTCTCCTTTCAATAATGAACCGGACCAACACATTAACATGTGGTGAATACATGAACTCCTCATACTATGGTCATCCCCGGGAGTGGTTCCGGCTATTGTCACTCCGGGGTTGCCGGGTCATAACACATACTAGGTGACTACAACTTGCAAGATAGGATCTAAAACACACATATATTAGCGACAACATAATAGGTTCAGATCTGAAATCATGGCACTCGGGCCCTAGTGACAAGCATTAAGCATAAACAAGTAGTAGCAACATCAATCTAGAACATAGTGGATACTAGGGATCAATCCCCGTCAAGAACTAACTCGATTACATGATAGATCTCATTCAAATCATCACCGTCCAGCGAGCCTACGATGAGATTACTCACGAACGATGAAGAGCATCATGGAATTGTCGATGGAGGAAGGTTGATGATGATGATGGCGACGATTTCCCCTCTCCGGAGCCCGACACGGACTCCAGATCTGCCCTCCAGATGAAGAACATGATGTGGAGGCGCCTCCGTATCGTAAAACGCGATGGAACCTTCTCTCTGATTTTTTTCCGGGCGAGACGGAAGATATAGAGCCGAGTTTGGGGGCGGTGGAGCCACGTGGGCCCCACAAGCCCTCACGGTGCTACCACGGGGGTGGCCGCGGCCTATGGGCTTGTGGCCCACTAGCACGCCCCCTCCGGTGGATCTTTGCGCACGTATTTTTCTTTTATTCCGAAAAAATCTCCGTAAATTTTCAGGATATTCCGAGAACTTTTATTTCTGCACAAAAACAACACCATGGATATTCTGCTGAAAACAGCGTTAGTACGGGTTAGTTCCATTCAAATTATGCAAATTAGAGTCCAAAACAAGGGAAAAAGAGTTCGGAAAAGTAGATACGAGGGAGACGTATCAACTTCCCCAAGCTTAAAGCCTTGCTTGTCCTCAAGCAACTTAGTTGACAAACTGAGAGAGACAAAAGAAAAACATTGACGAACTCTGTTTGATCTTGTGGTTGCAACTATGTCTAACTCATAACCAGAATTTCAGCAAGATCACAAGTAAACCACATAAGCAAATGACATCTAGGCCTCACTGTAAACTCATATCAATGGCATAATCAACTATCGAGCAAATAATAATAAGTCTCAAACGTCAACACTTCAATCAAAACAACATGAAGCAGTACGAACAGATGGTATCTCGCTAGCTCTTTCTGAGACCGCAAAACATAAATGCAGAACACCTTCAAAGACCAAGGGCTGAATAAACATTGTAATTCCTGGCAAAGAAGATCCAGTCACAGTCATACTCGACACAGTTAAAAGCAAAGCATAAAAATGACAGAGGTGCTCTCTAATTGGTGCTTTTACAAGAGGAGGATGACTCAACAGGAACATAAATAGACAGGCCCTTCGCAGAGGGAAGCATTGATTTGCACAGGTGCCAGAGCTCAAGCTTTGAAAACAGAGATAATAATTTTGGGTGGCATGCTTTCATTGTCAACGCAATGACTAAGAGTTCTCAACATCTTCCACGCTACACATGCTATAGGCGGTTCCCAAATAGAAAAGTAAAGTTTTGACTCCCCCACCACCAATCAATCACACTCCACGGCTAGCCGAATCCTCGGGTACCTGTTGGAATTATGCCCTAGAGGCAATAATAAATATAGTTATTATTATAATTCCTGTATCAAGATAATCCTTTATTATCCATGCTATAATTGTATTGAATGAAGACTCATTTACATGTGTGGATACATAGACAAAACACTGTCCCTAGCAAGCCTCTACTTGGCTAGCAGTTGATCAAAGATAGTTAGTGTCTTCTGATTATGAACAAGGTGTTGTTGCTTGATAACTGGATCACGTCATTAGGAGTATCACGTGATGGACTAGACCCAAACTAATAGACGTAGCATGTTGATCGTGTCATTTTGTTGCTACTGTTTTCTGCGTGTCAAGTATTTGTTCCTATGACCATGAGATCATATAACTCACTAACACCGGAGGAATACTTTGTGTGTATCAAACGTCGCAACGTAACTGGGTGACTATAAAGATGCTCTACAGGTATCTCCGAAGGTGTTCGTTGAGTTAGTATGGATCAAGACTGGGATTTGTCACTCCGTGTGACGGAGAGGTATCTCGGGGCCCACTTGGTAATACAACATCACACACAAGCCTTGCAAGCAATGTAACTTAGTGTAAGTTGCGGGATCTTGTATTATGGAACGAGTAAAGAGCCTTGCCGGTAAATGAGATTGAAATAGGTATGCGGATACTAACGATCGAATCTCGGGCAAGTAACATATCGAAGGACAAAGGGAATGACATACGGGATTATATGAATCCTTGGCACTGAGGTTCAAACGATAAGATCTTCGTAGAATATGTAGCATCCAATATGGGCATCCAGGTCCCGCTATTGGATATTGACCGAGGAGTCTCTCGGGTCATGTCTACATAGTTCTCGAACCCGCAGGGTCTGCACACTTAAGGTTCGAGGTTGTTTTATGCGTATTTGAGTTATATGGTTGGTTACCGAATGTTGTTCGGAGTCCCGGATGAGATCACTGACGTCACAATGGTTTACGGAATGGTCCGGAAACGAAGATTGATATATAGGATGACCTCATTTGATTACCGGAAGGTTTTCGGAGTTACCGGGAATGTGCCGGGAATGACGAATGGGTTCCGGGAGTTCACCGGGGGGGGGGGGGAACCCACCCCGGGGAAGCCCATAGGCCTTGAGGGTGGCGCACCAGCCCTTAGTGGGCTGATGGGACAGCCCAAAAGGTCCCTATGCGCATTGGAAGAAAAATCAAAGAGAAAAGAAAAAAAAAGGGGAGGTGGGAAAGGAAAGAAGGACTCCACCCACCAAACCAAGTAGGACTCGGTTTGGGGGGGGGAGACCTTCCCCCCTTGGCTCGGCTGACCCCCTTGGGGCTCCTTGAGCCCCAAGGCAAGGCTCCCCCTCTCCCACCTATATATACGGAGGTTTTAGGGCTGATTTAAGACGACTTTTCCACGGCAGCCCGACCACATACCTCCACGGTTTTTCCTCTAGATTGCGTTTCTACGGAGCTCGGGCGGAGCCCTGCTGAGACGAGATCATCAACAACCTCCGGAGCACCGTCACGCTGCCGGAGAACTCTTCTACCTCTCCGTCTCTCTTGTTGGATCAAGAAGGCCGAGATCATCGCCGAGCTGTACGTGTGCTGAACGCGGAGGTGCCGTCCGTTCGGCACTAGATCGTGGGACTGATCGCGGGATAGTTCGCGGGGCGGATTGAGGGACGTGAGGACGTTCCACTACATCAACCGCGTTCACTAACACTTCTGTTGTACGGTCTACAAGGGTACGTAGATCACTCATCCCCTCTCGTAGATGGACATCACCATGATAGGTCTTCGTGCGCGTAGGAAATTTTTTGTTTCCCATGCGACGTTCCCCTACAGTGGTATCAGAGCTAGGTTCATGCGTAGATGTCTTCTCAAGTAGAACACAAAAGTTTTTGTGGGCGCTGATGTGCGTTTTGCTGCCCGCCTTAGTCTTTTCTTGATTCTGCGGTATTGTTGGATTGAAGCGGCTTGGACCGACATTACTCGTACACTTAGGAGAGACTGGTTTCATCGCTACGAGTAACCCCGTTGCTCAAAGATGACTGGCAAGTGTCGGTTTCTCCAACTTTAGTTGAATCGGATTTGACCGAGGAGGTCCTTGGATGAGGTTAAATAGCAACTCATATATCTCCGTTGCGGTGTTTGCGTAAGTAAGATGCGATCCTACTAGATACCCATGGTCACCACGTAAAACATGCAACAACAAAATTAGAGGACGTCTAACTTGTTTTTGCAGGGTATGCTTGTGATGTGATATGGCCAACGATGTGATGTGATATATTGGATGTATGAGATGATCATGTTGTAATAGATAATATCGACTTGCACATCGATGGTACGGCAACCGGCAGGAGCCATAGGGTTGTCTTTATACTAATGTTTGTGCTTGGAGATGCGTTTACTATTTTGCTAGGATGTAGCTTTAGTAGTAACAGCATGAGTAGCACGACAACCCCAATGGCGACACGTTGATGGAGATCATGGTGTGGCGCCGGTGACAAGAAGATCGTGCCGGTGCTTTGGTGATGGAGATCAAGAAGCACGTGATGATGGCCATATCATGTCACTTATGAATTGCATGTGATGTTAATCCTTTTATGCACCTTATTTTGCTTAGAACGACGGTAGCATTATGGGGTGATCTCTCACTAAAATTTCAATATGAAATTGTGTTCTCCCCGACTGTGCACCGTTGCTACAGTTCGTCGTTTCGGGACACCACGTGATGATCCGGTGTGATAGACTCAACGTTCACATACAACGGGTGCAAAACAGTTGCGCACGCGGAACACTCGGGTTAAGCTTGACGAGCCTAGCATGTGCAGACATGGCCTCGGAACACATGAGACCGAAAGGTCGATCATGAATCATATAGATGATATGATTAGCATAGGGATGCTTACCACTGAAACTATACTCAACTCACGTGATGATCGGACTTGAGCTAGTGTAAGTGGATCATGAACCACTCAAATGACTAGAGAGGTGTACTTTCTGAGTGGGAGTTTAGCGAATAATTTGATTAAGTTAAACTCTAATTATCTTGAACATAGTCTAAGTACACTTTGAATATATTTGTGTTGTAGATCATGGCTCACGCGACAGTCACCCTGAATTTTAATACGTTCCTATAGAAAGCTAAGTTGAAAGATGATGGAAGCAACTTAGTAGACTGAGCTCGTAATCTTAAGCTAATCTTACAAGCTGGGAAGAAGGATTATGTCCTTAATGCTGCACTAGGAGATGAACCACCCGCTACGGCTGATCAGGATGTTAAGAACGCTTGGTTAGCACGTAAGGAGGACTACTTAGTAGTTCAATGTGCAGTCTTGTATGGCTTAGAACCGGGACTTTAACGTCGCTTTGAGCGTCATGGAGCATTTGAGATGTTCCAGGAGTTGGAGTTTATCTTTCAGAAGAACGCCCGGATCGAGAGGTATGAGACCTCCGATAAATTCTATGCTTGCAAGATGGAGGAGAACTCGTCTGTCAGTGAACATGTGCTCAAAATGTCTGGGTACTCAAACCGTCTAGCTGAGCTGGGGATTGAACTCCCGCAAGAGGCTATCACTGACAGAATCCTTCAATCACAGCCGCCAAGCTATAAAGGCTTTGTGTTGAACTACAACATGCAAGGGATGAACAAGTCACCCGGCGAGTTGTTTGCGATGCTGAAAGTCGCAGAGTCTGAACTCCGTAAAGAGCATCAAGTGTTGATGGTGAATAAGACCACTAGTTTCAAGAGAAACGGCAAAGGCAAGAAGGGTAATTCAAAGAAGAGCGGCAAGCCTGTTGCCAATCCGACGAAGAAACCCAAAGCTGTAGCTAAGCCTGAAACAGAGTGTTCCTATTGCAAGGGTATGGGTCACTGGAAGTGCAATTGCCCCAAGTATCTGGCAGATAAGAAGGCGGCCAAAGAAAAATCAGGTATATTTGATATACATGTTATTGATGTGTACTTAACCGCCTCTCGTAGTAGTGCCTGGGTATTCGATACCGGTTCTGTTGCTCATATTTGCAACTCGAAACAGGAACTGCGGAATAGACGAAGGCTGGCGAAAGATGAAGTGACGATGCGCATAGGAAATGGTTCCAAGGTTGATGCAATCGCCGTCGGCACAGTTTCACTTTAGTTACCATCAGGATTAGTTATGAACTTGAATCATTGTTATTTAGTGCCTGCGTTGAGCATGAACATTATATCTGGATCTTGTTTATTGCGAGACGGTTACTCTTTTAAGTCAAAGAATAAGGGTTGTTCTATTTCTATGAGTAACATCTTTTATGGTCATGCACCTAATGTGAGAGGATTGTTCATATTGAATCTTGATAGCGATACACACATACATAACATTGAGACCAAAAGAGTTAGAGTTAACAATGATAGCGCCATATTTTAGTGGCACTGCCGCTTAGGTCATATTGGTGTACAGTGCATGAAGAAACTCCATGCCGATGGACTTTTGGAGTCACTTGACTTTGATTCACTTGACACGTGCGAACCATGCCTCGTGGGCAAGATGACTAAAACTCCGTTCTCCGGAACAATGGAGCGTGCAAGTGACTTGTTGGAAATCATACATACCGACGTGTGTGGTCCGATGAGCGTAGAGGCACGCGGCGGATATCGTTATTTTCTCACCTTCACTAACGATTTGAGTAGATAGGGTTATGTCTACTTAATGAAGCACAAGTCTGAAACATTTGAAAAGTTCAAGCAATTTCAGAGTGAAGTTGAAAATCATCGTAACAAGAAGATCAAGTTCCTACGGTCTGATCGTGGGGGTGAATATCTGAGTTTCGAGTTTGGTGCTCACTTAAGACAATGTGGAATTGTTTCACAGTTGACACCGCCTGGAACACCACAGCGTAATGGTGTGTCCGAACGTCGTAATCGTACTTTATTAGAGATGGTGCGATCTATGATGTATCTTACCGATTTGTCGTTATCGTTTTGGGGTTATGCATTAGAAACAGCTGCATTCACTTTAAATAGGGCACCATCAAAATCCGTTGAGACGACACCATACGAACTGTGGTATGGCAAAAGGCCAAAGTTTTCGTTTCTTGAAGTTTGGGGATGTGATGCTTATGTCAAAAAGCTTCAGCCTGAAAAGCTGGAACCCAAAGCGGAAAGGTGCGTCTTCATAGGTTACCCAAAAGAGACAGTTGGGTACACCTTCTATCTCAAATCCGAGGGCAAAGTGTTTGTTGCCAAAAACGGAGCTTTTCTCGAGAAGGAGTTTCTCTCGAGAGAATTGAGTGGGAGGAAGATAGAACTTGACGAGGTTGTCGAACCTCTCATCCCTCTGTATGGTGGCGCAGGGCAAGGGGAAACCTCTGTCGTTGTGACGCCGGTTGAGGAGGAAGTTAATGATGATGATCATGAAACTCCGGTTCAAGTTTCTGTCGAACCACGCAGGTCGACGAGACCACGTGCTGCTCTAGAGTGGTACGGTAATCCCGTCTTATCAATCATGTTGTTGGACAACAATGAACCTACAAATTATGAAGAAGCAATGGTGGGCCCAGATTCCAACAAATGGCTAGAAGCCATGAAGTCCGAGATAGGATCCATGTATGAGAACAAAGTGTGGACTTTCCGCAAGGCTATTCAGAACAAATGGATCTTTAAGAGGAGGACGGACGCTGACGGCAATGTGACCGTTTATAAAGCTCGACTTGTGGAAAAGGGTTTTTCACAAGTTCAAGGAGTTGACTACGATGAGACATTCTCACCCGTAGCGATGATTAAGTCCGTCAGAATCATGTTAGCAATAGCTGCATTTTTCGATTATGAAATCTGAAAGATGGATGTCAAAACGGCGTTCCTTAACGGTTTCCTTAAGGAAGAGTTGTATATGATGCAACCCGAAGGTTTTGTCGATCCTAAGAATGCTAACAAGGTGTGCAAGCTCTAGCGATCCATTTATGGACTGGTGCAAGCATCTCGGAGTTGGAACAAACGCTTTGATGAGGTGATCAAAGCATTTGGGTTTATACAAGTGGTTGGAGGATCTTGTATTTACAAGAAAGTGAGTGGGAGCTCTGTGGCGTTTCTAATATTATATGTGGATGACATATTGTTGATTGGAAACAACGTAGAGTTTTTGGAGAGCATAAAGGATTACTTGAATAAAAGTTTCTCTATGAAGGACCTAGGAGAAGCTGCTTACATTCTAGGCATTAAGATCTATAGGGATAGATCCAAACGCCTGATAGGATTTTCACAAAGCACATACCTTGATAAAGTTTTGAAGAGGTTCAAAATGGAGCAGTCCAAGAAGGGGTTCTTGCCAGTTTTACAAGGTACGAGATTGAGTAAGACTCAGTGCCCAACAACTGATGAGGATAGAGAGCATATGCGCACCATCCCCTATGCTTCAGCCATAGGTTCTATCATGTATGCAATCCTGTGCACTAGACCGGACGTTAGCCTGGCCATAAGTATGGCAGGTAGGTTCCAGAGTAATCCATGAGTGGATCACTGGACGGCGGTCAAGAATATCCTGAAGTACCTGAAAAGGACTAAGGAGATTTTCTCGTGTATGGAGGTGACGAAGAGCTCGCCGTAAAAGGTTACGTCGATGCAAGCTTTGACACAGATCCGGACGACTCTAAGTCGCAAACCGGATACGTATTTATTCTTAATGGGGGTGCGGTAAGCTGGTGCAGTTCCAAGCAAAGCGTCGTAGAAGATTCTACATCTGAAGCGGAGTACATGGCTGCCTCGGAGGCGGCGAAGGAGGATGTCTAGATGAAGCAGTTCATGACGGATCTTGGAGTGGTGCCAAGCGCACTGAATCCAATAACCTTGTTCTGTGACAACACGGGTGCCATTGCCTTAGCAAAGGAACCACGGTTTCACAAGAAGTCCAGACACAACAAACGACGCTTCAACCTCATCCGCGACTACGTCGAAGGAGAGGACGTAAATATATGCAAAGTGCACACGGATCTGAATGGAGCAGACCCGCTGACTAAACCTCTTCCACGGCCAAAGCATGATCAACACCAGAACCGTATGGGTGTTAGATTTATTACAATGTAATTCGCATGATGATGTGAGGGCTAGATTATTGACTCTAGTGCAAGTGGGAGACTGTTGGAGTTATGCCCTAGAGGCAATAATAAATATAGTTATTATTATAATTCCTGTATCAAGATAATCGTTTATCATCCATGCTATAGTTGTATTGAATGAACACTCATTTAAATGTGTGGATACATAGACAAAACACTGTCCCTAGCAAGCCTCTAGTTGGCTAGCCAGTTGATCAAAGATAGTCAGTGTCTTCTGATTATGAACAAGGTGTTGTTGCTTGATAACTGGATCACGTCATTAGGAGAATCACGTGATGGACTAGACCCAAACTAATAGACGTAGCATGTTGATCGTGTCATTTTGTTGCTACTGTTTTCTGCGTGTCAACTATTTGTTCCTATGACCATGAGACCATATAACTCACTAACACCGGAGGAATACTTTGTGTGTATCAAACGTCGCAACGTAACTGGGTGACTATAAAGATGCTCTACAGGTACCTCCGAAGGTGTTCGTTGAGTTAGTATGGATCAAGACTGGGATTTGTCACTCCGTGTGACGGAGAGGTATCTCGGGGCCCACTCGGTAATACAACATCACACACAAGCCTTGCAAGCAATGTAACTTAGTGTAAGTTGCGGGATCTTGTATTACAGAACGAGTAAAGAGACTTGCCGGTAAACAAGATTGAAATAGGTATGCGGATACTGACGATCGAATCTCGGGCAAGTAACATACCGAAGGACAAAGGGAATGACATACGGGATTATATGAATCCTTGGCACTGAGGTTCAAACGATAAGATCTTCGTAGAATATGTAGGATCCAACATGGGCATCCAGGTCCCGCTATTGGATATTGATCGAGGAGTCTCTCGGGTCATGTCTACATAGTTCTCGAACCCGCAGGGTCTGCACACTTAAGGTTCGACGTTGTTTTATGCGTATTTGAGTTATATGGTTGGTTACCGAATGTTGTTCGGAGTCCCGGATGAGATCACGGACATCACGAGGGTTTCCGGAATGGTCCGGAAACAAAGATTGATATATAGGATGACCTCATTTGATTACCGGAAGGTTTTCGGAGTTACCGGGAATGTGCCGGGAATGACGAATGGGTTCCGGGAGTTCACCGGGGGGGGCAACCCACCCCGAGGAAGCCCATAGGCCTTGAGGGTGGCGCACCAGCCCTTAGTGGGCTGGTGGGACAGCCCAAAAGGGCCCTATGCGCATTGGATGAAAAATCAAAGAAAAAAAGAAAAAAAAAGGGGAGGTGTTAAGGAAAGAAGGACTCCACCCACCAAACCAAGTAGGACTCGGTTTGGGGGGGAGACCTTCCCCCCTTGGCTCGGCCGACCCCCTTGGGGCTCCTTGAGCCCCAAGGCAAGGCTCCCCCTCTCCCACCTATATATACGGAGGTTTTAGGGCTGATTTAAGACGACTTTTCCACGGCAGCCCGACCACATACCTCCACGGTTTTTCCTCTAGATCGCGTTTCTGCGGAGCTCGGGCGGAGCCCTGCTGAGACGAGATCATCAGCAACCTCCGGAGCGCCGTCACGCTGCCGGAGAACTCTTCTACCTCTCCGTCTCTCTTGCTGGATCAAGAAGGCAGAGATCATCGTCGAGTTGTACGTGTGCTGAACGCGGAGGTGCCGTCCGTTCGGCACTAAATCGTGGGACTGATCGCGGGATAGTTCGCGGGGCGGATCGAGGGACGTGAGGACGTTCCACTACATCAACCGCGTTCACTAACGCTTCTGCTGTACGGTCTACAAGGGTACGTATATCACTCATCCCCTCTCGTAGATGGACATCACCATGATAGGTCTTCGTGCGCATAGGAAATTTTTTGTTTCCCATGCGACGTTCCCCTACAGTACCGTCCATACCAACATCAATCCCGAGGGAGTTTTGTTTGCAATTATCTTTTTTATTTTAGCATGGAACTGGGAATTCTAATTACCTCCCCCTTTCTCGTGAATGATAGTGAATAAACACATATCGAGGATTACACGCCTAGCATGGAAGATACTGATAGCCCCCTGTCACCACATGAGCGGTTCGGGCATGCAATACAGATTATTTCTTGAAGTTTTAGAGAGTGGCACATGCACATTTACTTGGAACGGCAGGTAGATACCGCACATAGGTAGGTATGGTGGACTCATATGGCACAACTTTTGGGTTTATGGAGTGGATGCACAAGCAGTATTCCCGCTTAGTACAAGTGAAGGCTAGCAAAAGACTGGGAAGCGACCAACTAGAGAGCGACATGTTTGTCTAAGTTGTCATTGCAAACATGTTTCTCTCACAACAAAGCTGAATCAGGCATGATGAGCTAGTCATATTTACAAAAACAAAATAGATCGAGTTCATACCAGCTTTTCCAGGCTCAGTCACTTCATCATATATCGTCATTATTGCCTTTCAGTTGCACGACTGAACGATGTGAACAATAATAAGAGTGCTCGTGCATTGGACTACGCTGGAATCTGCAGGCAAACACAAAGGAGAAGACAAAGTAATATGGCTCTTTGAAAGCTAAACATGTATGCATGCAAGAGCCACTAAACATTGTAACCAATATCTTCTACCTTGACCCAAAGAAAAAGAGAACTATCTACACGGGAAAGCTCCCAACAAGCAAAAGAAGAGCAAGAAAATCTTTTTGGTTTTTCTCAAACTAGACAGACACACGAAAAGAAAACTAGGAAAAGAAAATAAACTAGCATGGATGATACAGTGGCAAAGTGTGAACACCGGCTAACAAAGTGAAAGCATAAGCAAGAATGTAAAGTCTGTGAGAACACGTAGTCCCCCAAGCTTAGGCTTTTGGCCTAAGTTGGTCTACTCCCATGGATAGTCCTGGCGACACCCAAAATCATAATGGGGGTTATACAGGAGCGCTGCAGCCACTGCCTGAATAGCTGCCTCACGGAGACGAGCAGCCTTTGCCTCCCTCTCATACTCCTCTGCCTCTCCTCTGGTTATGTAATATCTCTGTTTTACCTGAAAGTCAAAGAAAGCAAAAGCATGAAGGGTAATATGGAAAACACGCTACCGGTTAAATATAAAACGGTATAGGAGGGATTCTTCATCCCTCTCAAGGAACTGGTAGCGTGTCAAAGCTATGCGGTCAAGGAAAGCTGTATGGAGAGGGGGATCTCCTTCGCAGAAGGGTACTCCAAGAAAATTTACTATGCGAGTGGCATAGATCCCACCAAGGAAATCCCCTTCAATAGCATTCTTATTCAGCCTCCTTGCTATAATAGCTCCCATGTTGAAGCTTTTGTCACCCGTCACTGCGCTCTTAAGGATACTAAGGTCTGGTGCGTAGAGGTGACAATGCTCAATCTTGCTATTAATGCATCTGCCTATGAAGAGGGCAAAGTAATGCAAGGCAGGAAAATGAATACTCCCCATGGTAGCTTGCGTAATGTCTCTAGTTTCTCCAACAGTAATACCAGAGCAAAAATCTCTAACCAAAGATTTAGGAGGATCATTGAGGCTACCCCAAATAGGTATTTTACTAATTCTACTGAAGTCCTCTAAGTCCATGGTATAAGATTTATCATAGAGATCAAACAGTACCGATGTCCCACGACAAGCTAAAAATTTGAATCTACGAACAAAAGAGGCAGTGAGAGCAACATACCGTTCACATTTATCAGAGATGAATTCTTCGAGTCCGACGTTGTGAACAAGTGCATCAAACTCATCTTTGAAACCTTCTTCAATCATAAATTTATCAGAAGTCCATTCACATGGTTGTACCTGCGCATCCCTTGGTTGGTAAGGATCATGCTCCTGAATCGCAAGATGGGGACCTCTGTTGCTTGAGGAACCACCATGAAAGTTTCTCCTGAACATCTTCCTTTTCTGAAATTTTCAATGATTCTAAGGAAAGGTGAACATGGATCAACGAAACTCATAGAAACTACTCCCACAAGTGCCTAGAGACGATATTCGCATCAAAACTACTTGGGACCAGCTAAAATCAGCATGCAAAACTCAAGAACATGGTCACCAAGGCAGCAAAAATACGCGGAGTATAAGGCACTAGAGCAAAAACTAATTGGACCAATGGAGGAGTCACTTACCAAGGAGTAATTTCCCCAAAGCAGTTCGGAGAACGGTGATTTGAGCAAAGAGGTCGAAATTCCCAGCAAGAGCAGCAAGAACACGGGTTTGAGCTACGAAACGATTTTTTCTAGAGGTGGGAGAAGGAGATAAGAGCAAGAATGAGTGGAGGGGGTGCCAGTGGGCCCCACAAGCCTGGGTGGCGCGACCAGGGGGGTGCCCGTGCCCCTAGGGCTTGTGTCCCACTGGTGTGGCCCCCAGACAGACTCTTTGTCTCAGAATTTTTCAAATAATCCAAAAAAAATCATACTAGATTTTCAGGACGCTCGAAGAACTTTTATTTTTGGGGTACTTCTCTACCAGACGCTAAAACAGAGAACAGGGAAATCTAAATTAAATGTATCATTTTTCTTCTAAGCAACCGAAGGTGAAAGCTTGGAACAGAGGTTGGTGACTCCTTGATTCATCCATCTCATGGTCATCGAAAGAAATCTGTCAGTGAGGTTGATCAAGTCTCCTCGACAAACCTTTTCGAATCGCAAAAGGGAACGGAGAATTTTTGAATAGTCACTAGGTCACCTCAATGGGGATGTGTATCTCCCCAACAAGCAAATCATACTTCATCTTGACACGAGGAATAGGGCATTCAAAGCTCCCAGTAAGTATCGATGAAGTATTTTCGACAGCATTGATGCAATGTACTCGATATTGTTTCTTCGGAAAGTGCACCGTATGCTCATTACCGTTGACATGGAAAGTGACATTGCCTTTGTTGTAATCTATAACAGCCCGTGCAATGTTTAAAAAGGGTCTTCCGAGGATGACCGCCATGGCATCGTCCTCAGGAATATCCAAGATAACAAAGTCTGTTAAAATAGTGGTGTTAGCAACCACAACAGGCACATCCTCGCAAATGCCGATAGGGAAAGAAGTTGATTTGTAGGCCATTTGCAGAGAGATTTTAGTGGGTGTCAACTTATCCAGTTCAAATCTACGACAAAGAGAGAGAGGCATAACACTAACACCGGCTCCAAGGTCGCATAAAGCAGTTCTAACATAGTTACCTTTAATGGAGCAAGGTACAGTGGGCACACCGGGATCACCTAGTTTCTTAGGAGTTCCACCCTTGATGGTATAATTCGCGAGCATGGTGGAAATCTCAACCTCAGGTATCCTCCTCTTATTAGTCACAATATCCTTAATGTACTTAGCATACGGAGACATTTTGAGCATATCTGTCAAACACATTTGCAGAAAGACAGGTTTGATCATTTCAACGAAGCGCTCAAAATCCTCATCATCCTTTTTCTTGGATGGTTTGGGAGGAAAGGGCATGGGTTTCTAAACCCATGGCTCCCTTTCTTTACCATGCTTCCTAGCAGCGAAGTCATTCTTATCGTATCTCTTATTCTTAGGTTGTGGGTTATCAAGATCAACAGGTTAATCTTCACATCCTTATCATTGCTAGGTTGAGTATCTTCATGAACATCACTAATGATATTATCATTAGGCTCATGTTCATCACGAGATTGTGTTTCAGCATCAGAGACAGAGGCATCGTTTGGACTCTCAGGTGTAGCAGCAACAGGGTTGCTAGCATGCAGGTTCCTATCATCTTTCTTCTTCTTTCTAGGATGACTAGGTGCATCAGTGCTAACTTTTTGAGAATCTTGTTCAATTCTCTTCGGATGACCCTGAGGATATAAAGGTTCCTGGGTCATTCTACCGCCTCTAGTAACAACTCTGACGGAATTTTCATTCAACTCGTTGAGCAAGTCATTCGGAGATTTAAGTACTTGTTCTACTTGAGTAGTAACCATAGAGGCATGTTTACTCAGAAGCTTAAGATCATTGACATTCCTGTCTACACAAGAACTTAAATGACTAAGCATACGAGCATTCTTTTCCAATTGTCTACTAACATAATCATTGAAACTTTGTTGTTTGGCAACGAAGTTATAAAATTCATCCATGCATAAGCTAGCAGGTTTATCAAAAGGAATATCACTCTAATCAAACCTACGCAGAGAATTTACGTCTACTACCTGTATCGGGTTATCGAGACAATGGATCTCTTCGATAGGTGGTAGATTTTTGACATCTTCAGATTTAATGCCTTTCTCTCGCATAGATTTCTTAGCTTCTTGCATATCTTCAGGATTGAGGAATAGAATACCTCTTTTCTTCGGAGTTGGCTTAGGAGGTGGTTCGGGAATAGTCCAAGCATTCTCATTGCACAAGATATTATTCAATAGGATCTCAGCTTGTTCTACGGTTCGTTCCCTAAAAACACCACCGACACAACTATCTAGGTGGTCTTTGGAAGCATCAGCAAGTCCATTATAGAAGATATTAAGTATTTCGTTCTTCTCAAGAGGGTGATCATGCAAAGCATCCAGTAGCTGGATGAGCCTCCCCCAAGCTCGTGGGAGACTCTTTTCGTCAGCTTGAGCAAAGTTGTATATTTCCCGCTAGGCAGCTTGCTTATTATGGGTAGGGAAATATTTTTTCAGAGAAGTAGTAGACCATATCCTGGGGGCTAAACACACAACCAGGAGCAAGAGAAGTGAACCAAGTCTTAGCATCATCCTTTAGCGAGAAAGGAAACAGCTTGAGCATGTAGTAGTGGCAGATCTTTTCCTCACTAGTGAATAGGGTGGCTATATCGTGCAGTTTGGTAAGATGGGCTACAACCGTTTCAGACTCATAACCGTGAAAAGGATCACATTTGACCAAAGTGATTAACTCAGGGTCGACAGAGAATTCATAATCCTTATCGGTCACAAAGATAGGCGAAGTAGCAAACTTCGGGACGTATTTCATCCTAGCGTTCAGAGATTTTTCTTTCCACTTGCGCAGTAGTTTCTCAACATCATAGCTATCCTTACACGCAAGAAAATCCTCGGCTATCTCTCCCTCCATAACATAGCGTTCAGGCATAACAGGCAATTCAGGCATAGTAGCAGGTTCTACTTCAATAGTATCAGCTGTTTCAGAAGTATCATCACGTCTAGCACCAACTCTAGCAATATGTGCATCAAGGAATGCACCTAGTGGCAAAGCAGTAACAGGCATAGCATCATCAGGTATAGTATCAAGCATAGCATCATCAGACATAGTATCATGGGCAGCAGAAGTAGCATCATCAAGCACACGCGACATATCAAGATTTCTAGCAGGAAGCGAAGTCGCAAACTTACTCAAGACTGAAGGTGAATCAAGTGCATAGCTAGATGGCAGTTCCATACCTCTCCTCGTAGTGGAAGGTAGGATTATAGTTCATGGATCTTTCGGATTCCTCATAGTGATCAGCAGACGTCAATCTAAGTGACTCAGAGAATATAGCTGTGCTTCCCCGGCAACGGTGCCAGAAAAATGTCTTGATAACCCTCAAGTATAGGGGATCGCAACAGTTTTCGAGTGTACAGTATTCAACCCAAATTTGTTGGTTCGACAGGGGAAGGGAAAGAATATTCTCAAGTATTAGCAGCTGAGTTTGTCAGATTCAACCACACCTGAAAGATTAGTGTCTACAAGCAAAGTATCAGTAGCAAAGTGGTATGATAGCAACGGTGCCAGAAACAGGTTTGTTGACGGCAGACTGTTCCTAAGTGTTGTATCAATTGCGCCAGGAAAATGGTACGTTGACGGTAGAATATTCTCGAGTCACCCTCCCCGGCATTGGTGACGAAAAAGGTCTTGCAACAAGTAACAGCAAAATAGCAAGTAACAGCAGTAGTGACACAGTAGGAGCAGCAGTAGTAACTGTAGAGTAACAACAGTAGCAGCAAAGTGGCCCAATCCCTTTTGTAGCAAGGGACAAGCCTAGACAAAGTAACGTAGCGAGGACCAGAAGTAAAAGACTCGTAGGCTATGGATCGGTGATGGATGAGTGTGACGGATGTGATTCATCATGTCACAGCTATAACAAGGAGAGATATGTAACTATCTCCCGTTCGTCAATCTAATGTAGGCATGTATTCCGTAGGTAGTCATACGTGCTTAGGGAAAAGAACTTGCATGACATCTATTGTCCATCCCTCCCGTGGCAGTGGGGTCCTAATGGAAACTACGAGATATTAAGGTTCTCCTTTTAATAAAGAACCGGACCAACGCATTAACACATGGTGAATACATGAACTCCTCATACTATGGTCATCTCCGGGAGTGGTTCCGGCTATTGTCACTCCGGGGTTGCCGAGTCATAACACATAGTAGGTGACTACAACTTGCAAGATAGGATGTAAAACACACATATATTGGCGACAACATAATAGGTTCAGATCTTAAATCATGGCACTCGGGCCCTAGTGACAAGCATTAAGCATAGCCAAGTAGTAGCAACATCAATCTAGAACATAGTGGATGCTAGGGATCAATCCCCGTCAAGAACTAACTCGATTACATGATAGATCTCATCCAACTCATCACCGTCCAGCAAGCCTACGATGAGATTACTCATGAACGATTAAGAGCATCATGGAATTGTCGATGGAGGAAGGTTGATGATGACGATGGCGACGATTTCCCCTCTCCGGAGCCCGAAACGGACTCCAGATCTGCACTCCAAATGAAGAACAGGATGTGGCGGCGCCTCCGTATCGTAAAACGCGATGAAACCTTCTCTCTGATTTTTTTCCGGGCGAGACGGAAGATATAGAGCTGAGTTTGGGGGCGGTGGATCCACGTGGGCCCCACAAGCCCTCACGGCGCGGCCAGGGGGGTGGTCGTGGCCTGTGGGCTTGTGGCCCACTGGCACGCCCCCTCCGGTGGATCTTTGCGCAGGTATTTTTCTTTTATTCCAGAAAAAATCTCCGTAAATTTCCGGGACATTCCGGGAACTTTTATTTCTGCACAAAAACAACACCATGGGAATTCTGCTGAAAACATCGTTAGTACGGGTTAGTTCCATTGAAATCATGCAAATTAGAGTCCAAAACAAGGGCAAAAGAGTTCGGAAAAGTAGATACGACGGAGACGTATCAGTCGACACCTGGGCCTTGTGCTGGCACACGAGGGATGCCCTGGAGCGGTTGGATTGTGGTAGAAACTGGAGGGGACACCTGGCGAGCGAACATGGGCTTGCCGGGGTCTCGAATACCTTCCTGGCAAGGAGGGCTTGCCGGGGGCTTCGTCAGTACATGTAGGCCTTCCCCTCAAGGGAGACTTGCCGGGGTCTTGCTGTTCTCTGGGTAGTCTTCCCGACGAGGCGGGCTTGTCGGCGCCTTAGGAATCTTCTCGGCAAGGAAGGCTTGCCGGGGCCTTGCGTAGGGAGCCTTTGTACTCCACGCCCCTAGAGAGGGGGAAGGGCATGTCCTTGGTGGATCTTGGACTGCCCGTCTACTGTTCTTCCCAGTACACTGCTGTCGGGGGCGTCGCTGATGCCCGTGGACAAGTCTGGGGCACGAGGGACCCCGGTCTCTAGTGCACCGACACACGGCAGCATGTGAGTGGATGGCACGAGTTCACTATGAGGGGTTGTGTAAGCCATTGGATTAAGTGGGATCCTACGATCCAACTTCTATCTGAGTTATGATTAATCAAAGGGGATGCATAGATGGGCAACTTGATAATGCTAAAGTTTCTATGGATAATGTGTTTCAAGTTATTTTTGAGAAATCTCGTGATAAGAATGCAACTATGGAAACTAAGGATTTCATCACTTAAAATCTTTGATATATGCCTAGCTAGGGGCGTAAAACGACATCGCTTGTTGGGAGGCAACCCAATAAATAAAATTTATTTTTCACTTTTTCTTACTGTTCTTGAGTGTTTGCGCAATAATGCTACTGTTATAATTGTGTTTTTGTGTTTTATTTTGTGTTCGTGCCAAGTAAAGCCTTTGGGATCACATGGGGTGTTAGTTGCTTTAATCCTGTTGAAAAACAGAAACTTTTGAGTCTAGTATAAAAATCCTAAGAATCATAGAAACGTCAAAAGTGTTTGAATTGTGTACACAAGATTGATATACAAATTCCCTCCGCTCTCCTCATTTTTCATAATTTTCGCAGTTAGAGAATTATGAGTAAAATTTAAGTCTTTATGGATTGTTCTGTTTTTGATAGATTCTGTTTTCTTTGCGTTATGTGCTTGTTTTGATGATTCTATGGTTTCTATCGAGGGGGGGTATAAGCCATGGTAAAGTTAGAATACAATAGGTATAATGCAAAAACAAAATTGGAATAGGTTTTCAACAGTACCTAAAGTAAAGTTTAGTTTCCTTACACTAACGGATCTCACAAATTTTTGTTGAGATTTGTGTGATTGAAGTTTTCAAGTTTTAAGTGAGATCATGATGGATGAAGGAATAAGGAGTGATAAAAGCCTAAGCTTGGGGATGCCCCATGGCACCCCAAGGTAATATCCAAGGAGTACCAAGCAACTAAGCTTGGAGATGCTTCGGAAGGCATCCCCTCTTTCCTCCAACAACCATCGGTAATTTTACTTGGAGCTATATTTCAATTCGTCACATATCATGAGTTTTGCTTGGAGCGTCTTGTATCATTTGTGTCTTTGCTTTATTTTCTGGTTAGTTTTTCATAATAAATCTTTATGGACACACCCATTTGAGAGAACCAAATTATGCTATGATTTGTTAGAATCGCTCTTTATGCTTTACTTAAATTTTTTGAGCCATGGAATTGCTCAAGTACTTAACTTATATCTTTTTTAGCACGGTGGTGATGTTATTTTGAAGAAAATTTCTCTCATGCTTCAATTAGATTATTTTGAGAGTAGCAGAAATTTTGAACAAATCCTCTCATGCTTCACATAGATTATTTTGAGAGTTGAAGATTTTAAAGAGTTTGAGAGCTTGTTATTTGCAATGGCAACTTGCTTTAAATGAAATTAGTTCCAAAGTGATGACAATCTAGGAAAGATGTAATAAAAACTTTCATGAAGATCATTGGACATTAAACTTGATCCTTTGCAATAGTTTTGCGATATGAGTTATGTCGATGAGTTATTATGCTTTAGTAAGAATATTGGTGTTAAAGTTTGTGATTCCCTATGCATGCAAATGAAGTCAATAATTATTCTATGAAATTACATCCTACTCGTGTTGCATTCTTCGGTGTTAGTTATGTCTAATGTTCACTTATGATGGTTTTCGTTCCTTGATTGGGAGCGTCTCAATCTATTTGCTAGCCTTCACTTCTACTAAGCGAGAATATTTCTTATGCATCCAAATCCTAAACCCAAATTTGTGCCAAATGAGTCCACCATAGCTACCTATATGTGGTATTTCAATGTCGTTCCAAGTAAATTTGCCAGTGCCAACTCTAATGTTCAAAATAATTTTCTGTTTTTGTGCCTGTACCGCTCATGAAGCGACGAGGGGTGGTCGGCATCTTCCATGTTAAATGGGTTATTCTCAAGATGATTGTTTATTCACTTAGCATTGCATGAGATTATGGCGGTAATAGGGATGCCCAGTCCCAAAATACAAAAAATATATTTTATGTTGTCAAATAATAAATTCCTTGGGAAGTGTTGGTATTGACAGTACCCATGGATACGACTAGCCGTGGAATGTGAAAGAATGGTGGAAAAAGGAATAAACTTTATTTTTCAGTTTGGGAACCACCTATATTTGTTTTAGCTTGGATGATATTGGATACCCTTAGTCTTTTTCGTTGACCGGAAAAGCATATCACCTATAAATATTTCATCTGTAAGTTTTTCGCTTTGAGATCTGGCACCTCTACAAATCCGTGCTTCCGTGTGCAAAGGGCCTATCTATTTACTTTATGCAATTTTTATTTTTGAATTTGAGTCTCCATCTTCTCTTATAAAGCACCAACTAAGGAACACTATTATCATACTTGAGCATTGAATGTATTTAATATTTGAGTGTGTTGCATGAATGGATCAATGCTAGATCATGGCGGGCTAGGGATACCGTTCTTTATCGTTGATATTTTGAAAGACTTGGTTGCTTGTTTATATGCTTGAGTATTGAAATTTTCATGTCAATCTATAGTCTATGGCTTTACATTATCTACAAGTCCATATGGCCATGCCGAAAAGAAAAAGAATGTGATGAACATGTGAGGCAACATTCCACATCAAACATTCTGTTTTTTATCATTTACCTACTCGAGGAGGAGCATGCATTAAGTATGGGGATGCTGATACGTCTCCAATGTATCTATAATTTTAGATTGTTCCATGTTGTTATATTATCATTCTGGATGTTTTATGGTCATTTTATAGCAACTTCATATCATTTTTTTGGGAGTAGCCTATTGACATAGTGCCTAGTGCTAGTTGCTATTTTTTGTTGTTTTTCCTTTGCACAAAATCAGTATGAGATGAAATCCAAATGCCACAAGACATTACGAAAAAAAAATTGGACCAGAAGAAAACTTGGGAGCCAAGACGGAGCACCAGAGCAAGCCCAGGCGACCCACTAGACATCAGGGCGGGCCTAGGGCCCCCTCGCGCGGCCTGGTGTCTAGTGCAGCCCTCGGGCGTATCCGCCACCGCCTCTGAGCTCTATAAATAGCCCCAATATTCAAAAAGCTCTAGGGGAGTCGACGAAAATTGTTTCAGCCGCCGCAAGTTCCAGAAGCCACGAAACACAATCTTGAGCACGTTCCGGAGAGGAACACGATTATGGAGGGGTTCACCATCCTCATTGGTGCTCCTTTGATGATACGTGAGTAGTTCATATCAGACCTACAAGTCCGTAGGAAGTAGCTAGATTGCTTTCTCTCTTGTTTTGTTTCTCAATACAATGGTCTCTTGGAGATCCATATGATGTAACTCTTTATTTTGCGGTGTGTCTGTTGGGATCCGATGAATTGTGAGTTTATGATTAGATCTATGGAAACATATTCATGCTTGATTAATATAGCCTCGTATTTCTTCTCTGATATTTGGTTTTTGTTTAGCCAACTTGATCTTTTATCTTGCAACGGGAATAAGTGCTTTGTGATTGGTTTGATCTTGCTGTGCTCAATCTCAGTGGCAGAAAGAGACATGACACGCATGTATCATTTGTATCAAGGATAAAACGATGGGATCTATTCCCGTTGGGGAACTTCACATCGGAAACAAAAAAATTCTACGCTCACCAAGATCAATCTATGGAGACTAACATCTACGAGAGGGGGAGTGCATCTACATACCCTTGTAGTTCGCTAAGCGGAAGCGTATATAACGCGGCTGATGTAGTCAAACATCTTCACGATACAATCATGATCTGTCCCGCGATCTCATCATGATCCGTCCCGCTATCCCATCACGATCCATCCCGATATAGTGTCGAACGGACAACACCTCCGCATTCAGCACACATACAACTCGATGAAAATCTCCACCTCCTTGATCCAGCAAGCAAGTGGTGGAGAGGTAGACGAGTTCTGTGCGAGCATGACGACATGCGGCGGAGGTGGTGGAGCTGTTCCGACAGGGTTTCGCCAAGTAGTACTGAAATCGATCTAGAGGAAGAATTGATCAATGGGAGAGACACAGGGCTGTGCCGTAGCATAGGTATGTTACAGCCCTGTCTCCCCATTCGTATATATAGGGGGAGGGGAGAGGAGGAAACACCCTAAGGTTCCCCCCTAAGAGGGGCGGCAACCAAGAGATGGAGGGGCGGCTGCCCTAAGGGTGGCTTGCCACACAAGTTAGGGTGGCACCCCCTCTAGGGTTGGCCCTCCATCAGCACAGCCGCATGGGCCTTCGTTGGGGAGGTGTGCCCAGCCCACCAGGGTCTGGTGCGCATCCCTCATAGCCCATGTGGCCCCTCCAGGGCTGGTGGTCCCTTTCGGTGGACCCCGAGAACCCTTTCGGCACCCCGGTACGCTACCGGCCCGAACTTTTTTCGTTGACCAACACGGAACTTCACATATATCAATCTTTACCTCTGGACCATTCTGGAGCTCCTCGTGACGTCCACGATCTCATCCGGGACTCCGAACAACCTTCGGTCACCAACATACATAACCCAACTATACTGAAATGTCACCGAACCTTAAGTGTGCAAACCCTGCGGTTTCGAGAACTATGTAGACATGACCTGAGACACTCTCCGGTAAATAACCAATAGCGGGACCTAGATGCTCATATTGGCTCCTACATATTCTACGAAGATCTTTATCGGTCGAACCACGATGTCAAGGATTCAATCAATCACCTACACTCTTCCCTTTGTCCATCGGTATGTTACTTGCCCGAGACTCGATTGTCGGTATCTCGATACCTAGTTCAATCTCATTACCGACAAGTCTCTTTACTCATTCCATAATACAAGATCCCTTGACTAACTCTGAGTCACATTGTTTGCAAGCTCATTGTGATGTTGTATTACCGAGTGGACCCACAGATACCTCTTGATAACCCACAAGTATAGGGGATCGCAACAGTTTTCGAGGGTAGAGTATTCAACCCAAATTTATTGATTCGACTCAAGGGGAAGCGAAAGAATATCCTCAAGTATTAGCAGTTGAGTTGTCAATTCAACCACACCTGAAAGATTTAGTGTCTGCAGCAAAGTATCAGTAGCAAAGTAGTATGATAGCAGCAGTAGCAACAGTAACTAGTAGCAGCAAAGTAACAACATTAGCAACAGAGTAACACTAGCAGGAACAACAACAGTAGCGGCAAAGTAACGTAGCAAGGACCAGTAGTAAAAGACTCGTAGGCATTGGATCGGTGATGGATGATTATGCCGGATGCGATTCATCATGCAATAGTTATAACACGGAGAGATAAGTAACTAGCTCCAGTTCACCAATCTAATATAGGCATGTATTCGGTATGTAGTCATACGTGCTTAGGGAAAAGAACTTCCATGATATCTATTGTCCATCCCTCTCGTGGCAGCGGGGTCCTAATGGAAACTACGGGATATTAAGGTTCTCCTTTTAATAAAGAACTGGACCAATGCATTAACACTTGGTGAATACATGAACTCCTCATACTATGGTCATCTCCGGGAGTGGTTCCGGCTATTGTCACTCCGGGGTTGCCGGGTCGTAACACATACTAGGTGACTACAACTTGCAAGATAGGATCTAAAACACACATATATTGGCGACAACATAATAGGTTCAGATCTGAAATCATGGCACTCAGGCCCTAGTGACAAGCATTAAGCATGGCAAACTAGTAGCAACATCAATCTCAGAACATAGTGGATACTAGGGATCAATCCCCGTCAAAACTATCTCGATTACATGATAGATCTCATCCAACTCAGCATCGTACAGCAAGCCTACGATGAGATTACTCACGAACGGTGAAGAGCATAATGGAATTGGCGATGAAGGAAGGTTGATGATGACGATGGCGACGATTTCCCCTCTCTGGAGCCCAGAACGGACTCCAGATCTGTTCTCCACATGAAGAACAGGAGGTGGCGGCGCCTCCGTATTGTAAAACGTGATGAATCTTTCTCCTTGATTTTTTTTCCGGACGAAACGGACTATATAGAGCTGGATTGAGAGGCGGTGGAGTTTTGTGGGCCCCACAAGCCTGCCAGGCGCGGCCAGGGGGACCCGCGCTTGGTGGGCTTGTGGGCTCACGGCTCCACTCCCTCCGCTGATTCTTGCGCCAGTATTTTTCATTAATTCCAGAAAAATTCTCCGTAAATTTTCAGGTCATTCCGAGAACTTTTATTTCCGCGCAAAAACAACACCATGGCAATTCTGCTGAAAACAGCGTTAGTCCGGGTTAGTTCCATCCAAATCATGTAAATTAGAGTCCAAAACAAGGGCAAAAGAGTTCGGAAAAGTAGATACGACGGAGACGTATCAACTCCCCCAAGCTTAAAGCCTTGCTTGTCCTCAAGCAATTCAGTTGACAAACTGAAAGAGACAAAAGAAAAACTTTGACGAACTCTGTTTGATCTTGTTGTTGCAACTATGTCTAACTCATAACCAGAATTTCAGCAAGATCACAAGCAAACCACATAAGCAAATGACATCTAGGTCTCACGTAAACTCATATCAATGGCATAATCAACTCGCGAGCAAATAATAATAAGTTTCAAACGTCAACACTTCAATCAAAACAACATGAAGCAGTACGAACAGGTGGTATCTCGCTAGCTCTTTCTGAGACCGCAAAACATAAATGCAGAGCACCTTCAAAGACCAAGGGCTGACTAAACATTGTAATTCATGGCAAAGAAGATCCAGTCACAGTCATACTCAACACAGTTAAAAGAAAAGCATAAAAATGACACAGGTGCTCTCTAACTGGTGCTTTTATAAGAGGAGGATGACTCAACAGGAACATAAATAGACAGGCCCTTCGCAGAGGGAAGCATTGATTTGCAGAGGTGCCAGAGCTCAAGCTTTGAAAACAGAGATAATAATTTTGGGTGGCATGCTTTCATTGTCAACGCAATGACTAAGAGTTCTCAACATCTTCCACGCTACACATGCTATAGGCGGTTCCCAAACAGAAAATTAAAGTTTTGACTCCCCCACCACCAATCAATCACGCTCCTCGACTAGCCGAATCCTCGGGTGCCGTCCATACCAACATCAATCCTGGGGGAGTTTTGTTTGTAATTATCTTTTCGATTTGAGCTTGGACCTGGGAATTCCAATTACCGGCCCCTTTCTTGTGAATGATAGTGAATAAACACATATCGAGGATAACACGCCTAGCATGGAATATACTGATAGCCCCCTGTCTCCACATGAGCAGTTCGGGCAAGCAAAACAGATTATTTCTTGAAGGTTTAGAGAGTGGCATATGCAAATTTACTTCAAACGGCAGGTAGATACCGCATATAGGTAGGTATGGTGGACTCATATGGAACAAATTTGGGTTTATGGAGGTGGATGAACAAGCAGTATTCCCGCTTAGTACAAGTGAGGGCTAGCAAAAGACTCGGAAGCGACCAACTAGAGAGCGACAATAGTCATGAAAATGCATTGAGATTAACTAACATTGAGTGCAAGCATGAGTAGGACATAAATCACCATGAACATGAATATCATAGAGGCTATGTTGATTTTGTTTCAACTACATGCGTGAACATGCGCCAAGTCAAGCCACTTGAATCATTCAAAGGAGGATACCATCCTATCATACTACATCATAGTCATCTCAACATCCATGTGGGCATCCAAGACAAACCATTATAAGCTCCAGCTAAGTAAGCATGGCATAAGAAACTATGATCTCTAAGTTGTCATTACAAACATGTTTCCCTCACAACAAAGCTGAATCAGGCACGATGAGCTAGTCATATTTACAAAAACGAAATAGATCGAGCTCATACCAGCTTTTCAAGGCTCAGTCACTTCATCATATATCGTCATTATTGCCTTTCACTTGCACGGCCGGATGATGTGAACAATAATAAGAGTGCTCGTGCGTTGGACTACGCTGGAATCTGCAGGCAAACACAAAGGAGAAGACAAAGTAATATGGCTCTTTAACAGATAAATAGATGTGCATGCGAGAGCCACTAAACATTGTAACCATGGTCTTCTACCTTGACCCAAAGAAAAAGAAAACTATTTACACGGGAAAGCTCCCAACAAGCAAAAGAAGAAAAGGAAAACTTTTTGGGTTTTCTCAAACTAGACAGACACACGAAAAGAAAACGAGAAAAAGAAAATAAACTAGCATGGATGATACAGTGGCAAAGTGTGCATCGACGAACAAAGTGAAAGCATAAGCAAGAATGTAAAGTTGGTGAGAAACACGTACTCCCCCAAGCTTAGGATTTTGGCCTAAGTTAGTTGATACGTCCATTTTGCATCATGCTTTCATGTTGATATTTATTGCTTTTTGGGCTGTTATATTACTTGTGGTACCATATTTATGCCTTTCCTCTCTTATTTTGCAAGGATTGTTTGAAGAGGGAGAATTCAGGCAGCTGGAATTATGGACTGGAAAAGGAGCAAATCCTAGTCCACTATTCTACACATCTCCAAATACCCCGAACATTTAAGTGGATTTTTTCTGGAATATATTAAAAATATTGGGCGAAAGAACTACACGAGGGGGGCCACCAGGGCCCCACAAGCCCCCACTCCGCCACCACCCCCCTGGTGGCGGTGGGCAAGCTTGTGGGCTGCCTGAAGGCCCACTAGCCCCCATCTTTTGCTATATGATGTGTCCTGGCCTAGAAAAAATCATACAGGAGATTTTTCGTGGTTTCGCCGCCGTCACGGGGCAGAACTTGAGCAGATCTAATCTAGAGCTCCGGCAGGAGGATCCTGCCGGGGAAATTTCCCTCCCGAAAGGAGGAATCGTCGCCAACGTCATCACCAACACTCCTCTCGTCGGAAGGGAGGCATCTTCATCAACATCTTCATCAGCATGATCTCCTCTCCAATCCCTAGTTCATCTCTTGTAACCAATCTCCGTCTCGCAACTGCGATTGGTACTTGTAAGGTTGCTATTAGTGTTAATTACTCTTTGTAGTTGATGCTTGTTGGATTATTTCGTGGAAGAGTTTATGTTGAGATCCTTGATGCTATTCATTACACCTCTGGTCATGATTATGATTATGTCTTGTGAGTAGTTACTTTTGTTCCTGAGGACATGGGATAAGTCATGCTGATAATAGTCATGTGAATTTGATAGTCGTTTGGTATTTTGATATGATGTATGTTGTTTTTCCTCTAGTGGTGTTATGTGAACGTCGAATACATAACACTTCACCATATTTGGGCCTAGAGGAAGGCATTGGGGAGTAGTAAGTAGATGATGGGTTGCTGGAGTGACAGAAGCTTAAACCCCAGTTTATGCGCTGCTTCGTGAGGGACTAATTTGGATCCACTAGTTTAATGCTATGGTTAGACTTTGTCTTAATTCTTCTTTTGTAGTTGCGGATGCTTGCGAGAGAGGTTAATCATAAGTGGGATTCTTGTCCAAGTAAGGGCAGTACCCAAGCAACGATCCACCCACATATCAAACTATCAAAGTAACAAACGCGAATCATATGAACATAATGAAACTAGCACGACAGAAATTCTCGTGTGTCCTCGGGAGCGTTTTTCCTCCTATAAGACTTTGTTCAGGCTTGTCCCTTGCTACAAAATGGATTGGGCCACTTGCTGCACCGTTGCTACTACTTGTACTCTTTGCTTGCTACGTTTCACCTTGCTACACAATCACTTGTTACTGCTACTTTCAGTGCTTGCAGTTATTACCTTGCTCAAATCCATCTATCACAGCCTTCTGCTCCTCGTTGGGTTCAACACTCTTACTTATCGAAAGGACTATGATTGATCACCTATACTTGTGGGTCATCAAGACTCTTTTCTCGCGCCGTTGCCGGGGAGTGAAGTGCCTTTGGTAAGTGGAAATTGGTAAGGAAACATTTATATGCTGTGCTGAAATTTATTGTCACTTGTCACTATGGAAACTCCTCCTTTGAGGAGTTTGTTCGGGGTATCTTCACCACGAACGGAAGCACGAGGAATTGCTCCTCGACCTGAGGTACCTACTGAAAATATCTTTTGTAAAATTCCTTTGGGTATGCTTGAGAAACTGCTGGCTAATCCTTTTATAGGAGATGGATCTTCACATCCAGACTTGCATCTAATCTATGTAGATGAAGTTTGTGGTTTATTTAAGCTTGCAGGTTTGCCCGAGGATGAGGTAAAGAAGAATGTCTTTCCTTTATATTTGAAGGATAAGGCGTTGACATGGTATAGACTATGTGATGATGCTGGATCATGGGGCTACAATCGGTTGAAATTGGAATTTCATCAAAAGTTCTATCCTATGCATTTAGTACGTCGTGATCGAAACTTTATTTATAACTTTTGGCCTCGTGATAGGGAAATTATAGCTCAAGCTTGGGGGAGGCTTAAATCAATGCTATATTCATTTCCCAATCATGAGCTCTCGAGAGAAATCATCACTCAAAACTTTTATGCTCGACTTTCTCATGAAGATCGTACCATGCTTGACACTTGTTGTGCCGGTTCTTTTATGAAGAAGGATATTGATCACAAGTGGAATTTATTGGAGAGAATCAAATGCAACTCTGAAGATTGGGAGATGGAGGAAGGTAAGGACTCAGGTATGAATTTCTAGTTTGATTGCTTTAAATCTTTTGTTGAGACAAACACTTCTAGAGATTTTAGCGGTAAGTATGGACTTGACTCTGAGATAGTAGCTTCTCTATGTGATTCTTTTGTTGCTCATGTTGATCTTCCCAAAGAGAAGTGGTTTAAATATCATCCTCCAGTAGAAAGCAACATAGCCAAAACCAATCTAGTTGAGGAGAAAATCATAGCTTTTAGTGATCCTGTTGTTCCTTGTGCTTACACTGAGAAACCACCATACCCTGCTAGAATGAAGGATTATTCTAAAGCTCCAACTGTGATACGTAGGGGTTACATTAGACCACTTGCACCCCCTGAGGAGATTAGAGTTGAACCTAGTGTTGCTATTATCAAAGATCTCTTAGCCGAAGACATAGACGGGCATGTTATTAAATTCTGTGAGGACCCTGCTAGAATTGCTAAACCTCACGCGAAAGACAAGCACAGACCTCTAGTTGGCCTGCCCGTTGTTTTTGTTAACATAGGAGGTAACTGCTACCATGGTTTATGTGATATGGGAGCTAGTGTTAGTGCAATACCCCGTTCTCTCTATGATGAAATCAAAGATGCGATTGCACCTGCTGAGATAGAACCCATTGATGTCACTATCACGCTAGCTAATAGAGACACTATCTGCCCTTTGGGAATTGTGAGACACGTAGAAGTCCTGTGTGGTAAGACGAAATATCCTACTGATTTCCTCGTCCTTGGTACTGCACAAGATAGCTTTTGTCCCATCATATTTGGTAGACCCTTTCTCAACACTGTCAATGCTCACATTGATTGCATTAAGCAGACTGTCACAGTAAGTTTCGAGGGTGTGTCTCATGAATTTAACTTCTCCAAGTTTGGAAGACAACCCCATGAAAGAGAGTCGTCTAGTAGAGATGAAATCATTGCTATTGCCTCTATTGTCGTACCTCCTACGGATCCTTTAGAGCAATATCTGCTTGAGCATGAAAATGATATGCATATGGAGGAGAGAGATGAGATAGATAGAATTGTCTTAGAACAATATCCTATTCTCAAGAATAATCTGCCTGTTGAACTGCTTGGGGATCCTCCCCCACCAAAGGGTGATCCTGTGTTCGAGCTTAAACAGTTGCCTGATACTCTTAAGTATGCCTATCTTGATGAGAAGGAGATATATCATGTCATTATTATTGCAATCCTCTCAGAGGGCGGAGAGAAGAAGTTACTAAAAACTTTGAGGAAGCACCGCGCGGCTATTGGATATACTCTTGATGATCTTAAGGGTATTAGTCCTACTCTATGTCAGCACAAGATTAAAACCGATCCTGACTTTAAACCAGTTGCTGATCATCAAAGGAGATTAAATCCTAAGATGAAAGAGGTCGTTAGAAAAGAAATATTAAAGCTTCTGGAAGCAGTAATCATTTATCCTCTTGCTCATAGTGATTGGGTAAGTCCAGTACATTGCGTACCTAAGAAGGAAGGTACCACCGTCGTTCCTAATGATAAGGATGAACTAATCCCACAAAGGATTATTACCGGCTATAGAATGGTGATAGACTTCCGGAAACTGAACAAGGCAACCAGGAAAGATCATTATCCTTTGTCGTTCATCGACCAAATGCTAGAAAGGCTATCAAAGCACACACACTTCTGCTTTCTAGACGGTTATTCAGGTTTCTCGCAAATACCTGTTGCACAATCTGATCAAGAGAAAACCAATTTCACCTGCCCTTTCGGTACCTTTGCCTATAGATGTATGCCTTTTGGCTTATGTAATGCACCTGCCACCTTCCAAAGATGTATGATGGCTATATTCTCTGACTTTTGTGAAAAGATTGTCGAGGTTTTCATGGATGACTTCTCCGTTTACGGGTCTTCCTTTGATGATTGCCTCAGCAACCTTGATCGAGTCTTACAGAGATGCGAAGAAACCAACCTCGTCTTGAATTGGGAAAAGTGCCACTTTATGGTTAATGAAGGTATCGTCTTAGGACACAAAATTTCTGAGAGAGGCATTGAAGTTGATAAGGCTAAGGTTGATGCAATTGAGAAAATGCCTTGCCCCACAGATATCAGAGGTATACGAAGTTTCCTAGGGCATGCTGGTTTCTATAGAAGGTTCATTAAAGACTTCTCTAAGATTTCTAGGCCTCTTACCAACCTCTTGCAGAAGGATGTTCCTTTTGTTTTTGATGAGGATTGTGATGAAGCTTTCGAAATACTTAAGAAGGCTTTGATAACCGCACCTATTGTTCAACCACCTAACTGGAACTTGCCCTTTGAAATCATGTGTGACGCTAGTGATTATGCTGTTGGTGCCGTTCTAGGACAAAGAGTTGACAAGAAGTTGAATGTCATTCACTACGCTAGTAAAACTCTAGACAGTGCCCAAAGAAAATATGCCACTACGGAGAAGGAATTTTTAGCAGTCGTGTTTGCATGTGAAAAATTCAGATCTTACATAGTTGACTCCAAAGTCACTATTCATTCTGATCATGCTGCTATTAAGTACCTTATGCATAAGAAGGACGCTAAGCCTCGGCTGATCAGATGGGTTCTCCTGCTACAGGAATTTGATTTGCACATTGTTGACCGAAAGGGTGCTGATAACCCTGTAGCAGATAACTTGTCCAGGCTAGAGAATGTCCTTGATGACCCACTACCTATTGATGACAGCTTTCCTGATGAGCAATTAAATGTCATCCGCACTTCACTTAGTGCACCGTGGTATGCCGATTATGCAAATTATATCGTAGCAAAATACATACCACCCAGTTTCACCTATCAACAAAAGAAGAAATTCTTCTTTGATTTGAGACACTACTTTTGGGATGATCCTCACCTTTATAAGGAAGGAGTAGATGGTGTTATTAGACGTTGTGTGCCTGAACATGAACAGGGACAGATCCTGCAGAAGTGTCATTCCGAAGCCTACGGAGGACACCATGCTGGAGATAGAACTGCCCATAAGGTATTGCAATCAGGTTTCTATTGGCCCACTCTCTTCAAGGATGCCCGTAAGTTTGTCTTGTCTTGTGACGAATGCCAAAGGATAGGGAACATCAGTAAGCGTCAAGAGATGCCTATGAACTATTCACTTGTCATTGAACCATTTGATGTCTGGGGCTTTGATTATATGGGACCCTTCCCGAGTTCCAATGGGTACACTCACATCTTAGTTGCTGTGGACTACGTTACTATGTGGGTAGAAGCTATCCCCACTAAAAATGCTGACCACCACACCTCTATTAAGATGCTTAAAGAAGTTATATTCCCAAGATTTGGAGTCCCTAGATACTTGATGACTGATGGCGGTTCACACTTCATTCATGGTGTTTTCCGCAAGATGCTAGCTAAGTATGATGTCAACCATAGAGTTGCATCTCCTTATCATCCTCAGTCTAGTGGTCAAGTGGAGTTGAGTAATAGGGAGATCAAGTTGATCCTACAAAAGACCGTCAATAGATCTTGAAAGAACTGGTCTAGCAAACTTGACGATGCACTATGGGCTTATAGGACTGCTTATAAGAATCCCATGGGCATGTCACCGTATAAAATGGTTTACGGTAAGGCCTGTCATTTACCTCTTGAGCTGGAACACAAAGCTTATTGGGCAATCAAAGAGCTCAACTTTGATTTCAAACTTGCCGATGAGAAGCGGTTGTTTGATATCTGCTCGTTGGATGAATGGAGAGCCCAAGCGTATGAGAATGCCAGGTTGTTCAAGGAAAAGGTTAAGAGATGGCACGAAAAATGGATACAGAAACGAGAGTTCAATGTAGGTGATTATGTCTTGCTATACAATTCTCGTTTGAGATTCTTTGCAGGCAAGCTTCTCTCTAAATGGGAAGGTCCCTATGTTGTCGAGGAAGTATATCGTTCCGGTGCCATCAAAATCAATAACACGGAAGGAAAATTTCCTAGAGTGGTAAATGGGCAAAGAATCAAGCATTACATCTCTGGTACTACCATAAATGTTGAAACCAATATCATCAATGTCATAACTCGAGAGGAGTACATAAGGGATGTTTATCAGCCTGTGTCAGACCTTGAAAACAAAGATGTATCTGTTTCGGCAAGAAATTGGACTCCGATGCTTTTCCAATAGGAAATTTCCTTAGTTTTGGAATTTTTGGAAAATTAGAAAAATAAAAGCAGTCCGGAGAGCAAACGAGGAAGCCACAAGGGCCCACACCGCCCCTACCCCCCTGGTGGCGGTGGGCAAGCTTGTGGGCACCTCGTGTGCCTCCCGGACTCCGTTTTCTTGCGGAGGACTCCTTCTGGCCCAGAAAAAATCAATATATAGTCTCCCGAAGGTTTTGATCTCCGTATCGCGTAGTTTTCCTGTGTTTTCGTTTCGAGCTTGTTTCTGCCGCAGATCTAGATCGTCATGACTTCCTCAAACGCTCCTAAGGACAAGATCTTAGAGAAGGTCATCAATCCCTACCTCACGGAAGTGCTGAAACACCCTCAATCTATCAAGATGAGCGAGGGGATGTTGCACATCCGTGATGTTGAGGGGCCTAAGAAGACCGGAAGCGTGGAGACGAGGCTCGAAGCAATGGAGCAACAAGTCTTCAAGTGCCAAGGGATGGTTGAACGTGGACTCAACGCCAACCACACGATGATCACGGAGTTCACTAGCAATCACTAGATGGATGCCATTGATATTGGGAAACACCTCTCCAAGCTTTACGATAGGGTTGACCAACTTCAGGGCCAGATCTATGACCTGCAGAATCAAAACTGTGAGTATGAGTACAGATTTAAATCAATAAGGTTGGCTGCAGATTTGAGGATTCCGACTACTCGTTCATCCTGCCATGATGGAGCACCTATGCCTTGGAATACGGAGGATCAGACTACTACAACAACACCACCATCATCACCACCAAAGGAAGACAACTAAGCATTGGTATGGGAAATTCCCTAGGCTTCTGCCAAGCTTGGGGGAGTTGCCCTGGTATCGTATCACCTTTATATCTTTTGCTTTTACCTTTGTTTTAGTTCTTTCCTTTTCAGTTTTTATTTCTTATTTTAGAGGAATAAGTCTTTAGTTTTTAGTTTGAGTCTTTTGCTTTTGTCTCTCACCCGATGTATTCGAGCTTATGAGCTATATAATGAAGAGTTTCTTAGTTAAGGGCTTTGCTTTGTGCCATGATCAATAGTATGAAAAGAACGATAGTATGAAGGATCATGAGACGATCTTATGGATAGTGATAACTTCACATATGACACGTATGATGATTGAAACTTGTTGAGAATAAATCAACACAGACCTCAATCATTGTTGCAATTAATAAGAAGTAATAAGGAAAGAGAGGTTCACATATAAATATATCATCTTAGACACTCTTTACAATTGTGAGCACTCACCAAACTATTACATGCCTAGGAGTAGATGTTGGACAAGGACGACGACATAATGAATTGTGTTTGCTTGGTTCTAAACAATGTTATATGATTAGAGATCCCTTAGCATGTGACGATTGCTTCCACCTCATATTAGCCAAAACTCCCGCACCAAGTAGAGATACTACTTGTGCATCCATAAACCCTCAAACCAGTTTTGCCATGAGAGTCCACCACACCTACCTATGGATTGAATAAGATCCTTCAAGTAAGTTGTCATCAGTGCAAGCAACAAAAATTTCTCTCTAATATGTATGATCTATTAATGTGTGGAAAATAAGCTTTGTACGAACCTGTGATGAAGAAGACATAAAAGCGACAGACTGCATAGTAAAGTTCTTTATCATAGGAGGCAAGTGACGTTCCTCCGCACTAAGAGGACACGCATCCAAACCTCAAAAGCGCATGACAACCTCTGCTTCCCTCTGCGAAGGGCCTATCTTGTACCTTTACTTTTTACCCTTGTAAGAGTCATGGTGATCATCACCAATTCCCTTTTTGCCTTCGTCTTGGCTACCATCACATGCTTGGGAAAGATCTATATTCATATATGAACTTGGAGTTGAGTACTCATGCTTTATTATTGTTGACTTTACCCTTGAGGTAAACTGTTGGGAGGCAAAACTATAAGTCCCTATCTTCCTCTGTGTCCAGCTGAAACTTTGACACCATGAGTACCACGTGAGTTGTAACAATTGTGGAAAACAAAAGAGATGATTGAGTATGTGGGTTTGCCTTACAAGCTCTTATTTGATTCTTTCTGATGTTGTGATAAATTGCAATTGCTTCAATGACTATGGACTATTGTTGGTTACTTCTCGGTTAAGTTTTTGCTTCATGCTTTGCTTTGTGAAGGAATTGTTACTTTCCCATAAGAATCTTTATGATATATTGCTGTTCTATGTGTGATCATGATGCCCTCATGTCCGTATTATGTTTTATCGACACCTTCGTCCCCAAACATGTGGACATGTTTATGGAACTTGGTTTTCGCTTGAGGACAAGCGAGGTTTAAGCTTGGGGGAGTTGATACGTCCATTTTGCATCATGCTTTCATGTTGATACTTATTGCTTTTTGGGCTGTTATATTACTTGTGGTACCATATTTATGCCTTTTCTCTCTTATTTTGCAAGGATTATGTGAAGAGGGAGAATTCAGGCAGCTGGAATTCTGGACTGGAAAAGGAGCAAATCCTAGTCCACTATTCTACACATCTCCAAATGCCATGAAAATTTACGTGGATTTTTTCTGGAATATATTAAAAATACTGGGCGAAAGAACTACCAGATGGGGGCCACCAGGGCCCCACAAGCCCCCACTCCACCACCACCCCCTGGTGGCGGTGGGCAAGCTTGTGGGCTGCCTGAAGGCCCACTAGCCCCCATCTTTTGCTATATGTTGCGTACTGACCTGGAAACAATCACACGGGAGCTTTTTCGTGGTTTCGCCGCTGCCACGGGGCAGAACTTGAGCAGATCCAATCTAGAGCTCCGGCAGGACGATCCTGCCGGGGAAATTTCCCTCCCGGAGGGGGGAATCCTCGCCATCGTCATCACCAACACTCCTCTCGTCGGAGGGGAGGCATCTTCATCAACACCTTCATCAGCACCATCTCCTCTCCAATCCCTAGTTCATCTCTTGTATCCAATCTCCGTCTCGCAACTTCGATTAGTACTTGTAAGGTTGCTAGTAGTGTTGATTACTCTTTGTAGTTGATGCTTGTTGGATTATTTCGTGGAACAGTTTATGTTCAGATCCTTGATGCTATTCATTACACATCTGGTCATGATTATGATTATGTCTTGTGAGTAGTTACTTTTGTTCCTGAGGACATGGGATAAGTCATGTTGATAATAGTCATGTGAATTTGATAGTCATTCGGTATTTTGATATGATGTATGTTGTTTTTCCTCTAGTGGTGTTATGTGAACGTCGACTACATAACACTTCACCATATTTGGGCCTAGAGGAAGGCATTGGGGAGTAGTAAGTAGATGATGGGCTGCTGGAGTGACAGAAGCTTAAACCCCAGTTTATGCGCTGCTTCGTGAGGGACTGATTTGGAACCACTAGTTTAATGCTATGGTTAGACTTTGTCTTAATTTTTCTTTTGTAGTTGCGGATGCTTGCGAGAGAGGTTAATCATAAGTGGGATGCTTGTCCAAGTAAGGGCAGTACCCATGCGTCGGTCCACCCACATATCAAACTATCAAAGTAACGAACGCGAATCATATGAACATGATGAAACTAGCATGACAGAAATTCTCGTGTGTCCTTGGGACCGTTTTTCCTCCTATAAGACTTTGTTCAGGCTTGTCCCTTGCTACAAAAGGGATTGGGCCACTTGCTGCACCGTTGCTACTACTTGTTACTTGTTACTCTTTGCTTGCTACGTTTCACCTCGCTACACAATCACTTGTTATCGCTACTTTCAGTGCTTGAAGTTATTACCTTGTTGAAATCCATTTATCAGAGCCTTCTGCTCCTCGTTGGGTTCGACACTCTTACTTATCGAAAGGACTTGTGGGTCATCATTGGTCTACTACCAAGGATGGTCCTGGCGACACCCAAAGTCATAATGGGGGTTGTACGGGAGCGCTGCAGCCACTGCTCAATAGCTGCCTCACGGACACGAGCAACCTTTGCCTCCCTCTCATACTCCTGTGCCTCTCCTCTGGTTATGTAATATCTCCGTTTTACCTGAAAGTCAAAGAAGGCAGGAGCAGGAAGGGTAATATGGAAAACACGCTGTTGGTTAAATATCAGACGGTATAGGAGGGATTCATCATCCCTCTCAAGGAACTGGTAGCGTGTCAAAGTGACGCGGTCAAGGAAAGCTGTATGGAGGGGGGGATCTCCTTCGCGGAAGGGTACTCCAAGAAAATTTGCTATGCGAGTGGCATAGATCCCACCAAATAAATCCCCTTCATTTGCATTATTATTCAGCCTCCTTGCTATAATAGCTCCCATGTTGAAACTTTTATCACCCGTTACTGCGCTCTTAAGGATACTAAGGTCGGGTGTGCACAGGTGACAATGCTCAATCTTGCCATTAATGCATCTGCCTATGAAGAGGGCAAAATAATGCAGGGCAAGAAAATGAATGCTCCCCATGGTGGCGTGCGTAATATCTCTAGTTTCTCCAACAGTTATACCAGAGAAAAAATCTCTAACCAAAGATTTAGGAGGATCGTTGAGACTACCCCAAATAGGTATCTTGCAAATCCTATTGAAATCCTCTAAATCCATGGTATACGATTTGTCATAGAGATCAAACAGTACAAATGTATCACGGCCAACTGAAAATTTGAATCTACGAACAAAAGAGGCAGTGAGAGCAACATATTGTTCACATTTATCGAAGATGAATTCTTCGAGTCCGACGTTGTGAACAAGTGCATCAAACTCATCTTTGAAACCTGCCTCAATCATAAATTCATCAGAAGGCCATTCACATGGTTGTACCTGCGCTTCCCTTGGTTGGTAAGGATCGGGCTCCCGAATCGCAAGACGGGGACCTCTCTTGCTTGAGGAACCACCATGATAGTTTCTCCTGAACATCTTCCTTTTCTGAAATTTTCAGTGACCCAAAGGAAAAGTGAACAAGGCTCAACTAAACTCGTAGCAAATACTCCCACAAGTGTCTAGAGGCCATATTACGCATCAAAGCTACTTGGGACCAGCTAAAATTAGCATGCAAAGCTCAAGAACATGGTCACCAAGGCAGCAAAAATACGCGAAGTATAAGGCACTAGAGCAAAAACTAGTTCGACCAATGGAGGAGTCACTTACCAAGGAGTAATTTCCCCAAAACAGTTCAGAGAATGGTGCTTTGAGCAAGGAGATCGAAAATCCCAACAAGAGGACCAAGAACAAGGGTTTGAGCTGCGAAACGATTTTTTCTAGAGGTAGGAGAACCAGATGAGAGCAAGAATGAGTGGAGGGGGTGCACGTGGGCCCCACAAGCCAGGTAGGCGCGGCCAGGGGGGTGCCCCCGCCTCCAGGGCTTGTGGCCCACTGGTGCAGCCCCCAGACTAGCTCTTCGTCCCAGTATTTTTCAAAAATTCTAGAAAAAATCATACTTGATTTTCAGGATGTTCGGAGAACTTCTATTTTCGGGGTACTATTCCACGGGACGGTAAAATAGAAAACAGGGAAAACTAACCTAAATCTATCATTTTTCTTCTAAGCAACCTAAAGTGAAAGCTTGGAGCAGAGGTTTGTGACTCCTCGATTCATCCATCTCCTGGTCATCGAAAGAAATCCGTCAATAAGGATGATCAAGTCTCCTCGACAAACCTTTTCGAATCGCAAAAGAGAACGGAGAATTTTCGAATAGTCACCAGGTCACCTCAATGGGGTTGTGTATCTCCCCAACAAGAAAATCATACTTCACCTTAACAGGAGGAATAGGGCATTCAAAGCTCCCAATAAGAATCGATGAAGTTTTTTCGATAGCATTGATGCAATGTACTCGATATTGTTTCTTCGGAAAGTGCACCGTATGCTCATTACCGTTCACATGGAAAGTGAAATTGCCTTTGTTGCAATCAATAACAGACCATGCAGTGTTTAAAAAGGGTCTTCCAAGAATGACCGCCATGGCATCGTTCTCGAGAATATCGAGAATAACAAAGTCTGTTAAAATAGTGGTGTTAGCAACCACAACAGGCACATCCTCGCAAATGCCGATAGGGAAAGAAGTTGATTTGTCGGCCATTTGCAGAGAGATTTTAGTGGCTTTCAACTTATCCAGTTCAAGCCTACGATAAATGTTGGAAATATGCCCTAGAGGCAATAATAAATTAGTTATTATTATATTTCTTAGTTCATGATAATCGTTTATTATCCATGCTATAATTGTATTGATTGGAAACACAATACTTGTGTGGATACATAGACAAAACACTGTCCCTAGTAAGCCTCTAGTTGACTAGCTCGTTGATCAAAGATGGTCAAGGTTTCCTGGCCATAGGCAAGTGTTGTCACTTGATAACGGGATCGCATCATTAGGAGAATCATGTGATGGACTAGACCCAAACTAATAGACGTAGCATGTTGATCGTGTCATTTTGTTGCTACTGTTTTCTGCGTGTCAAGTATTTGTTCCTATGACCATGAGATCATATAACTCACGGACACCGGAGGAATGCTTTGTGTGTATCAAACGTCGCAACGTAACTGGGTGACTATAAAGATGCTCTACAGGTATCTCCGAAGGTGTTCGTTGAGTTAGTATAGATCGAGACTGGGATTTGTCACTCCGTGTGACGGAGAGGTATCTCGGGGCCCACTCGGTAATACAACATCACACACAAGCCTTGCAAGCAATGTGACTTAGTGTAAGTTGCGGGATCTTGTATTACGGAACGAGTAAAGAGACTTGCCGGTAAACGAGATTGAAATAGGTATGCGGATACTGACGATCGAATCTCGGGCAAGTAACATACCGAAGGACAAAGGGAATGACATACGGGATTATATGAATCCTTGGCACTGAGGTTCAAACGATAATATCTTCGTAGAATATGTAGGATCCAATATGGGCATCCAGGTCCCGCTATTGGATATTGACCGAGGAGTCACTCGGGTCATGTCTACATAGTTCTCGAACCCGCAGGGTCTGCACACTTAAGGTTCGACGATGTTTTATGCGTATTTGAGTTATATGGTTGGTTACCGAATGTTGTTCGGACTCCCGGATGAGATCACGGACGTCACGAGGGTTTCCGGAATGGTCCGGAAACGAAGATTGATATATAGGATGACCTCATTTGGTTACCGGAAGGTTTTCGTGCATTACCGGAAAAGTTTCGGGCTCATCGGTAGTGTACCGGGAGTGCCGGGAGGGGTGCCGGGGACCATCGGGAGGGGTGTCACGCCCCAAGGGGTCTCATGGGCTATGGGAAGAGATAAACCAGCCCCTAGTGGGCTGGAATAAGTTCCCACTAAGGCCCATAAGGTTTGAGAAGGAAAAAACACAAGGTGGAAAGAGTTTCCAAGTGGGAAGGTGGAATCCTACTCCAAGTAGGATTGGAGTAGGACTCCTCCACCTCCAATTTCGGCCAAACCTTTAGGTTTTGAGGCTGCCTCCTCCCCTCCCTCCCACCTATATATACGGAGGTTTTAGGGCTGATTTGAGACGACTTTTCCACGGCAGCCCGACCACATACCTCCACGGTTTTTCCTCTAGATCGCGTTTCTGCGGAGCTCGGGCGGAGCCCTGCTGAGACAAGGTCATCACCAACCTCCGGAGCGCCGTCACGCTGCCGGAGAACTCTTCTACCTCTCCGTCTCTCTTGCTGGATCAAGAAGGCCGAGATCATCGTCGAGCTGTACGTGTGCTGAACGCGGAGGTGCCGTCCGTTCGGTACTAGATCGTGGGACTGATCGCGGGACGGTTCGCGGGGCGGATCGAGGGACGTGAGGATGTTCCACTACATCAACCGCGTTCACTAACGCTTCTGCTGTGCGATCTACAAGGGTACGTAGATCGGAAATCCCCTCTCGTAGATGGACATCACCATGATAGGTCTTCGTGCGCGTAGGAAAATTTTTGTTTCCCATGCGACGTTCCCCAACAGTGGCATCATGAGCTAGGTTCATGCGTAGATGTCTTCTCGAGTAGAACACAAAAGTTTTTGTGGGCGGTGATGTGCGTTTTTCTGCCCTCCTTAGTCTTTTCTTGATTCCGCGGTATTGTTGGATTGAAGCGGCTTGGACCGACATTACTCGTACGCTTACGAGAGACTGGTTTCATCGCTACGAGTAACCCCCTTTGCTCAAAGATGACTGGCAAGTGATGGTTTCTCCAACTTTAGTTGAATCGGATTTGACCGAGGAGGTCCTTGGATGAGGTTAAATAGCAATTCATATATCTCCGTTGTGGTGTTTGCGTAAGTAAGATGCGATCCTACTAGATACCCTTGGTCACCACGTAAAACATGCAACAACAAAATTAGAGGACGTCTAACTTGTTTTTGCAGGGTATGATTGTGATGTGATATGGCCAATGATGTGATGTGATATATTGGATGTATGAGATGATCATGTTGTAATAGAAATATCGACTTGCACGTCGATGGTACGGCAACCGGCAGGAGCCATAGGGTTGTCTTTATACTAACATATGTGCTTGCAGATGCGTTTACTATTTTGCTAGGATGTAGCTTTAGTAGTAATAGCATAAGTAGCACGACAACCCCGATGGCAACACGTTGATGGATGATCATGGTGTGGCGCCGGTGACAAGAAGATCGTGCCGGTGCTTTGGTGATGGAGATCAAGAAGCACGTGATGATGGCCATATCATGTCACTTATGAATTGCATGTGATGTTAATCCTTTTATGCACCTTGGTTTGCTTAGAACGACGGTAGCATTATGAGGTGATCTCTCACTAAAATTTCAAGACGAAATTGTGTTCTCCCCGACAGTGCACCGTTGCGACAGTTCTTCGTTTCGAGACACCACGTGATGATCGGGTGTGATAGACTCAACGTTCACATACAACGGGTGCAAAACAGTTGCACACGCAGAACACTCGGGTTAAGCTTGACGAGCCTAGCATGTGCAGACATGGCCTCGGAACACATGAGACCGAAAGGTCGAGCATGAATCGTATAGTTGATATGATTAGCATAGGGATGCTTACCACTGAAACTATTCTCGACTCACGTGATGATCGGACTTGAGATAGTGGATTTGGATCATGTACCACTCAAATGACTAGAGAGATGTACTTTTTGAGTGGGAGTTCTTAAGTAATATGATTAATTGAACTAATTGTCATGAACATAGTCTAATGGTCTTTGCGAATTACGATGTAGCTTGCGCTATAGCTCTACTGTTTTTTTTATGTTCCTAGAGAAAATTTAGTTGAAAATTGATAGTAGCAAACTTTGCAGACTGAGTCTGTAAAACCGAGGATTGTCCTCGTTGCTGCGCAGAAGGCTTATGTCCTTAATGCACCACTCGGTGTGCTGCACCTCGAGCGTCGTCTGTGGATGCAGTGAACATCCGACATACACGTTTCTGATGACTACACGATAGTTCAGTGCAAAGTACTTAATGGCTTAGAAGCAAGGCACCGAAAACGTTTTAAAACGTCACGGAACATAAGTGATGTTCTAAAGAGATGAAATTGTGATTTCATGCATGTGCCCTTGTTAAAAAGGTACGAGACCTCCAACAAGATTCTTTGACCACAAAGTAAAGGAGAAAAGCTCAATCGTTGAGCGTGTGCTCAGATTGTCTGAGTGCAACAATCACTTGAATCAAGTGGGAGCTAATCTTCCAGATGAGATAGTGATGGTTCTCCAAAAATCACTGCCACCAAGCTTTGAGAGCTTCGTGATGAACTATAACATATCAAGGATAGATACAATGATCCTTGAGCGATTCGCGACGTTTGACACTGCGAAAGTAGAAATCAAGAAGGAGCATCAATAGTTGATGGTTTGGAAAACCACTAAGTTTCAAGAAAGGCGAGGGCTAGAAGGGATACTTCGTGAAACGGCAACACAGTTGCTGTGCTAATGAAGAGACCCAAGATTAAACCCAAACCCGAGACTAAGTGCTTCTGTAATAAGGGGAACAGTCACTGAGGCGGAGCAACTCTAGATACTTGGGAGATAAGAAGGCTGGCAAAAGTCAAGAGAAGTATATTTGATATACATAATGTTGATGTGTACTTTACTAGTACTCCTAGTAGCACGAGGGTATTGGATACCGGTTCGGTTGCTAAGTGATTAGTAACGCGAAATGAAAGCTACGGCATAAGCGGAGACTAGCTAAAGGCGAGGTGACGATACGTGTTGGAAGTGTTTCCAAGGTTGATATGATCAAACGTCACACGCCCTCCTCTACCATCGGGATTGGTGTTGGACCTAAATAATTGTTATTTGGTGCTTGCGTCAAGCATGAACATGATTGGATCGTGTTTATTGCAATACGATCATTCATTCAAAGAGAATAATGGTTACTCTATTTGCTTGAATAATCACCTTCAATGGTTTATTGAATCTCGATTGTAGTGTTACACATTGGTGCCAAAAGATACGAGTTAAATGATGATAGTACCACTTACTTGTGGCACTGCCGCTTGAGTCATGTTAATATATAAATTGCATGAAGAGGCTCCATGCTGATGGATCTTTACTCACCTGATTTCGAATCACTAGTGACATGCAAATCATACCACATGAGCAAGGCCTTGTTTTCATTGAGATGAAACAAGATAGTAACTTGTTGGAAGTGATACATTTTGATGTATGCAGTCCAGTGAGTGCTGAGGCACGCAGTGGATATCATTATGTTCTTACTTCACTGACGACTTGAGTAGATACAGGAGTATTTACTTAATGAATCACAAGTCTGAAATATTGAAAAGTTCAATTCTGTTTCAGAGTGAAGTTCGTCGTAACAAGAGGATAAACTGTCTACGATATGATCATAGAAATGAATATCTGAGTTACGAGTTTTTGGTACACAGTTAAGACAATGTGGAAATTGTTTCACAGTTCATGCCACCTGGAACATCATGGTGTGATGATGTGTCTGAACGTCATAGCCACGCACTATTTGGTATGGTGCATGCTGTGATGTCTCTTATCGAATTACCACTATCGTTTATGGGTTATGCATTAGAGACAACCACATTCACTTTAAATAGGGCACCGCGTATTTCCGTTGAGATGACACAGTATAGACTGAGGTTTAGAGAAATCTAAACTGTCGTTTCTTGGAAGTTTGGGGTTTCGACACTTATGTGAAAAAGTTTCAGTCTGATAAACTCGAACCCAAAGCGGATAAATGCATCTTCATGGGATATCCAAAACAGTTGGGTACATCTCCTATCTCAGATCCGAAAGCAAAGTGTTTGTTTCTAGAAACGGATCCTTTCTCGAGGAAAGGTTTCTCTCGAAAGAATTGAGTGGGAGAGTGGTAGAACTTGATGAGGTTATTGAACCATCACTTCCACCAGTGTGTAGCAGGGCGCAGGAGGTTGTTCCTGTGGCGCCTACACCAATTGAAGTGGAAGCTGATGATGGTGATCATCGAGCATCAGATCAAGTTACTACAAGCCTCGTAGGTTGACAAGGTCGCGTACTACTATAGAGTGGTACGGTAACCCTGTCTTGGAGGTCATGTTGTTGAGCAACAGTGAACCTACGAGTTATGGAGAAAGCGATGGTGGGCCCAGATTCCGACAAATGGCTGGAAGCCATGAAATCCGAGAGAGGATCCATGTATGAAAACAAAGTGTAGACTTTGGAAGAACTACTTGATGGTCAGAAGACTATTGAGTAAAGAAGGTTTTGTCGATCCTAAAGATACTAGCAAGTATGCAAGCTCCAGCGATCCTTCAATGGACTGGTGCAAGCATCTCGGAGTTGGAATATATATACTTTGATGAGATGATCAAAGATTTTGGGTCTGTACAAGGTTTATGAGAAACTTGTATTTCCAAAGAAGTGAGTGGGAGCACTATAGAATTTCTGATAAGTATATGTGGTTGACATATTGTGGATCAGAAGTAATGTAGAATTTCTGTAAAACATACAAGGTTGTTTGAAAGGAGTTTTCAAAGGAATACCTGGATTGAGCTACTTGAACGTTGAGCATCAAAGATCTATGGAGATAGATCGAAAGCGCTTAATGGAAGTTTCAACAAGATGCATGCCTTGACAAGTTTTTGAAGAAGTTCAAAATAGATCAGCAAAGAAGGAGTTCTTGGTTGCGTTGTGAGGTGTGAATTTGAGTAAGACTCAAAACCCGACCCCGGCAGAATAGAGAATAGACGAAGGTCATCTTCTATGCCTTAGCCGTAGAATCTAAAGTATGCCATGCTGTGTACCGCACCTGAAGTGTGCCTTGACTCAAAGTATGTTGAGAGGTACAGAGAGTGATCCATGATTGAATCACTAGCAGCGGTCGAAATTTATCCTTAGTAACTAATGGACTAAGGAATTTTTCTCGATTATGGAGGTGGTTAAAGAGTTTGTCGTAAAGGGTTACGTCAATGCAAGCTTTGACACTAATCCGGATAACTATGAGTAGTGAAACGGATTCGTATAGTAGAGTAGATATTTGGAGCATTTCCGAATAGCACGTAGTAGCAGCATCTATAAGATGACATAAAGATTTGTAAAGAACGCACGAATCTGAAAGTTTCAGAACCGTTGACTAAAACCTCTCTCACGAGCAAGACGTGATCAGACCCCATAACTATATGGGTGTTGGATTCGTTGGAATCACATGGTGATGTGAACTAGATTATTGACTCTAGTGCAAGTGGGAGACTGTTGGAAATATGCCCTAGAGGCAATAATAAATTAGTTATTATTATATTTCTTAGTTCATGATAATCGTTTATTATCCATGCTATAATTGTATTGATTGGAAACACAATACTTGTGTGGATACATAGACAAAACACTGTCCCTAGTAAGCCTCTAGTTGACTAGCTCGTTGATCAAAGATGGTCAAGGTTTCCTGGCCATAGGCAAGTGTTGTCACTTGATAACGGGATCACATCATTAGGAGAATCATGTGATGGACTAGACCCAAACTAATAGACGTAGCATGTTGATCGTGTCATTTTGTTGCTACTGTTTTCTGCGTGTCAAGTATTTGTTCCTATGACCATGAGATCATATAACTCACGGACACCGGAGGAATGCTTTGTGTGTATCAAACGTCGCAACGTAACTGGGTGACTATAAAGATGCTCTACAGGTATCTCCGAAGGTGTTCGTTGAGTTAGTATAGATCGAGACTGGGATTTGTCACTCCGTGTGACGGAGAGGTATCTCAGGGCCCACTCGGTAATACAACATCACACACAAGCCTTGCAAGCAATGTGACTTAGTGTAAGTTGCGGGATCTTGTATTACGGAACGAGTAAAGAGACTTGCCGGTAAACGAGATTGAAATAGGTATGCGGATACTGACGATCGAATCTCGGGCAAGTAACATACCGAAGGACAAAGGGAATGACATACGGGATTATATGAATCCTTGGCACTGAGATTCAAACGATAAGATCTTCGTAGAATATGTAGGATCCAATATGGGCATCCAGGTCCCGCTATTGGATATTGACCGAGGAGTCACTCGGGTCATGTCTACATAGTTCTCGAACCCGCAGGGTCTGCACACTTAAGGTTCGACGATGTTTTATGCGTATTTGAGTTATATGGTTGGTTACCGAATGTTGTTCGGACTCCCGGATGAGATCACGGACGTCACGAGGGTTTCCGGAATGGTCCGGAAACGAAGATTGATATATAGGATGACCTCATTTGGTTACCGGAAGGTTTTCGTGCATTACCGGAAAAGTTTCGGGCTCATCGGTAGTGTACCGGGAGTGCCGGGAGGGGTGCCGGGGACCATCGGGAGGGGTGTCACGCCCCAAGGGGTCTCATGGGCTATGGGAAGAGATAAACCAGCCCCTAGTGGGCTGGAATAAGTTCCCACTAAGGCCCATAAGGTTTGAGAAGGAAAAAACACAAGGTGGAAGAGTTTCCAAGTGGGAAGGTGGAATCCTACTCCAAGTAGGATTGGAGTAGGACTCCTCCACCTCCAATTTCGGCCAAACCTTTAGGTTTTGAGGCTGCCTCCTCCCCTCCCTCCCACCTATATATACGGAGGTTTTAGGGCTGATTTGAGACGACTTTTCCACGGCAGCCCGACCACATACCTCCACGGTTTTTCCTCTAGATCGCGTTTCTGCGGAGCTCGGGCGGAGCCCTGCTGAGACAAGGTCATCACCAACCTCCGGAGCGCCGTCACGCTGCCGGAGAACTCTTCTACCTCTCCGTCTCTCTTGCTGGATCAAGAAGGCCGAGATCATCGTCGAGCTGTACGTGTGCTGAACGCGGAGGTGCCGTCCGTTCGGTACTAGATCGTGGGACTGATCGCGGGACGGTTCGCGGGGCGGATCGAGGGACGTGAGGACGTTCCACTACATCAACCGCGTTCACTAACGCTTCTGCTGTGCGATGTACAAGGGTACGTAGATCGGAAATCCCCTCTCGTAGATGGACATCACCATGATAGGTCTTCGTGCGCGTAGGAAATTTTTTGTTTCCCATGCGACGTTCCCCAACAATAAAGAGAGAGAGGCATAACACTAACACTGGCTCCAAGGTCGCATAAAGCAGTTCTAACGTAGTTTCCTTTAATGGACCTTGGAATAGTGGGCACACCGGGATCACCTAGTTTCTTGGGAGTTCCACCCTTGAAGGTATAGTTAGCAAGCATGGTGGAAATCTCAACCTCAGGTATCCTCCTCTTATTAGTCACAATATCCTTCATGTACTTAGCATATGGAGACATTTTGAGCATATCTGTCAAACGCATTTGCAGAAAGACAGGTCTAATCATTTCAACAAATCGCTCAAAATCCTCATCATCCATTTTCTTGGATGGTTTGGGGGGAAAGGGCATGGGTTTCTGAACCCATGGTTCCCTTTCTTTACCATGCTTCCTAGCAGCGAAGTCATTCTTATCGTATCTTCTAGTCTTAGGTTGTGGGTTATCATGATCAACAGGTTCAATCTCCACATCCTTATCATTGCTAGGTTGAGCATCATCATGAACATCACTATTGATATTATCATTAAGCTCATGTTCATCACCATATTGTGTTTCAGCATCAGAGGCACAGACATTGTTTGGACTCTCGGGTGTAGCAGCAACAGTGTTGCTAGCGTTCAAATCCTTATCATCTTTCTTCTTCTTTCTAGGATGACTAGGTGTATCAGTGCTAACTCCTTGAGAATCCTGTTCAATTCTCTTCGGATGACCCTCAAGATACAAAGGTTCCTGGGTCATTCTACCGCCTCTAGTGATGACTCTAACGGAATTGTCATTCAACTCATTGAGCAAGTCATTCTGAGCTTTAAGTACTTGTTCTACCTGAGTAGTAACCATATAGGCATGTTTACTCAGAAGCTTAAGATCATTGACATCTCTGTCCACACAAGCACTTAAATGACTAAGCATACGAGCATTCTGTTCCAATTGTCTGCTAACATAATCATTGATGCTCTGTTGTTTGGCAACAAAGTTATCAAACTCATCCCGGCATAGGCTAGCATGTTTATCAAAAGGAATATCACTCTCATCAAACCTATGCAGAGAATTTACTTCTACTACCTGTATCGGGTTATCAAGACCGTGGATCTCTTTGATAGGTGGTAGATTTTTGACATCTTCAGATTTAATGCCTTTCTCTCGCATAGATTTCTTAGCTTCTTGCATATCTTTAGGACTGAGGAATAGAATACCTCTTTTCTTCGGAGTTGTCATAGGAGGTGGTTCGGGAATAGTCCAAGCATTCTAATTACACAAGATGTTATTCAATAGGATCTCAGCTTGTTCTATGGTTCGTTCCCTAAAAAAAACCAACACAACTATCTGGATGGTCTTTGGAAGCATCGGTAAGTCCATTATAGAAGATATCAAGTATTTCATTCTTCTCAAGAGGGTGATCAGGCAAAGCATTCAGTAGCTCGATGAGCCTACCCCAAGCTTGTGGGAGACTCTGTTCTTCAGCTTGAGCAAAGTTGTATATTTCCTACAAGGCAGCTTGCTTCTTATGGGCAGGGAAATATTTTTCAGAGAAGTAGTAGACCATATCCTGGGGACTACGCACACACCCAGGAGCAAGAGAAGTGAACCAAGTCTTAGCTTCATCCTTTTGCGATAAAGGAAACAACTTGAGGATATAGTAGTGGCGGATCTTTTCCTCACTAGTGAATAGGTTGGCTACATCGTGCAGTTTGGTAAGATGGGCTACAACCATTTCAGACTCATAACCGTGAAAAGGATCAGATTCGACCAGAGTGATCAACTCAGGGTCTACAGAGAATTCATAATCCTTATCGGTCACAAAGATAGGCGAAATAGCAAACTTCGGGTCGTATTTTATCCTAGCGTTCAGAGATTTTTCTTTCCATTTGCGCAGTAATTTCTCAACATCATAGCTATCCTGACACGTAAGAAAATCCTCAGCTATCTCTCCCTCCATAACATAACGTTCAGGCATATCAGGCAATTCAGCAGGTTCTACTTCAATAGTATCAGCAGATTCAGAAGTATCATCATATCTAGCAGCAACTCTAGCAATTTGTGCATCAAGGAATGCACCTAGTGGCAAAGCAGTATCAAGCATAGCATCATCAGGCAAAGTAGTATCAAGCATAGCATCATCATAAGCATCATGGGTAGCAGAAGTAGCATCATCAAGCACGGGCGACATATCAAGATTTCTAGCAGGAGGTGATGTCGCAAACTTACTCATAACTGAAGGTGAATCAAGTGCAGGGCTAGATGGCAGTTCCTTACCTGTCCTCGTAGTGGAAGGCAAGACTTTACTTCTTGGATCTATCGGATTCCTCATAGTGACCAGCAGACGTAAATCCCAAGTGACTCAAAGAATATAGGTGTGCTTCCCCGGCAACGACGCCAGAAAAAGGTCTTGATAACCCACAAATATATGGGATCGCAACAGTTTTCGAGGGTAGAATATTCAACCCAAATTTATTGATTCGACTCAAGGGGAAGCGAAAGAATATTCTCAAGTATTAGCAGTTGAGTTGTCAATTCAACCACACCTGAAAGATTTAGTGTCCGCAGCAAAGTATCAGTAGCAAAGTAGTATGATAGCAGAAGTAGCAACAATAACCAGTAGCAGCAAAGTAACAGCAGTAGCAACAGAGTAACAGTAGTAGCAGCAACAGTAATAGCGACAAAGTAACGTAGCAAGGACCAGTAGTAAAAGACTCGTAGGCCTTGGATCGGTGATGGATAATTATGCCGGATGCGATTCATCATGCAACAGTTATAACACGGAGAGATAAGTAACTAGCTCCACTTCGTCAATCTAATGTAGGCATGTATTCCGTATGTAGTCATACGTGCTTAGGGAAAAGAACTTGCATGACATCTATTGTCCATCCCTCCCGTGGCAGCGGGGTCCTAATGGAAACTACGGGATATTAAGGTTCTCCTTTTAATAAAGAACCGGATCAACGCATTAACACTTGGTGAATACATGAACTCCTCATACTATGGTCATCTCCGGGAGTGGTTCCGGCTATTGTCACTCCGCGGTTCCCGGGTCATAACACATAGTAGGTGACTACAACTTGCAAGATAGGATCTAAAACACACATATATTGGCGACAACAAAATAGGTTCAGATCTGAAATCATGGCACTCGGGACCTAGTGACAAGCATTAAGCATGGCAAAGTAGTAGCAACATCAATCTCAGAACATAGTGGATACTAGGGATCAATCCCCGTCAAAACTAACTCGATTACATGATAGATCTCATCCAACTCATCACCGTCCAGCAAGCCAACAATGAGATTACTCACGAACGGTGAAGAGCATCATGGAATTGGCAATGAAGGAAGTTTGATGATGACGATGGCGACGATTTCCCGTCTTCGGAGCCCAAAATGGACTCCAGATCTGTCCTCCAGATGAAGAACAGGAGGTGGCGGCGCCTCCGTATCGTATAACGTGATGAATCCTTCTCCTTGATTTTTTTCCGGATGAAACGGACTATATAGAGCTGGATTGAGAGGCGGTGGAGCTTTGTGGGCCCCTCAAGCCTGCCAGGCGCAGCCAGGGGGCCCGCGCCTGGTGGGCTTGCGGGCTCACAGCTCCACTCCCTTCGCTGATTCTTGCGCCAGTATTTTTCATTAATTCCAGAAAAATTCTCCATAAATTTTTAGGTCATTCTGAGAACTTTTATTTCTGCGCAAAAACAACACCATGGCAATTCTGCTGAAAACAGCGTTAGTCCGGGTTAGTTCCATTCAAATCATGCAAATTAGAGTCCAAAACAAGGGCAAAAGAGTTCGGAAAAGTAGATACAATGGAGACGTATCACCTCTCCATCATACGGAGTGACAAATCCTAGTCTCGATTCACACCAAGCCAACAGACACCTTTGGAGATACCTGTAGAGCACCTTTATAGTCACCTAGTTACATTGTGATGTTTGATACACACAAGTCATTCCTCCGGTGCCTGGGAGTTGCATGATCTCATGGTCATAGAAACAGATACTTGACATGTAGAAAATAGTAGCAATAAACTGACAAGATCACATGCTACATTCATAGTTTGGGTCATGTCCATCACTTCATTCTCATAATGATGTGATCCCATTATCAAATGATAACTCATCTCTATGGCCAGGAAACCTTGACCATGTTTGATCAACAAGCTAGTCCTTAGAGCCTCACTAGGGACAGTGTGTTGTCTATGTACCCACACATGTATTTGAGTTTCCAATTAGTACAATTATAGCATGGATAATAACTGATTATCATGAACTAGAAAATATAATAATAACTTATTTATTATTTCCTCTAGGGCATATTTCCAACAGTCTCCCACTTGCGCTAGAGTCAATAATCTAGTTCACATCACTATGTGATTCACACCCAATAAGTTCCCGGGTTTATCATCTTTTGCTTGTGAGATTTGTTTTAGTTAACGGGTCTGAACCTTTCAGATCTGTGTGTGCTTTACAAATCTCTATGTCTTATATAGATGCTGCTACCATGCTCCATTTGGAATTATTACAAAGGATTGTTCCATTATATGAATCCAGTCTGCTACTCAGAGTCATCCGGAGTGGTGTCAAAGCTTGCATAGATGTAACCCTTTACGACAAACTCTTTTATCACCTCCATAATCGGGAAACATTTCCTTTTTCCTCAAGTTACTAAGGATAATTTTGACCGCTATCCAGTAATTCATTCCTAGATCACTCTTGTACCCCTTGATAGATTCATGGCAAGGCACCCATGAGATGTTGTACACAACATAGCATACTATAGATCCTACGGCTAAGGCATAGGGGACGACCATCGTCCTTCTCTTTCTTCTGCCGTGGTACAACTTTGAGTCTTACTAAAATTCACACCTTACAACACAATCAAGAACTCTTTCTTTGACCGATCTATTTTGAACTCCTTCAAAAACTTGTCAAGGTATGTTATTCATTGAAAGTTTTATCAAGCCTCTATCTCTATTGATCTTGATGCTCAAAGTTCAAGCAGCTTAATCCAGGTTTTCCTTTGAAAGACAACCCTATATGCTTTACAGAAATCCTACATCATTTCCGATCAACAATATGTCAATGACATATACTTACTGGAAATTCTATAGTGCTCCCACTCAATTTCTTGGAAATAAAAGTTTCTCATAAACTTTGTATAAAGAATTTTTGATCATCACATGAAAGTGTATATTCCAACTCCGAGATGCTTGCTCTAGTCCATGGAAGGATCGCCGGAGCTTGCATACTTGTTAGCATCCTTAGGATCGGCAAAACCTTCTGGTTGTATCACATACAACCTTTCCTCAAGGAAACCGCCGAGGAAACAATGTTTTGACATCCATCTGCAAGATTTCATAATTGAAAAATACAGCAGTTTCTTACATAATTCAGACAGACTTTAGCATCGCTACGGGTGAGAAAGTATCATTGTAGTCAACTCCTTGAACTTGTCGGAAACCTCTTTGCGACAAGCCGACCTTTATAAATGGTGGCATTCACCATCGCCAGCTGTCTTCCCTTTTAAATATCCATTTGTACTCAATAGCCTTACGACCATCAAGTAGTTCTTCCAAAGTCCATACTTTGTTTTCGAACATGGATCCAATCTCGGATTTCATGGCCTCCCGCCATTTTTTGCAACCCGGGCCCACCATCGCTTCTCCATAGCTTGTAGGTTCGTTTTTGTCCAACAACATGACCTCCAAGACAGGATTACCGTACCGCTCTGGAGCAGTACGTGTCCTTGTTGACCTACGAGGTTTAGTAGTAAGTAGATTCGAAGCTTCATGATCACCATCATCAACTACCACTTCAACTAATGTAGACGCCACAGCAACAACTTCCTGCGCCCTTCTACTCACTTGTTGAAATGACGGTTGAAAAACCTCATCCAGTTCCACCATCCTCCCACTCAATTCTTTCGAGAGAAACTCTTTCTATAGAAAGGACCCGTTTTAGCAACAAACACTTTGCCTTTCGGATCTGATATAGGAGGAATAGCCAACTGTTTTGGGTATCCTATGAAGATGCATTTATCCGCTTTGGGTTGACCTTATCAGGCTAAATCATTTTGACATAAGCATCATAGCCCCAAACTTTAAGAAATGATAGCTTAGGTTTCTCCAAACCATAGTTCATACGTTGTCATCTCAACCGAATTAAATGGTGCCCTATTTAAAGTGAATGTTATTGTCTCCAATGCCTAACCCCAAAACGATAGTGGTAATTCAATAAGAGGCATCATAGCATGCACCATATCCAACAGGAGACAGCTACGATGTTCAGACATGCCATGACACTATGGTGTTCCAGGTGGCATGAGTTTTGAAATAGTTTCTGCAATGTCTTAAATGTATGCCAAACTCGCAACTCAGATATTCAGCTCCACAATCACATCGTAGACATATTATCCTCTTGTCACGATGATCTTCAACTTCACTCTAAATTGCTTGAACTTTTAAATATTTCAGACTTGTGATTCATCAAGAAAATACACCTGTATCTAATCAAATAATCAGTGAAGTAAGAATATAATGATATCCACTACGTGCTTCAGCACTCATTGGACTCCATACATCAAAATGTATTATTTCCAACAAGTGACTTGCTCGTTCCATCTCACATCAAAACGAGGCCTTCAGTCATCTTGCTCATGAGGCATGATTTGCATGTCTCAAGTGATTCAAAATCATGTGAGTCCAAAAGATCCATATCCATGGAGTTTCTTCATGCGTTTACACCAATAGACATGTCTCGCATGTCTCAAACGATTCAAAAATGAGTGAGTCCAAAGACCAATCAGCATGGAGCTTCTTCATGCGTTTTATACCAATATGACTTAAGTGGCAGTGCCACAAGTAAGTGGTACTATCACTACTACTTTTGGCATCAATATTATGAACATGTGTATCACTACGTTCGAGATTCAATAAACCATTCATATTAGGTGCATGACCATTGAAGGTATTATTCTAGTAAACAGAGTAACAATTATCCTATTTAAATGAATAATCATATTGCCGTAAACACGAACCAATCATGTTCATGCTAAACGCAAACACCAAACAACATTTAGGTTTAACACTAATCCCAAAGGTATTGGGAGCGTGCGATGGTGATCACATCAATCTTGGAAACACTTCCAACATACATCATCACCTCGCCTTTAGCTAGTCTCCGTCTATTATGTAGCTTTTATTCCGAGTTACTAGAATTTCGCAAGAGAACCAGTATCTAATACCCATGTCCTACTAGGAGTACTAGTAAAGTACACATCAATAACACATATATCTGTAGCGACCCGACTCAAAACGAGTCAAGCCTCTGTGTTTCTGTGCCATCCCTGGATCAGTATGCTGGCACACACAGTACATCAATGTATATATCGAAGTGCAATCACATGTAAATAGCGTAAAACTGATATATACCTTAAATATCTCAGCGGAAGCAGTCAAGGGAGTGGAGTCCCAATAAACACCAACGGCAAGTTGAGTGCGGACCGTAACCCTGAATCGTACTCTTACTCGTCGAAGAAAATATCTGCAACATAAGACGTTGCAGCCGTGTAGGTCAGCATATTGAATATGCCGACAAGTCACATAAGAGAGGGGAGAAAAGTAATCATTTATACTATATGCATATATGGCAGGTGGGGCTATAAGTTTTTAGCGAAAAGCAAGTTTTTCTCCTACAACAAGAGTGGGCTAAAAGCAAAATGTTACTACTTTGTTGGTTGTTAATGAGATGGTTCCGCCAACCAGTTATCGTACCCGAGTTGTCAATAATTACCCTCATCAAATATATTTAATGGTGTTGAGAAATCTAGATAACTTCAGTTCCTTTGACTCAAGTTGTCCATGACCGTGGACACGGCTAATCGATTAGGTTTGAGTATTCTGCAGAGTTTTGCACACGTTCCCCACAAGATTTGACCACCTCCATGCCACCTCCATGTATGTCCTCGCACTTCAGGGTGTTTGGAGACCGGATGATCAAAACATGGTCTTTCAACGTGTCCCTCTGAATCCCTGTCGGTGCCCATCCATTCCTACCGTTCTTCTACATCTGCTAGCACCGCCTGTCCAGAGTCGCCGCGTTGTCGAGCCAAGCCAGAGCCCATAATGACTTGTGGCTGTGCAGGTAAGCCTTGGGTCTTGAAAATATCCGTCCGTCTCTTTGAGCCTGGGCGAAGCTTCCCGCAGGATGTCATGGCCGTCCCCAGCATCCCGGGCATCCACTGGGTTCTCCAGGGAGCCGATCAACCGTCCTTCACCCAGAGTTGCATTGCGTCCGAGGTCTTGAAAATCTTGTCTTAACCGGTCTTGATTATTTAATCAACCTCGCATCACTCGTGTTATGCACTCAACCGAAATCTCGTCTACTCAAGCATAGCAATATGCAATTTGTCGTCCCGGGGCCAAGTATCGGGGTTGTTGTGTGCCTACCACATGATACTACAATCTATACTAAAATTTCCAAGTACCTACTCAGCATGCAATTGGGTATAGGAGGGTAGAACTACGATGCATAAAACATGGGTGATAATATGATCAAAGTGACTTGCCTGGTGATGTTGACGAAGAAGAATTTCTCGAGAAATAACTTGATAGACTACTCGTCACTCTCCGATGAAATCTATATAACAAACATATCATTCACATAAGCACTCATACTAGCAATCATTGTAGCAATCAATTAACAAACAGCAATAAAAGTTGATGCAATCAAAAATCAATAAGAGAGAGAGGATAGAAATCCAAAGGAAACTTCAAAGAAGCTAGGAAGCCTTCTACTACATCAAACACTATATAGTTTTTGTTCTAACTGAAAATAAAACACTAAAATAGAAAAAATAACAGAAAACAAAATATAAAATAACTAAGATAACAGAAGTAAAATTTACAAAACAATATTTTTTATAAGTATTTTCAAAATAGGAAATCAAACTAGCAATGCAATCAATTCGCAAGTTAGTATAGAACTAGAATTGATTCCATGCAAACAAATAAAGTAAAAATAAAAACTTGTTGAGAACCTACTATTTAACTAACTGAAACTAATCATAAACTTTCTGAAGTATAAAAAAAATTAATTTAAAAACAATTATAGAAAAAGAAATAGCCATAATCCTAAAAGAACTAAAACAGAATCTGTTTTGGTAAAAACCCCAAGTAAAAATATTTAAAAAAAACTGAAACTGAAACTACTGAAAGATATGATCAACAGGAAGCAGCAGCAAAAATAATCAAATTAAACGCTATTTCTAAACTCCTGGAATAAGCAAAACAAGCTTTAATTCAAATCTGATCTAACTCAATTTTTATAAATCCAAACATAGACAAATTATATATATACAGAAACTGCATAACATTTGTGATCCAACGCAAAACGAATCACCTAATTCGGAGTTATAGACTAATAGATATGAATTTTCTAAGATTGCCATTTTCTAAAAAAAATTCAATACGGGATTTCGTGAATTTCACCATGGGTGACAAAGAGGAAGAACTCCGGCGAGGTAGCTGCTCCGGCGAAGTGGGGAGGTCGCCGGCGGGGAGGGGGAACGGCGGAGGGGGTCCCGGAGGCGAAGAAGGGGGCATCAGGGGCTCCTGGGCATTCTTCTGTTTGGCTCCTTGCAGGAACAACAATGGTGGGGGCGTCGTGGCTACGGGCAGGGAGAGGGAGAGCTGATGGGGAAAATGGAACGAGGAGAGGAGGGGCGTTCTTATAGGGGTGGTGGGAGGCTTGGGAAGGAAGTGTAGCCCGCGAATCGGGGGAGGGAAGCTTCGTGGGAAGCTTCTGCCATGGCCACACAAGGAAGCTCGTGAGGAGGAAGAAGAAGGTGGGATTGGGCCAGATTGGTTTCCTCACGTGGCCCAAGTACATTCCTAAAATAAGAGATCTCTTTCCCTTTATATTAAAACAGGATTTATTACGATTAAAAGGAAATAGAATATCCTCGGAATATAGGGGTATAATATATTAAAATTTTCAGAAAAATAAATCCAAAAATATGGGCATTTTTCCACGGCAAAAATAAAAACTTCAGAAAAAATTATTTTCACAAAATTGCTTAAAAGATTTATTTTCTTTTGCAAATAATTTTCAAATGACCCTCTAAGTTTTAGGGTTCAAATAACCTCCAAAATGCCCGTGTGTTTTGAGGGTCATGTTCCTCCACTCTTTTTTGTTTGACAGAATATATTTCCCGGCATTTCTTGCACGAAGAAAACAAATAGAAAAGCAAAAGAATTCAAATGCAAGTATCTCCGTTCAAATTCTTTATAGTTGAAGAAGTCATGTCATCTTCTCTCTTTGCTTTTAAAAGATTGAATTTGAATTCACCGGAGAAGGGGAAAGTCATTTTATTCCCTCTCATGCAAAAGTTTTTGAAAAGTTTCAAATTTCACACAAGTTTCAATCACTCAAGCAAACAAACAAACAATCATTCTAATAATTATTTGAACATTCCAAAATTTGGGATGTTACAGACTACCACACTTAAAATGAGTCTCGTCCTCGAGATTCGAAGAGGCTAGAAAGAAAAGGTTAGGGTTTGGGGGTCTTCTAGCAAATCCAATCTCCGGCAAGGTGGGATGCTACCACACTTAAAATAAGAGATACTGGTCCCTTAAGATTTTAACAAACCTCTGGGGTTTTTCGCATCTGACTCCTCACAGTCTTCATATCTTCCGCTATATTCATAACGTTTCCATTAAAACGAGGGTCCTTCTGTTGATATAAGCTTCTTCCTTTACTGGGTCTTCTTAACTGACAGTCTCATGGTCAATTCTAAATAACCTATCGATGGTTCTCATGGTGGTCTACCATTTGTGGTTATCCTGCAGAGAGAGGGTCTTGGTTTCATTCTCACCGTAAAAATTCCTACGCGTGACAACAAATGCCACGTACTTGGGGCGTTCATTATACCATTCTAAGGCTTAAACAAAAGCTTCAAAGAGCGTCGTCTCTCAATGTGGGTAAGTCTCTCAGATTTACCATTCCGAATAGCAAGATAAATGATAAGAGTAAGTCATCATCGTGATCAATCCATTCCGCACCCAAATCATTTATCTGTATAAGGTTTAGCGAATCTCGCATTCTAACACTTGGGCATCCTCACAAGCGTTGCAGAATTTCTCTTGTCCACGAACGAAGTTCGGATAATCCATTGGTTGTGCAACATGAACGAAACATCTATCGTATCTTCACAACTCTCAGGTTTTCGTATGCTCCTAAGAAAACGTTTGCTGATCCATCATAGCTTCTTCCATAAATCATATTCATTTCATAATCAATCCTTTATTACATCCTTGCTTCCTTCAAAATTCTAACTCAAAAGTAATTTATTACAAATGCTACCGTCCACATGGTTCGGTATGGTCGAGCATTTCTGCCAACTTTATTCATCTGCCTCTCTTGGAGGTAATTTAGTTCCACTCGAACTTTCCAATGTGCTCCTTGAAATCATCCATCTTTTGCTTCATCATGGTGGTCATGAGCTTCATCTCCATCATCTCCGCACGTACTTCACTCAGGTATTCCTGGGTATGACGGAGTCTTGCTTCAAGGATTTCTCCGATCTGACGTATAGCTTCCATGGCAACTTCACGAACAGCATCAAAGAAGGTTGCTCGTGGTACACGTGAAATAAAAAAGTATTGCCCCATAGTCTTTGGACAAACTCCTTTCACATGGTGGAGGTGTACTTCCACGTACCAAAGTTCCACTCCATTTTCCACAAATGGGCAGCCTTTGTAGACTGCATCTCCTTCAAGGTGAATGTGCTTCATCATGTCCTTCAGGATTTTCGGGTAATCATGATCACTGGTTAGGGTCATGATCGTTTCTGGGCCCTTGAGGAATGACTCGTAGAGAGTTGTCATCTGCAGGTGTCAGTAAATAGGTACTCAGAGGAATGTATATGTCTCCTTGGTAATCATGGTACACTCCTACTCAATGGATCCTGTGGGTTTACCGATTACTACCACACTTAAATGAATTATACTCATGCCTGCATAGACCATATTTTCTCATATCCTCATAATTGTTCACAGAGCTTTGCTCGAAGAGAAACAACGCATACAGTTCAACATAGACAACCATGGGACAATAATTTCCATCTATTCATGATGTTATCACAATCTCTGGGACTTCTGTTACAAAAATTTCACTCCATGATCTTATGAAAAACAGGAGTGCTTCGCATTACACTTATTGTTATGGTCAAAACTTAACTACTCCATTCTAGCTTTCTTCCTTTGTGGAAAATCGCTGGCAAAATGTCCTGCTTCCTTGCAACAAAAGCAAATGATTTCTGACAAGTCTCGAGGCGTCTTAGTGTTTGCCTTTGCTCCTTGGGTTCCCGGCTTCCTTCCTGAGCACATGTATTTGTGGTGGCCAAATTTCATACACTTGTAACATCTGACATGACTCAGGTCTATGTCTGCAGAGATTTGGTTCTTCCGAGGGTACTTTTTCTTCTTTTCGGACTCCTTCATTTTGGCCAGTTCTTCTATTTCAAGTGGATCCAACTCCACTTCTTCCGTCGGGAAGTTTCCCAGATACTCTTGGCTTCTCTTCGTGCAGTCTTGTGAATAATGTCCTTCTTCTCCACATGAGTAGCATGCATTGGAGAAAAATCTGGTCAGACCTTGTCCATTAGGGTCTTCAATATTTTCGTTCATCACCGGTTCTTCTAGAATCTTCTTCTTGAGTGTTTCCTTCACTGCATCTTTTTGCTGCTTGACAACTTGTTGTACCTTGGGGTAAATGTGACACTGAGCTGGGTAGTGGGTGGTTCCCTCACAAAGGAAACAAGTCACCTGACTGCTTGGGCACTCCTCAGCTGGGTGATTTTCTTCACAATGAGTGCATCCGTCCGTGTGTTCTTCCTGGGTGTGTCCTATTTCTCCACAGATCTTGCATGCACAAGTCTTCTTCTTTGGATTATCATAGCACTTCTGAATAAGTCGGGATCTTAACAGAGTGTTCTTGAATTCGCCCCAACTTTCTGCTCCACTAAATCCTTGTATGGCATGGTGCATTTTCCACTAGATTGCAGCACTTTGTGTAAAGTACTGAAGAGCGTGTTCCACTTCATACTTCCTTGAGATCAAGTTGCTCCCGAAGTGGTTCTCCATGTTTTGAATCCATAAATCAGCCTCCAGCTGGGTCATTGGTCCAGAGACTACAAGTCCAGCTCCATACTCCATCTGGTAGGGTTGAGGTTTTGGGGATGAGACAGGTAAGAGAGGGAGGGATATACACACAATACAAACAATATTTTGGAGAATAGGTTTTAGTTGTGGCCGTCGGAAAACACACACCAATGACGGCTCACAAATCGTCGTAACTAACGTGGGTATATAATTGGGGTTTGGACTTCTAATGGTCATATAAATATACGAACGCTTCAGGGTCTTCGAATTCTTCGGGTCGTGAGAGTCTTCAATTGGTGTAGCTCCAATTCTTCAAATGCATGGTGAAATCCTCTTTACTTTGAAGTAGAACTCCATTGATTCTTCATGTGGTCAAAGGGGTAAGGGTATTGTCTAACTATTTGAGGTGAGAGGGAACATTCGATGAAATCATAAGAGATGAGAAGTAAAAGGTGTTGTTGAAAATAAAAATTTTGAGAGATCCTTTCCTAAGAAATTTCCAGTTTCTAGTGTCACGTCCTACAGTCAACATGTGCTCTGATACCATCTCTGTAGCGACCCGACTCAAAACGAGTCAAGCCTCTGTGTTTCTGTGCCATCCCTGGATCAGTATGCTGGCACACACAGTACATCAATGTATATATCAAAGTGCAATCACATGTAAATACCGCAAAACTGATATATACCTTAAATATCTCAGCGGAAGCAGTCAAGGGAGTGGAGTCCCAATAAACACGAACGACAAGTTGAGTGCGGACCGTAACCCTAAATCGTACTCTTACTCGTCGAAGAAAATATCTGCAACATAAGACGTTGCAGCCGTGTAGGCCAGCATATTGAATATGCCGGCAAGTCACATAAGAGAGGGGAGAAAAGTAATCATTTATACTATATGCATATATGGCAGGTGGGGCTATAAGTTTTTAGCGAAAAGCAAGTTTTCTCCTACAACAAGAGTGGGCTAAAAGAAAAATGTTACTACTTTGTTGGTTGTTAACGAGATGGTTCCGCCAACCAGTTCTCATACCCGAGTTGTCAATAATTACCCTCATCAAATATATTTAATGGTGTTGAGAAATCGAGATAACTTCAGTTCCTTTGGCTCAAGTTGTCCATGACCGTGGACACGGCTAATCGATTAGGTTTGAGTACTCTGCAGAGTTTTGCACACGTTCCCCACAAGATTTGACCGCCTCCGTGTATGTCCTCACACTTCAGGGTGTTTGAAGACCGGATGATCAAAACATGGTCTTTCAACGGGTCCCTCTGAATCCGTGTCCGTGCCCATCCATTCCTACCGTTCTTCTACATCTGCTAGCACCGCCTGTCCAGAGTCGCCGCGTTGTCCAACCAAGCCAGAGCCCATAATGACTTGTGGCTGTGCAGGTAAGCCTTGGGTCTTGAAAATATCCGTCCGTCTCTTTGAGCCTGGGTGAAGCTTTCCGCAGGATGTCATGGCCGTCCCCAGCATCCCGGGCATCCACTGGGTTCTCCAGGGAGCCGATCAACCGTCCTTCACCCAGAGTTGCATTGCGTCCGAGGTCTTGAAAATCTTGTCTTAACCGGTCTTGATTATTTAATCAACCTCGCATCACTCGTGTTATGCACTCAACCGAAATCTCGTCTACTCAAGCATAGCAATATGCAATTTGTCGTCCCGGGGCCAAGTATCGGGGTTGTTGTGTGCCTACCACATGATACTACAATCTATACTAAAATTTCCAAGTACCTACTCAGCATGCAATTGGGTATAGGAGGGTAGAACTACGATGCATAAAACATGGGTGATAGTATGATCAAAGTGACTTGCCTGGTGATGTTGACGAAGAATAATTTCTCGAGAAATAACTTGATAGACTACTCGTCACTCTCCGATGAAATCTATATAGCAAACATATCATTCACATAAGCACTCATACTAGCAATCATTGTAGCAATCAATTAACAAACAGCAATAAAAGTTGATGCAATCAAAAATCAATAAGAGAGAGCGGATAAAAATCCAAAGGAAACTTCAAAGAAGCTAGGAAGCCTTCTACTACATCAAACACTATATAGTTTTTGTTCTAACTGAAAATAAAACACTAAAATAGAAAAATAACAGAAAACAAAATATAAAATAACTAAGTTAACAGAAGTAAAATTTACAAAACAATATTTTTTATAAGTATTTTCAAAATAGGAAATCAAACTAGCAATGCAATCAATTCGCAAGTTAGTATAGAACTAGAATTGATTCCATGCAAACAAATAAAATAAAAATAAAAACTTGTTGAGAACCTACTGTTTAACTAACAGAAACTAAACGTAAACTTTCTGAAATATAAAAAAATTAATATAAAAACAATTATTGAAAAAGAAATAGCCATAATCCTAAAAGAACTAAAACAGAATCTGTTTTGGTAAAAACCCCAAGTAAAAATATTTAAAAAACACTGAAACTGAAACTACTGAAATATATGATCAACAGGAAGCAGCAGCAAAAAGAATCAAATTAAAAGCTATTTTTAAACTCCTGGAATAAGCAAAACAAGATTTAATTCAAATCTGATCTAACTTAATTTTTATAAATCCAAACATAGACAAATTATATATATACAAAAACTGCATAAAATTTGTGATCCAAGGCAAAAAGAATCACCTAATTCGGAGTTATAGAATAATAGATATGAATTTTCTAAAATTGCAATTTTGTGAAAAAACTGCAATACGGGATTTCGTGAATCTCACCATGGGTGACAGAGAGGAAGAACTACGGCGAGGTAGCTGCTCCGGCGAGGTGGGGAGGTCGCCGGCGGGGAGGGGGAACGGCAGAGGGGGTCCCGGAGGCGAGGAAGGGGGCGTCAGGGGCTCCTGGGCGTTCTTCTGTTCGGCTCCTTGCAGGAACAACAATGGTGGGGGCGTCGTGGCTACGGGCAGGGAGAGAGCGAGCTGATGGGGAAAATGGAACGAGGAGAGGAGGGGCGTTCTTATAGGGGTGGTGGGAGGCTTGGCAAGGAAGTGTAGTCCGCGAATCGGGGGAGGGAAGCTTCTGCCATGGCCATAGAAGGAAGCTCGTGAGAAGGAAGAAGAAGGTGGGATTGGGCCAGATTGGTTTCCTAACGTGACCCAAGTACATTCCTAAAATAAGAGATCTCTTTCCCTTTTTATTAAAACAAGGATTAATACGATTAAAAGGAAATAGAATATCCTCGGAATATAGGGGTATAATATATTAAAATTTTCAGAAAAATAAATCCAAAATGATGGGCATTTTTCCACGGCAAAAATAAAAACTTCAGAAAAAATTATTTTCACAAAATTGCCTAAAAGATTTATTTTCTTTTGCAAATAATTTTCAAATGACCCTCTAAGTTTTAGGGTTCAAATAACCTTCAAAATGCCCGTGTGTTTTGAGGGTCATGTTCCTCCACTCTTTTATGTTTGACAGAATATATTTCCCGGCATTTTTGCACGAAGAAAACAAATAAAAAAGCAAAAGAATCCAAATGCAAGTATCTCCGTTCAAATTCTTTATAGTTGAAGAATTCATGTCATCTTCTCTCTTTGCTTTTAAAATATTGAATTTGAATTCACCGGAGAAGGGGAAAGTCATTTTATTCCCTCTCATGCAAAAGTTTTTGAAAAGTTTCAAATTTCACACAAGTTTCAATCACTCAAGCAAACAAACAAACAATTATTCTAATAATTATTTTAACATTCCAAAATTTGGGATGTTACAATATCAAATATACTTTTGTTGACATTGCCAGCCTTCTTATCTACCAAGTGTCTAGGGCAGTTCCGCCTGAGTGATCATTCCTCTCATCATAGAAGCACATAGTCTCGGGTTTGGGTTCAACCTTGGGTTTCTTCATTGGAGCAACAACTGACTTGTCATTCTCGAAGTTTCCCTTCTCTCCCTTGCCCTTCTTGAAACTAGTGGTTTTTCTAACCATCAACACTTGATGCTCCTTCTTGATTTCTACTTTCATGGTGTCAAACATCGCGAATAGCTCAGGGATCATCTTCTCTATCCCTGGTATGCTATAGTTCATCACGAAGTTGAGTACCTTGGTGCCAGTGATTTTGGAGAACTATGTCAATCACTATCTCATCTCGAAGATCAACTCCCACTTGATTCAAGCGATTGTAGCACACACACAATCTCAGTACATGCTCAACGATTGAGCTTTTCTCCCTTACTTTGTAGGCAAATAATCTTGTCGGAGGTCTCATACCTCTCAACACGGGCATGAGCCTGAAATCATAATTTCAGATATTGGAACATGTCATATGTTCCGTGATGTTGAAAACATCTTGGGCACCTCAATTCTAAGTTGCAAAGCATGACACATTGAACTATCACGTAGTCATCAAAACGTGTATGTCAGATGTTGGCAACATGCACAGACGACGCTTGGGGTAGAATACCAAGTGGTGCATCAAGGACATAAGCCTTCTGTGCAACAATGAGGACAATCCTCAATTTACGGACCCAATCCGCATAGTTCCTACAATCATCTTTCAACTTAGTTTTCTCTAGAAGCATACAAAAAATAGGAGAGCTACAACGCAAGCAAATCATCTAGAACATAATTTGCAAATACATTTTTGACTATGTGCATGATAACGAGTTCAATTAATCATATTACTAAAGAACTCCCACTTAAATTGATTTCCCTCTGGTCATTTGAATGGTACATGATCCAAATCCACCAACCCATGTCCGATCATCACCTGTGATGAGGTGGCGTCAATGGTGAACATCTCCATGTTGATCATATCTAGTATATGACTCATGTTCGACCTGTCGGTCTCCTCCGTTCCAAGGCAATGTGTGTACATGCTAGGATCATCAAGTTTAGCCCGAGTGTTCCACGTGTGCAAAACTGTCTTGCACCCCTTGTATGTGAACGTAGAGTCTATCACACCCGATCATCACGTGGTGTCTCGAAACGACAAACTGTTGCAACTATGCACACTCGGGGAGAACACATTTGTAACTTGTATTTTTAGTGAGGGACCACCTTATAATGCTACCGTCATCCTAAGAAAAACAAGGTCCATAAAAAGGATTAACATCACATGCAAATCATAAGTGACATGATATGGCCATGAACTTGTGCCTTTTGATCTCCATCTTCAAAGCACCGCCATGAGCTCCATCGTCAACGGCGCCACACCATGATATCCATCATCGTGCTGCCATCGAGATTTTCATGCCAACCATGCTTGTACTACTATTGCTACCGTTTAGCTATAAATTAAAGCATTACCTAGCGCTTAATGAGTGACATGAAGGTGATACAATAATTAAAGACAACCCTATGGCTCCAATCGGTTGTCGTAGCATCGACCTGCAAGTCGATATTAACTATTACAACATGATCATCTCATACATCAAATATATATCATCATGTATTTGGCCATATCATATCACAACATACCTTGCAAAAACAAGTTAGACGCCTCTAGTTTGTTGTTGCATGTTTTACGTGGCTGCTATGGGTATCTAGCAAGAATGCTTCTTACTTACCCTAAAACCACAACGGTGATATGCAAGTTGCTATTTAACCTTCTACAAGGACCAGCTTTGTCGAATATAATTCAACTAAGGTGGAAGAGATAGACACCTGCTAGCCATCTTTATGCAACAAGTTGCATGTCAGTCGATGGAACTGGTCTTGTACGTGGACGAGTATAGTTGGTCCGGGCCGCTTCGTCCCACAATACCGCTGAACCAAGAAAAGACTAAGGTGGGAAGCAATATGAATATCAATTCCCACAAACTCCTTTGTGTTCTACTCGTGATGTAATCTACACATAGACCTAGCTCTGATACCACTGTATAGGAACGTCGCATGGGAAACAAAATATTTCCTACGCTCACCAAGATCAATCTATGGAGACTAACATCTAGGAGAGGGGGGAGTGCATCTACATACCCTTGTAGATCGCTAAGCGAAAGCGTATATAACACAGTTGATGTAGTCAAACGTCTTCGCAATCCAGTCACGATTCGTCCCACGATCTCATCATGATCCGTCCCGCGATCCCATCACGATCCATCCCGATATAGTGTCGAACAGACGGCACCTCCGCGTTAAGCACACATACAGCTCGATGATGATATCCACCTCCTTGATCGAGAAAGCGAGTGGTGGAGAGGTAGATGAGTTTTCCGTCAGCTTGACGGCATGGTGGCAGTGGTGGTGTAGCTGTTCTGGCAGGGCTTCGCCAAGCAATACTGAAACCGATCTACGGGAAGATTTTATCTATGTGAGAGACAGGGCTGCGCCATGTCATAGGTATGTTGCAACCCTCTCTCCCCATCCGTATATATAGGGGGAAGGGAGAGGAGGCCGCGCCCTGGGGTTCCCCCTAGGAGGGGCGGCAGCCAAGAGAGGGAGAGGCGGCTGCTCTAGGGGTGGCTTGCCACCCAAGTTAGGGTGGTGCCCCCTCTAGGGTTGGCCCTCCACTACCCCAGCCCCATGGGCCTTAGGTGGGGAGGTGTGCCCAGCCCACCAGGAGCTGGTGCGCGTCCCTCACAGCCCATGTGGCCCCTTCGGGGCTGCTGGCCCCTTCCGGTGGACCCGAGGAACCCTTCCGGCACCCCCGGTACGCTACCGGTGACGCCCGAACTTTTTTCGATGACCAACACGGAACTTCCCATATATCAATCTTTACCTCTGGACCATTCCGGAGCTCCTCGTGACGTCCGGGATCTCATACCGGACTCCGAACAACCATCGGACACCAACATACGTAACTCAACTATATTGAAACGTCACCGAACCTTAAGTGTGCAGACCCCGCGGGTTCGAGAACTATGTAGACTTGACTTGAGACACTCTCCGGTGAATAAACAATAGCGGGACGTGGACGCCCATATTGTCTCCTACATATTCTAAGAATATCTTTATCGATTGAACAATGATGTCAAGGATTCAATCAATCCCATACACTGTTCCCTTTGTCCATCGGTATGTTACTTGCCCGAGATTCGATCGTCGGTATCTCCATACCTAGTTCAATCTCGTTACCGGCAAGTCTCTTTACTCGTTCGATAATACAAGATCTCGTGACTAACTCATCAGTAACATTGCTTGCAAGCTCATTGTGATGTTGTATTATCGAGTGGGCCCAGAGATACCTCTCCGTCATACGGAGTGACAAATCCTAGTCTCGATTCACACCAACCCAACATACACTTTTAGAGATACGTGTTGACCACCTTTATAATCACCCAGTTACATTGTGATGTTTGGTACACACAAGACATTCCTCCGGTGCCCTGGAGTTGCATGATCACATGGTCATAGAAACACACACTTGACATGCAGAAAACAGTAGCAATAAACTAACACGATCACATGCTACTTTCATAGTTTGGGTCTTGTCCATCACATCATTCTCCTAATAATGTGATCCCATTATCAAATGACAAATTATGTCTATGGCTAGGAAACCTTGACCATCTTTGATCAGGTAACTAGTCCTTAGAGGCTCACTAGGGACAGTGTGTTGTCTATGTACCCACACATGTAAGAGTTTCTAATCAATACAATTATAGGATGGATAATAAACGATTATCATGAACAAGGAAATATAATAATGACATATTTATTATTGCTACTGGGGAATATTTGCAACAATTCCTACATGAATAGATCTTGTCTACATCATGTCATCATTCTTAAGGCATTACTCCTTTTCGCCATGAACTCAATACACTACATGCATGCTAGATAGCGGTCGATGTGTGGAGTAATAGAGGTAGATGGAGGCAGAAATCGGTCTACTTCTCTTGGACATGATGCCTATATACATGATTATTGACTTGAATATTGTAATAATTATTTTCTCTTGTATCAGTTGTGCAAAAATAATTTGTCTACCCACCGTTTGCTATTTTCTCGAGAGAAGCCACTAGTGAAACCTACGGCCCCCGGGTCTCCTTCACATCATCTATTTGCAATCTCTACTTTGCTATTCGCGTGTGTATTTTATTTGCTCTTTTATTTTCAGATCTATATTTTCAAAACCCCAAAAAATCTTGCTGCATTTTATTTGCTATCACTCTTATTTGCATCTATCAATCTATCCTTACTTCACGCATGAGGGATTGACAACCCCTCCACGTGTTGGGTTGCGAGGATTTGCTATTTGTGTGCAGGTGTTGCTTACATAGTCTTATGGATCTTCCTACTAGATTAATACATTGGTTTCATAACTGAGGGAAATACTTGTCGTCGTTGTGCTACATCACCCTTTAAGCTTGGAGGGAAACCAACGCAATCTGCGCTTATCAGTCCAATGATTCGAAGCCGCGTGATAAGCACATTGATGTGCCAGCATTGCCTTCTCAGCAAACCAATGCATTGTCACAGCCGCACCAATACATTGACACATTGGCACAAGTTGCTCAAATGTGCGGCATAACTTCAATGGTTTTCAGCTATTTGTCGCCTCTGCTACTACAACTCAACAATCCATCACAACAGCACCATCTGTTCAGAAGTCTGGCGTACCTTCACCGGCTGCTCAGCAGCATGTAGTTCATGCAACTGGACGTCAAACAAGAAGTGCTTCAGCTAACAAGAGGAAAGCGGGCATGCTTGCACACACGAAGATGCCCCCCTAAACCGAGGTGGGATGGGAACAATAACCTCCTACTACAAGGATACATTGCCCATAATCAAATTAACAACATGTTTTTTGAAGGGATGGGTAATCCCGATTCTGATAGCATGACTCAAGAAAAAGTTCAAAAGCTACTTTGTAGTAAGAAAGCACACCCATTTGAAGCATGCAAGTAAATCCTGTCCATTCATTTCTTATTGGCAAATACTTTGAGGAGTGAAGTCCAATTTTTGCAAGTTACATAAATATTGCACGGACAAAATGTTAGAAGGAGAAGATCATAACATTCTTGAAGTTCACTACAACAGTAGGCATTTCCCCCACCTTGAAGGTACCATTAGTGTGGAATTTGAGGCCTTTCATCTTTTCTTCAACTTCAATGATATTGCTACCACTCTTGCAAATGCTTGATGTTGTAAGTACTTCAGAAATTCTGATCAACTTCTCCATACATGGTTGTAAATGAAAAAAGGCTAATTGTATTGTATTCCTCTCAAGGGATTGATGGCGCAGAGATCAATAAGGCTACATGCATTTTTTATAGATGCTGATTTAGCAAACAAAATTTTGTTACATAATAATGATACACACAAGGCTTCCATTGAACATGCCGCCAATATCTTGTTGAAGTTACAGGTAGGAGAATTGTTCATGTGTTCATATTAGGAATCGTAAGTTAAACATACAAAAATGCATACATTGATCGCCTTTCAGTTTTCGACATAGTTCATAAGTTCAAGGTTTTCTTTAACTGTAGCTATCACTGGATCTTGGTGGTCGTTGTTCCAAAAGGAAACACAGTTTACTACATGGATTCTCTCAAAGAGTCAAGTAAGCGTGAGGATCTGAATCGTCTTTAGGATTTCACTGATAGGTATTCAATTATTTGATGTTAATATGTTCTATTCATATCTGGTTCAGGAATTGAGTATGTGAAAATACATCTTAGATTCTAATGTGTTATCAAAGAACATAACTTTAGGAGGGAGACAGTTTGACCGCCAACTACCTGTGCACCACGTGATCGTTTCTTTGGTTAGACAACGAAATCCGTTATTTTCAGAAAATGCTAGTCAGATGTTCAATTTTCTAAGTAAAATTGTTTCTATTTATCTCCAAAGAAAAAAGAAACAACTTACACCGGTTAGGTCGTTCCTAACACGGCAAATACATGACTAATATTGTACACAAATATTCAGTGCCCTCAACAACAAGAAGGGACCAACCTATGTGGATACTACGCTTGCGCATAAATGATGAACCTACGCACACATGTTGAATGTGGTGTCGATGCAGACAAAATAGAAGGAGTAAGTCTATTTCTTAATTACTATATTCTACTCCACACGTATGTCACATTCTGATCTAAAAAGCATGGAGTCGATTTTGGACCGATGACGTGTGAACCGCTCGCCGTAGATGAATTGTTGTTTGTTAGGAAATTTATCAGAACCTTCTTTGTGAAACACTATTTCAAGTCCAATCTAGACGTCAAAAATTCAGCATTCAAATCACCCAATAATAAGTATGCATTCATATAGTGTTATCTGTTAAACATATATGGATGGATGCATTGTTTTCCATGTGATCATGTTTTCGTATTTCATACACTATGATTATGTACTATGTATGTCGTTACATCTATGGAATTTAGCTAGATTTTCTCAATTACATATTGTCGCGAATTATGATGAATGTTCTTCCAATGGACACTATTTGTTGAATTGCATATTATGCGAATTATGATGAATGTTCTTCATGTGGACACTATTTGTTCGATTGCATATTGTGGCGAATTTGCTATTCGTAGGGTGATTCAAATGGGATATTTTACAATAACAAAGCCATTTAAGCACACACGGTTCAAGCAACTAAGTCTGTGCAATCCAAAATGGAAAGCACATGTAACTCATAGCGCAACCCCGTGTGATATCCAGGAAAATCACCTGAGATATAAAACTAAAACGTTGGTGATACACAAGAAATCGCACACGATTTTCAACACTTGTACGTGTGCGTAGGAGATCCTCAATCCTTTGTGACAAGACCTTATATCACGCGTGAGCCAACAGGAAACCGTGCCTGATGCAAGGACAATCTCACATGTAAATTGTTGGGGAAACATGTGTGATGATATCATGCAAGGTAGATGCTTGCCAGAAAAAACTCGTGTGCGATGATGCATATATCACACATAGTTTCTAGGATGGTACATGTGGATTACGTAATGTTTCGCAAACAGTTAAATATTACACACCATTTATTTTCCATGAGAAATTATACGTCTTTGGCTCATGATAGACGTGTGTGATTGATCCCTAATCCCACATGTACGCCCAAAAAATAGTGTGTGTGATATGTTCTTGCATCACACACGATTATATTTTGCAAAGTGTCTGCACCATCGGTCACCATCACCAACAATTTTTTTGTGTCATGTGGGATGTTTGTATAACAGAAACGGGTCAAAAATTGTTTGTATAACACGTCGCTCCACCAGTGGATGTCTACTTCACAACTTTATTCTTGTAGACGTTGTTGGGCCTCCAAATACAGAGTTTTGTAGGACATCATCTAATTTCCCTCAAGTGGATGACCTAAGGTTTATCAGTATCTGGGACGTGTAGGATGAAGATGGTTTCTCTCAAACAACCCTTCAATTAAATACAAGAAATATCTTGTGTGTGCAACACACCCAATACAATGGTAAATTGTATAGGTGCATTAGTTTGACAAAGAGTTGGTGATACAAGTGTCGTATGGATGGTAGAATTAGGTTTTGTAATCTGAAAGTATCAAAACAGCACGATAAGGAATAGTAAAGAATGAGAAAAATGATATATCAATGCATGCTTGGAAATAAGGCATAGGGTTCACACTTTCACTAGGGCAACCTCTTAACAATGCTAACATAATTGAATCATATAACCATCCCTCAACATGCGATAAAGAATCACTCCAAAGTTCCTAAGATGAAATTGTTGTAGCTCATAGAACCTCCTCAAAGTTATCCTTTTCGGCCAATTTATTGAGCCATCCCTTTAAGCATCAAAAACATCCCTAGAGTTCGTAGTAGAATTACACCTGTGATACGCACCAACCAACACTAATGTCACCTAGATACTCCAATGTGACCACAAGTATTCGTAAGTTGATTATTCAAAATAAATCAAACACTTTTAGATTCATCATTGCTATCCCACAGACAACAGCGCCAGAAATTGACACGTTGACAGAGGCTGGGCTTGCGTTGATTTTTCCCTTGAAGATGAAAGGGTGATGCAGCACAGGAGCAGTAAGTATTTCCCTCAGTTTGAGGACCAAGGTGTAGATCCACAAGGAGGGTCTCGTCAAGTCCAGAGTACCTGCGCAACCACAAACAAGCTTGCACCCAACGCTTCAAAGGGGTTGTCAATCCCTTCAAGATTGTTTGCAAAGTGAGATCTGAAGGCGGAAAGTGCAACGAAGTAAAAAGTGTAAGGCTAAAAATATGGTGTGGAGTAGACCCTGGGGGGCCATAGTGTTCACTAGAGGCTTCTCTCAAAATAGCAAATATCACGGTGGGTGAACAAATTACTGCCGAGCAATTGATAGAACCGCGCAAAGTCATGACGATATCTACGGCAATGATCATACATATAGGCATCACGTCTGAGACAAGTAGACCGATACTTTCTGCATCTACTACTATTACTCCACACATCGACCGCTATCCAGCATGCATCTAGTGTATTGAGTTCATGACGAATAGAGTAACGCTTTAAGCAAGATGACATGATGTAGAGGGATAATCTCAAACCAATGATGGAAACCCCATCTTTTTACCCTCGATGGCAACAACACGATGCATGCCTCGCTACCCCTTCTGTCACTGGGTGAGGTCACCGCACGGTATGAACCGACAACCAAGCACTTCTCCCATTGCAAGAATCATAGATCTAGTTGGCCAGACAAAACCCACAACTCGAAGAGAATTACAAGGATATGAAATCATGCATAAGAGAGATCACAAGAAACTCAAATAAGATTCATCGATAATCTGATCATAAATCCACAATTCATCGGATCTCGACAAACACACCGCAAAAGAAGATTACATCGGATAGATCTCCGAGAAGATCATGGAGAACTTTGTATTGAAGATCCAAGAGAGAGAAGAAACCATCTAGTTACTAGCTATGGACCCGTAGGTCTATGGTGAACTACTCACGCACATCGGAGAGGTCATGGTGTTCATGAAGAAGCCCTCCGTGTCTGAATCCCCCCTCCGGCAGGGCACCAGAACATGCCCAGATGGGATCTTGCGGAGACAGAAGCTTGTGGCGGTGGAAAAGTACTTTCGATGATCTCCTGATTTTTTCTGGAACTTATGGGAATATATAGGCGAAAGACCTAGGGCAAAGGGTGTCCAGGGGGCCCACAAGCCTGGATGGCGCGTCCTCCCCCCTAGCCGCAGGGTGGGGGCTTGTGGGGCCCCTCAGGCTCCCCTGCCTTGGCTCCCAAGCTTCCCGATCTTCTTCCATTCCAGAAAAAATCTTTTCTGGGATTTTCTTCCGTTTGGACTGTGTTTCAAAATCTCCTCTGAAAGGGGTCAAAAACATGGAAAAATCAGGAACTGGCACTTGGCACTGAGTTAATAAGTTAGTCCCAAAAAAATATATAAAAGGCATGCAAAACATCCAAAGTTTGATAAGATAATAGCTTGAAACCATCAAAAATTATAGATACTTTGGAGACGTATCAAGCACCCCCAAGCTTAACTCCTGCTCGTCCTCGAGTAGGGAAGTGATAAAGAATGAATTTTTGATGTGGAATGCTACCTAGCATAGTTGTCCTTTGAAACTTCTTTCACGTGACATGAATGTTCAGATCCGTAAGATTCAAAACAATAGTTTGCTATTGACATGAAAACAGTAATACTTCAAGCAAACTAGGAAAGTAATCATGAATTTCAAAATAACAAGGCCAAAGAAAGTTATCCCTACAAAATCATATAGTCTGGTTATGCTCCATCATCCTCACACAACCAACCCCGGAATTGTCCAAGTAATTGTTTTCCCACTCTTACTTTCTCAAACTTTTTATAACTATCACGCTGACATGAGCGCGAGCCATGGATATAACACTATAGGTGGAATAGAGTGTGGTGGTGGTTGTGAGACAAAAAGGAGGAGATGGTCACACTGACTTGGCGTATCAATAGGCTATGGAGATGCCCATTAATAGATATCAATGTGAATGAGTAGGGATTGCCATACAAAGGATGCACTAGAGCTATAAGTATGTGAAATCTCAAAAGGAAAACTAGTGGGTGTGCATCCAACTTGTTTGCTCACGAAGACCTAGGGCAATTTTGAGGAAGCCCATCATTGGAATATACAAGCCAAGTTATAAAATGAAGATTCCCACTAGCATATGGTAGTGAAAAAGCAAGAAGCTCCCAATCATGAAGAACATGGCGCTATCATGAAGCACAAGTGTGTAAAAAGATAGTAGCATTGTCCCTTCTCTCTTTTTCTCTTTTTTTTCATTTGGGCTCTTAGGCCTCTTTTTTTTTCTTTTTTTTCTTTTTTTTGGGGCTCTTTGGCCTCTTTTTATTTATTTATTTCCTCACATGGGACAATGCTCTAATAATGATGATCATCACACTTTTATTTACTCACAGCTCAAAGATCACAATGATGATGACTCCATAGGAAATGCCTCCGGTAGTGTACCGGGATGTGCAACGATCTAGCATGGCGTTTGACGTTGAAACATCTCGCTAGCTTTCTTATGATCATGCAATGGCAATATGAGAGTGGCGGCACAAGTCATGAGACGGAATGGTGGGACTTGCATGGCAATATATCTCGGAATGGCTATGAAAATGCCATAGTAGGTAGATATGGTGGCTGTTTTGAGGAAGGAATTTGGTGGGTTTGTGCACCGGCGAGAATTGCGCGACACTAGAGAGGCTAGCAATGGTGGAAGGTGAAAGTGCATCTATACCATGGGCTCACATTAGTCATGAAGAACTCACATACTTATTGCGAAAGTTTTTATTAGTAATCGAAACAAAGTGCTAAACGCATACTCCGAGGGGAAGGGTTGGTAGGTGTAAACCATCGCACGATCCCAACCTAAACACAAAGGATGACAATCAATAGATCAATTATGCTCCGACTTCCTAACATAGCGGTTCACCATACGTGCAGGCTACGTGAATCACTAACTCCAACACAAGTATCTCTAGATTCACAACACCCTACTAACATAACTCTCAATATTACCGTATCCACGTCTCAAAACTAATTGAGAGGAATCGAAACTTCTCTTTCTACTCAATGCACATGAATATGGAGGTTTTTGCATCCTCTTTGGGTACCTAGCTGTGGGGACCCCAACTTACTAGTCGAGAATCACCGTGCTCAGTGATCCCAGAGATCAATACTCACCGAACACAGATACTGAATAAAGAGTCTTACATCCAAGTACCGATTATTACAACACGTGACCGAAGGGTCAAGTTCGCAAGACAGGGCCTAAGGCCAAAATCACACGAGTACACTAATAGCGGAAATCCAAGGGGCTAAGCGGGTGCCCATGCCATCAATCCTACTCCGACAGGCATTCTAACTCGGAAGCGTCCTAGTTCGCAGGGGTGTCCCCGAAGACGTACTCATCTCCAAACTCCGGTCCTTCCAGGTCTGGTCAATAACATAACCAGTGGCAAGCCAATCAGTACTTTGAATGTACTCGCAAAACAACCCATGATATAATCAACGAAAGTGAAGGATAACAATATCATGCATTTCTAGTGTAACTCATCTGGGTGGAATGATCATGAATATGCATCAAGTTAAAGAATTACTCTTGAAGAACAGGTTACGAATGTCAATATTTCTTCCGAGGGCTGAACCATCCGGGTTCACCCTATATGCCAAGTCACCGAACTTGGTCATATCATTGCTATCATAACAACACCTTTCTCATCACCACACACACACACACAACTCATGCACACTTGGTTTATGCGGAAATATCAGGACATAGTTTAAGCAGGATTACCCAACTGTCCTTGACCGTGGACACGGCTATTCGAATAGTTTACACTCTGCAGAGGTAGTACGCTGGACCCACGAGATCCGGGAAACTTCCATGTCATCCACAACTCGCGGTATATCACATACCCGAGGTAAGTACCCGATCAATGCCTGCCCCTGACAATACTAGACAAAAAGGTCCACTCGATTGGTACCCAGCCCACATGTTGTACGTCTTACGAGCACCAACTCTGGATAGTACCAACCATGCGGGGACCAACGCTGTGACCAGAACTCATAAAAATGGCATAGTCGTCCTACCCGGCACGACCCCATCACGAGAGTGACCACACATCACTCCCGCCACTAGTAATGTGGCTCTTTGCTAGCACCGACCAGAGTAATTAACATAGCCCCGTCCCATAAGGGGTAACGTGGTCGTACTGGTAAGGTTGGGATGGTCGACACATCATAAATCTAATCCCATTTCCGAAACCTTATTCACACAAATACCGGGTGCATCACTTCACCAAAAGTAACCACCTGACTCATCATCACCCTCGGGCATTAGTGGCACCCGATGGGGGTTTTCATAAACTCTTGCCTTATGACAACATCATGCTCATGATAATACTACTGTTATCTTTACTTGTCAACATGGTATTAGCATGACCCTCAAAGGGTAGAGTCAAGCTCAATGCAAAAACACTCCGGAGGAGCCTTCGGTAAAATCATATCAAATGATTACATGCACTTATGATCATATGCAACGGGAATACTTGTTGTTTTATCATGCAAAATAACATATGCTCAGTCATGGGCAAAGGGCTGCTTGCCTTGGTCAGCTAAGTATCCGGGGTCTTCGAGGTCTTCCGCTCTGATTCCCTTGCCACACGGATTTTCTATTGTCGATAAAACAATAAATAAGAAATAGCTCACATAGAAATAGACCACAAAGTCATTTTAAAAATGTTCTCTACTACTGATAAATCTAAGATATCATTTAAAAAATATTTGCCTCAGTTTTCCTTGAAGGAATATTTCTGAAATCAACCAAATAGAAGCAAAATTATTCGAATTTAGTCCTTTTTATTAATATAAAATAGAATAGTTGTTGGAAAAATTCATCTAAGCATATCATTAAATACTACACATTTTTAGAAGAAGAATAGTGGAAGAATTTTATTTTTACACTGGTTAAATATTTTTGAAAAAATCTTAGAAACCAGGGTTTACAATAAAAAGAAAAACAGGCTAGCTCCTGGCATGGCTCGGCCTAGAGCTGGGCTGGCCTAGGGCCAGCCGACAGCCTGCCCAGGCGCGTGCGCCGTCAGGTTTGAACCTGACCCGCGGGGCCGTGCAGTCAGCGGCCGAGGCCAGCGCGGGGGAGGAGGCTGGGCCACCGACATGTGGGGCACACCTGTCGGGGTCGTCTCCTACCTCTGGCCAGAGAGGAGGAGGAGGAGGCCGATGAGGTTGCCGACACGCTCATGCTCCAACGCACACGGGAATGGGTTCGCCTTGTTGTCGCCTACCCGCTGGTGGTCTAAACAACGTCGGGGAGGCAGTGGTTCGCCGGCGACGAGGAGGCCGTGGCGGAGGAGTTTCGGGAGGTGGTCGAGGGGGTGGCTAGAGACACAGAAAAGCTCAGGCGAGTTGGGGAAAGCTTCCTGGGATCGAGGGGGGTCAGTTTGGTGGGTCGAGGGGCGTAGGAGCCGTCGTGTAGCCGGAGATTGACCGGAGCTCCGAGGCGGAGGGGCCTCGGTCGATCTCGAGCACCGGGGCTGTGCTGGTTTGCTGGGGTGGCTAGGGAGGTACTAGTGGTCATGGTGAATCTATCGGAGGGGTGCTGGAGCGAGCGGGAGGGCTATTTATAGGCCCGCGATGGTGAGCAGATTCGGGAGCGCCGTGACTCACCGTGGTGCGCATGGGGGCACAGAGAGAGGTTGGGGTTGAAACCACGGTCTCAGGATGTGGTATTGGATCGCCCGAACCATCTGCAGTAGAGAGAGAGAGAGGAGAGTCGAGCATTCGTGGTCGCGCAACCTTGGCGGTTCTGATGCGCGCGGGCACGCCTCGCGCGATCTCTAGCGCGGGAGAGGAGGGGCCCTGAGGCTTGCTCGACGCAGAAGGGTTGTCGGGGAAGAGGTTGGACATCTCGGGGGAGGTTGGAACTGGCCGAGGGCGTCGCCCCCACCTCGGTGACTCCCTGTAGCGCGCCCAGAGCGCAGTTTTGGCATGCCAAGGCATGCTGGTGCGCTCTGAGGCACTTTGGACATGTCCAACATGTCCTGGCACTGGCTGGGGGTGTGGCTAGCCGTTTGGTTCTAGTGGGAGCTTCGGCTGGTCAAAGGAGGCAAGAAATACTGGTGCTGTCAGTCATGAACTGAAATCTAAATTGGGGTTTTTGGCCTTTCCACTTTGAACCAGTGAGGGGCCAGTTGACTGGGGTTAGATACAAGTGCTGGCCACTTAATCTAAGAGTTTGAAGCAAAGGAGTTTGTTTTAGCTGTGGCTAAGGTGGCTTTTTCCTATCTGTCAGAAGGTGTTCGACAGTGGTTTTAGGGGGTTGCACCCCACCACTGGTGCTGAAACTTAACAAGTTTGTTTTTGGTGGTAAACCATAGGGTTTCACCAAATTTGAGCTCCAAAGGACAAGTTTAGCTTTGTAAACTTGAAAACACTCCAATATGACCAGATATGTTCCTTCCAAAGGGAGTGTGGGCAAACTAAGTCCCACAAATCCCATTTTTGGTGTGGAACCCTCATTTGAGGTATTAGGCACTCGTGAAAGTTTTAGCATCATTGGACAAACTTTGCTACATAGAGTTGTTCTAACTTGATTCTGGACAGACAGGGTTTTTGGGTTATTTGGGGTCCTTATCCACCTTTGATCAAGGTGAAATTTTATGTGGACAACAAACAAGGCTTAGGGATATCACTGGAATTTTCTAGGAATTTATTGAGAATATTTCCTTTGGAAATATTTCAAAATGCCAAAACAGACAGAAGTGGATTTCATAGTTCTAATCAATAAATATAATATAAAATGCGGTTTAAAATCTTATGTATGGAAAATATATGTCCTTGTGATCATCTCTAAATTTAATCAGATTTTTCCAAAGCTGAAAAGTATTTTCCCATGTTGGAATACCAATTCTGACCTTAGAAATGGACAGGTTATTTAATCAGGAAAAAAAATCACAAAAAGAATTATTTTTTTGGTTTTGAAATATAAAGATAGGTAAAAATCAGATTACCAAATATGAGTAGAAGCACTGCTTGCTATCGAAGACTTGTAGTGCAACTCAAGATGGTTTTACTTTGGTGAGTAATAAGCAAGGCTTTTGGAAATCAGTATAATACCAAAGGACTTTAAGGTTTGAAATCCTCACAAGATCAGGTATACAAGCATACAATGTCAATCATGGCAGTCACATCATTAGTTTTGAAAAAGTTTTAACAAGCTCAGAATTTCACAATAGAGACAAGTGATAGCAAAAACAAGGTGTGACAGACCTATCCCCCTTACAAGAATCTCGTCCCCGAGATTCCCAAGCTAGGTGCTAAAAAGGTCTGGAAACTCAGATCGGAGATAGTCTTCACGCTCCCACGTAGCTTCGGCTTCAGTGTGGTTGCTCCATTGAACCTTGAAATACTTGATGGTGCGGCTTCTGGTGCATCGCTCTGCTTCATCCAGAATGCGGATTGGCCTCTCGCGGTAGGTGAGATCAGACTGAAGGTCAATGGCCCGGTGATCGATGTCCTTATAAGGATCGGGATGACTTGGCGCTTGGAGACACTTCCGAAGTTGTGACACGTGGAAAACGTTGTGCACACATAAAAGTTCTGGAGGTAACTCCAACTGATAAGCAACCTCTCCACGCCTTGCCGTGATCTTAAATGGCCCAATGAACCTTGGAGCGAGTTTCCCCTTAACATGGAAACGCTTGGTTCCCTTGAGAGGGGTGACACGGAGGTACACCAGATATCCGGGTATGAACTCCACATTCCTGCGGCGAGAGTCCGCATAACTCTTTTGTCGTGACTTGGCTGCCTTCAGGTTTTCTCGGACTAGTTGCACCTTCTCTAATGCCCTATGCAAAATCAGCCCGTCTTCGGTTTCTGACCAGTTGAGCGGGGTGCGGCATTTCCGCCCATACTGTACTTCGAACGTGGCCATATGGAGACTAGACTGGTACCTGTTGTTGTATGAAAACTCAGCGAACGGCAGACAGTCTTCCCATTTGGCTCCGTGCGCTAGGACGCACGCGTGGAGCATATCTTCGAGTATCTAATTCATCCTTTCCGTGTGACCTCCCATCTGCGGGTGGAAGGCGGTGCTAAAAGAGAGCTTGGTACCGAGGGCCTCCTGAAGTTTCCTCCAAAACCTTGAGGTGAACTGCATGCCTTGGTTAGATACAATCTCCTTGGGAACTCCATGAAGGCTTACTATGCGCTCGATATAGAGACTAGCCAACTTGTTCCCGTCATAAGTGGTGTTGACAAGGATGAAATGGGCCACTTTGGTCAAATGGTCGACTACAACCCATATCGAGTTATAGCCCTTGCTAGACCTTGGTAGGCCGGTAATAAAATCCATCCCTACCTTGTCCCACTTCCATTCCGGCATTTCGAGAGGTTGTAGCAGTCCTGCGGGTCGCTGATGCTCAGCCTTAACTTCCTGACACACAACGCACTTGGCCACATACGACACGATTTCCCTCTTCATGACGTGCCACCAGAATCTCTCTCGGAGATCTTGATACATCTTGGTACCACCGAGGTGAATGGAGTAGGGTGTATCATGAGCTTCCCGTAGGATTAATTCCTTGAGTTCAGCCTTGTTGGTTACGCATAAACGTTTCCCAAACCACACCACTCCTTGATCATCCTACAAGAATCCTGGGGCCTTGCCTTCTGGAATCTTCTTCTTGATACCTTCAATGCTCTTGTGACCCTTCTGGGCTCCCTTGATGTCGTCTTCCAGCGTTGGTTTGACTTCGAGGTTGTCTAGGAATCCAGATTCCACTAGTTCCAATCCGAAGTTCTCCAATTCTTCATATAAGGCGGGCTGCCTTTCCTTGAGCATGACGTTTAAGGCGCTGGTCTTCTGACTCAAGGCATCAGCCACTACGTTTGCCTTACCGGGGTGATATTGAATGCTTTGGTCGTAGTCCTTGATTAACTCCAACCATCTACATTGCCTCATATTCAATTCCCTTTGGGTGAAGATATACTTCAGACTTTTGTGGTCGGTGTATATTTCACATCGCTTCCCTAGAAGGTAATGTCGCCATGTCTTCAGTGCATGCACTACCGTTGCCAATTCGAGATCATGGGTGGCATAATTTTCCTCATGCAGGCGCAGTTGCCGTGACAAGTATGCCACGACTCTGCCATCCTGCATTAGAACCCCACCTAGCCCTGTCCTTGAGGCATCGCAATATATCACAAACTCCTTGCTGATATCTGGAGTGGCCAATACTGGGGCGGTGGTTAGCCTCTTCTTCAACTCTTGGAAGCTTGCCTCACATTCCGGCATCCATTTGAACTTCTTGCCTTTTTCCAAGAGCTGAGTCATAGGTCGCGCGATGTGGGAGAATCCTTCTACGAACTTGCGGTAATACCCCGCGAGTCCGAGAATGCTCCTGACTTCCTTCACGTCGATTGGCGATTCCCAGTTGGTTACCGTGGTAATCTTAGAGGGATCAACTGCCAATCCACTTGCTCTCATGGTATGACCCAGGAATCCAACTTCGTTCGTCCCAAACTAGCATTTGTTGAACTTGGCATACAGTTCGTGCTCTCGAAGCTTTTCCAATACTGACCTCAAGTGTTGCTCATGCTCTTCTTCAGACTTGGAAAAGAATAATATGTCGTCAATGAATACGACGACAAACTTCTCCAGATATTTCATGAAGACCTTATTCATGAGGTACATGAAGTAAGTTGGGGCATTCGTCAATCCAAAGGACATGACAGTGCATTCGTACAAACCGTACCGGGTCACAAACGTCGTCTTCGGAATGTCTTCGGGTCGAATCTTTAGTTGGTAATATCCAGATTGGAGGTCGATCTTGGAGAATACCTTAGCTCCATTTAGCTGGTCGAACAAGTCTTCAATCTTGGGGAGTGGATACTTGTTCTTCATCGTGACCTCATTGAGAGAACGGTAATCGACGCAAAGTTTGATTGTACCATCCTTCTTGGACACGAAGCGAACAGGTGATCCCCAAGGTGACACACTGGGACGAATAAACCCTTTCTTGAGTTGTTCATCCAGTTGCTTCTTCAACTCTGCCAGCTCTTCGGATTCCATCCTGTAAGGCTTCTTATAGATAGGCCTTGACCCGGGCATGAGTTCGATGATGAACTCGATGTCTCGGTCAGGAGGCATCCCTTGTATCTCATTAGGAAAGGCGTCCAGGTATTCACAGACTATTGGCACTTGGTCAAGTCCTTCCTCTAATAGGTTGTTAACTCGTGGCACTCGAGTGGGTACTGGCTCAGAGACATACTTGACTTTGACCCCTTGGTCACTTGTCATGGTAATGGCCCTGTTAGCACAGTCCAAGATACTCTGGTGCTTGGCCAACCAGTCCATACCGAGAATTACTTCTAGGCCTTGCGACTTAAGCACAATGAGATCCGCTGAGAAGCCCGTCCCATTGATAACTATCCCAACCTTCCTACACCCTAGGTTGGTCCTCAAAACTTCTCGCGGGGTTTGAATTGCCATATGCGCACGAAGCAAGGTAGGTTCTAGACCATACTTTTCGGCAAACTTTTGCATAACAAAGGAATGTGAAGCACCACAATCAAACAATACTGTTTCTGGGGTAGAGTTGACAAGGAACGTACCCAGAATACAGTCCGGGTCTTCCTGTGCCTCTTCTGTGGAAATATGATTAATCCGCTCCTTGCTGTGATACTGCTGATTGCGGGGAGCCTGGTTCCTGCCTGGTGCTCCTTGGCCTGGATTTGGTGCATTGGGGCGCGGAGCATCGGGTTTCTTATTGGGGCACTGCCTAGAATAGTGCCCTAGTTGTCCACACCCGAAACAGGTAACTTGCACTGGAAGGTTGGTCTTGCCCCCACCGTTGTTCGGCGGAGTGCTTGCTGGCTTGGCGCTGACTTGCTGAGATTGGTAATTCTGCTGAAACGTTGGATGCTTGTACTACTGCTGATGATAGTTGGGTCTTGCTAGGGCTGACTGCCATGGTCGTGGCTTTGAACTAATCGGTCCTCCATTACCCATTTTCTTGCGCTTACGGGTGTCGTCCATTGTATGACGCTTGTCTTCCAACATAAGAGCCTTATTAACCAGGTCACTGAAGGGCTGACATTCACAAACAACCAGCTGATACTGGAGTGACTGCTGCAGTCCTTCCATAAAGCGCTCCACTTTGGCAGCCTCAGTGCTGACATCTTCAGGTGCATACCTTGATAGAAGGTTGAACTTCTGCAAATACTCCTTGACTGATCCACTGCCTTGCCTTAAGGCTCGGAATTCTCGCTTCTTAATGGTCATCATTCCCGGAGGAATGTGAGCGGCGCGGAATCCATCTTTGAACACGGCCCAAGTGATGACTCGCACGGCTCGCATGATCTGAAACCCATCCCACCATGCTCTAGTTGTGCCTCCGAGACAGTGGGTTGCATAGAGGACTTTCTCGTTCTCATCAGTGCATTTGACCAGCTCGAGAAGGGCTTCAATAGTGCGGATCCAGTCATCGGCATCCAAGGGCTCAGTCGTCTCCGTGAATATGGGCGGCGTAGTCCGCATAAACTCAGAGAGAGTTCAGCGACCGTTGCCATTCCCGTTCTGCGGTGGGATGTTCACCAAGGTTTGAGCTAGCTGCCGGATAGTGACATTGTTGGCTTGACACTCCTCCCGAAGAGCTTGATGGAACTTAGCCATGGTCAAGCTTTCAGGGGGGAGGCGGTAGCGGTGGAACATTGTCTTGCTGCGCGTGGTGATCTCCAGCTTGAACTTCCCCTCCGGTTCCCTGCTGCTGTCTTGAAGAGCAGAGCCGGGGTTGCCGAAGGTGCTGTTGCGAGTTGCATTCACCATCCTGTCAGGGGAGTAGACAAGTCATTTTTTGCCGAACCGGTTGTACTCAAAAGGGATGACATTCTAGTAAAGAGAGGGTCTGGTGTGGTGCTAGTGTGCAAGATTTTTATGACATTGTTTTTGAAAAAGAACTACTGCATTAATTTAAAACAAGTGATGTAGTCACTCACAAGCTGCTTAAGGGAGCATGCGACTTGCATCCAACAGGTTCACACAACATCCGGGGTCATAAAATCCTGATACAAGAACTCCTATGCTGTTAAGCGATCGACTGCGCGGTCTCATAAGACGGCTCTATGGGATCTTCATCTTCATCTTCATTAGTGCTTCCCTTCCTCGAGGGAGTAGGGGAAGGAAGTAGACCATCTCGACGTCTCTGGGTTGGTGAGGTAGAGAAGAGTTTGGTGTACTCTTCTGCGGTTAAAAGTCGACTCTGAAGAGGAATGGCCTGAAGCGGGGGTATTCCTCCTTGGAAAGCAAAGCCAGGTGATATTACGGGTGCTCCTTCTTTCTTCACCTTGTGGTTCTTCATCTTCTGCATACGAAGTAGGTCCTTGACTTGGTGCATCTCTTGGCGGATCCTAGTCGACTCCTTGATCAAAAGATGCGTCAAGGTGTGTGAGGAGAGGCTGAAGTAGGTCTGAAACCTCAATGGCGTCCCATCCTCGGATGAGGGGTTGAGTGTCCAACTTCCGTCTACCTTATCCTTAACAAAAGGTAGGTGACGAGTAGCTGGCTCGTCTGCCATCTCAGGAAGGATGTCGCGGAGTCGCTCGAGTGCCTCTCGTGCTGCAGTCTCCACGGCCAACATCAGATCCTCCATCTGTGGCCCTTCAAAGAACCAACTACTTGGGGAGTCGTTAGCCTTCACTATCACATCCACGTGATACACCTTGGTGACGGCGTTGACCCAGTGTTCGTGGTAGAGAAAGACGGGCGTGCGACGTACTTGACACTTCTCGAGGTTGTCGCTCAAAAGCAGAGGAAAGCCCGTTTCCATAAACATCTCGGGTACGGCGGCCATCTACAAGGTGTAGATGAGAGGGTTAGAAATATTTCGTGGGTGCGGTTCTCACGTCAATCTATATGCACTAATTGTTTTGGCTATCGCCCATGCTACCTAAGGCTTCCTATACTCAGGATGGCTCGGATACCAGCTCTGTGGGGACCCCGACTTACTAGTCGAGAATCGCCGTGCTAAGTGATCCTAGAGATCAATGCTCACCGAACACAGATACTCAATAAAGAGTCTTACATCCAAGTACCGATTATTACAACACGTGACCGAAGGGTCAAGTTTGCAAGACAAGCCCTAAGGTCAAAATCACACAAGTACACTAATAGCGTAAATCGAAGGGGCTAAGCGGGTGAACATGCCATCAAGCCTACTCCGACAGACATTCTAACTCAGAAGCGTCCTAGTTCACAGGGGTGTCCCCGAAGACGTACTCATCTCCAAAGTCCGGTCCTTCCATGTCTTCTCAATAACATAACTAGTGGCAAGCCAATGAGTACTTTGAATGTACTCGCAAAACAGCCCATGATATAATCAACGAAAGTGAAGGATAACAATATCATGCATTTCTCGTGTAACTCATCTGGGTGGAATGATCATGAATATGCATCAAGTTAAAGAATTACTCTTGAAGAACAGGTTACGGATGTCAATATATCTACCGAGGGCTGAACCATCCGGGTTCACCCTATATGCCAAGTCACCGAACTTGGTCATATCATTGCTATCATAGCAACACCTTTCTCATCACCACACACACACACACAACTCACACACACTTGGTTTATGCGGAAATATCAAGATGTAGTTTAAGCAGGATTACCCAACTGTCCTTAACCGTGGACATGGTTATTCGAATAGTTTACACTCTGCAGAGGTAGTACGCTGGACCCACGAGATCCGGGAAACTTCCGTGTCATCCACGACTCGCGGTATATCACATACCCAAGGTAAGTACCCGATCAATGCCTTTCCCCTAACGATACTAGACAAAGAGGTCCACTCGATTTGTACCCAGCCCACATGTTGTACGTCTTACGAGCACCAACTCTGGACAGTACCAACCATGCGGGGCCAACGGTGTGACTGGAACTCATAAAAATGGCATAGTCGTCCTACCCGGCACGACCCCATCACGAGAGTGACCACACATCACTCCCGCCACTAGTAATGTGACTCTTTGCTAGCACCGACAAGAGTAATTAACATAGCCCCGTCCCATAAGGGGTAACGTGGTCGTACTGGTAAGGTTGGGACGGTCAACACATCATAAATCTAATCCCAATTCCAAAACCTTATTCACACAAATACCGGGTGCATCACTTCACCAAAAGTGACCACCTGACTCCTCATCACCCTCGGGTATTAGTGGCACCCGATGGGGTTTTCATAAACTCTTGCTTTATGACAACATCATGCTCATGATAATACTACTGCTATCTTTACTTGTCAACATGGTATTAGCATGACCCTCAAAGGGTAGAGTCAAGCTCAATGCAAAAACACTCCGGAGGAGTCTTCGATAAAATCATATCAAATGATTACCGGCACTTCTGATCATATGCAACGGGAATACTTGTTGTTTTATCATGCAAAATAACATATGCTCATTCATGGGAAAAGGGCTGCTTGCCTTGCTCAGCTAAGTATCCGGGGTCTTCGAGGTCTTCCACTCCGATTCCCTCGTCACACGGATTTTCTATCGTCGATAAAACAATAAATAAGAAATAGCTCACATAGAAGCAGACCACAAAGTCATTTTAAAAATGTTCTCTACTACTGATAAATCTAAGATATCATTTGAAAAATATTTGCCTCAGTTTTCCTTGAAGGGATATTTTTGAAATCAACCAAACTGAAGCAAAACTATTCCAATTTATTCCTTTTTATTAATATAAAATAGAATAGTTGTTGGAAAAATTCGTCCAAGCATATGATTAAATACTACACATTTTTAGAAGAATAATAGTGGAAGAATTTTATTTTTACACTTGTTAAATGTTTTTATAAAAATCATAGAGACCTGGGTTTAAAATAAAAAGAAAAACAGGCTAGCTCCTGGCCTAACTCGGCCCTGAGCTGGGCTGGCCCAGGGCCAGCCGACAGCCTGCCCAGGCGTGCGCGCCGTCAGGTTTGAACCTGATGCACAGGGCCCTGCGGTCAGCAGCCGAGGCCAGCGCGGGGGAGGATTTTGGGCCACCGACAGGTGGGGCACACCTGTCAGGGTCGTCTCCTACCTACGGCCAGAGAGGAGGAGGAGGACGCCGACGAGGTTGCCAACGCGCTCATGCTCCAATGAACACGTGAATGGGTTCGCCTTGTTGTCGCCTACCTGTTGGTAGTCGAAACAACATCTGGGAGGCAGGGGTTCGTCGACGACGAGGAGGCCATGGAGGAGGAGTTTTGGGAGGTGGTCGAGGGGGTGGCTAGAGACACGGAAAAGCTCGGGAGAGTTGGGGGAAAGCTTCGTGGGATCGAGGGGGTCAGTTTGGTGGGTCGAGGGGTGTAGGAGCCATCGTGTAGCCGGAGATCGACCGACCTCCGAGGCAGAACGGCCTCGGTCGATCTCGAGCACCGGGGCTCTGCTGATTTGCTGGGGTGGCTAGGGAGGTACTAGTGGTCGTGGTGAAGCTATCTGAGGGGTGCTGGAGCAAGGGGGAGGGCTATTTATAGGCCCGTGAAGATGAGCAGATTCGGGAGCGCAAGTGACTCACCGTGGCGCGCATGGGGGCGCAGAGAGAGGTTGGGGTTGAAACCACGGTCTTAGGACGTGGTATTGGACCGCCCGAACCATCTGCAGCACAGAGAGAGAGAGGAGAGTCGAGTATTCGTGGCCATGCAACCTTGGCCGGTTCTGGTGCGCGCGGGCACGAGTTACGCAAGCTCTAGCGCGGGAGAGGAGGGGCCCTGAGGCGTGCTCGACGCAGAAGGGTTGTCGGGGAAGACTTTGGACATCTCGGGCGAGGCTGGAACTGGCCGAGGGCGTCGCCCCCACCTCGGTGACTCCCTGTAGCGTGCCCAGAGCACAGTTTTGGCATGCCACGGCATGCTGGTGCGCTCTGAGGCCCTTTGGACGTGTCCAGCATGTCCTGGCACTGGCTGGGGGTGTGGCTAGCCGTTTGGTTCTAGTGGGGGCTTCGGCTGGTCAAAGGAGGCAAAAAATACTGGTGCTGTCAGTCATGAACTGAGATCTAAATTGGGGTTTTTGGCCTTTCCAATTTGAACCAGTGAGGGGCCAGTTGAGTGGGGTTAGATACAGGTGCTGGCCACTTAATCTTAGAGTTTGAAGCAAAGGAGTTTGGTTTAGCTGTGGCTAAGGTTGCTTCTTCCTATCTGTCAGAAGGTGTTCGACAGTGGTTTTAGGGGGTTGCACCCAACACTGGTGCTGAAACTTAACATGTTTGGTTTTGGTGGGAAACCATGGGGTTTCACCAAATTTGAGCTCCAAAGGACAAGTTTAGCTTTGTAAACTTGAAAACACTCCAATATGACCAGATCTGTTCCTTCCAAAGGGAGTGTGGGCAAACTAAGTCCCACAAATCCCATTTTTCGTGTGCAACCCACATTTGAGGTATTAGGCACTCCTGCAAAGTTTTAGCATCATTGGACAAACTTTGCTATGTAGAGTTGTTCTATCTTGATTTTGGACAGACATGGTTTTTGGGTTATTTGGGGTCCTTATCCACCTTTGATCAAGGTGAACTTTTATGTGGACACCTACCAAGGCTTAGGGATATCACTGGAATTTTCTATGAATTTATTGAGAATACTTCCTTTGGAAATATTTCAAAATGCCAAAACAGACAGAAATGGCTTTTATAGTTTTAATCAATAAATATAATATAAAATCGGGTTTAAAATCTGATGTATGGAAATATATGTCCTTCTGATCATCTCTAAATTTAATCTGATTTTTCCAAAGCAGAAAAGTATTTTCCCATGTTGGAATACCAATTCTGACCTTAGAAATGGACATGTTATTTAATTAGGAAAATAATCACAAAAATAATTATTTTTGTGGTTTAGAAATATAAAGATAGGTAAAAATCAGATTACCAAATATGAGTAGAAGCACTGCTTGCTATCAAAGACTTATAGTGCAACTCAAGGTGGTTTTACTTTGGTCCGTAATAAGCAAGGTTTTTGGAAATCAGTATAATACCAAAGGACTTTAAGGTTTGAAATCCTCACAAGATTAAGCATACAAGCATACAATGTCAATCATGGCACTCACGTCATTAGTTTTGAAAATTTTTTAACAAGCTTAGAATTTCACAATACAAACAAATGATAGCAAAAACAGGGTGTGACACTAGCACATTTGGGACTACTTTTATAGCATAAGCCAACTACCAAATCACGCACCGCCGTGCTCTAAAAGATATATGTGAAGCACAAGAGCAAAAGTATGTAGCTCAAAAGATATATGTGAAGCATTATGAGCATTCTAGCAAAAATCACGATGAGTGCATGTCTCTCTCTCTCTCAAAAAGGTGTGCAGCAAGGATGATTGTGACACAACAAAAATAAAACGACTCCTAAGATGCAAGACGCTCCAAGCAAAACACATATCATGTGGTGAATAAAAATATAGCTCCAAGTAATGTTACCGATGGATTGAAGACGAAAGAGGGGATGCCTTCCCGGGGCATCCCCAAGCTTAAATTTTTTGGTGTCCTTGAATTTGGCTTGGGATGCCTTGGGTATCCCCAAGCTTGAGCTCTTTCCACTCCTTATCTCTTTGTCCATGAGAACATCACCCAAAACTTGTAAACTTCACAACACAAAACTTAAACAAAAACTTGTGATAACATTAGTATAAGAAAACAAACTACCACTTCTTTTGGTACTATAGCAAACTTGAATTCCATCTATATTGATGATGGGCTACTGTATTCTCACTTTTCCATGGCTAGTACCCCCCGATACTAACCATAGTTTCATAAAAACAAGCAACCAACTCAACAAAAACAGAATCTGTCAAAAACAGACCAGTCTGTAGCAATCTGTATACTTCGTATACTTATGGTACCTCAAAAAATCTGAAAAATTACGACGGCCTGGGAAAAAAGCATATCAATCAGCAGCAAAAAGAATCAACTCAAAAGCTCTTTCTGAATAAAAATGGAAATCATCTCGTGAGCGAAAAGTTTCTATCTTTTTCCAGCAGGATCAAACAACCATTACCAAGACTAGTCATAAAGGCTTTGCTTGGCTCAAACAAAAAAAGAAACACAAAAAACACAATCACAACAGAATTATGAAAGTGTGGACACAACAAAACAGAAAGAACAAGATAAATTCATTGGGTTGCCTCCCAACAAGCGCTATTGTTTAACGCCCTTAGCTAGGCATAGAAGCGATAGAATCACGTATCGTCATCTTTGGTGCTCAAACCATAAGTGGCCCTCATCATGGATTCATAAGGCAATCTTGTTTTCTTTCTAGGAAAGTGTTCCATGCCCTTCCTTAAAGGAAATTGAAATCGAATATTACCTTCCTTCATATTGATGATAGCACCGATAGTCCTTAGGAAAGGCCTACCAAGAATAATGGGGCATGTAGGATTGCAATCAATGTCAAGCACAACGAAATCCACGGGTACATAGTTCCTATTTGCAATAATAAGAACATCATTGATCCTTCCCATGGGTTTCTTGACCGTAGAATCAACAAGATGCAAATTAAGAGAACACTCTTCAATCTCATTAAAACCCAGAACATCACATAAAGACTTTGGAATCGCAGAAACACTAGCACCCAAATCAGACAAAGCATTGCACTCATAGTTTTTGATTTTGATTTTGATGGTAGGTACCCACTCATCATGAAGCTTTCTAGGGATAGAGACTTCCAATTCAAGTTTCTCTTCAAGAGACTTTATCATAGCTTCGACGATATGATCGGTAAAGGCTTTGTTTTGGCTATAAGCGTGTGGGGAGTTCAACATGGATTGCATCAAAGAAATGCATTCAATCAAGGAGCAGCTGTCATAATTGAATTCCTTGAAATCCACAGTAGTAATTTCATTACTACTCAAAGTTTTAACGTCTTCTACTCCACTTTTGCTTTTAGCATCAAGATAGATGGACTCCGAATCATTGGGGCACTTTTAAACCAATGTGGATTCATATCCAGCCCCATAATCATTAGGTTTGACACAAGAAAACAAAGATTCAACGGGAGTCACACCAAGCACTTTAAGATCTTCGTGATTCTCATCACGAGAACATGCCTTTTTAAGCTATTCATGTCTAGCAAAAATTTGGGCGGTTCTTTCTTGGCTCTTAATCATGGAAAAACGCATAGCTTTCAAAGTTTCATCCATGTTGATTTTGGGAGGAGCACATCTAGCTTTCAAAGCATCAACATCATAGGAAATTCTATCCACGCTCTTAGCCAAATCGTCAATTTTAAGTAGTTTTTCCTCTATGGACGCATTGAAAAGCTTTTGAGAGTTGATGAACTCTTTGATATTACTCTCTAGATCAGAGGGTAATCTATGGTAATTTCCATGAGTATTGTTGTAGGGGTCGCCAAAGTTATTAGAGGAGTTACTAGGAAAAGGCCTAGGAACATAGTTTCCTCTAAAGGCATTGTTGTTGCCAAAGTTATTCCTACCAACAAAATTAACGTCCAAGCTAGCGTTGCTACTCTCAATCAAAGAAGACAAAGGCATATCATTAGGATCCAAAGGAGCACTTCTACTAGCAACCAAATTCATTAACTCATCCATCTTAGCACTCAACGAGTTAATTTCTTCTATAGCGTGTACCTTCTTACTAGTAGGTGACCTTTCAGTGTGCCATTGAGAGTAGTTTGTCATGATGTTGTCTAAGAGCTTTCTGGCTTCCCCTAACGTGATTTCCATGAACGTTCCACCTGAGGCGGAGTCCAAGATATTTCTAGATGCGAAATTCAAGCCAGCGTAAAAGATTTGAATAATCATCCAAAGACTCAAGCCATGAGCGGGACAATTTCTAATCATTAATTTCATTCTCTCCCAAGCTTGTGCAACATGTTCATGATCAAGTTGCTTTAAATTCATGATATCATTACGGAGAGAGATGATCTTAGCCGGCGGAAAATACTTGGATATATAAGCATCTTTGAACTTATCCCAAGAATCGATACTATTTTTGGGCAAAGAAGAAAACCAAGTTTTTGCGCGATCTCACAACAAGAAAGGAAAAAAAGCTTCAATTTAATCACGTCATTATCCACATCTTTTTTCTTTTGCATATCGCAAAGCTCAATGAAGGTATTGAGATGGGATGCGGCATCTTCACTAGGAAGGCCAGAGAATTGCTCTTTCATAACAAGATTCAGCAAAGCGGCATTGATTTCGTATGACTCCGCACTAGTGGCGGGAGAAATCAGAGTACTAATAAAATCATTATTATTAGTATTCGAGAACTCACAAAGTTTGGTGTTTTCGTTCATGGTGACTTCGGCAAGCAAGCAAGCACACAAGCAAATAAAGAGCAGGCGAACGAAAAGGCAAACGAAAAAGGCAAAATTGGTGAAGTGGGGGAGAGGAAAACGAGAGGCAACTGGCAAACAAAGTAAATGCAAGAGATGAGTTTGCGACACCTACTTGGATGAGTTCTTGACTTGATCTTCCTCCCCAGCAACGGTGCCAGAAATCCTTCTGCTATCCCACAAACAACAGCGCCAGAAATTGACACGTTGACAAAGGCTGGGCTTGCGTTGGTTTTTCCCTAGAAGAGGAAAGGGTGATGCAGCACAGGAGCAGTAATATTTCCCTCAAATTGAGAACCAAGGTATCGATCCAGAAGGAGGGTCTCGTCAAGTCCAGAGTACCTGCGCAAACACAAACAAGCTTGCACCCAACGCTTCAAAGGGGTTGGCAATCCCTTCAAGATTGTTTGCAAAGTGAGATCTGAAGGCGGAAAGTGCAACGAAGTAAAAAGTGTAAGGCTGAAAATATGGTGTTGAGTAGACCCTGGGGGCCATAGTGTTCACTAGAGGCTTCTCTCAAAATAGCAAATATCACGGTGGGTGAACTAATTACTGCCGAGCAATTAATAGAACCGCGCAAAGTCATGACGATATCTAAGGCAATGATCATATATATAGGCATCACGTCCGAGACAAGTAGACCGATACTTTCTGCATCTACTACTATTACTCCACACAACGACCACTATCCATCATGCATCTAGTGTATTGAGTTCATGACGAAAAGAGTAACGCTTTAAGCAAGATGACATGATGTAGAGGGATAATGTCAAACCAATGATGAAAACCCCATCTTTTTACCCTTGATGGCAACAACATGATGCGTGCCTCGCTACGCCTTCTGTCACTGGGTGAGTTCACCGCACGGTATGAACCCAAAACCAAACACTTCTCCCATTGCAAGAATCATAGACCTAGTTGGCCAGATGAAACCCACAACTCGAAGAGAGTTACAAGGATATGAAATCATGCCATACAGAGATCAGAAGAAACTCAAATAAGATTCATAGATAATCTGATCATAAATCCACAATTCATCGGATCTCGACAAACACACCACAAAAGAAGATTACATCGGATAGATATCCATGAATATCATGGAGAACTTTGTATTGAAGATCCAAGAGAGAGAAGAAGCCATCTATTTACTAGCTATGGACCCGTAGGTCTATGGTGAACTACTCACGCATCATCGGAGAGGTCATGGTGTTGATGAAGAAGCCTTCCGTGTCCGAATCCCCCTCCGGCAGGGTACCAGAACGTGCCCCAGATGGGATCTTGCGGAGATAGAAGCTTGCGGTGGCGGAAAAGTACTTTCGATGATCTCTTGATTTTTTGTGGAATTTATGGGAATATATAGGCGAAAGACCTAGGGCAAAGGGAGTCCAGGTGGCCCACAAGCCTGGATGGCGCGGCCTCCCCCCTGGCTGCGGGGTGGGGGCTTGTGGGGCCCCTGAGGCTCCCCTGCCTTGGCTCCCAAGCTTCCCGATCTTCTTCCGTTCCAGAAAAAATCTTTTCGGGGATTTTCTTCCGTTTGGACTCTGTTTCAAAATCTCCTCTAAAAGGGGACAAAAACATGGAAAAAATAGGAAGTGGCACTTGGCACTGAGTTAATAAGTTAGTCCCAGAAAAATATATAGAAGGCATGCAAAACATCCAAAGTTTGACAAGATAATAGCATGAAACCATCAAACATTATAGATACTTTGGAGACGTATCAATCATATTCATCCAACACAAAGAATATCAAGGAGTACCCCAAGATTTCTATCAGAGTAAGTAGGATGAAAATGTGCATCAACCTAGGTGCATAGATCACCCAATGTCACACGAATCTGCAAGTTGATGACCATAACATATGTCAAGTGAGTTAATAGAACACCCCATTGTTACCATGGGTATCCACATGCAAGACATATATCAAGTGTCCGCAAACCCAATCCAACATAACAAAGGCTCAGTGGGAAAGACTCAATTCATCACATGAAGATAGCAAGGGAAGAACACCATATGATCCAACTATATTAACAAAGCTTGTGATACATCAAGATCGTGCCATCTCAAGAACACGAGAGAGAGATCAAACACATAGCAAATTGTGCATACCCTCAGCCCCGTGAGTGAACTACTCTCTCCTCGTCAAGGAGACCGTTGGGATGATAAAGATGGATTCCCGTGATGATTTCCCCCTTCGGTAGGATGCCAGAACAGGGCTCCGAATGAGATCGCTTCGGAACACAGGCTTGCGGCTGTGGAGCGTAAGTTCAGGTTAACATTCGGGGGGTTCTAAATATATAGGAATTTTTAGCGTTGGAATCAAGCAAAGATGTACCATAGGGGACCCACATGGCAACAGGGCGCGACCACCCCCATGGGCACGCCTTGATGCGCTGTGACGCCCCTATGGTTCTTTTGGTACCCCCTCAAATCCTCCTAGGTCTCTTTCCTTCTAGAAAAAATGTCAAAAGTTTCAGGCGATTCTGGGACTTTTATTTTTGGCACAAAAAAAGCACCATAGTAATTCTGCTGAAAACAGCGTCCCTTTGGGTCAGTTCCCTTGAAATCATATAAAGTGCATCAAAATCATACAGAAATATTGTACACATGGGTAAATATTGCATGAATACTTCATAAATTATAGATACGTTGGAGGCATATCAGCATCCCCAAGATTAATTCCTACTCGTCCTCGAGTAGGTAATGATAAAATAACTTATTTATGAAGTGAATATGCTAGCATTGTGTATAATTTTATAATGATAATTTTGATCACTTTTCTAGCATCATGACATGAAAATATTTCTCATTAACTCATTATGATAAACTAGCAATCAATTCACACGTTATGGTTCAAATAATGTATTCTCGGGAAACTTAACAACCTATGTTCTTGGTCACCAAACAATTGCAATACTTATTGTTTTCTACAAAGTCTAAGTAAGAGCTCCACATACTCAATTATCTTACAGTATTCCATGATTGATGGCACTCAAAGCATATTTTTAGAACAAACATCATTCATTTAATAAAGAGAAGATATGGGCTTATAGTTTCCCCTCCCAACACACTTATCAGAAAAATAAATTGTTAACAATAATAACTCATGATCAAATATATTTGACTGGATATATGTGTTTGGATCTTTCCCCACCACATGATGCTTGCCAACTAGAGACTGAGGCTGGAATAAGAAGTTGGCTCAACATGAAAAGTAAATAATGGTGTCTACTATGTAACTTTATTCGTGTAGACGTTGTTGGGCCTGCAATTGTAGAGTTCTGTAGGACAACAACAAGTTTCCCTCAAGTGGATGACCTAAGGTTTATCAATCCATGGGAGTTGTAGGATGAAGATGCTCCATCGCAAGCAACCATGCAATCAAATACAAGAAATCGCTTGTGTACCCAACACACCCAATACAATGGCAAATTGTATAGGTGCACTAGTTTGGCGAAGAAATGGTGATACAAGTGTAATGTCGATAGTAGAAATAGATTTTTATAATATGTATAAATAAAAACAGAAAGGGAACCAATAGTTAATAGCGAGGAAAACATTATATAAATGCTTGGAAATAAGGCCTAGGGTTCATACTTTCACTCAACAATGCTAATATAATAGAATCATATGATCACCTAGCAACGTGCAACAAAGACTCACTCCAAAGTTCCTACCTAGCAGAGAACATAAGATGAAATTATTGTAGGTAGCAAAACCACCTCAAAGTTATTCTTACCGATCAATCTACTCAGCCATTCCAATAAGTGTCACAAACAACCCTAGAGTTCATACTCGATTAACACCTATGATGCGCATCAATCAACCCTATTGTCACCTAGATACTCCAATGTCACCTCAAGTATCTTTTGGTTACTTCCTCGAGATGCATTAAACAATTTCAGATTCATCATATTCAGTCCAACACAAAGAACTTCAAAGAGTACCCCAAGATTTTTTGTCGGAGAAAGTAGGACAAAAATGTGCATCAACCCCTATGCATAGATCCCCCAAGGTCACCGGAAACCACAAGTTGGTTCCATAACATATATCAAGTCAATCAATAGAATACCCCATTTTCACCACAGATATACACATGCAAGACATACATCAAGTGTTCGGATCCAACGTATTCCATCCAACATAACAAAATCTCAAAGGGAAGGACTCAATTCAACACATTAAGAGAGCAAGGGAATAACACCATATGATCCAACTATATTAACAAAGCTCATGATACATCAATATCACGACATCTCAAGAACACGAGAGAGAGATCACATAGCTAATGGTACATACCCTCAACCCCGAGGGTGAACAACTCTCTCCTCGTCATTGTGACTACCGGGATGACGAAGATGGCCTCCAGTAATGATTTCCCCCCTCCAGAAGGGTACGAGAAAGGATCCAGATGATATTTACTCAACACAGAGAGTTGTGGCGGTGGAGCGTAAGTTCTAGGTTAACTTCTGGGGGTTTCTGGATTTATAGCAATTTTCAGCGTTGGAATCACATCAACCGGGGCCACGTGGGCCCCACAAGCTAACAGGATGCACCCAAGGGGTGGGTGCGCCCTGTTGGCTTATGGCCCACGGGTGGACCCCCTCTGCTGGTTCTGCGCTCCGGTATTTCTCAAATTGTCGTGAAAAAATCGTTAAAAACATTCACGTGATTCCGAGAACTATTTTTAATGCATAAAAACAACACCACGATAATTCTGTTGAAAACAACGTTAGTTCGGGTTAGTTCTAATTAAATCATATAAAGTGCATCAAAACCATATAAAAGTATTGTAAACATAGGTGAATATGGCATGAATCTTCATAAATTATTGATACATTGGAGACGTATCAGCATCCCCAAGATTAATTCCTACTCATCCTCGAGTAGGTAAATGATAAAAGATGTGATGCTTGACTTGGTTGCTATTCGCTTGCTCACTCAAGTGTGCTCTAAAGTCATAAAATTCCGCCCAGTCTCAAAACTCACCTGCTTGCTCCAAATCTTTTCCCAATGACCGTACCATGTGTATAGGACCTAAAGTTATTTTTTACAACATATTATTCTCACCAAAAATCATTTATTTGAATTAAACTTTCAAACAAATCCTCAACTCAGTTTTGTACTACAAGTCCTAAATTAGGGAATATGTTTTGCCCCAAATATTTTATGTGGATACTATTATCAAAAAGACTTCCCAAAACCACAAAATTAATATTTTAAAAGTTACTTTACTAATTTAATTAAATACATTTTTTGAGGCCAGAAATGCTCTTTCATATGTAAAAATATTTTAATGCTTTCAAAATATTTGAGAAAATTCATGGAAACTCAATGGACATATATTTTACATATATATGAGTTTGAGCACATGGTCATGTTCAAAATATTGGAGAAAACCCTTTAAAACCTTTTATGTGTATTTCAAATATTTGAAAAAGGTCTATAAGAAATATTAACAAATAATTTTAGTGCAATTCTAGCAAGTCACACATCATATATGCGATTATCTTGCCAAGTTTCATCTCAATACAAATTGATTTGATTCACCAAAATATTCCAAAACCCTCTCTATCCATATCTATACTTGAGCAACTTTACATTGCCAAGTGTCTCCAACTCTTCTCCAATCTTGTGGACATGATGTCATCCCCTAATAATGCATCCACACCAAGTGTTGCATCAAGGAGAACACATCCACCTATCCAAATCCCCTCAAACCCATCTTTGTTGGTTTCTAGAATTGGGAAAATTTGCATTGTCAAGTTTCCTCAATTGGTGTAAAACTTTTTGGGCCACCTACAATAGCCAAATAATGTCACCACACCAAATGGTGCATTAGGAGGAATAAATTTGCATGACCAGATCTAAACAAAACCATTTCTCCCAATTTCTAGGGTTTACCAAGTTTGCACTAGCAACTTTCACGAGATAATCTCAAAATTTGTGATCAACCCCATTTCTATCTATCTTTCACTCTTGTTAAGTTTCATAGCAAGGGGAATGATTTACCTAGCCTAGAAACCCTACAAACACCTTCCGAGGACCAGAAGTTCTCTCCTTGAGCCCAAAATTTTACCACACCTTCTATTAATCCCCCTTTACCTGTTGTAGCAACCTCAGCACCCAGCTCCATGATTGAGGGGGCGGAATACCCACTTGCACCCTCTAGGAAGCAAGAATTCATCTCTCTCTCAAAACATGCAAATGATCGCTAGCACCCTTAGCCCCCGACCACTGGATTCTTGAAATCCTGGTGGGTAACTATAAAGGAAGCAACCTTGCCAAATGATCACCCATATTTGGAGGACAAGGTTGGAAATGCTATGAGAATACGACACCAACAGAATCTACCTTCTCAAGGAATGAGGACATCAAGACTCAAAAGATTATGGCACCCTCGACGCTGCTCTAGAGTGATGCAACCTTGGCCTACGAAGATGACGACATACGATATGCAAGATCATGATATGCATCACTAACAGAGTGACCTTGTCCATATCGTTGTTGCAACGACAACAACCAATGGATGAGAACCTCGCCATTTGGTCCGCCTCACCATAGTGAGCAGGAAGATGGTTCTATTCATCCCCCGCTCTTGGTGTCGATATTGTCATCAACATAACCGACAGGTCGGAACTCTAGCATGCCATGTTGATGTCATTGGATAAAGAATCATCCACTCGGAACTCTCGACACTGTGGAGGACAAGAAGACATTGACATTATTATGAAGACAAGATTAGGCCCTGTCAATGACAGCCATGACGAACCACCTCTGGCATCAGCTTACTAGAGAGAAGTCAACAAAAAATCTTTTGGATCAACCCAGATTGTTTCAACAAGACAAGTAATGACACATAAGAAAGACCTAGAAGACTGAAAGTATTTCTCTCGAAGACACAAATCAGGCATGACTATTGAGTCCGAGAACCCCTATGGTAGGATAGGTCGTGTATCCCCTATGCGAAGTCGAGTCTGTGTGATGGTTCGAACAAAACCATGTTCTTTGTTGCTTGTTTTTTGCTTGTTTGTGCTTTAGTATATGTCGCACTTTTGCCCTAGGCAAGGAGTACATGACTATATCACCTATGTTATATTAGTCTTGCGATTGGCCTCTTCGACACTTCTTTGATTGCACTTGCACTATAACACCCTTTTTGGCACCTCCCCTCCATGATACTTTCCCTCTCCCTCATCTCGTCGATTAAATACCAGCACAACAAGATGCACCAAGGATCCACATCAATGGACCACCAACAATGAAGACCTTGACTACAACATACTCAACCAGATGCAACCTCGTAGAGTTATGCTTTTCCCTCAAGATTGGAAACCCCTCCCTAGACCAACCTTCCCCAGCTCAAACCTCAGATCACGTGTTTAGTACACGGATTTACCAAAGCACCTGTTGAGCTTCGATAACCCCTTCTTAGCACTGGGTTTAATATGGGACTAGCACCAGCACCTTCTTGCCATAGGTAGGATCGTTCTAGGGATATATGAATTGTAGATAAATGATCTGATATGACTATAATAGGTCTCTTTAGGATATGGCTAAGACCCTTTGGAGGATTACTACATTTTCATAGTGATGGGTGAACTTGGTGGATCAAAAGTGGTAGAGTAGCATAACTTACTTCTCCTTTAAGTAAATTGGATTTAGTAGGACAACTCGGGATCACACGTTGAAATTTTTTGGTGGTATGATAAGTTGAGTCTGACAAGTAGTGGTAATGAATTAATGATGCTACAAAAATGACTTGGAAGAACTTGTAGGAATTCTCGTCAGACCTGAGATTTGGATTTGAATAGGTAATCCTAATAAAGTGTCGATGCTAAATGATACCACATGCTTTGAAGTAATTTGGATTTAGTCCAATGATCTTGATCATGTTACCATGTTTCTCGGTGAATAATAAGTAGAAGTAATTGGATGATGTTAAGGATGATTTAAGGATCTATATAAGCTTGACCTTCGATAATTTAGCCAAGGACTTGGATTTGTAGTGTCGTAATCAAGCTTAGCGGCTTGTATGCTTCCCGAGGATTTTTACATATGGATACATGTGAGTTGACTATAGTAAACTCATGGGACTTTGGTTTGGTCCTTCTCCCAAAACTTGGAGATGAAGAGCATGAGTGATGTTGGATTTGACTTATATGGGATGGTACTTTTGATGATATTGAATGATTCTGTTTGGGGAAATAGGAAGGACTATCGGCATATAAAGACTATGCTCAAGGATAAGCTGATAAACATTCACTCACGTCGAAAGCTCTTTGAAACCCCGAAGCTTTAGCGAGCCATAACATGGTAGGATTATGACCATAGGATTTGGGTCTAAGTCATTAGACTATGGCCAACACCCCACCTCGACCACCACCAATTATGTACATAAGGAAGGTGGACACGAAGAACTAGATTACGTTGGATCACAAACCCCTAGAGAAGTGACCATCCGAGACAAATGCCCACTCCTCTCACATATCCCATGAGCAATGTGTTTATGTGATACTTTGGGAACTATGTTGTTGTCCTCATGGATGACATACTTATTTACCCAATAAGAGAAGGAACACCTTAGTCGTATTTGGATAAGCCCAAAAGCGCCAATTCCCATGCTTGTCAAGTGTAAGATTTTACCTTGAAGAAGTGAACTCCTCGAAGCACCCTTCAAACAGCAGAAGAAAATATTACCCAAGTAAGATGAAGGACCACTATGGTTGGTAAACCACGATGATGAAGAAGAAGGAATATAAGTCAACCACCATTCCTCTGTCGGTTACATCACTCAGAGTATGACAAGAAGCATCGGTGTTCAAGCAAGATGAAGCCTTTGGACATAGAGAGAATTAAAGATCCCTTATTGGTCCAATCAAGGATGTGAGTCATGACTGGATCATGGTGAAACTCCTGTCAAAGGTGGTTCACCCCACTTGCCAAAACTAAGAGCTTGGAGATTGGATGGTTGGTCTATACTTTTGAGTAACCAGCTCAGCTAGGACAACATAAAAAACTTTCATAGGTGGCAGAAGCCGTTTTAACATAGAGTCTCTAAACATATTCTTAGGGACGAAACACAACCTAGACTTTTCCACAAGTGGCTACGAAGAGTCTAGAAGACCAAGCACTCGAAGACACGCCGAAAACGTGTGTCCGTGATGATAAAGACAAATGACCAAAGAGGAACGAAGAACATACCTGGGCAACTTTCTCAAGCAGAAGAGCTCAACAAGAAGCCTAAGTCGATGCGCTTCAACCCTATCAAGGACAAAGAACACCTGCGACTAAAGATCACCTGCTTAAGGAATTCAAGGATTTCCCGGTCAATGGGATGCTACACTAGAACCTTAACCCTTCTATTCTAAGACGATAAATCTAGATGTCACTAACCAATGAGAGTAACCCACGTGCAGTACACACACACTACCTTGCCACGTATTCCAACTTTGGAATACAGAAGCAAGCCAAACCATTGCCCGAACATTGTTAACCAAGCCGTTGAACTTTAGTCGAGTCTATCGTATTGCTAGAACCCCATTCACCCTCTCACGAATCTAATAAAGGCATTCAAAGTTGTATCATCCCGCACTTCAAGATCCACTATAGAAACCACACTGAAGAAGGAGCAACATGGGGACGTGAAGACTACCTTGGACCCAAATTTACTTATCTTTTCAACGCCTAGCCTTGGAATCTCGTGGACAAAAACTTTTTTCTGTGTGATGTGTTGCTTGATTTGATTGCTATTTGCTTGCTTGCTTGCTTGAGTGTGCTCTAGATTCATAAAATTCTACCCGATCTCAAAACTCACCTCCTTGCGACAAATCTTTGCCCAAAGACCATACCATGTGTATAGGACCTAAAGCTGTTTCAAAAAAGTATTATTTTCACCAAAAAGAATTTATATGAATTAAACTTTAAAAAAAACTGAATTGAGGTTTGTACTACAAGTCCTCAAATTAGGGAATATGTTTTGCCTCAAATATATTATTTGGATCCTATTATTTTAAAGACTTCCCAAAACCACAAAATTAATATATTAACACTTATTTTACTATTTCAATTAAATACCTTTTTCTGAGGACAAAAATGGTCTTTTATCGGTAAAAAATATTTTAGTGCTTTGAAAATATTTGTGAAAATTCATGGAAACTCAGTGGACATATATTTTCAATATATAAGAGTTTTGGCAAATGGTTATGTTCAAAATATTAGACAAGACCCTTCAAAACCTTTTCTGTCTATTTCAAATTTTATAAATATTTCTATAAGAAATATTCTCAAATAATTCCAGCAAAATTCTAGCAAGTCACAGATGATATATGAGGTGATCTTGCCAAGTTTCATCTCAATCCAAATAGACTTTATGTAGCAAAATATTCCAAAACCTTCTATGTCTAGACCCAAACTTGATTAAGTTTACATTGACAAGTTTCTCTAACTGTTCTCCTATTTTGTGGACATGATATAATCCCCTAATAATGCATCCACACCAAGTGTTGCATCAAGGAGAACAGATTCACTTGTCCAAATCCCCACAAACCAATCTCTGCTGGTTTCTAGAATTCTGAAATTTTGCATTGTCAAGTTTCCTTAGTTGGTCCCAAACTATTTGGGCATGCTATAATAGCGAAATAATGCCATTACACCAAGTGGTGCATTAGGAGGAATATATTTGCATGATGATATCTAAACAAAACCATTTCTGCCAATTTCTAGGGTTTACCAAGTTTGCACTAGCAGCTTTCACAAGATAATCTCAAAATTGGTGATCAACCTTATTTCTCTCTAACTTTCACTCCTGTTAAGTTTCATAGCAAGGGGAATCATTTAAATGACCTAGACACCCATCAAACACCTTGTGTCCATTGTTCTTGCTCAATGATTGGAGAACGAGAAGTGCTCTCCTTGAGCCCAAAATTTTACCACACCTTCTACTAGCCCGCCTTTAGCTGCAGTACCAACCTCATCACCCAGCTCCATGAGAGGGGATGGAATACCCACTTGCACCCCCAGAACAACAAGAATTCATGTCTAGAACAACTTTCCCTCTCTCCTAGCCAACACAAGAACATCCAGTGCTCCCTACCCCTATTTTATTCCTTTCGTGGATGGTGGACGCAAGTGGCCTTGCGAGAGCGTGTGCAAGCACGCCCATGCCAGCCAAAAGCATGCTCTAGAGCGTGTTGCAACACACTCAAGCACTAACCCCGTGTCCCCTAGCCACCTTGTGACTCTCCCGCATGCCAGTCGAGGTCCCTCGACGTATGTGGCATCCCACAACTTCGCCCCCTCCTCTATATCCCTCTACAAGCCTCCTCTCGCATGCGTGCCACCCGCCCAGAGAGCTCCAATGAGAAGGCTCGCACGCGCACGCCTCTGCCTCCACTTGCTTCCTCTCTTTGCTTCACTGGACGTAGGCGACGTCCAAGAGTCCCATAGAGACGCTCTAGTTCACCTCCGTGATCCCTAGCAGCAGCCGTGCCATGGCCATGGGCACCATCCATGGTGGGCTCCTGCCCGACTATATATGGCCACACCCGGACTCCCCATTTGCCCCTAATCGCCCGCTCTACTTCCTGGAAACCTTCGAGACCACCAAATTCCTCTTATCGTTCACTCCATCCATTTCATGGTCGAATGGCCGTCGATGGTTTATGCTCAAATTTCAGTGTTGTGGTCGCCCCTTCTCTCGAGAGATTCCTCGGAGGAACAAGATCGCCTCAGCTTCTTCCCACGTGCTGCATTTTCCTCCTCCAGTAGTTGTGGCACCGTGCCCTTCTTCGTCACCGGCCTCCCTGAACGGTCATCCGCACCCTCGCCACTTAGTCCCTCCTCGGTGTGCGTTCTTCATCCACGAAGGTGCGGCTCGTCGCCTCAAGCGCATCGATGGTCGGAGCGCCGCCGGAGGTGGCCAGAGCCACTGGGACAGGTGCTCGCATGCGTCGTCCTTGCCTCCCCTGTTGCTCCTCTGATCGAGTGGGGGTGGGGGAAGGACCCGACAGGAGGGCCACGCCAGTCAGCGACCCCACCAGCCTGGCCCCCTCGTTTAAGTGGAGACGCCCCTACCATCTCGAGTCTTCGTGTAGAGGATGCGTACTCAGATGAGTACGTTTTTGACATCGTCGGTTTCGTGTACGTAACCTAGCAGCTGGGTCGTCCCAGTGTACTGCGGTGCTAAGTTACGCACAGAGCGTAGCTTAGGCCCATTTGGGTAATTTCATTTTCACCTTTTACTTTTACTAGCAAGCTTATATAGTTCATAATAAGTTGTAGGAAACGTCAAATTTGATGATTCAAATTTCTAATGGACTCTAAGATCAAATCATATCCAAATATGTGCATTGCACATTTTCCAAAAGAAGTTTTCCATACTATTCAAATTTAAATTCAAATTTGAACCTTCTTAAGGCCACCTTGTCAAATGCCTAGAGCATCCAAATCAACTCCAAATGGAGTGATTACAGATCCTAGTTGCCTATAAAATCATCACCTATTTATCCAACCATGGTCAATATTTTTCCTATGCTAAATTTTGATGGGACAAATAAATATCTCCTTTTCCCATTTAAGTCATCTTTGAAAAATCAGAGGAAAATCATCCCAACTCCAAATCTAGTGAAACCTCTTTCTCAATTCTTCTGAATTCGTTCCCTATTTATTGAGTGCATCCACTCATTTTTAGGAAAATATTTTCTGTTGACTTCTTGTAGGTCCAGTAATCCCTTCGTTTTCACCTTTTGGAAATCCTTGTTGATCCAAATCTATAGAAATCCCTTTGTTTATTCTTCTTATAGCCAGACGTGCCCTATAAAAATAAAACCCCTAAAGAATTTTTATTTTCTGCTTGTTGTGTTGCTTATTGTGGGTGTTTCCGATGATACTTGACAAAATAGACGAAGTGGTCGGAGTTAGACTAGAAGCTCGTGAAGACCTCGAGGACTTTGCTGAGACATGCAAGCAGCCTCTTGACCATGACTTGAAACCATTTTTGTGCATGTCATATGGCACTTTACTTCTTTGCATTTGGATCATGTTGAGTCGGTGACCACCTTGGTGGCTTGTCTCCGATGAATCCTTGTTAATACTTGCAATAAGCATGACCCTACCTTCCTATGAGGGTTGTGCAGGTGGGAAGTAGTTAGGATTCTATGTAGATGCTATGCGAATGGGATGGGAATATGCATGGTGATGGAAAATAAAGGATTTGAAAGACTTCTCGAAAACCCCGTCGGGTGCCACTAATGCCCGAGGGAGATGATGCTGAGGTAGGCGACCACTTTTTAAAGAAGTGGTGTACGGGAGCAAGTTGTGTGTGTGTCTTCGAAAACGACTTGGATTTAAGATTTTCCGACCGTCCCAACCTTACATGCGCGACCACGCTACCCCTTTATGGGATGGGGCTTTGTTGATTACCTTTGTCCGTACTAGCAGGGAGCCCGCATTACTAGCAGTGGGAGTGACATGGTCACTCTCGATACAGGGTCGTTGTTGGAAGGGCGACCATGGGCTATTCTCACAAACATCGGGCACACTGTTACGTGCCCTCATGGATGGTACAATCTTGACGAGGCCCATATGATGTACATCATGAAATATTGCACCAACGAGTGGACTCTTCGTTTAGTATCGCCAGGGAAAGGTATTGTTCGGGTGCTTACACCGGGTATGTAATATACCACAAGTCATGGATAACACAGAAGTTCCCCGAGTCTTGTGGGTACGGCGTGCAATCTCTGCAAAGTGTAAAACTATTCGAATTGATGTATCCTCGGTGAAGTAAAGTTGGGTGTTGCTGCTTAAACTATGTCCACTGTTACAAAACTCTCTCTCTATGTGTGTGTGTGTGCAAAGGATGATACCCGAGCTAAGTCAGATGACTTAACATGATGACTGAACATGATTTTTTCAAACCCTGCCTACATCGATATATGTGGCTTGTTCCTATGGATATCTGCAACCCCATGCTTTTACAAGTTATATTGATCATGTCATTTCACTTCAAATTATCTTTGTGCAACTTACCTACTTAGCGCTATATCATGCATTGTTTTTGCCTTGTTCCAAACATGGGTTGCTTGCGAGTACATTCAAAGTACTCATTGGCTTGCCACTCGTTATTTTAATCTACAAGCATGAAAGCACAAGATATGATGAAGAATACCTTGGTGACATACGTGCGACCTAGGACGCTTCCTGGTCAGAATGCATGTAGGGTTAAGGCAGTGTGCATAGGTTCAGGCTATCATTGAAGATTTCTGCTGTAAATACATGATGACTCAACCATAAAGGCCATATTCGAGTAAAAAAATACGTAATGGATGTAAGGTTCTTCTTAATCAGTTTCTATGTGTTCAGTGAGCATTGATCTCTTGGATCACTGTGCATGCACATTCGGTGATCATGACTTACGAGTCGGAATCCCCACAGTCACATTCTTTAGGATCGTATATTTTGAAAGTTGATGATTGTGGTACTTATGTTTATGGATATTACTATGTTGATGTCTATTAGTTCATAGTTTCTCAATGATCAAACTAGAAAAAGATTACATGTTTGGTAGAATGTCGCATAACAAATTGTTTTTATCATTTAGCTACTTGAGGTGAAGAAATAATTAAGCTTGGGGATGATGATAATTTTTGATTGTTCCATGCTACTATATTATCAATCTTGGATACTTTATATGCTATTTTATATCATTTTGGTCAACTAACATATTAACCCAATGTCCATTGCTAGTTGTTGTTTTCTCTGTGTTTTTGACTTTTTAGGAAAACAATACCAAATGATGTCCAAATGCGAAAAAACTTTTCGATGATTTTTCTGGATAAAAAAAGACCTAGAAGCTTTAGAGGGAGAACAGGGGATACACTAGGTGGCACCAAGCCAACAGGGCGTGCCCAGGAGGGGTGGTCATGCCCTGATGGCTCGGGACCACCTCCTGATCCCTCTTGACTTATCTCCACTCCTGTAAATTCTAATATGTTGGAAAAACACTAGAGAGCCACCCAAAATAATTTTTCCACCATCGCAAGTCTCCGTTCCCTCATGATCCCATATGGAGCCCTATTTCTGTGTCGTGCCACGGGGGGATCAACCATGGAGGTCTTCTAAATCAACCTTGTTGCTCCCATGGTGATGTGTGAGTAGTTTTCCATAGACCTAACGGTCCATAGTTAGTACCTAGATGGCTATCTCTCTATATATATTCTTCAATGCAGAAATCACCGCTATTCCCTCGGTGATCTATCCTATTTAATCATCTTTGCGGTGGGTTTGTTGGGATGTGATGAATTGTGGGTTTGTGATCAGATTTGTCGGTGCACTAAAGACTGGGGTCTCTAGTGCCCCAGACTTTTGCACGGGCACGCAGAGCCCCTGACTACAGGGCGTGGTAGAATCCAGACAAGAAAGATCCCCAAGATATCCAAGGCCGAGGCAAGCCGGTCTTGCCGGGAAGACACCCAAGGCCACGTTCATTTGATGGACGAGATGAACGCACCAAGCCAAGACCCCGGCGAGCTTCCCTCGCCGGGAAGACAGCCGAAGCCCCCGGCAAGCTCCCTTGAAGGGACGAGGCACCAAGGCCCCGGCAAGTACCATTGCAGGGATAAAGTGGCAAGGCACTATAGGGCGACCGCCCTTGCCACAGTGCCACCGCACCCCGAGTTCCAGCACATTCCGCATGCGCCAACGGGGCGTCCAGGTGTCGAAACACCTGGACACATGTCTTCACCAACACTTAGCTGACATGGACAAGACGTGCATTTAATGCACCTAACAGTGGTAGATAGATAAGCACCACTGTAGGTTCACTCTATCATCTCGTGAACCTACCATCGAGCACTGTAGGTGACCCCTTTGCCTATAAAAGGAGGACCTTAGCTCATCCGCAAGGGGTTAGACTCTCTGGAGATTGGCCAGGAAGACGGTGATCATCACTGTAATGAACAACGAAAGAATGCTTAATACAATCAGACGAGCAGGACGTAGGGTTTTACGTGTAAGCGGCTCGAACCTGGGTAAAAAGGCTTGCCGGCTGTTGATCGTTAGGTCTGCTCTTGACGTTGTTTTTCCCCTCCCTATGATTACAAGGGTATCACGTTGATCCCCATAGGTGTCGAACTAGCATCGCCGAAATCTTCGGCGCGCCAGGTAGGGGGAGGGGGAGAAACGCGTGAATCGGAGCAGGCTCAACGCCGACTCCATCCAAGTTTGGGCGCTATGCCGCGTTCCTACGGAAACGGAGTACCGCGACGGGTGCCCTGTTCTGCTACGACTTCCCAAGACCTGCGCGAGCGCGTTGGTACACGCGCGAGCGAGGCAGGGAGGCGGAGACTCAAAGGGCAGCATCGTCAGGCCGATGCGTCGCTCGAGGGCCAACACACAGCTGTCGAGGGCGTGCCTGGCCGCTTCACAGAGGCCCCGGTGCATACTCCAGCGGATGCACCTCCGCGGAGCGATGCATAGTCATTGAGGATGCGCCACATGGTCCCGAAGCCCTGGCGCACACTCCAATGCGAATGTTGCGCCCCTGAGAGCGTCGCATCGTCGCTCAAAGACGCGCTCGGGGGCTCCGCAAGCAGGGCCTAGCAAGAGAAAAAGCAAAGGGGTTACACCCTGGCTGACTCTTTCTCCAAGCAATGGTCACGGACCGTCGGCAAGAAGTCCTTGCCGGAGAAGAGACCGCCAGGAGCGGTGATTCCCTGCTCGCCGAGGGCTCCTACGCCCCGGCGAAAGATTCGAGCGCCTCACACCCGCGGCATGGACAGATAAGTTCTTAAGTTTGAGATTCAGATTTGAAGTAGATAGATTCTTTGCTTTTTCCCTTGAAAGTTTCTAATCTTTGTGTTAGTAGTTTGCGCGTACTGGTTCCCTCCCAAAGCTCGGTGCACCTTGTCTTTGTTTCGAACTCATTCAAACTACCTGAATGGCCATAGAGCGCCTTCAAACAGTTGTGAACCTTATCAACAGAGCAAGCGGCTACGTAGCACCTGATTTCGCCTCAAGCTGCGCTTGGAGATTTCCATGGTTGCACCGAACGCGGCAAGGAGCCTTGCCAGTAGTCGGTGGCAAGCTCCCAGATATGCAAGAACAAATCATACAAAGAACAGAATCGAAAAAGGGAAAAATAGTCTTTTTCATTCATATGAATAGATACATTTGGCTTCACTTACAAAGTGCGGTTATCCTAACCTAAAGATCCTGTCTTTTGACGAGGACCGACCCGCGCAGAGGAGTGAAGTTCAAAAAGACAAAAAGGCGAGGCCCGCGGCGCGGTCAGGACCGGCCCCCTAGGGACGACACTGAGCCAGTGAGAACGAGACCGCCCCCGATGGGCGTCGCCTAGCCCCCCTTCGGCCGAGGTGCGGAGGGTGGGGCATAGGATGGGGCGAAGGATGCGGAGCCGGCGGACGCGCATCCTCCTGGAGCCGGGGGACCAATACCCGCTCTGGTGAGGTGGACCAAGAAGAGGACCTGGAGAAGTCAGAGCTGCTGGAGGTGCCTCCTCCTCGAACACGAGGCACCGACGCCAGTTCCAGCAAGGTGCCCTCGCCGGTCGGGGGCGAGCCGCGGGCTACCCACGGCGGTGCAGTCTACGTCTGGTTGGGGCCCGGGGAGTCAACACCCAGTTTGACACCCCGTGGCCCTAACCCAACACAGACCTCGCCGCCACCGCTGTCCTCCTCGTCGCTACCGCTCGAGCCAGGACAGCCGGCGTCGCTCGGGCTCCCTTTGCAGCAGTCGAGAAGCACACGTGGGGCCCCCTAAAGCAACATGGAGGGCCGCCACAGGAGCAAGCCCCGGGGAGGACGGAGGCGACCTCCCCCGGCCTCGACCTCCGTGGCGACCACGGTCCCTCGCCCTTCCTCTACTATGGGCATTCGGGTCGTATTCTGCCGCGGCACCCTCAGAAGGTGTGGAATGATACAAATGAGATCCCCTCGCCGCCCTCACGGCCGATGGTGGCCGACCTCGTCCCCTAACCATGGTTAGGGGCAAGTGCCACCAGCAGACATAAGAAGATTCCAAGGCCAAGATAAAGGAGCTGGTGGATTCAAAGGGAGTTGAGTGAGCAAAACCCCTTGCAAACCCTCCCAATTTATAGGACGGGGCGCGGGGGCTAGCCTCCCTTACTCCAGAAGCCACCACCCTCTATGACCAATCGCTCGAGCTCACGGGCGAACAAAGAACTGTCCTGATGCGCCAATGCATGCACGAGCGGACCCAGCCACTACTGCGCCTTTCAAGGCCTCATCTGCCACCTGTCCATCAGTGACAATGCATGCCACGTACGTGGCAGGGGTGTTTCAGGAGACAGAGAGGCCACTCCACGCACGATCTCCCACCTCCCGCATCCGATGCGCGGTGTGGGAAAAGGCAACCGCTAGCAGATCCAGCCACGAAGGCCCGTGCACCTCTTTAGGCCTGGCCCAACAACGCTCTGCACGCGTGTGTGGACGAGGCCCGGGTGATCCTGTCGGTGCACCAAAGACTAGGGTCTCTAGTGCCCCATACTTGTGCATGGGTGCGAAGAGCCCCTGACGGTAGGGCACGACAGAATCTAAACAAGACACAGCCCCAAGATATCCAAGGCCCCGACAAGCCTGTCTTGCGAGGAAGACACCCAAGGACACGTTCATTTGATGGACGAGATAAACGCACCAAGCCAAGACCCCAGCGAGCTTCCCTCACCGGGAAGATAGCCGAAGCCCCCGGCAAGCTCCCTTGCCGGGACGAGGCACCAAGGCCCCGGCAAGCACCCTTGCCGGCATGACGTGGCAAGGCACTAGAGAGCGACCGCCCTTGCCACAGTGCCACCGCCCCAGAGTTCCAGCGCATTCCGCATGCGCCAGCGGGGCGTCCAGATGTCGAAACATCTGGACACATGTCTTCACCAGCACTTAGCTGCATGGACAAGACGTGCACTTATTGCACCTGAGAGCGGTAGATAGATAAGTGCCGCTGTAGGTTCACTGTATCATCTCGTGAACCTACCATGAGCACTGTAGGTGACCCCTTTGCCTATAAAAGGAGGCCCTTAGCTCATTCACAAGGGGTTAGACTCTCTGGAGATTGGCCAGGAAGACGGTGATCATCACTATAACGAACAACAAAAGAACGCTTAATACGATCAGATGAGCAGGACGTAGGGTTTTACGCGTAAGCGGCCCGAACCTGGGTAAAAGGCTTGCCGGGTGTTGATCGTTAGGTCTGCTCTTGACGTTGTTTTTGCCCTCCCTACGATTACAAGGGTATCACGTTGATCCCCATATGGGTCTACCTAGCATCGCCAACAAGATTATTCATGAAAATATATTGAGTCTTTCTTGGTTTTTATATGCATGATTATTATAGCTTCGCATTGCTCACCGATCTATCAGTTTTGTTTGGCCTACTAGATTGGTTTATGTCGCGTACGATACCTATGGGACCTGGTGGCGCCCCTTGTGGTTGGGTGGGGCAGAAGGATGCATCAAGAGCATACCAAACTGTCAGGGTGGATTTACCCAGGTTTGGCCCCCTACTGAAGCGTAGTACCCTACTCCTGCTTTTTGTGTATTTATCTGAAGATAGGTGATGAATTCCTGGGTATGTCCTGGCTGGCTGACTCGTTGTCCTCCCTCATGCATGCCCAGGGTCTCCTTTTATAGGTCTGATGGGTCACCAACAGTAGCAGCACAGGGTTCTCATGGGGTGCAAAGTGAAACAGCACACCCATGAGATGTACAGTTGATTATAGTAAAGCTGGCGCCTTAGGAGGCTTATTTAATGCTTTGTCAGGTGCCCCACAGATGATTGGCCATTTCTGCCACGCGTGCTGCATGCATAGCAGGGGCCTAGCATGTGCCGCCTGGGATTTAAAGATCTTACTGGGGTAGACAACCGCCGTGCCCCAGACTGGAGGAGTGAGGCGGCCGTATGTTAGCCCGTGATGTTGGGCGAGCGGATTGGTGGAAGTGGGCGGCTACTCTCGGTGGTGGGGGAGAGCCATCCTCCGCATTCCTCCCTATAAAGCTTGTGGATTGTGAGGGGTAACCCTCATCCCTCCTCCAAGAACGCATCCATCCAGTGATGACCCACAAGTATAGGGGATCAATCGTAGTCCTTTCGATAAGTAAGAGTGTCGAACCCAACGAGGAGCAGAAGGATGTGACAAGTGGTTTTCAGCAAGGTAAAATCTGCACGCACTGAAATTGTCGGTAACAAGTGATTGTGTGGTGAGATGATTCGTAGCGAGCAACAAGTAACAAAAGTAGCAACGGTGCAGTAAAGTGGCCCAATCCCTTTTGTAGCAAGGGACAAGCCTGGACAAAGTCTTATAGGAGGAAAAACGCTCCCGAGGACACACGGGAATTTCTGTCATGCTAGTTTTCATCATGTTCATATGATTCACGTTCGTTACTTTAATAATTTGATATGTGGGTGGACCGGCGCATGGGTACTGCCCTTACTTGGACAAGCATCCCACTTATGATTAACCCCTCTCGCAAGCATCCGCAAGTACGAAAGAAGAATTAAGACAAAGTCTAACCATAGCATTAAACTAGTGGATCCAAATCAGCCCCTTAGGAAGTAACGCATAAACTAGGGTTTAAGCTTCTGTCACTCTAGCAACCCATCATCTACTTACTACTTTCCAATGCCTTCCTCTAGGCCCAAATAATGGTGAAGTGTTATGTAGTCGACGCCAAAATAACACCACTAGAGGAAAACCAACATACAACAAATCAAATTACATAACGAATACCAAATTCACATGACTACTATTAGCATGACTTATCCCATGTCCTCGGGAACAAAATTAACTACTCACAAAGCATAATCATAATCATGACCAGAGAGGTAATGAGTAGCATCAAGGATCTGAACATAAACTCTTCCACCAAGTAATCCAAATAGCATCAACTACAAAGAGTAATCAACACTACTAGCAACCTTACAAGTACCAATCAGAGTCGCGAGACGGAGATTGGTTACAAGTGATGAACTAGGGTTTGGAGATGAGATGGTGCTGATGAAGATGTTGATGGTGACGAGTCCTCTCCGATGAGAGGAGTGTTGGTGATGACGATGGCGACGATTTCCCCCTCCGGGAGGGAAGTTTCCCCGGCAGGATCGTCCTGTCGGAGCTCTAGATTGGTTCTGCTCAAGTTCCGCCTCGTGGCGGCGGCGAAACCACGAAAAAGCTCCTCCCTGATTTTTTTTCCAGACGAAACCCTTCATATAACAGAAGAGGGGGGCAAGTGGGCCAGCAGGTTGCCCACAAGCCCTCATGGCGCGGCCTGGGGGGTGGCCGCGCCGTGCAGGCTTGTGGCCAACCCCTGGCGCCCCTCTGGCTCTTCTTTGGCCCAGTATTTTTTATTAATCAGGAAAAAAATCCTCATTGATTTTTACGGCGTTTGGAGTTGCGCAGAATAGGTATCTCAACTTTGCTCCACTTTCAGGCCAGAATTCCAGTTGCCGGCATTCTCCCTGTTCATGTAAACCTTGCAAAATAAGAGAGAAAAGGCATAAGAATTGTACCGTGAAGTGAAATAACAGCCCAAGAAGCGATAAATATCAACATGAAAACATGATGCAAAATGGACGTATCAACTCCCCCAAGCTTAGACCTCGCTTGTCCTCAAGCGAAAGCCTAGCTCAATAAATATGTCCACATGTTTAGGGAGAGAGGTGTCGACAAAACAAGATACGAACATGCATGCATCATCATCATGATCAGAACAGCAATACCAACATATAATCTCTCATGCTAAAGTGATAATGCCTTCACAAAGTAAAGCATGGATCAAGAACCTTACCGAGAAGTAACAACCGATAGCCTTTAGTCATTGAAGCAATTGCAATTTGTCACAACATCAGAAAGAGTCAAATAAGAGCTTGTAAAGCAAATCCACATACTCAATCATTCTTTCGTTCTCTACAATTGCTACAACTCACATGGTACTCATCAGATCAAAGTTTCAGCTGGACACAGAGAAAGATAGGGGCTTACAGTTTTGCCTCCCAACTCCTTACCTCAAGGGTAATGTCAAAAATAATAATTCATGAATACTTACCTCCAAGTTGACATATGAATATAGATCTTTCCCAAGCATATGACGTTAGCCAAGATAAAGGCGAAATAAGGAATTGGTGAAGATCACCATGACTCTTTCAAGGGAAAAAAGTAAAGGTACAAGACAGGCCCTTCGTAGAGGGAAGCAAAGGTTGTCATGCACTTTTGAGGTTTGGATGTGTGTCCTCTTAGTGCAGAGGAACGTCACTTTATATTGCCTCTTGTGATAAAGAACTTTATTATGCAGTTTGTCGCTTTTATGTCTTCCTCATCACAGGTTCGTACAAAGCTTATTTTCCACACACTAATAGATCATACATATTAGAGAGCAATTTTTATTGCTTGCACCGATGACAACTTACTTGAGGGATCTTATTCAATCCATAGGTAGGTATGGTGGACTCACATGGCAAAACTGGGTTGATGGTTTATGGATGCACAAGTAGTATCTCTACTTAGTGCGGGAGGTTTGGCTAATGGTGAGGTAGAAGCAATCGTCACATGCTAAGGGATCTCTAATCATATAACATTGTTCGGAGCCAAGCAAACACAATTCATTATGTTGTCTTCCTTGTCTAACATGTACTTCTAGGCATGCAATAGTTTAGTCAGTGTTCACAATCATAAATGGTGTCAAAGATGATATATTTATATGTGAACCTCTCCTTCTTTATCACTTCCTATTAATTGCAACAATGACCAAGGTCTACGTTTCCCTACCCTCAACAAGTTTCAATCATCATTCTTTTATATGTGAAGCCATCACTTCACATAAGATCATTACATGATCTTTCATGCTTTTGTTCTATTCTCACTCTTTTGATCATGGCAAGAGGCAAAGCCCTTCAACTAAGACACTCTTTATTATATGGCTCACGAGCTAGAATACATCGGGGGTGACACAAAGCAAAACTCAAAACTAAAACACTAAGACTTTTAATGTACTAGAGAAAGAGAAAACTAAAACAAAGGTAAAGGCAAAAGATGTGATGGTGATACGATACCGGGGCAACTCCCCCAAGCTTGGCACAAGCCAAGGGGATTGCCCATACCAATGCTCAGTTGTCTTCCTTTGGTGGTGGTGGAGGAGTTGTTGCAATCTTTGACTCCAAGAGGGCCATTAATCTTTGATTTATACCTTGGAGATATGCGATACGTTTTTCCAGCAAAATAACTTCACGAGTGAGACAAGTATTGCGAGCACGAGTTGTTTCACAAAACCTCAAGAGTTCAATCGAGGATGGAGACACTAGGTCGAGGTAGGGTTGGAGGAAATCCACTTCTTCAACTTCTTCCTTGTTGAGCACAGATTGCACTTCATCCCATGCATGATTCCTCTCCTTAGTTTTGCCCGTGGTTTCTTTAGGTAGCCTCTCCTTGGCCTCCATTCATTTCAGATCACCATTTACTTCTCCATAGGCTCGAGGGAGATTGTTCTCCCCCACAGATTCCTAAGACGACATCTTGCTTTAAATCTGCGGCAGAAAACAGGCTCGAAACGAAAAATAGAGGAAATCTGCGTGATGTAGGGGTCAGACCAAACGGGAGTATATATAATGATTTTTTCTAGACTAGAAGGAGTGTCCTGCACGAAAACGGAGTCCGGGAGGCGCACGAGGTGGCCACAAGCCCTCACGGCGCGGCCAGGGGGTGGGCCCGCGCCGTGCAGGCTTGTCGCCTCCTCGTGCACTTTCCGAACTACTTCCAATTTTTGTATTTTTTCAAATATTCCAAAACGGAGAAAATTTCCTATTGGAAAAGTTTTGGACTCTGTTTTCTTACCGAATCACATACCTCTTTGTTTTCGGAGTCTGAAATAGGCTGATAAATATCCCTTAGGTATTCTTCTGGAGTTATGGTATTGATAATATTGCTTTCAACATTTATGGGAGTACCTGAGATATAATTCTTGATTCTCTGCCCATTTACCACTCTCGGACAATTACCTTCCATGTTGTTGATCTTGATAGCACCAGAACGATATACTTCCTCAACAACATAGGGACCTTCCCATTTAGAGAGAATCTTGCCTGCAAAGAATCTTAAACGAGAGTTATATAGCAAGACATAATCACCTACATTGAACTCACGCTTTTGTATCCTCTTATCATGCCACCTCTTAACCTTCTCTTTGAACAACTTGGCATTCTCATATGCCTGAGTTCTCCACTCATCAAGCGAGCTAATGTCAAATAACCTCTTCTCACCGGCAAGTTTGAAATCAAAGTTGAGCTCTTTGATTGCCCAATAAGCTTTATGCTCTAGATCAAGAGGTAAATGACATGCTTTACCGTACACCATTTTGTACGGAGACATGCCCATGGGATTCTTATACATAGTTCTATAAGCGCACAGTGCATCATCGAGCTTATTAGACCAATTCTTTCTAGACGGGTTGACAGTATTTTGCAGAATTAGTTTAATCTCTCTGTTGCTTAGCTCTACTTGACTACTGGACTGAGGGTGGTAGGGAGACGCAATTCTATGGTTGACATTGTACTTAGCAAGAGTTTTACGGAAAGCACCATGAATGAAGTGTGAACCACCATCCGTCATTAGATATCTAGGGACTCCAAATATAGGGAAGGTAACTTCTTTCAGCATCCTGATAGAGGTGTTGTGATCAGCACTACTAGTGGGGATAGCTTCTACCCACTTAGTGACGTAATCAAGGGCAACTAAGATATGAGTATACCCATTGGATTTGGGAAAAGGTCCCATATAATCAAAGCCCCAGACATCAAATGGTTCAATGACAAGTGAATAGTTCATAGGCATTTCCTGACGTTTGCTAATATTACCTATTCTTCGACATTCGTCACAAGACAAGACAAACTTGCGGGCATCCTTGAAGAGAGTGGGCCAGTAGAAACCTGATTGCAATACCTTGTGTGTAGTTCTATCCCCCGCATGGTGTCCTCCATAGGCCTCAGAGTGACACTTCTGTAGGATCTATCCAGGTTCATGTTTAGGTACACAACGTCTAATAACACCATCTACTCCTTCCTTATAAAGGTGAGGATCATCTCAAAACTAATGTCTCAAGTCAAAGAAGAATTTCTTATTTTGCTGGTACGTGAAAGTAGGTGGTATGTATTTGGCAACGATATAGTTTGCATAATCAGCGTACCATGGTGCACTACATGAAGCATTGATAACATTCAATTGCTCATCGGGAAAGCTATCATCAATAGGTTGGGGGTCATCCAGAACATTCTCCAACCTAGACAAGTTATCTTCTACTGGGTTGTCAGCACCCTTTCTGTCAACAACGTGCCAATCAAATTCTTGTAGCAAGAGAACCCATCTGATAAGTCTAGGTTTAGCGTCTTTCTTCTCCATGAGGTATTTAATAGCAGCATGATCAGTGTGAATAGTGACTTCAGAATCAACTATGTAAGACCTGAATTTTTCACATGCAAACACGACTGCTAAAAATTCCTTCTCCGTAGTAGCATAGTTTCTCTGGGCACTGCCTAGAGTTTTACTAACGTAGTGAATAACATTCAACTTCTTATCGACTCTTTTCCCTAGAACAGCACCAACAGCATAATCACTAGCATCACACATGATTTCAAAAGGTAAGTTCCAATCAGGTGGTTGAACAATAGGTGCAGTTATCAAAGCCCTCTTAAGTATTTCGAAGGCTTCCTCACAATCATCGTCAAAGACAAAAGGAATATCCTTTTGCAAGAGATTGGTAAGAGGCCTAGAAATCTTACAGAAGTCTTTAATGAACCTTCTATAGAAACCAGCATGACCAAGGAAACTTCTTATACCTTTGATATCTATGGGATATGGCATTTTCTCGATTGAATCAACCTTAGCCTTATCGACTTCAATACCTCTTTCAGAAATTTTATGTCCTAAGACGATGCCTTCATTAACCATAAAGTGGCACTTCTCCCAATTGAAGACAAGATTGGTATCTTTTCATCTCTGTAAGAATCGATCAAGGTTGCTGAGGCAATCATCAAAATAAGACCCATAAACGGAAAAGTGATCCATGAAAACCTCTACAATCTTTTCACAAAAATCAGAGAATATAACCATCATACATCTTTGAAAGGTGGCACATGCATTACATAAGCCAAAAGGCATACGTCTATAAGCAAAGGTACCGAAAGGGCAGGTGAAAGTGGTTTTCTCCTAATCAGATTGTGCAACCGGTATTTGAGAGAAACCAGAATAACCGTCTAGAAAGCAGAAGTGTATGTGTTTGGACAACCTTTCTAGCATTTGGTCGATAAAAGGCAAAGGGTAATGATCTTTCCTAGTGGCCTTATGTCACATCCCTGATCCTTATTAGGGTTAGAAAGTTTTGCTCATGTCTTATTTCCTTGCATCCAAGAAAACAAAGCAAAGAAAACCAAAGAAAAACCCTAGCCACTCTTTATTCATGAAAAATTTCAACTAGTGCCAAATCAATGAATCCAAAATTGCCATTTTAAAAGTTCATCTTTTCTGATAAATGTTGAAAAGAAAATATCAGAGGTGAAATATATTTTCAAAGTGCCTTTGGCATTTTAAATTTAAGTTGAAAGCTACTGGAATCAATTATATAATTGATTTCAAATATTTCAAAGTTCCAAAAATGTTGAAAACTTTCTATGTGGTTGGGAATATTCCAACTAACACTCCAGTATCATTCAAACTATTTTAGGAATAGTTTGGAGCCAAATATAAAACAAAATAAAGTCAGTAAGTAAATAACCGAAACATAAATGGAAAAAATGGAAAGAAACTTACATGTCGCTCACCTGAGGCCCAGCCAACCCCGACGCTTATCGTCTTCCACATGCCAGCGAGCAGCAGGAGGTGGCTGCCGCTCGTTCCGGCGCGGCCACGCACCTGTGCGTCTGCCTGGACCTCCCAGATGCGCTGGAGAGGAGGGATAAGGCCTCCGGGAACCATTCCCGACCTCATCCTCTCCCCATTCGATCTCTCTCCTCTCTTTCTTCCTCGGCCGCCATGACCGCGAGCTCGAGCTCGAGCTAGCCATCGCTCCGGCTGTCCTTCCCCGCCCCTGAGAGTGTCGTTCGCTCCGCCTCGTCAAGCTGGTCGTCTCTGCCAAAGGAAAGAAGCCCCCGAGCCCTGCATCGCCGGATCTCCATCGTCTTCTTCCTCGGATCACCGACATTTAGCACCGCCGTTCTCCCTCCTCAGGCCGTCCCCGAGCCCGTTTTCGACGCCGTTGCACTCCTTGTGAGCTCAGGGTGCCTTGCCCCTTGTTTCCCCTGTCGATTTCGAGCTCTAGACCTAGTTTCACCGGAGCCCGACGAGGACCGCCGCGGTAGCTCGTCGCTGGTGGCCCTACGGTGACCGATTGGTCCACCCGAGGCCTGAAGTGGCTCCAGCTCGTCGCATAGATGCTCTAGGAGCCCAGCCCCGCGCGAAATGCCCTCTGTTTCGATGACCTCGACGATGGTCGAGCTTCGGCCGCCGCCAAGCTCGACGCCAGCGTCGATTCCGGCCACCCCAGCCCCTGGGGTTTGCTCCATCATGCGCGTCGTCGAGTGGCGGTTCTTCCTGAGGTCTCTGACGTGCATTTGGTCATCAGAGATGCGTTTCGGACGCCCTCCGTCATCTCTGGTGCTGCCGGAGGCTCACCGCCGACGAGATCGACCTCGTAGCCGGTGGGTTCTTCCCCCTGAGCCTATGACATGTGGGGACAGACCCTGTCTAATTAAGTTTAATAAAAAAATAAAAATAACTTATTTAATTAACTTAAAATAGACACTCACAGGTGGGTCCTACTCTGTTAATTAGCTAATTAAGTTAAATCTAAACTAAAAACTGGCCAGAGTCACTGACCAGTGGGTCGCACTGGTTAGGTTTGAATTTCAACGGCCATATTGACCTGCTGATGTCATGCTGATGCAATAAAACCTTTTCTGCTTAAAAGTAATTCCAGATTAAGTTGAAAACTTTGGAAATTCATAGAAAATTGAATATAACTCTAAATTTGACAAATAATATATGTAAAATGATCAGACAAATTCAGGGAATCTAATGGTGCTATTTTCATGCATGAAAAACAATGTTATGAAACCGCATCAGGTCAAATCAATTAAAAGAATTTGCTAAATTATAATTCAAAAGTTATTTGAATTATGATTTCAAATCAAGATCACCCAAAAGGTTCTGTTAGTCATCTCAAACCATGCTACATTGCATTTCATGCATCATTTTGTTGCATATGTTTAATATTGATTGATTGTTGTTATTCCGGTAGGCTCCGCCCCTCCGGATACATCTGATTATCCGACTGACGGATATCAGCCCTGTGATGAGCAACAAGGCAAGCAACCATTTTGATCATCCCGATAAATCCCATGTTCTCGCTCCTGCTCTTACTTATTGCATTAGGTTAAAATGTTTTCAATGCTTTTACCATGTTAGTTGAACCCACTTCCTTTGCATGACCTGTCCTTGTCACAGTAAATAGCTGAACCTTGCAACCTAGCATACCTGGTAGATGCTTGAGCCGTAATGTGCTTATCCTGCTATGCATGCTATGCTTAGAGTTGTGTATGGTCTGTCATCTGGGTGATGAACAGGATTGTGAGAATGTGTTCAGTTAATAAAGGTTGTGTGTTGAACCTCATTTGGTAAAGGTACCGGTGAAAGGCCATGTAGGAGTACATGGCGGGTTGTTTCATTGGAACCGTCCTTAGGAATTGAGTTTCGTGTATGTAATCCAAGTCAAGATACTACCACATGCTGGGCCCTGAAATATGACCCTGCTTGACTTATTATTCGCCTAGTAATCGGTCCAGGAGTTGCAAGTAGTTTCTGGTGTTTATAGTTATGCTGGAGGCCGTGCATAGCACTGACCTTAGATGTGGGCTATGATGCGGTAGGCAGGGGCACGGTGTACCAAGTGGCACCCAGATGGTGGGCTTGGGAACCCTGCACACATCGTTTGGGGCCGCGGCGGAAACCTCGGCCGGACATGTGTGCAGGTTGCCCTCAGATAGGCGATAGACCGGGACTAAGTATTAGCGTGGTTAACGGTCGTGGCCGACTCCCTCGCTGGGCTTCCGCTTGAAGGATGCCGAGGTGCATGACCTGCACATAACGATAAGTGGCGAGAGCGTGTGTGAAGAAGTACACCCCTGCAGGGTTATGATCTATTCGAATAGCCGCGTCCGCGGATATGGACCACTTGGAAACATATGATGTTCATAGATAACTATAATGGCTACCCATAAAATTGTCAAGATAAGTGTGAGTGTCGTGGAAGGCATTTCCGTAGGGAGACGGAATGATTCCACGATGGAGTATTGTCGTGGTGTTAGTGGACTCGTGTGCGTGAAAACAAAGTTGTCAAAGCTATTCGAAAATGGAAGTTTTTCTAACCAAGAGTCAAATGCTGGCTTTCTGCACGAAACCCCACAACTCCTTGTTGATACATTGCATGAGTAGATAGATTATCCTAAAGTCTTGTTGAGTACTTTTGTACTCACGTTTGCTTAATAAATTTTTGAAGAGGTTGTTAATGACCCTAATGGAGGGTTCTACCTAGACGTTGATGATGACGAGTAGCTGGTGTCCCAGCTATGATCTGGCCCTAGGTTGGGTCTGTAGATAGTTAGGTCAAAGTTCCATCACTCCGTCGACCCCCTCGACGCTGATGACTGGTTGTGTAGTATATCGTGCAAGATTCGCTCTGCAAATGTTTCTGAGGCCGACAAGGTGACCTTTGCGGCGTACTTTCTGGAAGGACCCGCCAATCTTTGGTGGGAGAACTTTGAAGCTATGCGTCCTGCCGGACCAGTAGCCACATGGGCAGACTTTAGTGCAGCCTTCCGTATGCACCATATTCCAGAGGGTCTGATGGACAGAAAGAGGGAGGAGTTATGTGCATTCACCCAGGGAAAATTGACCATGGATGCCTATAGCTGCGAGTTTGGTAATCTCGCCCGCTATGCAACTAAAGAGGTGTCAACTGACGCAAAGAATCAAGCAAGATTCCGCAAGGGTCTGAGCCCTGAAATTCGTCGTGATTTGCGCCTCCACGAATGTACAAGCTTTCAAGCTCTTGTCAACAAGGTGATCAGTGCCGAGACTGGTCATACCGACTATGAAGCCACAAGGAAGCACTCCCATGACTCTAGCTCGTCATCTGGTTCAACGTTCCCAAAACGCAGTTTGTGGGTTCCAAATAGTTCTCTGTCGCCAAGATATACCCCGAGGCCATCCTATTGGCGCCTCAGGAGAATCAGACAAACCCTCCAGCAAAAACCTATGGTGGTCCAGCTAGGAATGTTGCACCACGTGCCAATCAGGTGATCTGTTACAAGTGTGGAGAACTAGGGCACTATTCTTGAGAGTGTCCTCAGAATATGGGTGCCAAGCAACCTGGAAAGTCCGTCGGGCAGGGCAAGTCGGGCAAAGCTTACTATGTGAAGCCAACTCTAGCACGTGGCCATGTGAACTATATTTCAGCAGAAGAAGCTGCAGAGGATCCCGACGTTATTCTGGGTACACTCCTTGTCAATCATCACCCAACGTCTGTTCTTTTTGACACTGGGTCATCTCATTCCTTCATTTCAGAAAGTTATGCACAGTTGCATAACATGTCTTTCTGTGATATGCCAATCCCATTGGTTGTCCAAACCCCTGATAGTAAGCGGCAAACCTCCCGAATATCCTATGACAATGAAATTCTAGTAGACAGGCTAGTTTTTCTAGCATCTTTGATAGCCTTGAAATCTCCGGATATCAATATCATCTTCGGTATGGACTGGATGTTGGCCCATTATGCCAAGATTGATACTCATTCTAGAAATGTCCAGCTTACCCATCCCTCGGGTGAAATAGTCAATGTCCCTACTCGAGTTGCCAAATGCCAACTCTATACCCTCAATGCCAACCCTCTTCCAGAACTTGAAGACATTCTGGTAGTCCATGACTTTCCGGATGTTTTTCCAGAAGAACTGCCAGGAATTCCACCTGACAAGGATGTAGAGTTTGTGATAGACCTTGTTCAAGGAACTCTCCCAATAGCCAGATGACCTTATAAGATGGCACCCTTGGAGCTAGCCGAACATAAGAAGCAACTAGATGAGGCCTTGAATAAAGGTTTCATTCGTCCTAGCTCCTCTCCTTGGGCTTGTCATGTCCTCTTCGTCAAGAAGAAAGACGGAATGGATTGGATGGTTGTAGATTATTGACCAGTTAACCTGGTCACCATAAAGAACAAGTGTCCGCTCCCCAGGATCAATGACCTGTATGATAGCTCGCTGGGTCCTCAGTCTTCTCCAAAATGGATTTGAGGTTGGGTTACCATCAAATCAAGATCAAGAACGGGGACATTCCAAAAACGGTTTTTTGTCACTCGTTATGGCCAATACGAGTACACCGTCATGTCCTTTGGCTTAACCAATGCCCCAGCCACCTTCTCTCGCTTGATGAATTCAATCTTCATGGAGTATTTGGATAAATTCGTCATAGTATACCTCGACGATATTCTCATCTACTCGAAGAAAGAACAAGAACATGCCGAGCATCTAAGGCTGGTATTGATGAAACTTTGAGAGCACCGCCTGTATGCCAAGTTTTCAAAATGTGAATTTTGGTTACCAGAAGTGACCTATCTAGGTCACGTAATCTCTGGTAAGGGTATTTTTGTCAATCCCGAGATAGTTCAAGCTGTCCTTGATTGGACTCAACCTGAATTGGTTAAGCAAGTTAGGAGTTTTCTTGGTCTAGCGAGCTATTGTCGCCGCTTTGTCGACAATTTCTACAAGGTTGCAAAGCCTGTAACTGAACTCCTCAAGAAAGATAAAAAGTTTGAGTGGACACCACAGTGTAAGCATAGCTTTCAGGAACTGAAAATACGCCTGACCTGTGCACCTGTGTTGCTAGCACCAGATTTCTCTAAGGCCTTTGTTATCTACTGCGATGCCTCGCGACAAGGATTAGGTTGCATTCTCATGCAGGATCGTCATGTGATTGCATACGCATCTCGACAGTTGCATCCACATGAGGATAATTATCCCACACATGATCTTGAGCTTGCAGCTGTGGTCCATGCACTTAAAACCTGGCGACATTACCTTCTTGGTAATCGTTGCGAAATTTTCACTGATCACAAAAGTCTAAAATATATCTTCACCCAGCCGTATTTGAATCTCAGGCAAAGACGATGGGTTGAGTTGATCACGGATTACGACTTAGGGATAACTTACACCCCGGGGAGGGCCAATGTTATGGCTGATGCACTAAGTCGTAAGTCTTATTGTAACAACCTGATGCTACAACGAGGTCAACCACATCTATATGAGGAATTTCAGAAGTTAAATCTTCATATTGTTTCTCAAGGATTCCTATCTAGCCTGGTGGCGAAGCCTACTCTTAAGGATCAAATCATAGCTGGCCAGAAGCGTGATAAGGGTATATCACGGATCAAGGGGAATATTATTAGCGGAAACACTAAGGAATTCTACATGAATGATCAAGATGTTGTGTTCTTCCAGAATCGTCTAGTGGTTCCTAAGAATCCACATCTGAGGCAGTTAATCCTTAAGGAGGCTCATGATTCTCCTCTCACCATTCATCCTGGTAGTACTAAGATGTATCAGGACCTACGCCAGAGGTTTTGGTGGACTAGGATGAAGAGAGAAATTGATGAGTTCGTTGCTAACTGTGACGTTTGTTGTTGACTTAAGGCGGAACATCAAAGGCCTGCTGGCACCCTTCAACCTTTAGCTATTCCTGAATGGAAATGGGATAAAGTCAGTATGGATTTCATCACCGGATTTCCCAAGACCAAGAAAGGAAATAATGCTATCTTTGCGGTCATTGACCGTCTTTCCAAAGTAGCTCATTTTCTTCCAGTTCGTGAGAATATAACACCTAGCCAGCTAGCAGAGTTATATATCTCTCGAATAGTGTCTCTTCATGGTGTTCCTCTGGAGATTAACTCAGACCGTGGAAGTATCTTTACTTCTCGCTTCTGGGAGAGTTTTCAGAATGCCATGGGGACTATCTTATCTTTTAGCTCTACTTTCCATCCTCAATCAAGTGGTCAAGTAGAAGGGTGAATCATATCCTAGAAGATATGCTCCGAGCTTGTCTAATATCGTTCGGTGTGAATTGGGAGAAGTGCCTTCCATTCGCCGAATTTTCTTATAACAACAGTTACCAATCAAGCTTGGGCAAAGCTCCTTTTGAAGTTCTCTATGGACGAAGATGTCGAACACCTCTTAATTGGTCAGAAACCGGAGAGAGGCAACTCTTTGGTCCAGATATGATCCAGGATGCAGAAGAGCAAGTTCGCATTATTCGTGAAAAGTTGAAAACAGCCCAGTCTCGTCAAAAGAGCCAATATGATCGTCATCATAAGGCTGTGACCTTTGAAGTTGACGAGAAGGCTTACCTTCGGGTTACACCTTTGAAGGGAACCCAATTTCGGTATCAAGGGCAAGTTGGCTCCTCGTTATATCGGTCCTTTTCGCATTCTTGCCAAATGAGGAGAAGTTGCCTACCAATTGGAACTTCCTCCGCATCTTTCCAAGGTTCATGATGTATTCCACGTCTCGCAACTCACACGTTACTATTCGGATCGTATCCACGAACTGGACCATGAAACGCTTGATCTCCAAGATGACCTTTCATACCGAGAATACCCTGTGTGTATTCTTGATCAAGCTGAGCGTACCACTCGATGTCGAAACCTCAAGTTTCTTAAAGTTCAATGGTCAAATCATTCTGAAAAAGAGGCAACATGGGAAAGAGAGGATCGTCTTCGACTTGAGTATCCCGCGCTATTCCCGACGACTTCCAAATCTCGGAACGAGATTCTTTTAAGTGGGGGTGAGTTGTCACATCCCTGATCCCTATTAGGGTTAGAAAGTTGTGCTCATGTCTTCTTTCCTTGCATCCAACAAAACAAAGCAAAGAAACCAAAGAAAAACCCTAGCCACTCTTTATTCATGAAAATTTTCAACTAGTGCCAAATCAATGAATCCAAAATGGTCATTTTAAAAGTTCATATTTTCTGATAAATGTTGAAAACTAAATAACAGAGGTGAAATATATTTTCAAAGTGCCTTTGGCATTTTAAATTTAAGTTAAAAGCTACTAAAATCAATTATATAATTGATTTCAAATATTTCAAAGTTCCAATGATGTTGAAAACTTTATACGTGGTTGGGAATATTCCAACTAACACTCCAGTATCATTCAAACTATTTTAGGAATAGTTTGGAGCCAAAAATACAACAAAAAAAGTCAGTAAGTAAATAACAGAAACAAAAATGGAAAAAATGGAAAGAAACTTACATGTCGCTCACCTGAGGCCCAGCCCACCCCAAAGCCTGTCGTCTTCCTCATGCCAGCGAGCAGCAGGAGGTGCCCGCCGCTCGTTCCGGCGCGGCCACACACCTGTGCGTCTACGTGGAACTCCCTGATGCGCTGGAGAGGAGGGATAAGGCCTCCGGGATCCATTCCCGACCTCATCCTCTCCCCATTCGATCTCTCTCCTCTCTTTCTTCATCGGCCGCCATGACCGCGAGCTCGAGCTCGAGCTAGCCATTGCTCCGGCCGTCCTTCCCCGTCCCTAAGAGTGCGGTTCGCTCCGCCTCGTCGAGTTGGTCGTCTCAGCCAAAGGAAAGAAGCCCCCGAGCCCTGCATCGCCGGATCTCCATCGTCTTCTTCCTCAGATATCCGACGTTGACGACCGCTGTTCTCCCTGCTCAGGTCGTCCCCGAGCCCATTTTCGACGCCGCTGCACTCCCTGTGACCTCAGGGTGCCTTCCCCCTTCTTTCCCCTCTCGATTTCAAGCTCTAGGCCTAGTTTCACCGGAGCCCGACGAGGACCGCCGCGGTAGCTCGTCGCCGGTGGCCCTACGGTGACCGATTGGTCCACCCGAGGCCTGCAATGGCTCCATCTCGTCGCGTAGATGCTCTAGGAGCCCAGCCCCGCGCAAAATGCCCTCTGTTTCGATGGCCGAGCTTCGGCCGCCGCCAATCTCGACGACAGCGTCGATTCCGGCCACCCCAGCCCCTGGGGTTTGCTCCATCGTGCGTGCCGTCGGGTGGCTGTTCGTCCCGAGGTCTGTGTCGTGCATTTGGTCATCGGTGATGCGTTTCCGACGCCCTCCGTCGTCTCTGGTGCTGCCGGAGGCTCACCGCCGGCGAGATCGACCTCGTCGCTGGTGGGTCCTTCCCCCCTGAGCCTATGACAGGTGGGGCCAACCCCTGTCCAATTAAGTTTAATAAAAAAATAAAAATAACTTATTTAATTAACTTAAACAAACAGTGACAGGTGGGTCCTGCTCTATTAATTAGCTAATTAAGTTAAATATAAACTAAAAACTGGCCAGAGTCACTGACCAGTGGGTCCCACTGGTCAGGTTTGAATTTCAACGGCCAGATTGACCTGCTGATGTCATGCTGATGGAATAAAACCTTTTCTTCTTAAAAATAATTCCAGAAAAACAAAGTGAATATAACTCCAAATTTGATGTAATTTTGATGGAAATTCATAGAAAATTGAATATAACTCCAAATTTGACAAATAATATATGTAAAATGATCAAAAAAATTCAAGGAATCTAATGGTGCTATTTTCATGCATGAAAAACAAAGTTATGAAACAACATCAGCTCAAATCAGTTAAAAGAATTTGCTAAATTATAATTCAAATCTTATTTGAATTATGATTTCAAATCAAGATCACCCAAAAGGTTGTGTTAGTCATCTCAAACCATGCTACATTGCATTTCATGCATCATTTTGTTGCATATGTTTGATATTGATTGTTGTTATTCCAGTAGGCTCCGCCCCTCCGGATACATCTGATTATCCGACTGACGGATATCACCCCTGTGCTGAGCAACAAGGCAAGCAACCATTTTGATCATCCCGATAAATCCCATGTTCTCGCTCCTGCTCTTACTTATGGCATTAGGTTAAAATGTTTTCTATGCTTTTACCACGTTAGTTGAACCCACTTCCTTTGCATGACCTGTCCTTGTCACAGTAAATAGTTGAACCTTGCAACCTAGCATACCTGGTAGATGCTTTAGCCCTAATGTGCTTATCCTGCTATGCATGCTATGCTTAGAGTTGTGCATGGTCTACCATCTGGGTGATGAACAGGATCGTGAGAATGTATTGAGGTAATAAAGGTTGTGTGTTGCACCTGATTTGGTAAAGGTACTGGTGAAAGGCCATGTAGGAGTACATGGCGGGTTGTTTCATTGGAACCGTCCTTAGGAACTAAGTTCCGTGTATGTAATCGAAGTCAAGATACTACCACATGCTGGGCCCTTAAATATGACCCTGCTCGACTTATTATTCGCCTAGTACTCGGTCCAGTAGTTGCAAGTAGTTTCTGGTGTTTATAGTTATGCTGGAGGCCGTGCGTAGCGCTGACCTTAGAGGTAGGCTATGATGCGGTAGGCAGTGGCACGGTGTACCAAGTGGCACCCGGATGGTGGGCTTGGGAACCCTGCGCACATCGTTTGGGGCCGCGGCGGAAACCTCGGCCGGACTTCCGTGCGGGTTGCCCTCAGATAGGCGATAGGCGTGGACTAAGTATTAGCGTGGTTATCGATCGTGGCCGACTCCCTCGCTGGGCTTCCGCTTGAAGGTTGTGGAGGTGGATGACGTGCACATAGCGATAAGTGGTGAGAGCATGTGTGAAGAAGTACACCCCTGCAGGGTTATGATCTATTCGAATAGCCGCGTCCGCAGATATGGACCACTTGGAAACATATGATGTTCATAGATAAGTATAATGGCTACCCATAAAATTGTCAAGATAAGTGTGAGTGTCGTGGATGGCATTTCTGTAGGGAGACGGAATGATTCCACGATGGAGTATTGTTGTGGTGTTAGTGGACTCGTGTGCGAGAAAACAAAGGTGTCAAAGCTATTTGAAAATGAGTTTGTCTAACCAAGATTCAAATGATGGCTTTCTGCATGAAACCCCACAACTCCTTGTTGATACATTGCATGAGCAGATAGATTATCCTAAAGTCTTGCTGAGTACTTTTGTACTCACGTTTTCTTAATAAATTTTTGAAGAGGTTGTTAATGACCCTAATGGACGGTTCTACCTAGACGTTGATGATGACGAGTAGCTGGTGTCCCAGCTACGATCGGGCCCTAGGTTGGGTCTGTAGATAGTAAGGCCATGTGCCTTTATCTTTCCATTTGTTTGTACTCAAACAGTTTTAATCTTCCGCTCGCTTGTAAGACTTGTGTGTATGACTTGTGATGATGGGTCGTAAGACCCGTATTGGTGTAATATTATGTGTGAGGCTCTTCCGAGCCTTCTAAATAAAGTTTGTATGCTTATGGTTATGTTGTGATGCCATTGATGCATCTATACATATTGGTATGCCATGCGTACGTGTGTTGTACTTGATATGTATGGGGTTTGAATACCTAGTCGTATGCCTTAGTAGCACTCCTTGCGGGGAGATGCCCCTTTGTGATTCCATCGAGCCATGGTAGTTCGCTACTGCTCCGGACACATTGGTTGACTGGCATGTGTCCTTCTTAGTTGTTGTGTCTGTCCCTTGGGAAATGTCACGCGTATGTAATGGAGTCCTTGTAGCTTGTTATGACTCGTCTACATACGCTGATGACCGACACCTGCTTTGCTGGGTCATGTATGCCTGTCCCTGTATGGAACTGCCGCTTGAGTTTATGACTATACATGTCGATCCGGGTTCTTTGACATTGGATTGCTAGCGACACAATTTCATACGCGATAAAAAGGCGCAAATGGTCCCGGCTAAGGTAAGGCTGCATCCGTGGGGATAACCATGCGTGAGACCACAAAGAGATGCGATGTGTTACAGGCTGGATTCCTTTGGCTTAGAATCGGGGTCCCGACACCTTATTCAATTTCCTAAAATCGATCACCATCCTATAGCCAGTAATAATCCTCTGTGGGATCAATTCATCCTTATCATTAGCGGCAGCGGTAATGCCTCCCTACTTAGGAGAGCAATGCACCGGACTAACCCAATCGCTATGAGCAACATGATAGATAATACTCGCTTCCAGGAGCTTTAGTATTTTTTTTCTTACTACTCCTTTCATCTTAGGATTCCATCTCCTTTGATGATCAGCAACTGGTTTGAAATCAGGATCAATTTTGATCTTGTGCTGGCATAGAGTAGGACTAATGCCCTTAAGATCATCTAGAGTATATCCAATAGTAGCACGGTGCTTCCTCGAAGTTTTTAGCAACTTCTTTTCTTCATGCTCTCAGAGGCTGGCATTAATAATGACATGATATATCTCCTTTTCATCAAGATAGGCATACTTAAGAGTATCAGGAAACTGTTTAAGCTCCAACACAGGATCGCCCTTTGGTGGGGGTGGATCCCCAAGCAGTTCAACATGCAAGTTATTCTTGAGGATAGGATATTGTTCTAAGACAACTCTATCTATTTCATCCCTTTCATCCATATGCATATCATTTTCATGCTCAAGCAAGTATTGCTCTAAGGGATCAGTAGGAGGCACGACAATAGAAGCTAAGGCAATAGTTTCATCCTTACTAGGAAACTCTTTTTCATGAGGTTGTCTACCAAACTTGGAGAAATTGAACCCATGTGACACACCTTCAAAGCCAACAGTGACAATTTGCTTCTCACAATCAATATGAGCATTGACGGTATTGAGGAAGGGTCTGCGAAATACGATGGGACAAAAGCTATCTTGTGCGGTAGCAAGAACGAGGAAATCAGCAGGATACTTCGTTTTACCACACAAGACTTCAACATCCCTAACAATACCCACATGGCAGATAGTATCTCTATTGGCAAGTTGAATAGTGACATCAATAGGCTCTATCTCAACAGGTGGAATCTCATCTTTGATTTCATCATATAAGGATTGAGGTATTGCACTAACACTAGCACACACGTCACATAAACCATGATAGCAATGATCTCCTATCTTAACAGAAACCACAGGCATGCCAACAACAGGCCTATGTTTGTCTCTAACGTGAGGTTTAGCATCTTCACAGAAGTGAATATTATGTCCCTCAACATCGTCGGACAGAAGATCTTTGATAATAGAAATGCTACGTTCAACTCTAATTTTCTCAGGGGGTGTAGGTGTTCTAATTTAGCCTGTACGTATCACAGTTGAAGCTTTAGAATGATCCTTTATCCTAACAGGGAAAGGTGGTTTCTCAATGTAAGCAGTGGGAACCACAGGATCATTATAGGCAATGACTTTCTCTTCAACTAGAGTGGGTTTAACTACATTGACTTATAAAGGAGGATGATATTTAAACCACTTCTCTTTGGGGAGATCAATATGAGCAGCAAAGGATTCACACAATGAAGCTACTATCTCAGAGTCAAGTCCATACTTAGCGCTAAAGTCACTAAAAGTATTTGTCTCAACAAAGGATTTAACGCAATCAAACGTGAAATTCATACCTGACTCCTTACCTTCTTCAAGCTCCCAATCTTCAGAGTTGCGTTTAATTCTCTCCAATAAATTCCATTTGAAGTCAATATCTCTCTTCATAAAAGAACCGGTACAAGAAGTGTCAAGCATGGTGTGATCATCATGGGAAAGCGGAGCATAGAAGTTTTGAATGATAATTTCTATCGAGAGCTCATGATTGGGGCTTGAATATAACATTTATTTAAGCCTCCCCCAAGCTTGAGCGATGCTTTCTCTGTCACGAGGCCAAAAATTATAAATATAATTCCGATCACGATGTACTAACTGCATAGGATAAAACTTTTGATGAAATTCCAATTTCAACCGATTGTAGTCCCATGATCCAGTATCATCACATAGCCTATACCATGTCAACGCCTTATCCTTCAAATATAAAGGAAAGACCTTCTTCTTGACCTCATCCTCGGGCAAACCTGCAAGCTTAAATAAACCACAAACTTCATCTACATAGATTAGATGCATGTCTGGATGTGATGTTCCATCTCGTGTGAAAGGATTAGCCAGCAGTTTCTCAAGCATACCCAAAGGAAATTCAAAGCAAATATTTTCAGTAGGTGCAGCAGGTTGAGGAGAAACTCTTTGTGCTTCCATTCGATGTGAAGATACCCCGAACAGGCCCCTCAAAGGATTAGTATCCATAGTGACAAGTGACAACAAATTTCAGCACACTATATGAATGTTTCATTACCAAGTTCCACATACCAAAGGCGCTTCACTCCGTGGCAACGGCGCCAGAAAAGAGTCTTGATGACCCACAAGTAAAGGGGATCAATCGTAGTCCTTTTAATATGTAAGAGTGTCGAACCCAACGAGGAGCAGAAAGATCTGACAAGTGGTTTTCAGCAAGGTAAAATCTGCATGCACTGAAATTGTCGGTAACAAGTGATTGTTTGGTGAGATGATTCGTAGTGAGCAACAAGTAACAAAAGTAGCAATGGTGCAGGAAAGTGACCCAATCCATTTTGTAGCAAGGGACAAGCCTGGACAAAGTCTTATAGGAGGAAAAACGCTCCCGAGGACACACGGGAATTTCTGTCATGCTAGTTTTCATCATGTTCACATGATTCGCGTTCGTTACTTTGATTGTTTGATATGTGGGTGGACCGGCGCTTGGGTACTGCCCTTCCTTGGACAAGCATCCCACTTATGATTAACCCCTCTCACAAGCATCCGCAACTACGAAAGAAGAATTAAGACAAAGTCTAACCATAGCATTAAAATAGTGGATCCAAATCAGCCCCTTACGAAGCAACACATAAACTAGGGTTTAAGCTTATGTCACTCTAGCAACCCATCATCTACTTACTACTTCCCAATGCCTTCCTCTAGGCCCAAATAATGGTGAAGTGTTATGTAGTCGACGTTCACATAACACCACTAGAGGAAAAACATCATACAACACATCAAATTACCGAACGAATACAAAATTCACATGACTACTATTAGCATGACTTATCCCATGTCCTCAGGTACAAAAGTAACTACTCACAAAGCATAATCATATTCACGACCATAGAGGTAATGAGTAGCATCAAGGATCTGAACATAAACTCTTCCACCAAGTAATCCAACTAGCATCAACTACGAAGAGTAATCAACACTACTAGCAACCTTACAAGTACCAATCGGAGTCGCGAGACGGAGATTGGTTACAAGTGATGAACTAGGGTTTGGAGATGAGATGGTGCTGATGAAGATGTTGATGGTGACGAGTCCCCTCCGATGAGAGGAGTGTTGGTGATGACGATGGCGATGATTAACCCCTCCGAGAGGGAAGTTTCCCCGGCAGGATCATCCTGCCGAAGCTCTAGATTGGTTCTGCTCAAGTTCCGCCTCGTGGCGTTGGCGAAACCATGAAAAATCTCCTCCGTGATTTTTGTCCAGACGAAACCCTTCATATAGCAGAAGAGGGGGGCAAGTGGGCCAGCAGGTTGCCCACAAGCCCTCATGGTGTGGCCTGTGGGGTGGCCGCGTCGTGCAGGCTTGTGGCCAACCCCTGGCGCCCCTCTGGCGCTTCTTTGGCCCAGTATTTTTTATAAATCAGGAAAAAAATCCTCGTTGATTTTTACGGTGTTCGGAGTTGCGCAGAATAGGTATCTCAACTTTGCTCCACTTTCAGTCCAGAATTCCAGTTCCGGCATTCTCCCTCTTCATGTAAACCTTGCAAAAATAAGAGAGAAAAGGCATAAGAATTGTATCGTGAAGTGAAATAAAAGCCCAAGAAGCGATAAATATCAACATGAAAACATGATGCAAAATGGACGTATCATCCAGCACCCACCCTTCTTCTTCGTCTCGAGCTACGTTTGCCCTTGGCCATGGCCAGAGGGAGAGGGTGGCCCCCGTCTTCTGCCTCAATGGCCAGGGGTTCCTGCTCGGATCATGCCACCGCTTCAACAGCTGATGTGGAGGATGGTCCGAACGCACGTGGTGGAAGAGGGATGAGGGGCCGCGGTGGCTGTGTAGGCCGCGGGCGGGGAAGGAGGAGCATCGCTCCACCCCTTCCTTTGGTGCCAGACCCTCCTCCCGTGGAGACCCATGCGGAGGGGATGGCGCTGAAGTTCTTCGTCAAGCTGCGCGGCCCCATCCGGAGCCGTCTCTGCCTCCTCGGCCCCTTCGCTAGGGTGATGGAGGAGGAGAAGCCGCCTGTGCTATGGCTGCAGGCGCACGGTTGCTGTAATGGCGTCGTGGAGGTGGACATGGAGTATGCAGAGCCTCGCTTCCTGCTGCTTGGGCGCGGGCGGAAGAGCTTCGCCCATGCCCACAAACTCTGGGGTGGGCACGTTCTCCGCTTCAAGATGGTGGTGGTCGACCTGCTCTCCGTCAAGATATACGGGAGCTTAGGTGTGCGCCTCACCTGCTGTGAAGAGAGCTCCAGCGGGACTGAAAGTCCTTCCTCGCGCGATAGCGATGAGGAGGATAGTGACGGCAGTGGTAGCGACGACTGGTCCGGGCCTCGATAGGTCAAGCTGCAGTACGAGGACCTGACCTCGGACTGACTGTCGGCTGCACCATCACCATCAGCTCGCATCTCTCCCCCTCTCCAGTGGGGTGGACTCGCTGGTGGATCCGACACTACCTCTTCTTCCAGGGGTCCACGTGTCGGGGGGATAACCCCGGGGTAGGCTCATCAAGCCTGCTCCTTCATTTCTGGCCCAAAGGATATGAACATATACAGTTTCCCAAGGCCCAAGTCTTCCGGCCGGCTAGGCTGCGCCTACCGGCTAGAGGATGAGGCGGCCATCCCTCTGGCCGGCCAGGCAACCCCTGTAGGCTAGAATCGAGGCGGTTACCTCTTCCGAGCCGCCCTGGTCTAGCCAGCCGGTTAGGAATGAGGCGGCTACATCCAAGCCGGTTGGCCGAGCAGGCTAGCCGGCCAAGGATCACAAGTCACATCAGATCGTAGGTCACGATGAGACCTTACGATTAAAGGTATCTACGCGTCAGCAAAGGTACTGGATCGGGGCGCCCGGCAGGTACGAGCGTCGGCGGCCACGCCGCTGACCTACCCCGACTCTGATCCATCACCTAGCATAGTGTTGGACTGTCGCACTCCCTCTCCATTACTGCACTCGGCGTGGGGAACAGTGGAGGCAGTCGTACTATCTGCCCATGACGAATCTCGCTGGACGATGCTTCACTTACAACACGTGCTCGGCGTCAACCTTACGCGAGAGCCTCATTGGCGAGCCGGTGGGTCCCACTACCAATCGAGACCATGCAACCGGCGGGCCCCTCAAGTGACAATACAAGACTCTAGTGGGCCCCTGGCCAGCCGGCGAGGCTGCCAGCCGGGTCCCACATTTGTACCCTTTATCCATATTGTAGGCCGGCGGGTTCGTCTATAAAACCCCCCGGTCACCCTCCATGCAGGGCCCCAATCATTCCACAGTCGAACAACACCACACACTCACCAACCATAGAGAGAGAGGTAGAGACGAGCCGGCTGCTCCCCTCTTCCTCCTCCCAACACAGCTCCAGGAGCAACTCCGTACTTTGTTCATACACATCAAACACTCCGGCAGGACTAGGGGTATTATCTCTACGGAGAGCCCTGAACCTGGGTACATCGTGCGTTCCATGCGTGTACCAACCTCGTTCCCAGCGTCCACCTTTGTCCCATCGGTTCTCACCGACTTTAGCCTACCTATGGCATATGTTGTGAGTATTCACCGACATTTGGCGCCCACCATGGGGCCGATCGCGGCATCAGCTGGCTTTACTTGCTCGGCCTGGGCCCCGCACCTACACCCCCGGATGCATCGCGTCCAGATTAGTTTGCATGCCCGTGGAGCCCGCTTTCGACGAGGCAACACCCATGATGATCGACGTCCCCGTCCGCCATACGGATTCAGACAAAAATTCTGATGACGAGGCGCTTCCTAGCATCGTCGTCGCTGCTATGGAGAACCTCATCGTTCTCTTCAGCGAACTACGTGTCCGCGCTACTTCGGCGAGGACTTCGACGTTGAGGCACTCTGTGATGTCAGTTGTGCTTCCCCGGTAACGACGCCAGGAATAGTCGTGTCGACGGCACCAGGAATCCTTCTGCTACGGTACGCCTTAAGGGACTTCCTAGGCAAATATGCAAAGGATTTCCCCCGTGGCCTTGGAGCCTTGCGTTGGTGTTCCCTCGAAGCGGAAAGGGTGATGTAGCACAGCGGTGGTAAGTATTTCCCTCAGTTTGAGAACCAAGGTATCGATCCAGTGGAGGAGTATCACAAGATCCTGCACAAACACAAAAGCTTGCTCCCAACTCTATGAAGGGGTTGTCAATCCCTTATAGATTGTTCGCCAAGTGAGAACTGAAAGCAACAAAGTAACAAAGCAAAGTAAAAGCAAAAGTGGAAACGACAGATGTGAATAGACCCGGGGGCCGTAGTGTTTACTAGTTTCTTCTCTCATGAAAGCAAGTAGACGATGGGTGAACAAATTACTGTCGAGCAATTGATAGAACCACGCAAAGTCGTGACGTCATCTATGGCAATGATTATTTCTATAGGCATCACGTCCAAAACAAGTAGACCGATACTATCTGCATCTACTACTATTACTCCACACGTCGACCGCTATCCAGCATGCATCTAGTGTATTAAGTCCAAAAGAACAGAGTAACACCTTAAACAAGATGACATGATGTAGATGGACAATCTCATATCAACGATAGAGCCCATCTTGTTACCCTTGATGGCAACTACTTAATGTGTGCCTTGCTGCCCCTACTGTCACTGGGAAAGGTCACCACATGGTAGAACCCAAAAGCAAGCACTTCTCCCATTGCAAGAATCATAGATCTAGTTGGCCAAACAAAACCCAAGACTCGGAGAGACTTACAAGGATATCAAATCATGCATATAAGAAATAAGCAAAGACTCAAATATATATCATAGATAATCGGATCACAAATCCAAAATTCATCGGATCTCGACAAACACACCGCCAAAGAAGATTACATCGGATAGATCTCCATAAAGATCATGGAGAACTTTGTATTGAAGATCTAAGAGAGAGAAGAAGCCATCTCGCTACTAACTACGGACCCGTAGGTTTGAAGTGAACTACTCACGAGTCATTGGAGGGGCGATGATGATGAAGAAGAAGCCCTCCAACTCCAAAGTCCCCTCCAGAAGGGCGACGGAAAGGGTCTCCAGATAAGATCTCGCGGAAATGGAAGCTGGCGGCGGCGGAAAAGTATTTTCGTGGATCCCCTGATTTTTTGCTTTATTTTAGGGAATATATAGGCCAAAGATCTAGGTCAGGGGGCGCTCAGGGAGGCCACAAGCCCTGCCACAGCCGCCTCCCCCTTGGTGGCAGAGTGGGGTCTTGTGGGCTCCCTGGAGCCCGCCTGGCTTGGCCCACAAGCCCCCTGATCTTCTTCCGTTTGGGAAAAAATCATTTCGGGGATTTTATTCCGTTTGGACTCTGTTCCAAAATCAGATCTGAAAAGAGCCAAAAACACAGAAGAAACAGGAACTGGCACTTGGCACTGAATTAATAAGTCGGTCCCAAAAAAGATATAAAAGGTACATAAAACATCGAGAGATGACAAGATAACAACATGAAACCATAAAAAATTATAGATACGTTTGAGATGTATCACTCTGCGCCAGCTTCAGCAGGCTCTCTATTGCTGAGATGCCTGCCCACGACGTATATCCCAGCAACGTCCTCGTCTTCGACGGCCCTCCGCCGTCGGTGGAGTGCTTCATCCCATACCACGTTGCTGTCGTCTCCAACACCGTGGAGGTGATGGTTATCGGTGCTGGCACCAGCACGACTCCCGGCAAGGCTGCTGCTGCCACCACTGATACTCTTCGGGACGCCATCGCCGGCCTGAAGACACCCGTCGCAGCCTCCGCAAACCCTGTTGATGCCCAGGCCTCGCTGGAGGAGGCTCGCAAGCGTATCCTGGAGGAGGGTATCGCCGTCACTTCGGCAAAGCGTCGGATGGAGGCCACACAGCGCGAGTATAACTCCACATACGGCCTCACTCCGATTACCGAGGCTCCTAGCCGGCTTGGATTGGTCCGTAGCCGCGGCCGGTTCATCGCCGAAGTCCTAGGTGGCGATCTGCCCACCTACGAGACCCCTGCGGCCAACATGCGAGCGGCTCAGGCGGCCATGGAGGAGATGGCGAGCCTGGAAGGCAATGAGCGCGCCTTCCAGGAGAAGCGGGTCAAGGACCTCCTTGACGCCGTCAACCAGCAGCAAGCTCGATTTGCCCCCAGTCAGGCCCAGTCAGAGTCTCCGGGACCCAACCCCAGAGCACGCTGCAACCCTAGCGGTTAGTATCATATAGAAGGATCTTCCTCGCATCGCCCTTCCGGCCGAAGGGGCGAGGTAAGGCATGACCGGCGCTCCCAGTGCCAGAGCGAGCACACCTCGGGCTTGCGTCGAGGAGGCGACGAGGGCGATTCGAACTGTGGGACTCTTCCCCCGCGAAGAATTCACGTCTCTGGTTAGCGAGGCGCTTCCCCCCTCGCCACTCGGGTTGGTGCTCACACTTCCCAGGATGATCAGGACGCTCGCCGGCGTCTCATCGTCCTGGCCCAATCAGCCCTCCTAGAGGAAGATGGCGCCGTCGGTCCGGCCTGCTTCGGCCCCCGGATCCGAGGGGAACAGTTCCCCCGAGGTTTCACTTTGCCTCGGGACACGCCCAAATACAATGGCACGGCCAAGCCAGAGGACTGGCTGATCGACTGCACCACGGCCGTCGGCATTGCCAGTGGCAACAAGTGCGTAGCGTTCCGCTACGTGCCACTCATGTTGACCGGCTCGGCCCGGACTTGGCTTAACAGCCTTCCGGCCGGCAGTGTCAACTCCTGGGTGGACTTCGAGGAGGCGTTTGTCCGCAATTTCACTTGCACCTACAAGCGCCCTGGCCAGCCCCGCGAGCTGGCCATGTGCATCCAGAAGCCCGACGAACCCCTTCGCGACTACGTCAGCCGGTGGACAGAGCTCCGTAACTCCTGCGTGGGGGTGCATGAGGTACAAGCCATCCAGTACTTCATCGACGGTTGCCGAGACGGCACCATCGTCAAGCATAAGGTTATGTGCTCCAAGCCCACCTCTCTGGCGGTGCTCATGCCCAAGGCGGACAACTACGCCACGGCCGACTCGGCGATGCGCGTCAAGGTGACCGCCTCGGACATGGCTGTCCCTGTGCCGGCTACTCCCAAGCCGGCTGGGGACAATCGCGGAGGCCAAAACAAAAACAAGCGCAAGGAGGATCAGATGGATTCCCGCTCCAACAACAAGTTGGTGGCCAACGTGGAAGGCGAAACATCAGCTCCTCAAGCCGGCCCACCACGAAAGCGTCCCAACCGAAACAACACTAACTGGCTGCCCAAGCAGTCCTTCGAGCAGCTGCTCGACGCCCCCTACAAGATACATTCTGGGGCGCAGCCGTCCACCCATACCCTTCGACAGTGCAGCTTTGCACGCCGCCTGTCGCAAGGGGATGGCCTGCCGGCTCCCCTAGGTGCACAGGCGGCACCTCGTGCACCAGCTCCTAGCCATGCTCCGGCTCCGCCGCCACCGCCTCACGACGACGGTCACCACCAATACGACTACCCCCATCAAGACGGAGCATTCGTCGTCTTCACCAGTGAAGGCGACGACAATCACAGCCTACGCCAGAGGCGGCGCGAGGTGAACGCGACGGTCCCCCCGGTTCCCCAGTACATGCATTGGTCAGACAAACCAATCACATGGAGCCGGGTGGACCATCCGGTGGTGATGCCCAACCCGGGATCATACGCGCTCGTCCTTGACCCCACCTTCGCCCCGAAGAGGCTCACGTGCCGATTCTCCCCGGTGTTGGTCGATGGCGGCAGCAGCATCAACATCCTCTACCTCGACACTCTCTTCAATCTCGGACTCAAGGAGAGGGACGTCCTAACGACCAGTACTGTCTTCCATGGCATCGTGCCTGCGTAGTCCTGCTCGCCCATTGGTAAAATCCAACTGGACGTCCTCTTCGGCGACAAAGTCCACTTCCGCCGAGAGTCCATATGGTTCGAGGTAGTGGACCTCAGCAGCCCGTATCATGCGCTGCTGGGAAGACCGGCTGTGGCCAAGTTTATGGCTATCCCGCACTACGCCTACCTAAAGATGAAGATGTCGGGCCCCAAGGGCATCATCACTGTTGTTGGCGACTACAAGAATTTGCTCGAGTGTGCCCAAGATAGCAGACGCCTTTCCGACGCCTTGGTGATTGCTGAGGAGAAGCGGCAGATCGACCGGCTCGTGGCTCAGGCTACTGAGCAGCTGGCGATTCCTTCTCCTCCGTCCCAATCAGCCGGCAAGGGCTCTTTCAAGCCGGCTAAAGAGACCAAGCAGGTCCCACTCGACCCTGCCAACCCACAACAGTGCGTCACCATCGGGGCTGGCCTCAGCCCCAAATAGGAAGGCGAGCTCGTCGACTTCCTCCGTGAGAATCATGACATCTTTGCATGGTCCCCCAAGGACATGTCGGGTGTTCCGAGGAAGTACGTCGAGCACAAACTTCACGTGTGACCGGATGCAAAGCCGATGAAACAACCATTGCGCCGCTTCGCCGAGGGGAAGCGACGCACGATCGGAGAAGAGATCACCTGGCTCCTTGCAACCGGCTTCATCATGGAGGTTTTCCACCCGGACTGGCTGGCTAATCCAGTCCTGGTGCTGAAGAAGAACAACACCTTGCGAATGTGTATCGACTACACTAGCCTGAATAAGGCTTGTCCGAAAGACCCTTTCGCGTTGCCTAGGATAGATCAAGTAATCGACTCCACTGTAGGCTGCGAACTGCTGTCGTTTCTGGACGCTTATGCAGGCTACCATCAAATCAAGCTGGATGCAGCTGATCGCCTGAAGACCTCCTTCATCACGCCCTTTGGGGCCTACTGCTACACCACCATGACATGCGGTCTGAAGAACGCAGGTGCGACATTCCAACGCTGCATGCAGCAGTGCCTACTACCGCATATCGGCAGAAACATCCACGTCTATGTGGATGACATCGTCGTCAAGACGAAGCAGCACTTCAGTCTCCTCGATGACTTGCGGGAGACGTTCGTCAACCTGCGCGAGTACAAGATCTGGCTCAACCCGGAGAAGTGTGTCTTTGGGGTTCCAGGCGGCAAACTCTTAGGGTTCTTCGTATCCGCCCGCGGCATCGAGGGAAACCCCGAGAAGATCGGCACCATCAAGCAGATGGTGCGGCCGGCTCGAATCCTCGACGTCCAGAAGTTTGCCGGCTGCTTGGCGTCCCTTAGCCGGTTCGTCAGCCGGCTTGGCGAGAAGGCCCTTCCACTCTACCAGCTCATGAAGAAGACAACGAAGTTCGAGTGAAACGACCAAGCGGGCGAGGCCTTCCGCGACCTCAAGCGGGTAATCTCGAGCATGCCAATCTTGGCAGCGCCGTCTGAAAGGGAACCCATACTCGCGTGGTTAGCGTAGTGCTGGTAGTTCAGCGTATGGAGGAGGGCTAGGCACTGCTAGTACAGTGCCCTGTCTATTACCTTAGCGAGGTCTTGTCCGCCTCCAAGCGAAACTATCCGCATTATCAAAAAATGTGTTACGGTGTTTACCTTGCGGCAAAGAAGTTGAAGCAATACTTCCAAGAGCATGCCATCACCGTGGTAAGCACTACTCCACTTTCAGAGATCAGGGGAAACCGTGATGCCACAGGCAGGATTGCCAAATGGTCCATTGCTATGGCAGACCACGATATCCGGTACGAGCCCCGCACCGCCATCAAATCTCAGGTGGTGGCCGACTTTTTAGTCGACTGGGCCGAGACCCAGTTTGAGCCACCGCCTCCAGACTCCACGCATTGGCGGATGCACTTTGACGGCTCGAAGATGCGGACAGGACTGGGAGCCGGCATCATCTTGATGTCTCCAAAAGGGGACCAGCTCAAGTATGCACTCCAGATCCACTTTGCCACCTCCAACAACGTCGCCGAATACGAAGCACTTGCTCACGGCCTCCGGCTCGGCAAGGAGATCGGCATCCGGTGGCTTATATGCTTCGGCGACTCCGACTTGGTGGTACAGCAAGTCTCTAGCGAATGGGACGCCAGGGACGCCAACATGGCAAGCTATCGCTTCCTCATCTAGCAGCTCAGCCGCCCCTTCGAAGGCTGTGAGTTCCACCACGTTCCCAGGGCAGAAAATGAGGCGGTTGATACACTGGCAAAGATCGGCTCCACGAGACAGGCCATTCCAGCCGGCGTCTCCCTCGAGCAACTCCATAAGCCGTCTATTAGGCCGTCTCCCGAGTCGGCATCGATCTTTGTGCTGGCAGACTCTGCGGTGCAAGCGTCGTCGGCTCCACCAATTACGCCGGTCGCAGCTCCTAGGCCGGCTACGCTGGCTATGCTGACTCCAATAGAGGCACCGACTGAGTCCATGGTGCAAGCGCCGTCGGCTCCACCAACTACGTCGGCTACAGTTCCCGTGCCGGCAACGTTGACCACGCCGACCCCAATGGCGGCACCGGCTACAACAACAACTCCGGCTCTGCCTGGCCTCGAATCCTGTCGTCTCGACACCCATTGGGTGGACGTCATGGAGGTAGACTGCGAGCCAGCTGCCGCAGCAGCGCCAGAGACACCTTGTCTCGAGTCCACGACCGTGGCTCCACCAAGCTCGGGGGCTGCAGAAGCCCCCAACAGACAATTCATGGCGGAGGCGACCCTTGTGTCGGCTCCGTCATGGGCTCAAACTATTCTGGCATTCCTTCTTCGCGGCGAACTTCCTCAGAACGAGGCGGAGGCGAGACAGATCCAACGCAGGTCTGCAGCCTACGCCATTATCAATCGCGAGCTAGTACGGCGTAGCGTGACCGGCGTGTTCCAACGCTGCGTTGAATCACAAAAGGGACAGGAGATCCTCAAAGACATTCACCTGGGGGAGTGTGGGCATCACGCCGCCTCGAGAACCCTCGTGGCCAAGGTGTTCCGCCACGGATTCTACTGGCCCACGGCTCTCAAGGAGGCCGTGGATCTGGTCGACAAGTGCGAAGGCTGCCAAGTCTTCAGCGCGAAAAGCCATATGCCGCCGTCGGCCCTCAAAACCATCCCCCTATCATGGTTGTTTGCCGTCTGGAGACTGGACATGGTAGGGCCCTTCAAGACGGCTCATGGTGGGATGACGCATCTCTTGGTAGCCGTCGACAAGTTCACCAAGTGGATTGAAGCCAGACCTATCAAAAAGCTTGATGGCCCCACCGCTGTCAAGTTCATCATAGACATTTCTGTCCGATACGGCGTTCCCCCCAGCATCATCACCGACAACGGCACCAACTTCGCCAAAGGCGCTCTGGCGCTCTATTGTTCCAAGGTAGGCATCCGACTCAATTTGGCATGAGTGGCACATCCCGAGTCAAATGGCCAAGCGGAGAGGGCCAACGGCCTGATTCTGGCCGACATCAAGCCGAGATTGGTGGCACCACTGGTCAGATTGGCCGGCTGCTGGATTGAAGAACTGCCGACTGTGTTATGGAGCCTCCGCACCACGCCCAACCGGTCCACCGACTTCACTCTGTTCTTTCTTGTGTACGGATCCGAGGCTATCATCCCCACGGATATCGAGTTCGACTCGCCTCGGGTCACCCTATACACGGAAACGGAGATGAAGGAGGCAAGAAGAAGACGGTGTGGACCTCCTCGAAGAAGCAAGGGATTTTGCCTTGATCCGGACGGCCATCTATCAACAGAAGCTGAGATACTACCACAGCAAAAAGATCAAGCCCCTCTCTTTCAGGGAGGGAGACTTGGTCCTCAAATGAATCCAGCGCACTGCCGGCCAACACAAGCTCTCATCCCCATGGGAGGGACCCTTCATCATCAGTAGGGTGTTGCACAACAATGCTTATTACTTGATCGATGCCCAAAAGCCAAGGAAGCTCAAGAGGGACGACTCCGGCCAAGAGACGGAACATCCATGGAATGCGGCATTGTTCCGCCCGTTCTATTGCTAGAAGGAAAGAATGAAACAATGGAAAGGGCATGCATATGTATCCTTCTCCCTCTTCAGGGATCAACAACAAATGCAATAAAAAGAGCATGCCTCATGTTTCTTTTTATTGAGAGTTTTCACTCAGTGGGCGCCCCTTGCCGGCTTCAATAAGCTCGGGGGATACACATCGTACACCTCTTGCTGGCTTAATCAAGCTCGGATGCTACGCAGCGCATGCCCCTTGCTGGCTTTAACAAGCTCGGGGGCTCGCTAGCCGCTTGGATGCCTTCCCTAGTGTAAAAGAACACATAGTGTAAACCGGCTGATCCCTGGTCACCTCGTATGAGCTTGCGGACTGGCTCCGGCCATCTGGCTTGCGAGGTGATGCCAGGTCAGGCTGGATACATGCAAACTTCGGCTACAAAGGGTCGCCGGCTCGGGCTGGCTCGATCATATATACGATCTCATTCAAGCCGGCCTCTGTTGGTTTATGTCATGTTCTTTAAGTCTTGATGGCTTTGAAAAATCTAAGTCTCATATTCTAAGATCAGAAACCTCGACCCAGCCGCAGACCGGCTCCTGACTGTCGGGTTGGCGGGGTGGAAGATTAGGAATACGAGGATTGGAGAAAAAGGAGTCAACCAGGAATCAAAAGACAAATATATAAGACAACACACATGGCAATACGGATATAATGATGAATACATACATTCAAAAAAGCATTGGCCCACGGCCCACGTTCATTATATCCCTCCAGGGGTAGAACAAAACACAAAGGACACCGGCTACGGGGCTACGGCCTCATCGGTCGCCCCCGCCGCTGCTCCTGAAGTGGTAGCTCCACCATCCCTGGCTGCTCCCGAGGCGGTTGCACCGTCTCCTTCACGAGGGCTCCCGGCTCCATCCGCACCGAAGTCGGCGTAGGCCGCACCACTGGAGGCGGCACCAGATTCCATGGCACGGGCCGCCTCATCGGAGCTGCCATCAGGGTCATAGGGCTGAAGGCCGTGCAGATCTTTAGCGATGACACCGCCATCTTCACCCCGCTCCAAAACAAAATCGTCCCAGGCGGCGTACTCGGCTATGCCGCTGGCCCTCACACGCAGTGCCTCCTCCACGCGTTGCAGCTCCGCCTCCAAGCCGTCATGCTGGGCGGCGAGCTTGACCAAGTCCAGGTTCCGATACCAGGACTTGGCCAAGCGCAGGGCCATGTAAGCCCCGGCCCGCGCGGCAGAGGCGCGCCAGGCATCCAGGCGTTCTCCGCCCGGTGCAAGCCAGCGCGCGAGCCGGCTCATTGACGCCGGCTACACGCCCTCCGGCCACATGGCCCCCACCATTGACGAGCCTGCAACCTAGAGCTGAGCCACAGACTCGCCTAGGGCGCGCAGGCGGGCCCGAAGGCCCATCCCGATCTCCTCCGCGCTCTAGCCGGATGTAGTATCTACCTCCTGCCCATCCACGCGACGCTCCTCGTTGCTCACCTCGACGGCAGTGTCGGCCGCAATCTGGGTCTCAGGAAAGAGACCTGGAGTAGCAACATCCGGGATACAAGAGCACAGTAAGAAGAGGGGACGGCCAAAAAGCCAAAAACAAGACAAAAAAGAGAGACTCACGTTGGAAGGCGCCATCGGTCTCATGGGAGCTCTCGAGGACCTCGAGCTCCCGCACCTTACTCGCGTGAGTAAGGCGGGCAACCTCCTCCTGGAGAGCCACCACAGACTCCAAGGCCTTGGCCAGCTGCAATTGCTTCTGGACAAGGGCCTCCTCCTTCTCCTTCCAGGCGGCGTCCTTGAGGTTCATCTCCTTGAGATGAAGCGACGAGAGGCGTTCCAAGTCGACACAGAAGGAGGACTCCTTCTCCTGCAGCATGCTGCGCAGCTGCTCCAGCTCGACTCGGCGGGCTGCCTCGAGCTCGTCCTTCTCCCACTGGAGAAGGGTCAGCTGTTCCTGGAGCCGGTTGCCGGCACCATGCAGGGCATCCCGCTCCATGGCAACTTCGCCCAGCCGGACTTCAAGCTCGGCGATCCGGCCATCAACGCCCACGTGTTGGGTTCGCAGCTCATTATAGGCCTGCGCCTGAGCGTCATAAAGCTCCTGCCAAAAAGCAAAAAGAAGCAGGATTAAGATTCGGCTTGGTTAAGATTTAACCAACCCGATTCTCGGGGGCTACACCCAGTGGGTGCGCTAGCGCGCCCCCACTAAAAGAGCAAAACAGAGAGAAGAAGCTCCAAGAGATTCAGACCGGCCGACGATCGACCGGCCCGATTCTCGGGAGCTACACCAAGTGGGTGCGCTATCGCGCCCCCACTAACGCAAAAGAAGAAAAGTTCAAAAACCAAAGAGGAAACACCTACCCAGGTGCGGGCCTCCAGGCGCTCCATGTCGCTGCATACTACGCAGACCGATTGCTCCACCTTGGACCGGTTGCTGGTAAACATCGACACCAGCTCCGAGACGCCGGAAAGCGCGGTGCCAGCGGGCAGTGGCAGGCGGGCCAGGTTGGCCGCCCACCATGTCCTCATGGGCCGGATCCCGGCCCAGGCCCCAGCTCCTGACGCAACAGGGCCATGCTGGGGAACGACGATGGCGCTGGCTCCAAGTGGCGGCTCGGCGGCCGGCTCTAGCGTCATCCCGGCCGGCGCTGCCTCCTCTGCAGGAGGTAGATGGGCCGCGTCCGGCGCATCCATGGCCACTCCTGGCGCGTCAGGAGCCGCGCCTGGCGCATCCAGAGCCAATTCCGGCGCATGGGGTGCCGCCTCGGTCCTGGGGGAGTCAGGGACCGTTTCCAGGTCCACCGGCGCCGAGGCATCCGGCCCTGAAGGCTGGGCCCCCTCAGCCCTTGGGGCATGCCTCGAAGCCGCTTCACTAGCTGGCTCCTCTGCGCGAGCATGTGCGGAGGGGTCATGTCTAGCCTTCGCATGCTTCTCTACCAGCTTCTCAACCCGACTGGGGCGAGACTGCCCCACGGCCTTCTTCCCCGCAGCCACGTCCCACCGGCGCTTGGACTCCATCTCAAGCTCCCTCTGGGCAGCATCGGCTGCTGCCCAACTAGCCCGCTCGGCTGCGGAGGCAGTATCTTCCTCCACATCCTCCGCCTCCCTGTCAAGCAAAGTCCTTAAGGAACAAAGCTTCTCGTAAGATAAGCAAGGAAAAGGAGGAAGAAATCTTACCCCGCCGCCATAGGCACCTGCCTTCGGCCGGCACCACGACGTCTCTTGGCGCCGCCTGCTCGCGGTCCGGCTGGAGGACCCGGCGCTGGCCGTTTAGGAGCCGGTCGGGATGCTGTGGCACCCTTGCCCTTCCTCCCGGCCGACTCATCAGCGACGGTTAGCCCCCCCCCCCTCTGACACCGGCCACGTGTCAATGGTGGGCTGGTGACCTCCTCCACCCCGTCGGAGTCCTCCTCGAAGGCTGCACCAGAGAACAATGAGGGAGTCTCGTCATCATCCTTCCAATCTGCGACGGAGGGCTGTGGGTACTCACCAGGCGGCTCTGTACTTTCCGACTCTAGTAGGTTCTCCAAGCCCGCGGAGGAGTCCGAGCGGGATTCAATCATGCCCTCGTCCTCAATCTCCGAGGCGTCAGACGTATCCACGTCGGGAGCAGGCGGACGGAGGGATCCCTGCAGTCTCTCGACCAGCTGCGGATGGGGATTCAATCACCGGCTTAGCAAGGTGGTCGACTATAGGACAAACCATGAAAAGCAGGAAGGAAGCTTACCATTGGAGGCGGATGGGTCCTGTTGAAGGGGGCCATCCCCCATGTCCATTCCCCGCACTCGTCCATACGGGCGGTGGAGATCAGGTTCACCCGCCGCGCTACCGCGTCTGGGGTGAACCCTTTGGTGGACAGCCGGCAGGGATCATGCGTGCCGCTCATCTGACAAACCATATGCGGCCGCCTTTGTAGCGGCAGGATCCGGCGGGTCACCATAGTGGTGAGCAGGTCGCGGCCGAGGAGGCCGCTCTTCTCTAGAATGCCGAGGTGGGCGCAGATTAGCGCCACCTCGAGAATCGGCTTGGGGGTCTTCATCGCCCAGTTCAACTTCGTCGGCGGGTCGATGTTGAACGGGGGCATATTTAGGGCGTCCTTGGCGGGGTCGACGTTCTTCACGTAGAAGAAGCCCTTCTGCCACTGCTTGACGGATTCCTGCAGTGGCATCTGGGGGAAGCCCGACAACGGGCGGTGATGCACCAGCGCGGCCCTGCACGGCGTCATCGAACGTGGCCCCTTGAGCTTCTCCACCTCGGATTTCTCCATGGCGATGGATTGTTGCTTGAAAAAGAACAAGCTGCGCCATAGATCATCGCGGGGCTCGATCCCCACAAAGCCCTCGCATCGGATCACGAAGGCCGACAGCTGCAGTATGGCGTTCGGCGCCAGGTGGTGCGGCTGCATGCCAAAAAAGTGGAGTCATTCGGAGAAGAAGGCGCTGGCCAGAAGCCCGAAGCCCCAATAGAAATTCTCGGTGAAGACCACGACCTCTCCCACGGCGGGTGTGGGAGCGGTCTCGGCACCAGGGAGTTGCACCACCACTTGGGAGGCCGGTGGTGGCGGAGCGCCTCGATGTGCTCCTCGCTAACGTCGGTGCCTAGCCAGGCTCCCTGCGACGACGCGTTCTGCGACGAGGGCCTTTTCGAGGAAGAACCACCGGCCATGACTCCGGGCGACTAAAACTCGAAGGGGTTGGCGTTTTCACGACGATGAAGACAAGGAAGACGAAGGATACGAGCTCTTTCTCTCTGAGCGCAGGGAGGAAGAGGGCGCGGATGCGGGGCGAGAAGGGGGCGAATGGCCTCCTCGGAATCCCCGCATCCCATTTAAACCCCCACGAAGCGTCGTGGCGAGGGGATCCGGTGTGCGCGGGCCCCCCACCGGCCCCATGTATTACGGGCGGTAACGCAGAGGATCTCTCGCGCCGAGGCCGAGGGGTGTCGGGGCGGGACCCAGGGCCCAGGCCCGGTCCCGTCACCAGTAATCACCATCATTATGTCAGGCGGGGCCTGGCACATGACGCTCTCCGAGCGACTCACGACGAAGCCGAGGCGTCGTTTCGAAGCCAGCCGGTGCTCCTCGTCACGAATAGCGGCGAAAACACCAAGTCAAAACGTCAAGCCGGTGAGGCCGCCCACCTGCAGGCGGCGAGCCTCTCCAGCTTCGGGGACTACTGTCGGGGGGATAACCCCGGGGAAGGCTCATCAAGCCTTCTCCTTCATTTCCAGCCCAAAGGATATGAACATATACAGTTTCCCAAGGCCCAAGTCTTTCGGCCGGCTAGGCTGCGCCTACCGGCTAGAGGATGAGGCGGCCATCCCTCTGGCCGGCCAGGCAACCCCTGCCAGCTAGAATCGAGGCGGTTACCTCTTCTGAGCCGGCCTGGTCCAGCCAGCCTGCTAGGAATGAGGCGGCTACATCCAAGCCGGCTGGCCGAGCAGGCTAGACGGCCAAGGATCACAAGTCACATCAGATCGTAGGTCAGGGTGAGACCTTACGATTAAAGGTAGCTACGTGTTAGCAAAGGTACTGGATCGGGGAGCCCGACAGGTACGAGCGTCGGCGGCCACGCCGCTGACCGACCCCGGCTGTGATCCATCACCTAGCATAGTGTCGGACCGTCGCACTCCCACTCCATTAGTGCACTCGGCGTGGGGAACAGTGCAGGCGGTCGTACTATCTGCATATGACGAATCTCGCTGGACGACGCTTGACATACAGCGCGTGCTCGGCGTCAACCTTACGCGAGAGCCTCATTGGCTAGCCAACGGGTCCCACTACCAATCGAGACCATGCAGCCGGCGGGCTCCTCAAGCGACAAGACAAGACTCTAGTGGGCCCCTGGCCAGCCGGCGAGGCTGCTAGCCAGGTCCCACATTTGTAACCTTTATCCGTATTGTAGGCCGGCGGGTTCGTCAATAAAACCCCCCGGTCGCCCTCCATGCAGGGCCCCGATCATTCCACAGTCGAACAACACCACACACTCATCAAACATAGAGAGAGAGGTAGAGACGAGCCGGCTGCTCCCCTCTTCCTCCTCCCAACACAGCTCTAGGAGCAATTCTGTACTTTGTTCATACACATCAAACACTCCGGCAGGACTAGGGGTATTATCTCTACGGAGAGCCCTGAACCTGGGTACATTGTGTGTTCCATGTGTGTACCAACCTCGTTCCCAGCGTCCACCTTTGTCCCTTCGGTTCTCACCGACTTTAGCCTACCTATGGCATATGTTGTGAGTATTCACAGACACCACGTCTCTCCCCCTCTTCGGCGGGGCGCACTCGCCGGTGGATCCGACGCTGCCTCATCTTCCGAGAGGCTCGTGGACCCAGGCTTTGTCATCCCTTCCGGTCGCCCTCTCCTCTATGCAGTGTTGGTCCTGGAAGGACCAACCTAGGCCCTTGCTGCGGGTCTTGCTGCTTTTTTATTCTTGTAGGTGCCGCCTCGTGGCAAAAGACAATGTTATCTTAAGTTAGTATGGCAATAGCTATTGATGTAATATATTATATTATCATGAATGAAAATATATGTTATTTTCCTTGTGTGATTTCTCCTTGTATGGTACAAAAACCCTATGCTGTATCGGGCACTTGCTGGTGCGAACAGCCCCGCCGCGAGCGCTTAGAGGACGGGTCCTCAGCAGCCTGCTGCGAGCGCCGCTGCCGACAAGCTACCTTGGCGCGACTGACCTTGCCGTTGCGTACAACCCCGCCACGAGCGCTCGAAGGAACAGGTCCTGGGTAGCCTGCTGGGGGTGTAGCCTCCGACAAGGTATCTTGGCGCAGTCAGTGCAACCGCTTAGGTTGTTGAGCAAACTCGAAACAAAGTAAGGGTGTGACTGACTATAACAAGGCTCCTTCTGTGTGCAGGTTTCTCGTATCGAAAGGGCTGAAATCTACTAAGGAAAACAATCGCTTCACCGGGACCTTGCCGACGCAGCTAGCCCTGCCGCAGGCGCTTTGAGGAGCGGGTCCTTAGGTGCATGCTGGAGGTGCTGCTGCTGGCAAGGCTTCCTTGGTGCTTTCAGCGCTACCGCTTAAGTCGTTGAGCGGGCTCGAAGCAAAGTAAGGGCGCGCTTGGCCACACCAAGTTTCCCTCACGGGTATGTTTCAGAAACTAGGTGGTTCATTGACACTTGCCGGAGGTAGGCGTAACACATAACTATGCACACCAATAAATATGAAAATCGGCAAGAAATGCAAAAAACTTAACTTTTATTATACTATGCACATGATTTATGCTTGGCCTTGTGCAAAGGTTTGCATGCCTCGCCAGCAAAACTTGCGTAAAAGATGGTTGCCGGGAGCCCCCGACAACCGTGCATCATGGGCTGGCGGCAAGGATCTTGTCGGCCTGGAGGCAGCTAAGGTGGCGCCATGCTTCCTAGGGAGCAATGGGCCCCGGCAAGGATGCAACGTCTTGTCGGGGGTGCTCCCCATCAAACCCTCGACAGCAGTGTAACACTCCTAAGAGGCGCGCCCGCTGAAGCGAGCGACTGGGGTCTTGCCGGAGCCCCCTGGCACGTCCTCGACACCGGCGCATCACTCCACGGGAGGTGCGCTTGCTGGAGTGGGTGCCAGAGATCTCGCCGGAGCCCTCGACGCACGCTCAACAACAATGTTGCACCCTGGGGGGAGGTGCGGCTGCTGGAGTGTGTGGAAACTCAGGGACCTGCCTCCTTCGCCCTCGCCCGAGCCGCCGTCTGTCACCACTGTTGCTGGCGTGGTGGCCACGGACCGATTAGCTCCCATGGCCTCCCTCCTCTTGCGGGTTGTGGCGATGGTTGAACTGAAGCTCCGACCGCTAGGTCAGATTAGCGCACCTCTTTCGCCCCTACCTAGCGTGCCAGAGATGTCGCGGATGACACCTATGGGACCTGGAGGTATCACTTGTGGTTCGGTGGGGGGAGAAGGATGCACCAAGAGCAGACCAAACGGTTGGGGCAGATTTACCCAGGTTCGGGCCGCTACTGAAGCGTAATACCCTACTCGTGCTTTTTGTGTATTTATCTGATGATTGGTGATGAACTGTTGGGTATGTCCTGGCTGGCTAACTTGCTATCCTCCCTCGTGCATGGCCAGGGCCTCCTTTTATAGGTCTAAGGGGTCACCAACAGTGGCAGCACTGGGTTCTCATGGGGTGCACAGTGAAACAGCGCACCCACAAGATGTACAGTTGATTACAGTGTGGCTGGCGCCTTAGTAGGTACATTTAATGCTTCGTCAGGTGCCCTAGAGATGGGACAGGGGCGCGACCTCTCGAAATATTGACCTCTAGGATGATAATTTCTCTCACAAGATGCCATAATCTCCTAGGTTGTTAAACTAATGAAATGGAGACCAAAGCTCTAATACCACTTGTAGCACTGAAAGTATGTCTAGAGGGGGTGATTAGACTACTTGACAAGATGATTTTTTTTCCTTTTCCCAATTTTAGTTGAGAGGCAGCTATGGTAGTTATAGCAAGACAAGTACACACTACACATGCAGTTCTAAAAGTATAGCAGCCGAATGTAAAACATGCAAGTGTAAAGTAAAGGAGTAAGGTAGGGAGATCAAATGCATGAGGTTGACACGACAATTTTTGGCATGGTTCCGATATGTGGCGCTATCGTACGTCCATGTTAGTGGAGACTTCAACCCACGAAGGGTAACAACTGCGAGATTCGACGGAGGGCTCCACCCATGGAGGGTCCGTAAAGAAGCGGCCTTGTCTATTCGACCACGGCTTCCGTCCATGGAGGACTAGCGTTACTCACGATAGATCTTCACAAAGTAGGCGATTTTCTTGCCCTTATGAACATCTTGATTCGACTCCACAACACAAAGTAGGAGGCTCCCAAGCGACACCAAACCAATCTAGGAAGCACCACCCTCCAAAAGGTAATAGATGTGGTAGATCAATGAACTCCTTGCTCTTGTGCTTCTAAAGATATTCTCCTCAACACAAAATCACTCTCTCACGGAATATGCATGGGTAGGAGAGATTGATTTGGTGGAAAGCTGCTTGGGGAGGCTAGAGATCAAGTTTCAAATGAATGGATTGGAATATCTTGGTCTCAACTGATGAGTAGGTGGTTCTCTCTCGGAAAATGAATCTGGAAATGAAGTGTATGTTCTGAGTGCTTCTCCCATGATTGAGAGGTGGATGAAGGGGTATATATAGGCAGCACACAAAATCCAACCGTTACACACAAAGTGGCAAACTCAGTGACACCAAAGTGAAAAACTCAGTGGTACCGATTAGCACAAAGGTAGCAACTTTTGAATCTCGGTGAGACCGATATATGAAACTCGATGGCACCGAAAAGGTGGCTAACGGTTAGATGGCCAAACTCGGTGGCACCGATACTCAAACTCAGAAATTCTGATTTTGTGTGCCGAGGCACCCGAAAGTTGGTCACCCAAACTCGGTAGCACCGACATGGATTCGATTGCACCGATTTGGTGGGAATGGCTAGGGTTTCTGTCTGAGGTCAGACTCGATGGTTCCAATATTTTAAAGTTGGTGACACCGAATTTTTGTAGTGGAATTTGACAGAATGGTTATGAGAGAAAAATGACTAAGTATTTTGGTGGGTAACATTGAGCATTTTGAGCTATCAGTTCATTTCACTACCTCACCCCCTTTTAATAGTATTGGCATTGCTATGGACTCAAAAGTTTTTTCTCGCAAATACAAAATGAAGAGTCTTCTAGATTGAAGCTTGAGCCAACATTATTCCTTTCTTGCATCAAGGGGCATCTCCAAATAAACCTTTAGCCATAGCATCTTTTGAATTTTTTGGAATATACTAGGAAAACATATTAGTCCAATGATGCATATGTTGTGATGAATTATCAAAACCACCCGAGGGAGCAATTGTGCTTTCAGCCCCCATTCGTCGAAGGTTGGCATCTCCGTGACCATTCCCTCCATGTCGTCGCAGGCGTACACCAACGGCGTGGTGAGTGGGAGGTCCTCACGGCAGGGACCCAACAAAGCTCTCGAGGCTCAATCCAGCTCGTCGTACAACAAGCGCTGACATGCAGGCACATCGGGTCACCACCTGCGGCGAACTCCCACAAGGGGCTCGAGTGCGCTGCAAGCAGTGTGATGCGATGCCCCAAGAACTCCTTGATAATCGTCGCCCCCCGTCAGTCTGGCCTATGCGAGGGACGCGAAGTGCTCAAGGACAGGTCCTTCCCTCGGGTCGATGAGCTTGTTGCGGCTCCACTTGGGGGGTTTGCTCGGGCGGGCCCAAGGGGGGCGCGAGGAGCGAGCTGTCCTGGCGCACGTCCATGAAGACCGAGTGATTCCGGTAGCCCTCGGCCTTCTTCCTAGCCTTCAGGCGGGTGCCCGCGCACACGACATCGACAAAGGAGACACATGCAAAGCGCTAACCCTAGGCGGTGACCCACAAGCCGAATAAGTGAAGAAAGAGCGCCACCGAGGGCCTCACACCCACGAAGGCCTCACAGTAAAAGGCGAAGACGACCAGGAGGAGGACGGAGTTGGGATGGAGGTGTAGAGTCCGGATCTAGAAATGGGATAGGATGGCGTAGAAGAAGTCGGAGAACGGCGGGACCATCTCGGCGTAAATGTTGTGGAGGGAGAAGGGGTAGGTAGTCTTCACCAGGTTGCTTGGCACTGCCGAGCCCAGCCAGATCGCGGTCGCTCCCGCCTTGGTCATGTCATCAGCCACAAACAGGAGCACCAGAGCTAGGTCCTCCGCCTTTGAGATACGGGAGGGCATGACAGCAGGACTGACAGCGGCGACGCTCGCGGCGGACGCCACATCCTTTCCTTTCTTACCGGCGGCCGCCATCCATCGTCCGGCGCCGCAAAGGGGGCAAGAAGGAAATTTGCTTGAAGATTGGATATAGCGTGTTCTTGTGCAGAGATAGAAGATGCACAAAGGTGGGAATGGCATGGAGGTGAGTAATGATGGCTCCACCCCGGGTGCCTGATTTATGTCAGCCAGGGCGGATGCGAGAGCACCGCGAAAAGGCGGGGTGCCCCCCATCCCGTCGTGCGCCACACATTTGTCCTAGATCGTAGGTGGGAAGAGCCTGCACCATCTTGAACCAGACTGTTGGGCCGTAAACTCCTCGGGCTCGAGGGCTACTGTCAGGGCTCTAGGACCGGGGGTTTCCAGGCACGCCTACTTGCGATCCGGGGCCCAGTACGTGTTGTGGGCCCTGAGACGGCCCCCCGTTAAGGCCCCGGGGTTTTGACCTCTTGAGGGGCCCTCCTTGTGAGGGTCCGCTCGCAGGGTTCTCCGAGTATGTTCCCCATGAGGCTCATGGGAAGAAGGCGCCCCCTGACGCTCATCCCCACGAGGAGTGGGCTTACCTAGGGCAGCTTGCCGAGGTCGCGCGAACCAACCTCCTGACGTGGATGACGTGAGCTACGCTGCGCAGTGCTAGGGACGATGCGAGCGGGCAAGGAGAAGGAAGCTTTCCCCTTTGCTGTTAAGGGAGCCAAGCGAGCTCTGGGTTCCCAAACCAACCCTAAAGGTTTCCCAATCAGTGCAAGAAGGCAAAGGCTGGGGGCAGGACAGGACGGAGGTCATTGATAACCCACAAGTATAGGGAATCACAACAGTTTTCGAGGGTAGAGTATTCAACCCAAATTTGTTGATTCGACACAAGGGGAAGTCAAAGAATATTCTCGACTATTAGCAGTTGAGTTGTCAATTCAACCACACCTGAAAGATTTAGTATCTGCAACAAAGTTTCAGTAGCAGAGTAGTGTGATAGTAACAGTAGCAACGGTAACAGTAGCAGTGGCAGCAGTAGTGGTAATAGTAACATCAGTGATAGCAGTAGTGGCAAAGTAACGTAACAAGGACCGGTAGGAAAAACTCGTAGGCATTGGATCTATGATGGATAATTATGCCGGATGACATTCATCATGTAACAATTATAACATGGGGGAGATATGTAACTAGCTCAAGTTCGTCAATGTAATGTAGGCATGTATTCCGTATATAGTCATACCTGCTTATGGAAAAGAACTTGCATGACATCTATTGTCCATCCCTCCCGTGGCAGCGGGGTACTAATGGAAACTAAGGGAAACTAAGGTTCTCCTTTTAATAGAGAACCAGAACAAAGCATTAGCACTTAGTGAATACATGAACTCCTCATACTATGGTCATCTCCGGGAGTGGTTCCCGCTATTGTCACTCCGGGGTTGTCGGGTCATAACACATAGTAGGTGACTACAACTTGCAAGATAGGATCAAGAACACACATATATTGATGAAAACATAATAGGTTCAGATATGAAATCATGGCACTCGGGCCCTAGTGACAAGCATTAAGCATAACAAAGTAGTAGCAACATCAATCTCAGAACATAGTGGATACCAGGGATCAAACCCCATCAAAACTAACTCGATTGCATGATAGATCTCATCCAACACATCACTGTCCAGCAAGCCTACGATGAGATTACTCATGAACGGTGAAGAGCATCATGAAATTGGCGATGAAGGATGATTGGTGATGACGAAGGCGTCGATTCCGCTCTGCGGAGCCCAGAACGAACTCCAGATCTGCCCTGCAGAGGAAGAACAGTTGGTGGCGGTGGCTCCGTATCGTAAAACGTGATGAACTCTTCTCCTTTATTTTTTCCGGTTGAAAGAGAATATATAGAGCTGGAATTGGAGGTTGTGGAGCCACGAGGGGCTCACAAGCCTACCAGGCCCGGACAGGGGGGGGGGGGGCTGGTGGGCTTGTGAGCTCCTGGCTCCGTCCCTCTAGGTGATTCTTGCGCGAGTATTTTTTATATATTCCACAAAAAATCCTCGTAAATTTCCAGGTCATTCCGAGAACTTCTATTTCTGCGCAAAAGAACACCATGGCAATTCTGCTGAAAACAACGTCAGTTCGGGTTAGTTCCATTCAAATCATGCAAATTAGAGACCAAAACAAGGGCAAAAGAGTTTGGAAAAGTAGATACGATGGAGACGTATAAACACCCCCAAGATTAAACCCTTGCTTGTCCTCAAGCAATTCAGTTGACAAACTGAAAGAGACAAAAGAAAAACTTTTACGAACTCTGTTTGATCTTGTTGTTGTAATTATGTCTAACTCATATTCAGATTTTCAGCAAGATCATAAGCTAACCACATAAGCAATGACATTTAGGTCTCATGATGTACTCATATCAATGGCATAACCAACTAGCGAGCAATAATAATAAGTTTCAAACGTCAATACTTCAATCAAAACAATCATGAAGCAATATGAACAGATGGTATCTCGCTAGCCCTTTCTGAGACCGCAAACCATAAATGCAGAGCACCTTTAAAGACCAAGGGCTGACTGATCATTGTAATTCATGGCAAAGAAGATCCAGTCACAGTCATACTCAATTTCAATTAATAGCAAAGCATAAAAATGACAGAGGTGCTCTCTAATTGGTGCCTTTTATAAGAACAGGATGATTGAACAGAAACATAAATAGATAGGCCCTTCGCAGAGGGAAGCATTGATTTGCAGAGGTGCCAGAGCTCAAGCTTTTAAAACAGAGATAAATAATTTTGGGTGGTATGCTTTCATTGTCAACGCAATGACCAAGAGTTTTCACGATCGTCCATGCTACACATACTATAGGCGGTTCGCAAACAGAAAAGTAAAGTTTTGACTCCCCCACCACCGATCAATCACACTCCACGACTAGCCGAATCCTCAGGTGTCGTCCATACCAACAACAATCCTGGGGGAGTTTTGTTTACAATTATATTTTCGATTTGAGCATGGAACTGGGCATTCCAATTACCGGCCCCTTTCTCGTGAGTGATAGTGAATAAACACGTATCGAGGATAACACGCCTAGAATGGAAGATAATGACCGCCCCTTGTCACCACATGAGCGGTTCGGGCATACAAAACAGATTATTACTTGAAGATTTAGAGAGTGGCACATGCAAATTTACTTGGAACGGCAGGTAGATACCGCATATAGGTAGGTATGGTGGACTCATATGGAACAACTTTGGGTTTATGGAACTAGATGCACAAGCAGTATTCCTGCTTAGTACAAGTGAAGGCTAGCAAAAGACTGGGAAGCGACCAACTAGAGAGTGACAACAGTCATCAAAATGCGTTGAAATTAACCAACATTGAGTGCAAGCATGAATAGGACATAAATCACCATGAACATGAATATCATAGAGGCTATGTTGATTTTGTTTCAACTAAATGCGTGAACATGTGTCAAGTCAAGCCACTTGAATCACTCAAAGGAGGATACCATCCTATCATACTACATCATAATCATCTTGAAATTCATGTTGGCATCCAAGACAAACCATTATAAGCTCTGATACGTCCATTTTGCATCATGCTTTCATGTTGATATTTATCGCTTTATGGGCTGTTATTACACTTCACGGTACAATACTTATGCCTTTTCTCTCTTATTTTGAAAGGTTTACATGAAGAGGAAGAATGCCGGCAGCTGGAATTCTGGCCTGAAAAGGGAGCAAGTTTGAGATACATATTCTGCGCATCTCGAAAAGCCACGAAAATCAACGAGGATTTATTTCGGAATTTCTAAAAAATACTGGGCCAAAGAAGTATCAGAGGGGAGCCAGCAGGAGGCCACAAGCCTACTAGGCGCGCCCCCCTGGCCGTGCCTAGGTGGCTTGTGGGCACCCTGTTGGCCCTATGGCCCCCCTCTTTTAATATAAGGAGGCTTTCGGGAGGAATCACCGCTGCCACGAGGCGGAACTGGAGCACAACCAATCTAGAGCTTCGACAGGGTCGTCCTGCCGGGGAAATTTCCCTCCCGGAGGGGGAAATCGTCGCCATCGTCATCACCAACACTCCTCTCATCGGAGGGGACTCATCACCATCAACATCTTCATCAGCACCATCTCATCTCCAAACCCTATTTCATCTCTTGTAACCAATCTCCATCTGGCGACTCCGATTGGTACTTGTAAGGTTTCTATTAGTGTTAATTACTCTTTGTAGTTGATGCTATTTGGATTACTCGGTGGAAGATTATAAGTGCAGATCATTGATTCTATTCAATACCTCTCTGGTCATGAACATAATTATGCTTTGTGAGTGGTTGCTTTTGTTCCCGAGGACATGGGATAAGTCATGCTATAAGTAGTCATGTGAATTTGGTATTCGTTTGATATCTTGATGTGTTGTATGTTGTTTTTCCTCTAGTGGTGTTATGTGAATGTCGACTACATAACACTTCACCATTATTTGGGCCTAGAGGAAGGCATTCAGAAGTAGTAAGTAGATGATGGGTTGCTAGAGTGACAGAAGCTTAAGCCCTAGTTTATGCGTTGCTTCGTAAGGGGCTGATTTGGATCCACTAGTTTAATGCTATGGTTAGACCTTTTCTTAATTCTTCTTTCGTAGTTACGGATGCTTGCGAGAGGGGTTAATCATAAGTGGGATGCTTGTCCAAGTAAGGGCAGTACCCAAGCACCGGTCCACCCACATATCAAACTATCAAAGTACTGAACGCGAATCATATGAACATGATGAAAACTAGCTTGACAGAATTTCCCATGTGTCCTCGGGAGCGCTTTACTTCCTATAAGAGTTTCTCCAGGCTTGTACCTTGCTACAAAAGGGATTGGGCCACTTTTCTGCACCATTGTTACATTGCTACTTGCTACTTGCTATGAATCATCTTATCACACAACTATCTGTTACCGACAATTTCAGTGCTTGTAGAGATTACCTTGCTGAAAACCACTTGTGAGATCCTTCTGCTCCTCGTTGGGTTCGACACTCTTACTTATCAAAAGGACTACCATATATCCCCTATACTTGTGGGTCATCAAGACTCTTTTCTGGCGCCATTGCGTGGGAGTGAAGCGCCTTTGGTAAGTGGAATTTGGTAAGGAAACATTTATATAGTGTGCTGAAATTTATTGTCACTTGTCACTATGGAAACTAATCCTTTGAGGGGCTTGTTCGGGGTATCTTCACCTCGAATGGAAGCACAAGGAGTTGCTCCTCAACCTGCTGCACTTACTGAAAATATTTTCTATGCATTTCCTTCGGGTATGCTTGAGAAACTGCTGGCTAATCCTTTTACAGGAGATGGAACATCACATCCCGACTTGCATCTAATCTATGTAGATGAAGTTTGTGGTTTATTTAAGCTTGCAGGTTTGCCCGAGGATGAGGTCACGAAGAAGGTCTTTCCCTTATCTTTGAGGGATAAATCATTGACATGGTATAGGCTATGTGATGATACTGGTTCATGGAACTACAACCGGTTGAAATTGGAATTTCATCAAAAGTTTTATCCTATGCATCTAGTACATCGTGATCGGAATTATATTTATAATGTTTGGCCTCATGACAGAGAAAGCATTGCTCAAGCTTGGGGGAGGCTTAAATCATTGTTATATTCATGCCCCAACCATGAGCTCTCGAGTGAAATTATCATTCACAACTTCTATGCTCGGCTTTCTCATGATGATCGCACCATGCTTGAGACTTCTTGTACTGGTTATTTTATGAAGAGAGATATTGACTTCAGATGGAATTTATTGGAAATAATTAAACGCAACTCTGAAGATTGGGAGTTTGATGAAGGTAAGGAGTCAGGTATTAATTTCAAGTTTGATTGCGTTAAATCTTTTGTTGGAACAAATACCTTTTGTGATTTTAGCTCTAAATTTGGACTTCACTCTGAGATAGTAGCTTCATTGTGTGAATCATTTGCTACTCATATTGATCTCCCTAAAGTGAAGTGGTTTAAATATCATCCTCCCTTAGAAGTCAATGTAGTTAAACCCAATCCAGTTGAAGAGAAAGTCATCGCTTATAATGATCCTATTGTTCCCAGTGCTTACATTGAGAAACCACCTTTCCCTATTAGGATAAAGGATCGTTCTAAATTTTCAACTGTGATACGTAGGGGATACATTAGAACACCTACACCCCGTGAGAAAATTAGAGTTGAACCAAGCATTTCTATTATCAAAGATCTCCTGTCCGACAATGTTGATGGCCATGATATTCACTTCTGTGAAGATGCTGCTAGAATTGCTAAACCACATGCTAGAGACAAACATAGGCCTGTTGTTGGCACGCCTATTGTTTCCGTTAAGATAAGAGATCATTGTTATCATGGTTTATGTGACGTGGGTGCTAGTGTTAGTGCAATACCTCAATCTTTATATGATGAAATTAAAGACGAGATTGCACCTATCGAGATGGAACCTATTGATGTCACTATTCAACTTGCCAATAGAGATACTATTTTCCCTGTGGGAATTGTTAGAGATGTTGAAGTCTTGTGTGGTAAAACGAAGTATCCTGCTGATTTCCTCGTTCTTGCTACCACACAAGATAGCTTTTGTCCCATCATATTTGGCAAACCCTTCCTCAATACTATCAATGCTCATATTGACTGTGAGAAGCAAACGGTCACTGTTGGCTTTGAAGGTGTGTCACATGAGTTCAATTTCTGCAAGTTTGGTAGACAACCTCATGAAAAAGAGTTGCCTAGTAAGGATGAAATTATTGCCCTAGCTTCTATTGCCGTGTCTCCTACTGATCCTTTAGAGCAATACTTTCTTGAGCATGAAAATGATATGCATATGGATGAAAGGGATGAAATAGATAGAGTTATCTTTGAACAATATCCTATCCTTAAGAATAATTTGCCTGTTGAACTGCTTGGAGATCCACCCCCCACCAAAGGGTGATCCTGTGTTCGAGCTTAAACAGTTGCCTGATACTCTTAAGTATGCTTATCTCGATGAAAAAGAGATACATCATGTTATTATTAGTGCTAGCCTCTCAGAGCATGAAGAAAACAAGTTACTAAAAACTCTGAGGAAGCACCGTGCTGCTATTGGATATACTCTTGATGATCTTAAGGGCATTAGTCCCACTCTATGACGGCACAAGATTAAAACCGATCCTGATTCCAAACCAGTTGCTGATCATCAACGAAGATTAAATCCTAAGATGAAAGAGGTAGTAAGAAAAGAAATACTAAAGCTCGTGGAAGCAGGTATTATCTATCCTGTTGCTCATTGTGATTGGGTGAGTCTGGTGCATTGCGTCTCTAAGAAGGGAGGTATTACCATTGTCCCTAATGATAAGGATGACTTGATCCCACATAGGATTATTACTGGCTATAGGATTGTGATAGATTTTAGGAAATTGAATAAAGCCACTAGGAAAGATCATTACCCTTTGCCTTTTATCGACCAAATGCTAGAAAGACTATCTAAACATAGACACTTGTGCTTTCTAGATGGTTATTCTGGTTTCTCCCAAATACCAGTTGCACAATCTGATTAGGAGAAAACCACTTTCACCTGCCCTTTCCGTACCTTTGCTTACAGACGTATGCCTTTTGGCTTATGTAATGCACCTGCTACCTTTCAAAGATGCATGATGGCTATATTCTCTGACTTTTGTGAAAAGATTATTGAGGTTTTCATGGATGACTTCTCCGTTTACGGGTCTTCTTTTGTTGATTGCCTCAACAACCTTGATCGAGTCTTGCAGAGATGTAAAGATACCAATATTGTCTTGAATTGGCAGAAGTGTCACTTTATGGTTAATGAAGGCATCGCCTTAGGACATAAAATTTGTGAAAGAGGTATTGAAGTCGATAAGGCTAAGGTTGATGCGATCGAGAAAATGCCATGCCCCACAGATATGAAAGGTATAAGAAGTTTCCTTGGTCATGCTGGTTTCTATAGAAGGTTCATTAAAGACTTCTCTAAGATCTCTAGGCCTCTTACCCTTCTCTTGCAAAAGGATATTCCTTTTGTTTTTGACGATGATGGTGAGGAAGCCTTCGAAATACTTAAGAAGGCCTTGATAACTGCGCCTATTATTCAACCACCTGATTGGAAATTACCTTTTGAAATCGTGTGTGATGCTAGTGATTATGTTGTTGGCGCTGTTCTAGGACAAAGAGTTGATAAGAAGTTGAATGTTATTCACTATGCTAGTAAAACTCTAGACAGTGCACAAAGAAACTATGGTACTAGTGAAAAGGAATTTTTAGCAGTTGTGTTTGCATGTGAAAAGTTCAGATCTTACATAGTTGATTCCAAAGTCACTATTCACACTGATCACCCTGCTATTAAGTACCTCATGGAAAAGAAAGACGCTAAACCTAGACTTATCAGATGGGTTCTCTTGCTACAAGAATTTGATTTGCATGTTGTCGATAGGAAGGGTGCTGAGAACCCCATAGCAGATAACTTGTCTAGGTTGGAGAATGTTCTTGATGACCCACAACCTATTGATGATAGCTTCCCTGATGAGCAATTAAATGTCATCAATACTTCACGTAGTAAACCGTGGTATCCTGATTATGCAAACTATATCGTTGCCAAATATATACCACCTAGTTTCACATACCAGCAAAATAAGAAATTCTTCTTTGATTTGAGACATTACTTCTGGGATGATCCTCACCTTTATAAGGAAGGAGTAGATGGTGTTATTAGACGTTGTGTACCTAAACATGAACAGGGACAGATCCTATAGAAGTGTCACTCCGAGGCCTACGGAGGACACCATGCGGGAGACATAACTGCACACAAGGTATTGCAATCAGGTTTCTATTAGCCCACTCTCTTCAAGGATGCCTGTAAGTTTGTCTTGTCTTGTGACGAATGTCAAAGAATAGGTAATATCGATAAACGTCAGGAAATGTCTATGAATTATTCACTTGTCATTGAACCATTTGATGTTTGGGGCTTTGATTATATGGGACCTTTTCCAAAATCCAACGGGTATACTCATATCCTAGTTGCTCTTGATTACGTTACTAAGTTGGTAGAAGCTATCCCAACTAGTAGTGTTGATCACAACACCTCTATCAGGATGCTTAAAGAAGTTATTTTCCCTAGATTTGGAGTCCCTATATATCTAATGATCGACGGTGTTTCACATTTCATTCATGGTGCTTTCCGTAAAACGCTCTCTAAGTACGATGTCAATCATAGAATTGCATCTCCCTATCACCAAAGTCGAGTGGTCAAGTAGAGCTAAGCAATAGAGAGATTAAACTAATTCTGCAAAAGACTGTCAATAGGTCTAGAAAGAATTGGTCTAAGAAGCTCGATGATGCACTGTGGGCTTATAGAACTGCCTATAAGAATCCCATGGGCATGTCTCCGTACAAAATGGTTTACGGTAAAGCATGTCATTTACCTCTTGAGCTAGAGCATAAGGCTTATTGGGCAATCAAATTGCTCAACTTTGATTTCAAACTTGCGGGTGAAAAGAGGTTATTTGACATTAGCTCACTTGATGAATGGAGAACTCAGGCATATGAGAATGCCAAGTTGTTGACAGAAAAGGTTAAGAGGTGGCATGATAAAAGGATACAGAAACGTGAGTTCAATGTAGGTGATTATGTCTTGATATATAATTCTCGTTTAAGATGTTTTGCAGGCAAGCTTCTCTCTAAATGGGAAGGTCCTTACATTGTTGAGGAGGTATATCATTCCAGTGCCATCAAGATCAACAACACGGAAGGTAATTTTTCGAGAGTGGTAAATGGGCAAACAATCAAGCATTATATCTCAGGCACTCCCATAAATGTTGAAAGAAATATTATCAATACCATAACTCTGGAGGAGTACATACGGGATATTTATCAGCCTGTTTCAGACCCTGAAAATGAAGAGGTATGTGATTCGCTCAGTAAACCGACTTCAAAACTTTTCCAATAGGATTTTTCCTCTGTTTTGGAATTTTTAGAAAAATAGAAAAATTTAAAGTAGTCTGGAAAGCGCACGAGGAGGCGACAAGCCTACCAGGTGCGGGCCACCCCCTGGCTGCGCCTGGGGGGCTTGTGACCACCTCGTGTGCCTCCCGGACTCCGTTTTCTTGCGGAGTACTCCTTCTGGTCGGAAAAAAATCATTATATATTCTCCCGTAAGGTCTGACCCTCGTACCACGCAATTATCCTGTGTTTTTGTTTCGAGCCTGTTTTTGCCGCAGAATTAGGGTCAAGATGTCTTCTCAAGATTCAGAGGGGGAGAGTTATGTGGCCGATTATCTTGTTAACCCCAAGATCTATGGGGACTTGGATCATTATGGTTGGACCACTGATGAGGAAGAAGATTATGATCCAAGGGGAAGGAAGGAACAAGTCCCGATGAAGAGGAGGCTCCTCTACCCCCACTTGGAGACACACATGTGGAGTTCAAGAAGTCGAGCCTCCCTGACTCAAGGAAGAAGCCTAAGATTTGTTTATCCCTTCTCTTCTTTTGCACGAGAGTAAGCAGGAATTATGCCAAAGGGTGTTGAGGCTTGAAGAGGAAATTAATGATCTGAAGGAGCAGAATTTTATGCTCAAGAGGAAATTAAACAAGTTCAAGACCTCTGCAACAACTCCACCACCATCACCTTCGAAGGAAGACAACTAAGCACGGGTATGGCCAATCCCCTTGGCTTGTGCCAAGCTTGGTGGAGTTGCCCCGGTATCGTATCACCATCACATCTTTTGCCTTTACCTTTTCTTAGTTTGATCCTTTTTGGTTTTATATTTCTCTAGTAGAATAAAGTTCTTAGTGTTTTAGGCTTGAGTTTTGCATTGTGTCACCCCCGATGTATTCGAGCTCGTGAGCCATATAATAAGGAGTGTCTTAGTTAAGGGCCTTGCCTCATGCCATGATTTGAAAGAAAAGAATGATAAAAGAACAAAAGCATGAAAGATCATGTAATAATCTTATGGGAAGTGATGGCTTCACATATAAAAAGAATGATGATTGAAACTTGTTGAGGGTGGACAAACATAGACGTTGGTCATTGTTGCAATTAATAGGAAGTGATAAAGAAGGAGAGGTTCACATATAAATATATCATCTTGGACACCATTTATGATTGTGAACACTCACTAAACTATTGCATGCTTAGAAGTAGATGTTGGACAAGGAAGACAACATAATGAATTATGCCTGCTTGGTTCCGAACAATGATTATATGACTAGAGATGCCTTAGCATGTGACGATTTCTTCCACCTCATATCAGCCAAAACTCCCACACCAAGTAGAGATACTACTTGTGCATCCATAAACCTTCAACCCAGTTTTGCCATGAGAGTCCACCATACCTACCTATGGATTGAATATGATCCCTCAAGTAAGTTGTCATCGGTGCAAGCAATAAAAATTTCTCCCTAAATATGTATGATCTATTAGTGTGTGGAAAATAAGCTTTGTACGAACCTAAGCGATAGAATGCATAATAAAGTTCTTTATCACAAGAGGCAATATAAAGTGATGTTCCTTCACACTAAGAGGACACACATCCAAGCCTCAAAAGCGCATGACAACCTCTACTTCCCTCTGCAAAGGGACATTCTTGTACCTTTACTTTTTGTCCCTAAAATAGTCATGGTGATCTACACTAACTCCGTATTTCGCCTTTATCTTGGCTAACATCATATTCTAGGGAAAGAACTATATTCATATGTCAACTTGGAAGTAAGTATTCATAAATTATTATTGTTGACATTACTCTTGAGGTAAGCAGTTGGGAGGTGAAACTATAAGCCCCTATCTTTCTCTCTGTCCGACTGAAACTTTGATCTCATGAGTATCATGTGAGTTGTAGCAATTGTAGAAGACGAAAGGATGATTGAGTATGTGGATTTGCTTTACAAGCGCTTATTTCACTCTTTTCGATGTTATGATAAATTGCAATTGCTTCAATGACTAAAGGCTATTGGCTGTTAATTCTCAATAAAGTTCTTGATCCATACTTTACTTTGTGAAGGAATTAGAACTTTAGCATAAGAGATTATATGATTATATTGTTGTTCTAACTATGATCATGATGCCTGCATGTCCATATCTTATTTTGTCGACACCTCTCTCTCTAAACATGTGGGCATGTTTATTGATCTCGGCTTCCGCTTGAGGACGAGCGAGGTCTAAGCTTGGGGGAGTTGATACGTCCATTTTGCATCAGGCTTTCATGTTGATATTTATCGCTTTATGGGCTGTTATTACACTTCACGGTACAATACTTATGCCTTTTCTCTCTTATTTTGCAAGGTTTAGATTAAGAGGGAGAATGCCGGAAGCTGGAATTCTGGCCAGAAAAGGGAGCAAGTTTGAGATACCTATTATGCGCAACTCCAAAAGCCGTGAAAATCAACGAGGATTTATTTTGGAATTTATAAAAAAATACTGGGCCGAAGAAGTACTAGTGGGGAGCCAGCAGGAGGCCACAAGCCTGCTAGGGGCGGCCCCCCTGGTCGCGCATAGGGGGCTTGTGGGCTCCATGTTGGCCCTCTGGCCCCCTCTTTTGCTATAAGGAGGGTTTCGTTCCAGAAAAATCAAGAGGAGGCTTTCGGGAGGAATCGCCGCCACCACAAGTCGGAACTTGAGCAGAACCAATCTAGAGCTCAGGCAGGGTCGTCCTGCCGGGGAAACATCCCTCCCGGAGGGTGAAATCGTCACCATCGTCATCACCAACACTCCTCTCATTGGAGGGGACTCATAACCATCAACATCTTCATCAGCACCATCTCATCTCCAAACCCTAGTTCATCTCTTGTAACCAATCTCCGTCTCGCGACTCCGATTGGTACTTGTAAGGTTGCTAGTAGTGTTAATTACTCTTTGAAGTTGATGCTATTTGGATTATTTGGTGGAAGATTATATATTCAGATCCTTGATGCTATTCAGTACCTCTCTGGTCATGAACATAATTATGCTTTGTGAGTAGTTACTTTTGTTCCTGAGGACATGGGATAAGTCATGCTATAAGTAGTTATGTGAATTTGGTATTCATTCGATATTTTGATGTGTTGTATGTTGTTTTTCCTCTAGTGGTGTTATGTGAACGTCGACTACATAACACTTCACCATTATTTGGGCCTAGAGGAAGGCATTGGGAAGTAGTAAGTAGATGATGGGTTGCTAGAGTGACATAAGCTTAAACCCTAGTTTATGTGTTGCTTCGTAAGGGGCTGATTTGGATCCACTAGTTTAATGCTATGGTTAGACTTTGTCTTAATTCTTCTTTCATAGTTGCGGATGCTTACGAGAGGGGTTAATCATAAGTGGGATGCTTGTCCAAGTAAGGGTAGTACCCAAGCATTGGTCCACCCACATATCAAACTATCAAAGAACTGAACGCGAATCATATGAACATGATGAAAACTAGCTTGACAGAATATCCCATGTGTCCTCGGGAGCGCTTTACCTCCTATAAGAGTTTCTCCAGGCTTGTCCCTTGCTACAAAATGGATTGGGCCACTTTGCTGCACCATTGTTACTTTGCAACTTGCTACTTGCTACGAATCATCTTATCACACAACTATCTGTTACCGACAATTTCAGTACTTGCAGAGATTACATTGCTGAAAACCACATGTCAGATCCTTCTGCTCCTCGTTGGGTTCGACACTCTTACTTATCGAAAGGACTATGATAGATCCCCTATACTTGTGGGTCATCAAGCTCCTAGATAATTAAGCATGTCATCAGAAACTATGATCTCTAAGTTGTCATTGGAAACAAGTTTCTCTCATAACAAAGCTGAATTAGGAACGATGAGCTAGTCATATTTACAAAAAAAATAGGTCGAGTTCATACCATCTTTTCCAGGCTCAGTCACTTCATCATATATCGTCATTATTGCCTTTCACTTGCACGACCAAATGATGTGAATCATAATGAGAGTGTTCGTGCATTGGACTAAGCTAGAATCTGCAAGCAAACACAGAGGAGAAGACAAAGTAATATGGCTCTTTGACACATAAACAGAAATGCATATGAGAGCCACTAAACATTTTAACCATGGTCTTCTACCTTGAGCCAAAAAAAAAGAAAACTATTTACACATGAAAGCTCCCAACAAGCAAAAGAAGAACGGGAAATATTTTTGGGTTTTCCTTTTAAATACCCCTAAGCAAGCAGAAAAGTAAACTTACAACTTTTTTTTTGTTTTTCTCAAATCAAACAAACACACGAGAAGAAAGTGAGAAAAAGAAATAAACTAGCATGGATGATACAATGGCAAGGTGTGAACACCGACTATCAAAGTGAAAGTGTGAGCATGATTATAAAGTCGGTGAGAAACCCGTAATGCCCCAAGATTAGGCTTTTGGCCTAAGTTGGTCTACTCCCACGGAGGGAAGTAACCGTCTCCGGGGTACTCTGGAGTGTACTGAGGGTGCCACTGCTGGGTGAGCTCCTCTGGCTACCACTGATAAACTAGCGTCTGGTACTCGACTGGTAGCTCGGGCACAGGCGCCTCTGGTAGCGCTATGCCCCAATATGCGTAGATGTCCGAGGGCATAATAATGTGCGTGCCTAGATGAAGATTGGACAAAGAAGGAGCAGGCAAAGTAATAGTCTCACGAGTACCCTGACTAAATACCAAGTTATAAATCATCCTCTTATTTATATCTTTATCAAGAAAGTCATGGCGAACCATTATATCATAATCTAGATATCTCTCAGGAAGAAGCATCTCTTCTTCCTCGTGCAATCTAATAGGTATCTCAAAATGTCTAGCAAGACGGGTAGCATAGATACCTCCATAAACAACGCCATTAGTACGGTTCGTGTTCAACCGTTGAGCCACTATAGCGCCCAAGCTATAAGTTATATCATTATAAAGAGCTTCGCGCAAAACTAATAGATCTGGGGAGCTAAGAGCCCCAGCTTTCCCACGACCAATCAAACATTTTCCTACGAATAATGAGAAATACCGAAGTATGGGAAAATGTAAGCTAGAAACTCTAGCGCAAGATACACCTCTCTGCTCTCCTACAACAATAGTTCCAATGAAAGCCTCCAAGTTCCATGGACGAGGTTCATGAATATCCCCAACATACGGTAATTTGCAAAGATTGCAAAAATCTTGAAGTGACATGCGCTGGGGGATATCATCTAACTTGAACTCGACCGTACGAGGGCTCTTCCTTGGATAGAAATTAAAGCTTTGCACGAAAATATTAGTGAGGATGAGGTATTGTGGACACTTATCTTCTACAAATGCGGTAAGGCCTGCGTTCTCTACCAAGTAATAAAAAACCTCATAAAGACCGGTGGCACGTAAGAACACATCGCTTGGCCACTCGCACGCTCGAACTTCTGCAACTCGGGGGACTGAGTACTTGGGTTTCTTCTTCTCATTTTCATCATCCTTGGGGTCACGGCTTGAAGAGACTCTTAGGAACCTCCTCATCTTTTCCTTTTTCTTTCTCTGAAATTTTCTGAAATTTTTAGTGACTCAAAAGAAAAGTGAACGAGGCTCAACAAAACTCATAGCTCCTACTCCTAGAAGTGCCTAGAGGCAATATCATGCATCAAAGCTACTTGGCACCAACTAAAATGAACATGCAAAGCTCAAGAATAGGGTCACCAAGGCAGCAAAAATATGCAACGAATAAGGAACTAGAGCAAAACCTAATTGGACCAATGGAGGAGTCACATACCAAGGAACAATTTTCCCAAAACAGTTTGGTGAATGGGGCTTTCCACAAGGAGATCGAAAAATGCAGCAAGAGGAGCAAGAGCACGGGTTTGAGTTGTGGAATGATTTTTTTCTGGAGGTAGGAGAAGGAGATGGGAGCTGGAATAAGTGGAGGGGGGCACGTGGGGCCTACGTACAAGCCTGCCAGGCCCGGCGAGGGGGGTGGCCGGGCCTCTTGGGCTTGTGGCCCACTCGTGCATCCCCCTGACTAGCTCTTTATCTCAGAATTTTTCAAAAATTCCAGAAAAAATCATACTTGAATTTCAAGGCATTTGAAGAACTTTTATTTTCGGGACACTTTTCTAAGGGACGCAAAAAGCAGAAAACAGGAAAATAGAGCTAAATTTATCATTTTTCTTCTAAACAACAGAAAGTAGAAGTATGGAATGGAGGGTTGTGACTCCTCGATTCATCCATCTCATGGTCATCGAAAGAAATCCGTCAATGAGGTTGATCAAGTCTCCTTGACAAACTTTTTTCGAATCGCATGAAACCGAAGAATTTTTGAATAATCACTACGTTACCTCAATTGGGATGTGCATATCCACAACAAGTAAATCATACTTCATCTTGACAGTAGGTGATACGTCTCAAACGTATCTATAATTTTTGATGGTTTCACCCTGTTATCTTGCCTTCTTTGTATGTTTTATGTACCTTTTTATATCTTTTTGGTACTAACTTATTAATTCAGTGCCAAGAGCCAGTTCCTGTTTTCTCCGTGTTTTTGACTCTTTTCAGATCTGATTTTGGAACGGAGTCCCAACGGAAGAAAAACCCCGAAATGATTTTTTCCCGAACGGAAGAAGTCCAGGGGGCTTTTGGGCCAAGCCAGGTGGGCTCCAGGGAGCCCACAAGCCCCCACTCTGCCACCAGGGGGGACGCAGTGGTGGGCAGGCTTGTGGCCTCCCTGGCCGCCCCCTGACCTAGGTCTTTGGTCTATAAATTCCCAAAGATTCCGCAAAAAATCAGGGGAGCCTCGAAAATACTTTTCCGCCGCCGCAAGCTTCTGTTTCCGCGAGATCTCATCTGGAGACCCTTCCCGGCACCCTATTTGAGGGGACTTTGGAGGTGGAGGGCTTCTTCATCATCATCATCGCCCCTCCAATGACTCGTGAGTCGTTCACTTCAGACCTACGGGTCCGTAGTTAGTAGCTAGATTGCTTCTTCTCTCTCTTGGATCTTCAATACAAAGTTCTGCATGATCTTCATGGAGATCTATCCGATGTAATCTTCTTTGGCGGTGTGTTTGTCGAGATCCGATGAATTGTGAACTTTTGATCAGATTATCTATGATATATATTTGAGTCTTTGCTGATTTCTTATATGCATGATTTCATATCCTTGTAACTCTCTCCGAGTCTTGGGTTTTGTTTGGCCAACTAGATCTATGATTCTTGCAATGGGAGAAGTGCTTGGTTTTGGGTTCTGCCGTGTGGTGACCTTTCCCAGTGACAGTAGGGCAGCAAGGCACACATCAAGCGGTTGCCATCAAGGGTAAAAAGATGGGGTTTTTATCATTGGTTTGAGATTATCCCTCTACATCATGTCATCTTGCTTAAGGCGTTACTCTGTTCTTATGGACTTAATACACTAGATGCATGCTGGATAGCGGTCGACGTGTGGAGTAATAGTAGTAGATGCATAAAGTATCGTTCTACTTGTTTCGGACGTGATGCCTAAGAAATAATCAATGCATAGATATCTTCACGACTCTGCACAGTTCTATCAATTTCTCGACAGTAATTTGTTAACCCACCGTCTACTTGCTTTCATGAGAGAAGCCACTAGTAAACACTACGGCCCCCGGGTCTATTCACATCCATCATTTACATCTCCGCTTTTACTTTGGTTTGTTACTTTGTTGCTTTCAGTTCTCACTTGGCAAACAATCTATAAGGGATTGAGAACCCCTTCATAGCGTTGGGTGCAAGCTTTTGTGTTTGTGCAGGATCTTGAGATACTCTTCCGCCGGATTGATACCTTGGTTCTCAAACTGAGGGAAATACTTACCGTCGCTGTGCTACATCACCCTTTCCGCTTCGAGGGAACACCAACGCAAGGCTCTAAGGCCACGGGGGAAATCCTTTGCATACTTGCCTAGGAAGTCCCTTAAGGCGTAGCCGTAGCTGAAGGATTCCTGGTGCTGTCGACACAACTACTTCCTGGCGTCGTTGCAAGGGATACACAGCAGAACAATCAGAAGTATTTCCGGCCCGCTGCAGGGGATCGTTTTGAGGTAGTAGTAGGCATAGGGCATTCAAAGCTCCCAATAAGAATTGATGAAGTTTTTTCAATAGCATTGATGCAATGTACTCGATATTGTTTCTTCGGAAAGTGCACCGTATGTTCATTACCGTTAACATGGAAAGTGACATTGCCTTTGTTGCAATCAATAACAGCCCCTGTAGTGTTTAAAAAGGGTCTTCCAAGGATGACCGCCATGGCATCATCCTCAGGAATATCCAGAATAACAAAGTCCGTTAAGATAGTAACGTTATCAACCACAACAGGCACATCCTCGCAAATGCCGATAGGAAAAGCAGTTTATTTGTCGGCCATTTGCAAGGAGATTTCGATGGGTGTCAACTTATCCAATTCAAGTCTACGATAAAGAGAGAGAGGCATAACACTAACACCAGCTCCAAGATCGCATAAAGCGGCTCTAACATAGTTTCCTTTAATGGAGCAAGGTATAGTGGGCACTCCGGGATCACCTAGTTTCTTAGGAGTTCCACCCTTCAAGGTGTAATTAGCGAGCATGGTGGAAATCTCAACCTCAGGTATCCTCCTTTTATTAGTCACAATATCTTTCATGTACTTAGCATAAGGAGACATTTTGAGCATATCTGTCAAACACATTTGCAGAAAGATAGGTCTAATCATCTCAACAAAGCTCTCAAAATCCTCATCATCCTTTTTCTTGGATGGTTTGGGAGGAAAGGGCATGGGTTTATGAACCCATGGTTCTCTTTCTTTACCATGCTTCCTAGCAATGAAGTCGTTCTTATCGTATCTCCTATTCTTAGGTTGTGGGTTATCAAGATCAACAGGTTCAATCTCCACATCCTTATCATTGCTAGGTTGAGCATCAACATGAACACCACTATCGATATTATCACTAGGCTCATGTTCATCACCAGATTGTGTTTCGGCATCAGAAACAAAGACATCGTTTGGATTGTCGGGTGTAACAGCAACAGGGTTGCTAGCATGCAAGTTCCTATCATCTTTCTTTTTCTTCCTAGGGTGAATAGGTGCCTTGGTGCTAACTCCTTGATAATCTTGTTCAATTCTCTTAGGATGACCCTCAGGATACAAAGGTTCCTGGGTCATTCTACCACCTCTAGTGATAACTCTAACAGACTTGTCATTTAACTCATTGAGCAAGTCATTTTGCGCCTTAAGTACTTGTTCTACTTGAGGACTGAGGAATAGGATACCTCTTTTCTTCGGAGTTGGCTTCGTAGGTGGTTCGGGAATAGTCCAAGCATTCTCATTGCACAAGATATTATTCAATAGAATCTCAGCTTGTTCCACAGTTCATTCCCTGAAAACACAACCAGCACAACTATCTAGGTGATCCCTAGAAGCATCGGTTAGTCCATTATAGAAGATATCAAGTATTTAATTTTTATCAAGAGGGTAATCACGCAAAGCATTCACTAACTGGACAAGCCTCCTCCAAGCTTGTGGGAGACTCTCTTCTTCAACTTGCACAAAGTTTTATATATCCTGCAAGGCAGCTTGTTTCTATGGGCAGGAAAATATTTCTCACAGAAGTAGTAGATCATATCCTCGGGACTACGCACACAACCAGGAGCAAGAGAAGTGAACTAGGTCTTAGCATCACTCTTTAGCGAGAAAGGAAACAACTTAAGGATATAGTAATGGCGAATCTTTTCCTCACTCATGAATAGGGTAGCTATATCATTGAGCTTGGTAAGATGTGCTACAACCGTTTCAGGCTCATAACCATGAAAAGGATCAGATTCGACCAAAGTGATTAACTTAGGATCGACAGAAAATTCATAATCCTTATCAGTCACAAAGATGGGTGAAGTAGAAAACTTAGGATCGTATTTCATTCTAACGTTCAGAGATTTTTTTTCCACTTGCGCAATAAGTTCTCAAGATCATAGCTATCTTTACAAGCAAAAAAGTCCTCAGCTACCTCTCCCTCCATAACATAACCCTCAGGTATATCAGGAAATTCATATCTAGGAGAGCTAGTTCTAACAGGTGAAATAGCAGGTTCTACTTTAATAATCTCAGCAGTTTCAGAAGTATCATCACATTCAGCAGCAACTCTAGCAATTTGTGCATCAAGGAATGCATCTAGTGGCAAAGCAGTATCAAGCGAAGCATCATCATAAGCATCATGGATAGCAGAGGTAGCATCATCAAGCACAGGCGACACACCAGAATTTCTAGTAGATGGTGGTGTCGCAAACTTACTCATAACTGAAGGTGAATCAAGTGCAGAGCTAGATGATAGTTCCTTACGTGTCCTCGTAGTTGAAGGCAAGACTTTAGTTTTTGGATCTCTTGGATTCCTCATAGTGATCAACAGACACAAATCCCAAGTGACTCAGAGAATAGTGCTAGGCCTCCCCGGCAACGGCGCCAGAAAATAGTCTTGATAACCCACAAGTATAGGGGTTCTCAACAGTTTTCGAGGGTAGAGTATTCAACTCAAATTTCTTGATTCGACACAAGAGGAAGTCAAAGAATATTCTCGAGTATTAGCAATTGAGTTGTCAATTCAACCACACCTGAAAGATTTAGTATTTGCAGCAAAGTTTTAGTAGCAGAGTAGTGTGATAGTAACAGTAGCAACGGTAACAGTAGCAGTGGCAGCAGTAGCAGTAACAGTAACAACAGTGACAGCAGTGACAGCAGTAGTGGCAAAGTAACGTAGCAAGGACCAGTAGGAAAAAATCGTAGGCATTGGATCGATGATGGATAATTATGCCGGATGACATTCATCATCTAACAGTTATAACATGGGGAGATATGTAACTAGCTCCAGTTCGTCAATGTAATGTAGGCATGTATTCCGTATATAGTCATACGTGCTTATGGAAAAGAACTTGCATGACATCTATTGTCCATCCCTCCCGTGGCAGCGGGGTCCTAATCGAAACTAAGGGATATTAAGGTTTTCCTTTTAATAGAGAACCGGAACAAAGCATTAACACTTAGTGAATACATGAACTCCTCATAGTATGGTTATCTCCGGGAGTGGTTCCGGCTATTGTCACTCCGGGGTTGCCGGGTCATAACACATAGCAGGTGACTACAACTTGCAAGATAGGATCAAGAACACACATATATTGATGAAAACATAATAGGTTCAGATCTGAAATCATGGCACTCGGGCCATAGTGACAAGCATTAAGCATAGCAAAGTAGTAGCAACATCAATCTCAGAACATAGTGGATACTAGGGATCAAACCCCATCAAAACTAACTCGATTACATGATAGATCTCATCCAACCCATAACCATCCAGCAAGCCTATGATGAGATTACTCACGAACGGTGAAGAGCATAATGGAATTGGCGATGAAGGATGGTTGGTGATGACGAAGTCATCAATTCCCCCTCTCCGGAGCCCAGAACGGACTCCAGATCTGCCCTCCGGAGGAAGAACAGGTGGTGGTGGCGGCTCCATATCATAAAACGCGATGAACTCTTCTCCTAGATTTTTTTCCGATCGAAAGAGAATATATAGAGCTGGAGGAAGAACAGGTGCCCGTCGGTGAGGTCGCTCCTCGGCCTCACCAAGGACGGGAATGGAGCGCGGGGTCCTGCCCCGAGCCCCTGGACATGGCGGCCGGCGCCGGAGACGACAGGAGCAGGGTAGACGACGGCGGGGCTCTTCTCTCTCTCTCTCTCTGCTAGATTGGCTACCAAACTTACCTTGGGGGAGGAAGAAGAGATGGGGAAGAGTGGCGGCGCAAGGAGGGGAAAGGACGAACCCTAGGGAAGGGGGCACGCACGCCGAGGCTATATAGGGGGGGGCTCGACTTCCGTGAGCCCTCACGGTGCTCGCTCTCTCTCGGTTGTCTGAGGGAAAGCGGAAACGGTGCAGAAGCTGCCAGGAGGAGGAAGGAGGGACGCTCAGGTGGGCTACCACACGGTAGAGAGGAGGAGTAGGCCTGCTAGTGGGAGGGAGCCCACTAGTAGCGCCAGATAGAAGAAATAAAACTCCTAGAGTTTTATCCAATTTCAAATAACCAAAGAAAGCAAATAAAGCACAGGCTAAACTATAGATGCTAAAAATAAAACTAGCACACCCCTGGTCATAAGAAAATATAACCTATTTAAGAAAAATAGAAAAGGAATTTTAGGAGCCTCTAAATATTTACAAAACAGAATATGTTGGGCTATTTTGTGAATATTTTGCACCTTTAAAACTTGGATCAAAACAACAACTTCACTTGCTCACAAATACCACAAAATATAAAAAACAAGGACATTTTTAAAACAGGAAAGGATCAAGTGAAAATTGAACTTGAGATGAATTAGAGAGGGGGAAGTTTTCTAAAACCCTAGTGCAAACCAACATGGTTTCCTACTAGCAATTGCACCACTCCATATCTCACATACACTATGATCACATGACATATTCATCAACCCACATACACACATGGATTCACAAGGCACCAACACAAGACAAGGATGACATGATGGTGATGCATGCATGCAAAGGAACACAAAGCAAGGTGGCACATGAGATCATAACACATAGAATAGCTCTCATATCAATGACAAGGTGGACCCACATAGAGAATGTTCCAAAAGGGAAAGATACACTCTTGGGGCATTACATCTAGTTTGCTTCCCTTAGCTCGAGCCGCCGAAGAGTCGCCGTGAAGATGATAGGTAGAACAGGGTAGGAGAGCAGGCGCACCCCAGAGTTTGAACCTTTTGTGTCTATGGAGCCCCGGTTCTGAGGTAGACCCCTTCCGAAGGACACCCCCCCTAAAACCCTTCCGACACTCCCAGTACACTGCCGATAATGCTTGAAACTTTTTCTGCAACCAAAAATAAACTTGCCATATATAAATCTTTACCTCCAGACCATTTTGGAGATCCTCTTCATGTCCAGGATCTCATCCGGGACTCCGAAAAATATTCGGTCACCAACGTAAATATCATAATACTACTCTAGCGTCACCGAACGTGAAGCGTGAGGATCCTACAATTTCAAAAATCATGTACACATGATTGAGACACCTCTCCGGCCTATAACCAATAGCGGGACCTGGATGCCCATATTGGTTCCTACATATTCCACTAAGATCTTTATCCGTCAAACCATGATGTAAAGGATTCAGTAAATCCCGTATGCAGTTCCCTTTGTTCATTGGTATGTTACTTGCCCGATATCCGTTCGTCTGTATCATACCTTGTTCAATATCATTACCAACAAGTCTCTTTACTTGTTCCGTAATACAAGATCTCGAGGCAAACCCCCTTATCCACATTGCTGGCAAGCTTCTTGCGATGTTGTATTACCAAAAGGGCCCAGAGATACCTCTCCGTTAGAGAGGGTGACAAATCTGAGTCTCGATCTATGCAAACCCAACGAGCACCCTCGGAGATACCTGTAGAGCACCTTTATGATCACCCAATTATGAAGTGACATTTGATATCACACAAGGTATTCCTCTAGTGTAAGGGATTTGCATGATCTCATGGCGTTAGGAACGGATACTTGACATGAAGAAAGCACTAGCAATAAACTAAATGATACGATCAATGCTATCCTTACGGTTGGGCCTCGTCCATCTCACATTATAAAATGCCAACTCATGTCTATGGTGAGGAAACCTTAACCATCTTGACCAACTAGCTAGTTTAGTAGAGTCTCACTAGGGACACGGTGTTGTTTATGTATCCACAAATCTATCTGAGTTTCCGATCAAGACAATTCTAGCATGGATAATAAATGATTATCATGAACAAGGTAATATGATAATAACCAATTTACTATTGCCTGTATGGCATATTTCGAACACAGATATTCACCAAAGGTGAGGAAGAGCATGTAGAGCACCTTTAATAGAATATGCAAAGGTTGAGGGAGGATCAACTCTATGTAAAATTTAGGAATTGTGGATTCTCAATAAAGGAAGTTAACTTCGTGGGGCATAACATATCTAGAGAAGTATTAGCAGTAGACCACTCTAAAGTGGTAACTGTTAATGAATGGACGTCACCCAATATTGTAGTCGGGATTTGTAGGTTTCTTGTTGTTTGTTTGATTGTATTGTATGGTTGTTCATGAAAATGTTTTACTTGCGGTATACTATTACGAAGAGCAAAGTGTGACGATCAAGATTATGATATTGAAGAATCATCAATACATGCAAGTGGAACCAATCATAATCTATGTTTTCATGCATTGAAGTTGATTTTCAACTAGGAACCCCCTATAGGATTTTACTTTATGCTTGCCAGAACCTAGTAGAATGATTAGGTCCATTTCTACCCTGACCTTGTAACCCGATTGGGAAATACCATTTATTATTCCACCATACAACCGCATGGTTGACTAGTTAACTCTGACTAAACTAAAGAATTAATCTAGGTGGACTGGCTTGGATTGGGTCATCAATGTGGATTCATTGGTGGCAAATGCCATCCATGCATTAAGTATTGTCGAGTTCAACAGTTGAGTGTCTACCATGTGCGACCGTGAAGCAATATGGGCTCCATTAGGACCGATTAAGTGGTGGGAACCCTCGTGCGACAGACCAACACATGTAGCTATTGCATTCTATGTTCAACTGCTCTGTCTTTTCTGAGAGGGCGACTACTTCCCAAAAGTCTTTTCTTGATATACCTAGATACTTCATAAGTGAAGTTTAGCGGAAGGAAGGTGCGATCGGGAATCAAGGGTAAAAGTACACAAACCTTTGTAGAGTGTATAAAAACTAATCATGATTAGCCATGTCCCTAGTTACAGACAACTATGAGGAACCCATATGAGAATTATCAGCTTCATCTCATTCACCTTTTCAAATTAAAGTTCCTGGGTTGAACCAATGGGGAGTTGTGGAGCTGATCTCACAGGACTTGGGTTTACTAGGGTATGTGGAGAGAAGCTTGGGATGATCGGAGTTTACTAGGAGTCCACATGCTCAAAAGATTTAAGGTCACGACCGAGGTTTACTAGGAGTGTCTCTAGGTTACGATCGGGTTTTGCCGAGAATGCCACTATACAATGACCGGGGTTTACTTGAAGTGTCATATTACTATTAGAGTATACCACTATTATAAATATAGGTAGAAACTATTTTCAGCAAAAGGGAAAACCAAGCCACGCCAATATTTGCATGTGTATGTTCCGCCAAGCCAATCCTCGTGAAGCTTGCCAATACATCCAATGTATGGACCCTTGTGGATGCAACATATCATGTTTGCAAGTTATCATATTGAAGTGAAAAGATGAAGTAGGGTTATGATCCTATACTCAACTCTTTCTTGTGAGTCCATGGATGCCACAAGACTAGAACAATATTCCGCTTCTTGATTGTATTCTAAGCTAGCCTTGAGCTAAGCAGGTGTGTACCATAAAGCACCGGATCTTTGATGTAAATACTATGACACATAATGTATTCTTTGCATGTCATCATCGATTGTGCATGTCACCTATTGATCCAGGGACTGATAAAGTAAGCGCGGAGACTCGGGGCCCTACCATGGACCAGGTCGTGATAGTCCCTAATAGGGCCCCAAATCTCTGTGCTTACCGTGTCAGTTCCTGGATCAATAGCTGATATGCATAGTCAACACTGAAATACCAAGAAGACATCATTTGTCATAGTATTTGCATCCAAAGTCCTGTTCTTTTACAATACACACCTGCCTTGCTCATGGCTAGCTTACATTAAAATCATGTAGCGGAATAATATTCTAGTCATGTGGCATCTATCAACTCACATGCAAGAGTTATGTATAGCATCGTATCCCTACTACATGACTTCCCTTCAACATGGTAACCTACATGATAATACATTTCTCCCATGAGTGCCAATACATCCATGTATTGGCAGGCTTACCAGGATTGGCTTGTTGGATCATAACCATGCATACCGGTGTCTTTTGTTTTCTTTTGTACAAAAAAAGTTGTCCCTCTCTCTGTAATAGTGGTCTACTCTAATTGAGATATGACACTCCCGATAAACCCCGGCTCTAGAGGCACTCCCGATAAAACCTGGCCGTAACCTTAAAGCATTTGAGCATGTGGACTCCGGGTAAACCCTAGTCATCCCAAGCCTCTCTCCAGAGACCATGGTAAACCCAAGTCCTATGATATCAGCGCCCTAACTCCCCATTGATTCAACCCATGAATTTTAGTTGGAAGAGGTGAATGAGATCAAGCTGACAAATCTTGGGAAAGTTGCTCAAAGTTGTGTGTAACTAGGGACATAGCTAATCATGATCAGATTTATATACATTGTAGAGGTTTGTGTACTATGCCCGTGATTCCCGATCACACCTTCTAGCCCCTAAACTACACTTGTTAAGTAGATAGGTACATCAAGACATGACTTTTGGGAAGCAGAAAAAGACAGGCCTAGTCCAACGTACAATGCAATAGCTATATGTGCTGGTTGGACGTAGGATGGTTCCCACAACTTACTCAATCCTAACAAATCTTTTATTGCCTCACAGTCACACATGGAAGATCCTTAACTTTCGAACTCATCCAATCTCTGATAAATAGGTGGCATTCCCCAACAAGGACTACACTCTGATGACCCAATCAAAGCTAGTCCACCTAGATCGATTCATTAATTAAATAGTGAACCATGCGGTTGTATGGTGGAATAATAATTGGTGTTTCCCAATCCTCGTTATAGGAACTAATAAACTAATCGTGGGTTATAATGTCAAGGTATAAATGGACGTAATCATTCTACTAGATTCTGTAAAGCATAAAGTAAAATTCTATAGGGCATTCCTAGTTTAAAATCAACTACAATGCATGAAAACGTAGGTTATGATCAAAGGTTCCACTTGCCTATATTGATGCTTCTTCAATCTCACAATCTTGATCTCCACACTTTTCTATCCGTAAAAATCTATCAAATTGAAGAGCATTCATAAACAACCATACAATATAACTAAACAAACAACAAGTGTTGTGCACGTTGTCAGTGTCATTGTGTTGTGAGATCATGTGTCATTGTTAACTCATAAGAGTTTGGGAACAACATAGTAGTTGTTAATTGTAATACATGTGACATAAGTGTTCGCATGCAAGTTTCAATAAAGGTTCATAAAATAAGGAGTATGTGATGTCAAGTTGTAGTTGTAAGATTTAACTGAAAGAATCTTAACAACAGAGTCAAGGTCTATGAATCTTGGTTAGCAAAGATCGTGTTCAAGTTTGAATGACAATTCAAACTTGATGACCTTTCATGAGCTTGAATACACTAAGGCCTAAAAATGATAACTTGCTCTGGCCTTCAGTTCAATTTGAATTTGAATTAGGGTTCATCATCTTCTAATTCAAATTGAATTGAGTTTATAATTCAAATTTGGTTTCACTAAGTTCAGTTTGAATTATAAAACATCACATATTTGAATTGATGAGGTTCAATTTAATTTGGAAATTTCATTTTGTTATCCCTAAGAGTCAAATACACCCCAATATAATTACTAACGTATAATATCAAGTAATTTTACATTAAAGAGAGTTACCAATTAAGTTTCGAACTGAAGTCAATGATAAATTCAATGTAATTACTAAACTTTATTTATTTGATTTTTGTTAAACTAATGTTAAATATAAATCCCAAAATACTTATTAGGGTTGAAATAGTTTTCAAACTAGTTTGGGGTTGAGCTATTAAACTTGAGTTTATCTTTCCCTATTAGTCAAGTATTAAATCAAAAATAATTTACAAGGTATAATTTTACTTAATAAATTATTTAAATTAGTTTTATTCTAATTAAACCAAGGTTTCAGATTAACTTCAAACCAGGTTGAATTAATTCACTACTATTTGAGTTACCTAAAGTTAAATAATAATCCAACATTATTTACTAAAGTTCATTTTAAGTGTATGAAATCATATGTGTCATAATTGTTTTATTAAACAACTTTAATTCATATTTAAACCTAATTAGGTTTGTATTCTACTTGAGATGAGACTTATATTATATTATGTTCAAAACATATTTTTAAATGATTTAAATTTGAACTCAAATGTTAGGTGATAAAATTCTATTCTATTACGTTGAATTTGCAAACATAATAATTTAATTTGGATTTATAAAATGCAAGTTATGGTCTTTTCAAATTCAATTTCATGCTGTGTGGACTTGAATTTTCAAGTATTGAAACATGAAATGTTTGTGGACAGGGTGAAAGTAGATTTCATAAGGATCATTTTGTAAAAAAAAATTACCTATTTGAAGTTACACATAAATAGTTGTGACATTTATAAGTTTAAGGTAGTTTTGTGCAAAATTCCCTCTTAATTCAATTAAATAGAAAATGATTCAGACAAGGTTTTGGATAAGGTGACGACAGGGCAGCACGTGAGTGGATGGCACGAGTTCGCTATGAGAGGTTGTGTGAGCCATTGGATTAAGTGGGATCCTACGATCCACCTTCTATTCGAATTAGGGTTCATCAAACGGGATACATAGATGGGAAACTTGATAATACTAAAATTTCTATGGATAATGTGTTTCAAGTTATTTTTAGAAATCTCCTGATAAGAACGCATCTATGGAAACTAAGGATGACGTCACTTAAAATCTTTGATATATGCCTAGCTAGGGGCATAAAACGACATCGCTTGTTGGGAGGCAACCCGATAAATAAAATTTATTTTTCACTTTTTCTTTCTATTCTTGAGTGTTTGCACAATTATGCTACTATAATTGTGTTTTTTGTGTTTTATTTAGTGTTTGTGCCAAGTAAAGCCTTTGGGATAAGATGGGGTGTTAGTTCCTTTAATCCTATTGAAAAACAGAAACTTTTGTGTCTAGTATAAAAATCCTAAAAATCACAGAAATGTTAAAAGTGTTTGAATCGTGTACACAAGATTTATATACATATTCCCTCCGCTCTCCTAATTTTTCAGAATTTTTGGAATTAGAGAAGTATGAGTAAAATTTCAGTCTCTACACAATGTTCTGTTTTTGATAGATTCTGTTTTCTTTGTGTTATGTGCGTGTTTTGATGATTCTATGGTTTGTATCGGGGGTACAAGCCATGGTAAAGTTAGAATATAGTATGTATAATGCAAAAACAAAATTGGAATAGGTTTTCAATAGTACCTAAAGTGAAATTAAGTTTTCTTACACTAACGGATCTCATGAAAATTTTGTTAAGATTTGTGTGATGGAAGTTTTCAAGTTTTGAGTGAGATCACGATGGATGAAGGAATAAGAAGTGATAAAAGCCTAAGCTTGGGGATGCCCCATGGCACCCAAAGGTAATATCCAAGGAGTACCAAGCAACTAAGCTTGGGGATGCCTCGGAAGGCATCCCCTCTTTCTTCCAACAACCATCGGTAATTTTACTTGGACCTATAATTTTATTCGTCACATATCATGAGTTTTGCTTGGAGCGTATTGTATCATTTGTGTATTTTCTTTCTTTTCTGGTTAGTTTTTCATAATAAACCTTGATGGACACACCCATTTGAGAGAACCAAATTATGTTATGATTTTTTAGAATCGCTCTTTATGATTTACATAATTTTTTTGAGCCATGGAATTGCTCAAGTACTTCACTTACATCTTTTTGAGAACGGTGGTGACATTATTTTGAAGAAAATTTCTCTCATGCTTCACTTAGATTATTTTGAGAGTAGAAGAAATTTTGAACAAATCCTCTCTTGCTTCACTTAGATTATTTTGAGAGTTGAAAATTTTAAACAAAATTGTGCTCTCGTTCTTCACTTATATCTGTTGGAGAGCTTGTTATTTGCAATGGCAACTTGCTTTAAATGTCGTTAGTTCCAAAGTGATGAAAGTCTAGGAAAGATATAATAAAAACTTTCATGAAGGTCATTGGATATTAAACTTGATCCTTTGCAATAGTTTTGCGATATGAAGATAGTGATATGTGAGTTATGTTGATGAGTAATTATGCTTTAGTAAGAATATTGGTGTTAAAGTTTGTGATTCCCTATGCATGCACATGAAGTCAATAATTATGCTATAAAATTACATCCTACTCGTGTTGCATTCTTCGGTGTTAGTTATGTTCAATGTTCACTTATGATGGTTTTCGTTCCTTGGTTGGGCGCGGCTCAATCTATTTTCTAGCCTTCACTTCTTCTAAGCGGGAATATTGCTTGTGCATCCAAATCCTAAACCCAAAGTTGTGCATAATTGCACCACCATACCTACATATATGTGGTATTTCATCATCATTCCAAGTAAATTTGCAAGTACCAACTCTAAGGTTCAAAATAAATTTCTGTTTTGTGTGCACATACCGCTCATGAAGCGGCGAGGGGTGGTCGGTATCTTCCATGTTAAATGGGTTATTCTCAAGATGAGTGTTTATTCACTTATCATTGCACAAGAGTATGGCGGTAATAGGGATGCCTAGTCCCAAAATACAAAAGGTATATTTTATGTTGTCAAATAATAAATTCCTTGGAAAGTGTTGGTATGGACGGTACCCATGGATACAGCTAGACGTGGAATGTGAAAGAATGGTGGAAAAAGGAATAAACCTTATTTTTCAGTTTGGGAACCACCTATATTTTTTTAGCATGGATTATATTGGATACTCTTAGTCGTTTTCGTTGACAGGAAAAGCATACCACCTATAAAGATTTCATCTGTAAGTTTTTCACTTTGAGCTCTGGCACCTCTACAAATCCATGCTTGCATGTGCGAAGGGCTTATCTATTTACTTTATGCAATTTTTATTTTTGAATTTGAGTCTCCATATTCTCTTATAAAGCACCAACTAAGGAACACCATTATCATACTTGCGCATTAAATGTAGTTAATATTTGAGTGTGTTGCATGAATGGATCAATGCTAGAGCATGGCGGGCTAGGGATAACGTTCTTTAGCGTTGATATTTTGAAAGACTTGGTTGCTTGTTTATATGTTTGAGTATTGAAAGTTTCATGTCAAACTATTGGCTATGGCTTTGCATAATCTACAAGTCCATATGGCCATGCTCAAAAGAAAAAGAATGTGATGAACATGTGAGGCAGCATTCCACATCAAAAATTTTGTTTTTATCATTTACCTACTCGAGGAGGAGCATGCATTAAGCTTGGGGATGCCGATACGTTTCCAATATATCTATAATTTTTTATTGTTCCATGTTGTTATATTATCATTCTGGGATGTTTTATGATCATTTTATAGCAACTTCATATCATTTTTTGGGACTAGCCTATTGACATAGTGCCTAGTGCCATTTGGTGTTTTTTGTTGTTTTTTCCTTTGCAGAAAATCAATATCAGATGCAGTCCAAATGCCATAAAACATTATGAAGATTTTTTTTGGACCAGAAGGAAACTTTGGAGCCAAGAAGGAGCACCAGAGCAGGCCCAGGCGACCCATTAGACATCAGGGCGGGCCTAGGCCCCCCTGGCGCGGCCTGGTGTCTAGTGGGGCCCTCGGGCATATCCTCCACCGCCTCTGAGATATGTAAATAGCCCTAATATTCAGAAAGCTCTCGGGGAGTCGATGAAAAATCATTTCAGCCACTACAAGTTCCAGAAGCCACGAAATCCAATCTAGAGCCCGTTCCGGAGAGGAAGACGATCACAGAGGGATTCACCATCCTCATTGGTGATCCTTCGATGATGCGTGAGTAGTTCATATCAGACCTACAAGTCCGTATGCAGTAGCTAGATTGCTTTCTCTCTCATTTTGTTTCACAACACAATGGTCTCTTGGAGATCCATATGATGTAACTCTTTATTTTGCGGTGTGTTTGTTGGGATCCAATGAATTGTGAGTTTATGATCAGATCTATGAAAACATATTCATGCTTATATTTCTTCTTAGATATTTGGTTTTTGTGTGGCCAACTTGATCTTTTATCTTGCAACGGGAAGAAGTCCTTCGTGATTGGTTTGAGCTTGGGGTGCTCAATCTCAATGGCAGAAACAGACATGACACGCATGTATCATTTGTATCAAGGATAAAACGACGGGGTCTATTCCTGTTGGGGAACTTTGCATGGGAAACAAAAAAAAAATCTACGCTCACCAAGATCAATCTATGGACACTAACATCTACGAGAGGGGGGGAGTACATCTACATACCCTTGTAGATCACTAAGCGGAAGCGTATATAACGCGGCTGATGTAGTCGAACTTCTTCCCGATCCAATCACGATCCGCCCCGCGATCTCATCATGATCCTGCCCGCGATCCCATCACGATCCATCCCGATATAGTCTCGAATGGACAACACCTCCGCATTCAGCACATGTACATCTCAATGAGAATATCCACCTCCTTGATCCAACAAGCAAGTGGTGGCGAGGTAGATGGGTTCTCTGTCAGCATGACGGCATGGCGGCGATGATGGTGGAGCTATTCCGACAGGGCTTCGCCAAGTATTACCGAAACCGATCTAGAGGAAGAACTTATCTATGGGAGAGACAGGGCTGCGCCGTGGCACAGGTATGTTGCAGCCTTGTCTCCCCATTCATATATATAGGGGAGGGGAGAGGAGGCTGCACCCAAGAGTTCCCCCCTAGGAGGGGCGGCTGCCCTAAGGGTGGCTTGCCACCCAAGTTAGGGTGGCGCCCCCTCTAGGGTTGGCCCTCCATCAGCCCAGCCGCATGGGACTTAGGTGGGGAGGTGTGCCCAGCCCTCCAAGGGCTGGTGCGTATCCCTCACACCCCATGTGGCCCCTTCGGGGCTTGTGGACCCCGAGAACCCTTCCAGCACCCCAGGTACGCTACCGGTGATGCCCGAACTTTTTTCGGTGACCAACACGGAACTTCACATATATCAATCTTTATCTCCAGACCATTCTGGAGCTCCTCGTAACGTCCAGGATCTCATCCGAGACTCCGAACAACCTTCGGTCACCAACATACATAACTCAACTATACCGAAACATCACCGAACCTTAAGAGTGCAAACCCTGCGGGTTCGAGAACTATGTAGACAAGACGTGAGACACCCTCCAGTCAATAACCAATTGAGGGACCTAGATGCCCATATTGGCTCTTACATATTCTACGAAGATCTTTATCGGTCGAACCACGATGTCAAGGATTTAATCAATCCCGTACATTGTTCCCTTTGTCCATCGGTATGTTACTTTCCCAAGATTCGATCGTCGGTATCTTGATAACTAGTTCAATCTCATTACCGACAGGTCTCTTTACTCGTTCCGTAATACAAGATCACTAGACTAACTCCTTAGTCACATTGTTTGCAAGCTCATTGTGATGTTGTATTACCGAGTGGGCCCACAGATACCTCCCCGTCATACAGAGTGACAAATCCCAATCTCAATTCACACCAACCCAATAGACACCTTCGGAGATACCTGTAGAGCACCTTTATAGTCACCTAGTTACGTTGTGATATTTGATACACACGAGGCATCCCTCCGGTGCCCGGGAGTTGCATGATCTCATGGTCATAGAAACAAATACTTAATATGTTGAAAACACTAGAAATAAACTGACACGATCACATGCTACGTTCATAGTTTGGGTCTTGTCCATCAGTCCATTCTCATAATGATGTGATCCCGTTATCAAAAGACAACTCATGTCTATGGCCAGGAAACCTTGACCATCTTTGATGAACAAGCTAGTCCTTAGAGGCTCACTAGGAACAGCGTGTTTTCTATGTACCCACACATGTATTTGATTTTCCAATCTATACAATTATAGCATGGATAATAAATGATTATCATGAACAAGGAAATATAATAATAACTTATTTATTATTTCCTCTAGGGCATATTTCCAACAGTCTCCCACTTGCACTAGAGTCAATAATCTAGTTCACAACACTATGTGATTCACACCCAATAAGTTCTGGGGTTTATCATGTTTCTCTTGTGAGAGAGGTTTTAGTCAACGGGTCTGAACCTTTCAGATCTGTGTGTGCTTTACAAATCTTTATGTCATATGTACATGCTGCTACGATGCTCCGTTTGGAACTATTACAAAGGACTGCTCCATTATATGAATCAGGTCTGCTACTCAGAGTCATCCGGATTGGTGTCAAAGCTTGCATCGACATAACCCTTTACGATAAAGTCTTTTATCACCTTCATAATCGAGAAACAGTTCCTTAGTCCTCAAGTTACTAAGGATAATTTTGACCATTTTCTAGTAATCCATTCCTGGATCACTCTTGTACCCCTTGATAGATTCATGGCAAGGCACCCATGAGATGTTGGACACATCATAGCATACTATAGAGCCTACGGCTAAGGCATAGGGGACAACCATCGTCCTTTCTCTTTCTTCTCTCGTGGTCGAACTTTCAGTCTTGCTCAAATTTACACCTTACAACACAGTCAAGAAATCTTTCTTTAACCGATCTATTTTGAACTCCAGCAAAAACTTCTCAAGGTATGTTATTCATTGAAAGTTTTATCAAGCGTCCATCTCTATAGATCTTTATGCTCAAAGTTCAATCAGCTTAATGCATGTTTTCCTTTGAAAAACAACCCTATATGCTTTACAGAAATCCTACATCATTTCTGATCAACAATATGTCAACGACGTATACTTACCAGAAATTATATAGTGCTCCCACTCACTTTCTTGGAAATACAAATTTCTCATAAACTTTGTGTAAAAAAGTTTTGATCATCACATCAAAGCATATATTCCAACTCCGAGATGCTTGCTCTAGTCCATGGAAGGATAGCTGGAGCTTGCATACTTGTTAGCATCCTTAGGATCGACAAAACCTTTTGGTTGTATCACATACAACCTTTCCTCAAGGAAACCACCGAGGAAACAAAGTTTTGACATCCATATGCAAGATTTCATAATGGAAAATGCAGTAGCTGCTTACATAATTCCCACAGACTTTAGCATCGCTACAGGTGAGAAAGTCTCATCGTAGTCAACTCCTTGAACTTGTAGGAAACCTCTTTGCGACAAGCCGACCTTTCTAAATGGTGGCATTCACCATCGTCATCTGTCTTCCCTTTTAAAGATCCATTTGTACTCAATAGCCTTACGACCATCAAGTAGTTCTTCCAAAGTCCATACTTTGTTTTCATACATGGATCCTATCTCGGATTTCATGGCCTGCAGCCATTTGTTGAAATCCACGCCCACCATCGCTTCTCCATAGCTTGTAGGTTCATTTTTGTCCAACAACATGACCTCCAAGACAGGATTACCGTACCACTCCGAAGCATACGTGTCCTTGTCGACTTACGAGGTTTAGTAGTAACTTGATTCAAAGATTCATGATCACTATCATCAGCTTCCACTTCAACTAATGTAGGCGCCACAGGAACAACTTCCTCCGCCCTTCTACTCACTTGTTGAAGTGACGGTTCAAAAACCTCATCAAGTTCCACCATCCCCCCACTCAATTCTTTCGAGAGAAACTCTTTCTCGAGAAAGGACCCGTTTTAGCAACAAACACTTTGCCTTTCGGATCTGATATAGGACTTATACCCAACTGTTTTGGGTATCCTATGAAGATGCATTTATCCGCTTTGGGTTCGAGCTTATCAGGCTAAAGCATTTTGACATAAGCATCGTAGCCCCAAACTTTAAGAAACGACGGCTTAGGTTTCTCCAAACCATAGTTCATATGTTGTCATCTCACCAGAATTAAATGGTGCCCTATTTAAAGTTAATGTTATTGTCTCCAATGCCTAACCCCAAAACGATAGTGGTAATTCAATAAGAGACATCATAGTACGCACCATATCCAACATGAGATGTCTACGATGTTCGGACACGCCATCACACTATGGTGTTCGAGGTGGCATGAGATGTGAAACAAGTTCCACATTGTCTTAAATGTATACTGAACTCGCAACTCAGAAATTGACCTCCACGATCACATCGTAGACATATTATCCTCTTGTCACGACGATCTTCAACTTCACTCTAAATTGCTTGAACTTTTCAATATTACAGACTTGTGATTCATCAAGAAAATACACATGTATCTACTTAAATCATTAGTGAAGTAAGAACATAACGATATCCACTGTGTGCTTCAGCACTCATTGGACTACATACATGAAAATGTATTATTTCCAACAAATCACTTGCTCGTTCCATCTCACTCCAAAACGAGGCCTTCAGTCATCTTGCGCATGTGGCATGATTTGCATGTCTCAAGTGATTCAAAATCAAGTGAGTCCAAAAGATCCATCTCCATGGAGTTTCTTCATGCGTTTACACCAATAGGCAAGGTTCACATGTCTCAAACGATTCAAAAACGAGTGAGTCCAAAGATCCATCAGCGTGGAGCTTCTTCATGCGTTTTATACCAATATGACTTAAGTGGCAGTTCCACAAGTAAGTTGTACTATCATTACTAGTTTGTATCTTTTGGCATCAATATTGTGAACATGTGTATCACTACGATTGAGATTCAAGAAACCATTTATATTAGGTGCATGACCATTGAAGGTATTATTCAAGTAAATTGAGTAACCATTATCCTCTTTAAATGAATAATCGTATTGCAATAAACATGAACCAATCATGTTCGTGCTCAACGCAAACACCAAATAACATTTAGGTTTAACACTAATCCCAAAGGTAGAGGGAGCGTGCGATGATGATCACATCAACCTTGGAAACACTTCCAACATACATCATCACCTCGCCTTTAGCTAGTCTTTGTCTATTTTGTAGCTCTTATTTCGAGTTACTAGCATTTAGCAAGAGAACCAGTATCTAATACCCATGTGCTACTAGGAGTACTAATAAAGTACACATCAATAACACATATATCTAATATACTTCTGTTAACGTTGCCAGCCTTCTTATCTACCAAGTGTCTAGGGCAGTTCTGCCTTAGTGATCATTCCCATCATCATAGAAGCACATAGTGTTGGGTTTGGGTTCAACCTTGAGTTTCTTCATTGGAGCGACAACTCACTTTTCATTCTCAATGTTTCCCTTCTCTCCCTTGCCATTCTTTAAACTAGTGGTTTTTCTAACCATCAACACTCGATGCTCCTTCTTGATTTCTACATCCGTGGTGTCAAACATCACGAATAGCTCACGGATCATCTTCTCCATCCCTGGTATGATGTAGTTCATCACGAAGCTCAGTACCTTGGTGACAGTTATTTTGGAGAACTATGTCAATCACTATCACATGTGGAAGATCAACTTCCACTTGATTCAAGCGATTGTAGCACACAGACGATCTGAGTACATTCTGAATGATTGAGCTTTTCTCCCTTACTTTGTAGGCAAAGAATCTTGTGGGAGGTCTCATACCTCTCAACACGGGCACAAGCCTGAAATCATAATTTCAGCTCTTGGAACATGTCATATGTTCCGTGACATTCAAAACGTCTTGGGCGCCGGAATTCTAAGTCGCAAAGCATGACGCACTGAACTATCACGTAGTCATCAAAACGTGTATGTTAGATGTTCACAACATCCACAGACGACGCTTTGGGTAGCAAACCGAGTGGTGCATTAAGGACATAAGCCTTCTGTGCAGTGATACGTCTCCAACGTATCTACTTTTCCAAACTCTTTTGCCCTTGTTTTGGACTATAATTTGCATGATTTGAATGGAACTAACCTGGACTGACGCTGTTTTCAGCAGAATTGCCTTGGTGTTATTTTTGTGCAGAAATCAAAGTTCTCCAAACGTCCTGAAAATTTACGGGGAGCAGTTTTGGACAATATCAAAAATACCTGCGCTAGAATCCACCTAAGGGGGTGGGCGAGTGGGCCACAAGCCCCTGCTCCGCCACCACCCCCCTGGTCGCGGTGGGCAGGCTTGTGGGACCCACACGCATGTGCCGCCCCCAATTCCAGCTCTATAAGTTGTCTTTCGTCCCAGAAAAAATAAAAAGAGAAGTTTTTCGTCGCGTTTTCGATACGGAGGCGCCGCCACCACCTGTTCTTCATCTGGAGGGCAGATCTGGAGTCCGTCTTGGGCTCCGGAGAGGGGAAATCGTCGCCATCATCATCATCATCAACCTTCTTCCCTCTCCAATTCCATGAAGCTCTTCGTCGTTCGTGAGTAATCTATTCGCAGGCTCGCTGGACGGTGATAAGTAGGATGAGATCTATCATGTAATCGAGTTAGTTTTGATGGGGATTAATCCCTAGTATCCACTATGTTCTGAGATTTGATGTTGCTACTACTTTGCCATGCTTAATGCTTGTCACTAGGGCCCGAGTGCCATGATTTCAGATCTGAAATTATTATGTTGTCACCAATATATGTGTGTTCTAGATCCGATCTTGCAAGTTGTAGTTACCTACTATGTGTTATGATCCGGCAACCCTGGAGTGACAATAACCGGAACCACTCCCGGTGATGACCATAGTTTGAGGAGTTCATGTGTTCACCAAGTGCTAATGCGTTGGTCCGGTTCTTTATTAAAAGGAGAACCTTAATATCCCGTAGTTTCCTTTTGGACCCCGCTGCCACGGGAGGGATGGACAATAAATGTCATGCAAGTTCTTTTTGCTAAGCACGTATGACGACAGACAGAATGCATGCCTACATCACATTGACGAACGGGAGCTAGCCACATATCTCTCCGTGTTATAGCTGTTGCATGATGAATATCATCCAAACAAATGACCGACCCAATGCCTACGAGTTTGTACTACTGCCTCTATTGCCGTTACTTGTCTTGCTCTGCTGCTACTACTGTTGATACTGCCGTTACTTGTCTTGCTCTGCTGCTACTACTGCTGTTACTTGTCCTGCTCTACTGCTACTACTGTTGCTACTGTTGTTACTTGTCTTGCTCTACTGCTACTGTTGCTACTACTATCGCTTGCTACTGTTGCTACTTGCTACTGCTGTCACTACTATTGTTCCTTGCCACTGCTATTGCTCGTTACACTGCCGATACCTGCTACTTCGTTGTTAATACTTTGATGTCACTATTGTGCTTGCAGATACTAATCTTTCAGGTGTGGTTGAATCTGACACATTCAGCTGCTAATACTTGGGAGTATACTCTCACCTCCTAAGGCTTACCTACAAATTTGGGTCGAATACTCTACCGTCGAAAACTGCTGCGAATCCACGCGTTGGTGGGCCATCAACAACATTCTTCCAGTTTCATTGTCGGGGAGTGCTAGCAGCATTCTTCTGGTGCCGTTGTAGGAGAAGGTTAGTTGTTATAAGCATTCGTCTAGCTAACACTAGAGATTGCAGGATCAGCACTTTTCTGGAGCCACTGCCAGGGAAGCACAACTGACGTCAGCATTTTTCTAGCGCCGTTGCCGGGGAGGTATTGATATATTCTCTGAGTCACTTGGGATTTATATCTGCTGATCACTATGAATAATCTGAAGGATCCGAAGACCAAAGTCTTGCCCTCAACTACGAGGGGAGGTAAGGAATTGCCATCTAGCTCTGCACTTGATTCACCTTCAGTTATGAGTAAGTTGGCGACATCACCTCCTGCTAGAAATCTTGATATGTCGTCTGTGCTTGATGATGCTTGTGATACTACTGCTAGAGATGCTATGCTTGATACTATGCCTGATGATGCTATGCCTGATACTATGCTTGATACTATGCCTAATGAAGCTATGCCTGATACTATGCTTGATGCTATGCTTGATACTGCTAGAGATGCTATGCTTGACACTGCTTTGCCTAATGATGCTAGAGATGCTATTTTGCCTGATGATGCTATGCTTGATACTGCTAGAGATACTCCTTTGCCTGATGTTCCACTTGGAGCATTCCTTGATGCTCATATTGCTAGAGTTACTGCCAATGCTCGTGATGCTTCTGATACTGCCGATGCTATTGAGATAGAACCTGCTTTTGCTCCCGCTAGATCTAGCTCTCCTAGATATGAATTGCCTGATATACCTGAGGGTTACGTTATGGAGGGAGATATAGCTGAGGATTTTCTTGCGTGTAAGGATGCCTATGACGCTGAGAAATTAGTTCTCAAGTGGAAGGAAAAATCTCGGGAACTTAGGATGAAAAATGATCCGAAGTTTGCCACTTCGCCTATCTTTGTCACCGATAAGGATTATGAATTCTCTGTCGACCCTGAGATAATCTCTCTAGTCGAATCTGATCCTTTTCACGGTTATGAGTCTGAGACGGTCATAGCCCATCTTACCAAACTATCCGAAATAGCCAACCTTTTCACTAATGAGGAGAAGATTCGCCACTACTATATCCTTAAGTTCTTTCCTTTCTCTCTAAAGGATGATGCTAAAGCCTGGTTCACCTCTCTTGCTCCTGGATGTGTGCGTAGTCCCCAAGAGATGGTCTATTACTTCTGTGAGAAATATTTCCCTGCCCATAAGAAGCAAGCTGCCTTGCATGAAATATACAACTTTGCCCAACTCCAAGAAGAGAGTCTTCCACAAGCTTGGGGGAGGCTCGTCCAGCTACAGAATGCTTTTCCTGATCACCCTCTCAAGAAGAACGAGATACTTGATATCCTCTATAACGGACTTACCGATGCCTCTAGAGACTACCTAGATAGTTGTGTCGGTTGTGTTTTTAGGGAACGAACTGTAGAACAAGCTGAGACCCTACTGAATGACCTCTTGAACAATGATAATGCTTGGACTATTCCCGAACCACCTCCTAAGCCAACTCCTAAGAAAAGAGGTATTCTATTCCTCAGTCCCTAAGATATGCAAGAAGCCAAGAAATCTATGCAAGAGAAAGGCATTAGAGCTGAAGATGTCAAAAATCTACCACCTATCGAAGAGATCTACGGTCTCGACAACCCGATACAGGTAGTAGAAGTGAATTCTCTGCGTAGGTTTGATGAGAGTGATATTCCTTTTGATAAACCTGCTAGCCTATGCTTTGATGAATTTGACAACTTTGTTGCCAAACAACAGAGTTTCAATGATTATGTTACCAGACATTTGGAACAAACTGCTCGTATGCTTAGCCATTTAAGTGCTTGTGTCGACAGAAATGTCAACGCTTTGAAGCTTCTGAGTAAACATGCCTCTATGACTACTACTCAGGTAGAACAAGTAATTAAAGCTCAGAATGACTTGCTCAATGAATTAAATGACAACTCTGTTAGAGTCATTACTAGAGGAGGCAAAATGACTCAGGAACCTTTGTATCCTGAAGGTCATCCTAAGAGAATTGATCAAGATTCTCAAGGAATCAATGCTGATACACCTAGTCATCCTAAGGAGAAGAAGAAGGATGATAGAAACCTGCATGCCAGTTCACCAAATACTATCACACCTGAAGAACCTAATGATATTTCTGACTCTGATGCAGAAACACAATCAGGTGATGAACATGAACCTGGTGACAATGTGGACAGTGATGTTCATAATAATGCTCAACCTAGCCATGATGAGGATCTGGAGATTGAACCTACGGTTAATCCTTATAACCCACAACCTAAGAAGTACGACAAGAATGACTTTACTGCTAGGAAGCATGGTAAAGAAAGAGAGCCATGGGTTCAGAGGCCTATGCCCTTTCCTCCTAAGCCATACAAGAAAAAGGATGATGAGGATTTTGAGCGCTTTGTTAAGATGATAAGACCCATCTTTCTGCAGATGCGGTCAACTGATATGCTCAAGATGTCTCTGTATGCCAAGTACATGAAAGATATCGTAACTAATAAATGGAAGATACCAGATCTTGAGATCTCCACCATGCTTGCCAATTACACTTTCAAAGGTGGAACTCCTAAGAAACTCGGTGATCCCGGAGTGCCCACTATACTTGCTCCATTAAAGGAAACTACGTAAGAATTGCCTGATGTGACCTTGGAGCCGGTGTTAGTGTTATGCCGCTCTCTCTTTATCGTAGACTTGAGTTGGATAAGTTGACAACCACTAAAATTTCTCTGCAAATGGCTGACAAATCAAATACTTTCCCTATCGGCGTTTGCGAGGATGTGCCTGTTGTGGTTGCTAATACCACTATCTTAACAGACTTTGTTATCTTGGATATTCCCGAGGACGATGCCATGGCTATCATCCTTGGAAGACCCTTTTTAAAAACTGCAGGGGCTGTTATAGATTGCAACAAAGGCAATGTCACTTTCCATGTCAACGGTAATGAGCACATAGTGCACTTTCCGAAGAAACGATATCCAGTACATTGCATCAATGCTATTGAAAAGACTTCATCGATTCTTATTGGGAGCTTTGAATGGCCTATTCCTGGTGTCAAGATGAAGTATGATTTGCTTGTTGGGGAGATCCATATCCCCATTGAGGTGACTTAGTGGCTATTCGAAAATTCTCCGTTCTCTCTTGCGATTCGAGAAAGTTTTGTCATAAGGACTTGATCAACCCCATTGACGGATTTCTTTCGATGACCATGAAACGGATGAATCAGAGAGTCACATACCTCTGTTTTGAGTCTTCATTTTCTGTTGCTTAGAAGAAAAATGATAGAATTAGGTTAGCTTTTCCTATTTTCTGTTTTAGTGTCCCAGAGAAAAATACCTCGAAAATAAAAGTTCTCTCATGGTCCTGAAAATTTAGTATGATTTTTTCTGGAATTTTTGAAAATTTCTGGGTCTGAGAGCTGGTCTGGGGGCCAGACTAGTGGGCCACAAGCCCCCCCACCGCCACCTACCCCCTGGTGGCGGGGTGCAAGCTTGTGAGGCCCACAAGCACCCCCTCCACTCATTCCAGCTCTCAGCCTCTTCTTCCACCTCCAGAAAAAATTGTTTCGTAGCTCAAGCCCGTGTTCTTGCTCATTTGGCTGTGATTTTTGATCTCCTTGCTCAAAGCACCATTCTCCGAACTGTTTTGGGGAAATTACTCCTTGGTAAGTGACTCCTCCATTGGTCCAATTAGTTTTTGCTCTAGTGCTTTATCCTTCGCGAATTCTTGCTGCCTTGGTGACCCTGTTCTTGAGCTATAAAAGTTGATTTTAGCTGGTCCCAAGTAGTTTTAGCGTGCGATACGGTCTCTAGGCACTAGTAGGAGTAGTTTCTACAAGGTGTGGTGGGTCTTTATTCACTTTTCTCTTGAACTTCAAAAATTTCGGCAAAACGAAATTATGTTCAGGAGGAAGTTTCATGGTGGTTCCTCAAGTAAGAAGGGTCCTCGTCTCTCCTTTCGGGAGCCCGAACCTTTTCAACTAAGGGACGCACCGGTGCAACCATGTGAATGGCCTTCCGATGAGTTCATGATCAAAGCAGGCTTCGATGATGAGTTTTATGCACTTGTCCGCAATGCCAGGTTAGAAGAATTCCTCTCAGATAAATGTGAACAGTATGCTATGCTCACTGGCTCTTTCGTGCGTAGATTTAAATTTTTAGCTGGGCATGAATCATCCATACTGTTTGATTTGTACGATAAATCCTATACCGTGGGTCTGGAGGTTTTCAATAGGATTTGCAAGATACCCGATGGAGGTAGTGTTATTGATCCTTCTAAGTCTTCTGTCAGAGACTTTGTCTCCAGTATAATTGTTGGAGAAACCAGAGATATCACGCAAGCCACCATAGGAAGCATCCATTTCCCTGCCTTGCACTACCTTGCCCTCTTCATAGGTAGGTGCATTAACGGCAATGGTGCACATTGTCACCTATGTGCTTCCGACCTTAGTATCCTTAAGAGCGCAGTAACAGGTGACAGGAGCTTCAATATGGGAGCCATTATAGCAAGGAGGCTGAATAAAAATGCCAGTGAGCGGGATTTATTTGGTGGAGTTATGCTACACGCTTAGCAAATTTTCTGGGAGTATCCATCCCTCCAGAAGACCCTCCTCTCCGTACAGCGTACCTTGATCGTGTCGCTCTAACACGCTACCAGTTCCTTGAGAGAGATCATGGAACTCTTCTATACCGCTTGATATTTAACCGGCAGCGTGTTTTCTGTATTACCCTTCCTCCTCCTGCTTTCTTTGACTTTCAGGTTAAACGAAGATACTACATAACAATAGGAGAGGCACAGGAGTATGGGAGGGAGGCGTCTGCTGCTCGACTTCGCGAGGCAGCTATTTAGGCAGTGGCTGCAGCACTCCCGTATAACACTCATTATGACTTTGAGTTTCGCCAGGATCATCCATGGGAGTAGACCAAGCTAGGCCAAAAGCCTAAGCTTGGGGGAGTACGTGTTCTCACCGACTTTATATTCATGCTTATGCTTTCATTTTGTTAGCCGGTGTTTACACTTTGCCACTGTATTATCCATGCTAGTTTCTTTTTGTTTTCTTGTTTTGTGTCCTTTTGAGAAATCCCAAAAAGATTTTTCTTTCTTCTTTTGCTTGTTGGGAGCTTTCCCATGTAAATAGTTTTCTTTTTCTTTGTGTCAAGGTAGAAGATATTGGTTACAATGCTTATTGGCTCTTGCATGCTTACCTGTTTAGCTTTCAAAGAGCCATATTACTTTGTCTTCTCCTTTGTGTTTGCCTGCAGATTCAGCTTAGTCCAATGCGCTTATTATCGTTTTCATCGTTCGATCGTGCAAACGAAAGGCAACAATGATGATATATGATGAAGTGACTGAGACTGAAAAGCTGGTATGAACTCTATCTATTATGTTTTTGTAAATATGACTAGCTTGTCAACCCAGATTTAGCTTTGTTGTGAGAGAACCATGTTTGCAATGACAACTTAGAGATCATAGTTTCTGATGCCATGCTTATTTAGCTGAGAGCTTATAATGGTTTGTCTTGATTGCCAACATAGATTTTGAGATGACTATGATGTAGTATGATAGGATGGTATTCTCCTTTGAATGTTTCAAGTGGCTTCACTTGGCGCATGTTCATGCATGTAGTTGATACAAAATCAACATAGCCTCTATGATGTTCATGTTCATGGTGATTTATATCCTGTTCAGGCTTGCATTCATTGTTAGTCAAACTCATTGCATCTTGATGACTGTTGTCGCTCTCTAGTTGGTCGCTTCCCAGTCTTTTGCTAGCTTTCACTTGTACCAAGCGGGAATGCTGCTTGTGCATCCACTTCCATCAAGCCAAAAGTTTTTCAATGAGAGTCCACCATACCTACCTATTTGCGGTATCTACCTGTCGTTCTAAGTAAATTTGCATGTGCCATTCTCTAAACCTTCAAGAAATAAATCTGTTTTGCATGCCCGAACCGCTCATCTGGTGACAGAGGGCTATTGGTATCTTCCATGCTAGGAGTGTTATCCTCAACATGTGTTTATTCACAGTCATTCACGAGAAAGGGGCCGGTATTTGGGATGCCCAGTTCCATGCTTAAATCAAAAACATAACTGTAAAACAAGACTCCCCCGGATTGATGTTAGTATGGACGGTACCCGAGGATTCGGCTAGCCGTGGAGTGTGATTGATTGGTGGTGGGGGAGTTAAACTTTACTTTTCTGTTTGGGAACCGCCTATAGTATGAGTAGCATGGAAGATATTGAGAACTCTTGGTCATTGCGTTGACAATGAAAGCATGCCACCCAAAATTATTATCTCTGTTTTCAAAGCTTGAGCTCTGGCACCTCTGCAAATCAATGCTTCCCTCTGTGAAGGGCATGTCTATTTATTTTCCTGTCGAGTCATCCTCCTCTTTTATAAGCACCAATTAGAGAGCACCTCTGTCATTTTTATGCTTTGCTTTTGATTGATATTGAGTATGACTATGACTAGATCTTCGTTGCTATGAATTACAATGTTTAGTTAGCCCTTGATCTTTGAAAGTGCTCTGCATTTATGTTTTGCGGTCTCAGAAAGAGCTAGCGAGATACAACCTATTCATATTGCTTCATGCTTGTTTTGATTGAAGTGTTGGTATTTGAAACTCATTATTATTTGCTCGTTAGCTGATTAAGCCATTGATATTAGTTTACCGTGAGACCTTTGTGTCATTTGCTTATGTGGTTAACTTGTGATCTTGCTGAAATTCTGGTTATGAGTTAGACATAGTTGCAACAACAAGATCAAACAGAGTTTGTCAAAGTTTTTCTTTCTCTCTCAGTTTGTCAACTGAGTTGCTTGAGGACAAGCAAGATTTTAAGCTTGGGGGAGTTGATACGTCTCCAACGTATCTACTTTTCCAAACTCTTTGCATGATTTGAATGGAACTAACCTGGACTGACGCTGTTTTCAGCAGAATTACCTTTGTGTTATTTCTGTGCAGAAATCAAAGTTCTCCAAACGTCCCGAAAATTTACGGGGAGAAGTTTTGGAAAATATTAAAAATACCTGCACCAGAATCCACCTGAGGGGGTGGGCGAGTGGGCCACAAGCCCCTGCTTCGCCACCACCCCCTGGTGGCGGTGGGCAGGCTTGTGGGGCCCACAGGCACCTGCCGCCCCCAATTCCAGCTCTATAAGTTGTCTTTCGTCCCAGCAAAAATAAAAAGAGAAGTTTTTCATCGCGTTTCCGATACGGAGGTGCCGCCACCACCTGTTCTTCATCTGGAGGGAAGATCTGGAGTCCGTCTTGGGCTCCAGAGAGGGGAAATCGTCACCATCGTCATCATCAACCTTCTTCCCTCTCCAATTCCATGAAGCTCTTTGTCGTTCGTGAGTAATCTATTCGTAGGCTCACTGGACGGTGATGAGTAGGATGAGATCTATCATGTAATTGAGTTAGTTTTGATGGGGATTGATCCCTAGTATCCACTATGTTCTGAGATTTGATGTTGCTACTACTTTGCCATGCTTAATGCTTGTCACAAGGGCCCGAGTGCCACGATTTCAGATCTGAAATTATTATGTTTTCACCAATATATGTGTGTTTTAGATCCGATCTTGCAAGTTGTAGTTACCTACTATGTGTTTTGATCCGGCAACCCCGGAGTGACTACAACCGGAACCACTCCCGGTGATGACCATAGTTTGAGGAGTTCATGTGTTCACCAAGTGCTAATGCGTTGGTCTGGTTCTTTATTAAAAGGAGAACCTTAATATCCCGTAGTATCCTTTTGGAACCCGCTGCCACGGGAGGGATGGACAATAGATGTCATGCAAGTTCTTTTCCCTAAGCACGTATGACGACACACGGAATGCATGCCTACATCACATTGAGGAACGGGAGCTAGCCACATATCTCTCCGTGTTATAGGTGTTGCATGATGAATATCATCCAAACAAATGACCGACCCAATGCCTACGAGTTTGTACTACTGTTGCTACTGCCGTTACTTGTCTTGCTCTGCTGCTACTACTGTTGCTACTCCCGTTACTTGTCTTGCTATGCTGCTACTACTGCTGTTACTTGTACTGCTCTGCTGCTACTACTGTTGCTACTGCTGTCACTTGTCTTGCTCTGCTGCTACTGTTGCTACTACTGTCGCTTGCTACTGTTGCTACTTGCTACTGCTGTCACTACTGCTGTTCCTTGCCACTGCTATTGCTCGTTACACTGCCGATACCTGCTACTTCGCTGTTACTACTTCGTTGTCACTATTGTGCTTGCAGATACTAATCTTTCACGTGTGGTTGAATCTGACACATTCAGCTGCTAATACTTGGGAGTATACTCTCACCTCCTAAGGCTTACCTACAAATTTAGGTCGAATACTCTACCCTCAAAAATTGTTGCGAACCCACGCGCTGGTGGGCCATCAACAACATTCTTCCAGTTTCATTGTCGGGGAGTGCTAGCAGCATTATTTTGGTGCCGTTGCAGGAGAAGGTTAGTTGTTATAAACATTCGTCTAGCTAACACTAGAGATAGCAGGATCAGCACTTTTCTGGAGCCACTGCCAGGGAAGCATAGCTGACGTCATGCAGCAATGAGGACAATCCTCAATTTACGGACCCAATCCACATAATTTATACAATCATCTTTCAACTTAGTTTTCTCTAGGAACATATAAAAAAACAGGGGAGCTACAGCACAAGCTAATCATCTACAACATAATTTGCAAATACATTTTTGACTATGTTCATGATAATGAGTTAAATTAATCATATTACTAAAGTACTCCGACTTAAATTGACATCCCTCTCGTCATTTGAATGGTACATGATCCAAATCCACCAACCGATGTCCGATCATCACGTGAGATGAGGTGGCTTCAATGGTGAACATCACCATGTTGATCATATCTAGTATATGACTCATGTTTGACCTGTCGGTCTCTCTAGGCCTGTCAAGTTTAACCGGATCATCACTTGGTGTCTCGAAACGACGAACTCTTCCAATTGTGCACACTCGGGGAGAACACAATTTTATCTTGAAATTTTAGTGATGGACCACCTTATTAAGCTACCGTCGTCCTTAGAAAAACAAGGTGCATAAAAAGGATTACCATCACATGCAAATCATAAGTGACATGTTATGGCCATGAACTTGTGCCTTTTGATCTCCATCTTCAAAGCACCGGCATGATCTCCATCGTCACCAACGCCACACCATGATCTCCATCATCGTGCTGCCATCAAGGTTATTGCGCCAACCATGCTTGTACAACTATTGCTACCGTTTAGCTATAAAGTAAAGCATTACCTAGCGCTTACTAAGTGACACGAAGGTCATACAATAATTAAAGACAAATCTATGGCTCCTGCCGGTTGCCGTAGCATCGACATGCAAGTCGATATTAACTATTACAACATAATCATCTCATACATCAAATATATATCATCATGTCTTTGGCCATATCATATCACAACATACCTTGCAAAAACAAGTTAGACGCCTCTAATTTGTTGTTGCATGTTTTACGTGGCTGCTATGGGTATCTAGCAAGAATGCTTCTTATCAACGCAAAAACTACAAGGGTGATATGCAAGTTGCTATTTAACCTTCTACAAGGACCGCCTTTGTAGAATCTAATTCAACTAAGGTGGGAGAGACAATCACCCGCGATCCATCTTTATGCAACAAGTTGCATGTCAGTTGATGGAACCGGTCTCGTATGTGGACGAGTAAAGTTAGTCTGGGCCGCTTCATCGCGAAATACCACTGAACCAAGAAAAGACTAAGGAGGGAAGAAATATTAATATCAACAGCCACAAACTCCTTTGTGTTCTACTCGTGATGTCATCTACGCATAGACCTAGCTCTGATACCACTATTGGGGAACGTTGCATGGGAAACAAAAAAATTCCTACGCTCACCAAGATCAATCTATGGAGACTAACATCTAGGAGAAGAGGGAGTGCATCTACATACCCTTGTAGATCGCTAAGCGGAAGCATATATAACGCAGTTGATGTAGTCAAATGTCTTCGCGATCCAATCACGATTCGTCCCGTGATCTCATCACGATCCGTCCTGTGATCCCATCATGATCCATCCTGATCTAGTGCCGAACAGACGACACCTACGCATTCAGCACATGTACAGCTCGATGACGATCTCCACCTCCTTGATCCAGCAAGCGAGTGCTGGAGAGGTAGATGAATTTTCCATCAGCACGACGGCATGGCGGCGGTGGTGGTGGAGCTGTTCCGGCACGGCTTCGCCAAGCAATACCAAAACCGATCTAGAGGAAGATTTGATCAATGGGAGAGACAGGGCTGCGCCGTGGCATAGGTATGTTGAACCCCTCTCTCCCCATCCGTATATATAGGGGAAAGGAGAGGAGGTTGCGCCTTAGGGTTCCCCCCTAGGAGGGGCGGCAGCCAAGAGTGGGAGGGACGGCTGCTCTAGTGGTGGCTTGCCACCCAAGTTAGGGTGGCGCCCCCTCTAGGTTTGGCCCTCCACTACCCCGGCCGCATGGGCCTTAGGTGGGGAGGTGTGCCCATGTAACATCCCAAATTTCCAATTTGGAATGTTATTGCATTAGAGCATCTCGCATATCATATTTTATTTGCATAATTGCTGATCCAAAAAAATTCTAAGCAACTCAAGGACCCTTGGAGAGAGTTGGGAATTTATTTATTTTCATATTGAGATTTTCTCAAATAATGAAAGAGGATCAATGGTTTTTAATTATATTTCTCTTCAAATATTTCATATATAAAAATATGAGAGAGGGGATAAAATGACTTTCCAAAATTTAGAAATATTTGAGAGATAATATTAAAGCCAAATAATAATTTTTATTTGGATTTTATTTGCTATTTTATTGGATTTACGAAAATATGTGTTTTTCAAAATATTATTTCCGCCTTTTAGAAATGTCCACGTTGTAGAGCTCATTTTTAGGAGTCCGGCAAAATTTCTTTCATCAAAATCGGAGTTTCGTATGGACTTCCGTTTTAATTTTCTCTCTCGTCCGATTTTTTTTAAATGAACCGACCCTAGAGGCCTATATAAGACGACCCCACCCCTGCGCACAAACCCTAGTCGCCGCTCGCCCCGCCCGCGCCGCCGCCGCCACTCGCCGGAGCAGGCAGCCCGAGGTAGAAAAAAAAATATTTTTTCAGATTTTTTTTGTTTTATGTAATTAACGGACGTTCGTCCGTACGTTCGTTTTAACGAACACTGTTCGTTAATTAATTCCACACGACGAACGTTCGTTCGTCCGTCTGTTCATCAGATTTATTTTCGGGGATTTATTCCGTGATTAATTTCGATCGCGATTCCTGATCCGAATTTCGTCTTAGTATAACTTTTAGCTTGTTTACCGGAATCAGGTGATTCAATCGCCCAGATTTTCGTCCCAAAAATCTCTTTCCGATTAGTCCTCTTGCACAAGATTTTTATAAATAAATTTTTTGCTTTAGTCCAGATTAGTAAACGAATCTCGTTTCTTTCGTAGTTTGAGTTTCGTTGATCCGTTTGATTTGATTCTTTTTGCAAACCGGAGTTCTTTACTTGAACTTTCTGGTTAGATCTTATTAGATTTTACCCGTGCATCTATATTGTTGCTTATGTGTGATATTTTTTGTTGCGATAGAATACCCGGATTGAGAAGCGTGCTACTACGAGTCCCTAGTTTTTGCGGATCATCAGCAAGGCAAGTAACACTTTGATCATATCCCTTATTACCCAGTTTTATTGCATTAGATCCACCCTCACACATTGCATGGTTAGGATCTAATTAGCATGTGGGTATTGGGAAGTAGATACAGAGGTAGAACCTATTACCTGTTTACTATCAAACTTTTGGGAGTTACTTCTACGTTATGCTATTACTGCTATGCTATGCTCATAGATGATTATTTGGGTGAGTGATTTCCATGATAGATGTGAGTATTGTTAATTAAAGGTTAACTTAAGGTGGCTACTTAAATACACATCTGGGTGGTTTTCTTGAGGCACCCTGGAATCGCTAGTGGCTGTGAGGATATCCTAGGGGAACCGGGTGATCATCCTAAGGTCCGCCACCCAGATTCAAAAGGATCATAAGACTATTCATACCTAAAACTTACGTGTGCAGCCGCAAGCTATTATGGGCTCTAGCATAGTTGAGTAAGTTGTGTGAAGCTCTCGAAGTGGTAGACTAGCATATGTAGAGGGTATAGTTTGTACGGTCTACCCAGAAGTAGAGAGTTAATGTTTCAAAAAGACTGTGTCTCGAATTCTCCGACCATAGATGTATTTCGAGTCTTGTGGGAAAAGTGCACAACCTCTGCAGAGTGTACAAACTAATCATGATTAGCCGTGTCCCCAGTTATGGATATCTTGAGTATCTGGTTCTTGGATTTTCATGTGTATCTCAACACTCTAAATTAATTTGCGGGTAAATGATGATTATTTTTGGGTTTGAGTTGGAGGAACCTTGTCCTTGTTTAATAACTAACAACGTAGTTAAGTAAACTTTGTTCCACTACTATAGGAAGAAATTTGGCTTTATGCAAAATTGTTAACCATAGAGCTTTCCACCAGCCAAATATGCATGTAGATATAGCATTTATTTCTGTTCACTCTCTATGTGTTACCTTTCCAGCATATTCCATGTGCTCACCCGTTTCGGGCTGCAACGTTCATGATGCAGACTTTTCAGATATCGAGTAAGCGCCATAGGTCGTTGTTTTGCACTCAGCTATGCCGTTGGAGTTGATGGACCTACTTTATCTTCCAAGCCTTCCGCTGTTATCATATTTAGATGGCCTTAGGCCATATTATTGTAATAAGTTCTCTTTGAGACATTCGTTGTAATATGTGTGTGATTGCTACTCTGTTATAATACCCATCGAAGTACTGTGCGTGTCAGCATACCGATCCAGGGATGACACAGATGCATAGAGACTGGACTGATTGAGGTCTGGTCGCTACAGAGGTGGTATCAGAGCACACGTTGACTGTAGGACACGACCACTAAGCTAAAACCATAGGTCACTCCTCTCTTCTCATTTTCTGACTCCTCTCCCCTTTCAAATCTATAGGATGGTGGATAAAAGGAGCAATTTTACTCAACCGGATGAGGACACACCTTTTGGAAGACACTTGAAGGAAGCCACTAAGTACCTGAACATCGGACTACCAAGCTTCACCGGGACCTTCATCGCCACCCTACCAGAAGAGGAGCGTTGGAAGATTCGAGTTCAAGTTCCAGGAAGGACGTTCATGCCAGTTACTAAGCCCATAGAGTTTTCCTTTAATGCACCAACCTGGGGCATAGGAAAAAGCATGGCAGCCCAAATTACCATGGGACGCATTATAGAAGTTTATCACCAGGATCTCGAAGATACTATCTACCAGATTTGTGGACGCCGAGACGACGAGGGTGAGATAATCATCACCAGGAGGGACAGATCCATTGTCTCTTACATCCAGGAATTGAACCAACACATTCGACTCCAAGAGAGTCAGATGTATGAGAGTATGGATACTTTACAGAAGGCAATGACGAGAATCAAGGAGCTGGAGGAAGACCTCAAGTCTACACGAGATGGCTACGAGGAGGAGATGACGACACTTGTGGAGAAGAATGACGATTTGATTAAGAAGCTAGAAGTCTTCATGAAGGAGCCCACGATAGGAGGAGATGAAGATGTTCCCCCTAGCCCAAAGAGCTTCATCATCATCGACGACACCGACTCTGACCCTGATGAAAAAGTTGATGACTACGTTGATGAAGCTGGAGCAGATATCATGGAGTCTTCCGCCGATCAAAACTTCTAGTCGACCACCATATCAGTAGCATGTATTTCCCCATGTAAATATTAGTTGAGCACTTTTGTGAACGTTAGATAGATCGTTTGTATGCTCTTGTTTGAAATTGATTGAGTGATACGATTGTGTTTGTCTCATGAGCATATGGGTAGTGTTTTCTATTTAGACCTCACTCTATTCTATTTTCTCATCTTTTCTAAACCCCTCAGATGGCACCTCCGAGATGTGAAACCGAATTTGCTTTCCCGCCAGAGATCACCCAATTGATCCAGCAGCAGAATGCCCTGATGCAAATCCTAGTCCAGAATCAGAATCAAGGGAACAACAACAACAACCCTCCGCCACCACCGCCACCTGTTGATCACTTAGCCCGTTTCCTAAGGCTAAATCCGCCGGTGTTCTCTAGTAGCACCGAGCCGATTGTTGCAGATGATTGGCTCCGCAAGATTGGAAGGGAGTTAACCACTGCAGGATGCTTAGATGCCGAAAGAGTGAGTTTTGTCGCACATCAGCTAGATGGACCCGCAGCATCATGGTGGGAGAATTTCACAGCCACTTACCCACTATCACATGGGAACAGTTTCAGCAAGCTTTTTGCACCACCCATGTTTCAGCAGGAGCTATGGCCATGAAGAAGCATGAGTTTCGCAACTTACGCCAAGGAGGGCGCCAGTTGGACAGTATGTGGAGGAATTTAGCAAGCTAGCACGTTATGCCCCTAATGACATTGCTACAGATGCCGCTAAGCAGGAGAAGTTCCTGTAAGGACTAAATGATGAGCTGAGCATGCAGTTGATGGTGGCAACCTTCAACAACTACCAGGAGTTGGTAGACAAAGCTCTCATGATTGAAGGGAAGCAACAGCAGATTGACAATCGCAAGAGAAAGTATGGACAAGGGAGGTTCAATTCTGGAGCTCAGCAGAAGCCCCGTTTTACCCCGAACTCAGGAGGGCACATTCACCACAACCATGGGGGAAATCATTCCCATGGAGGGGGTTCGCATAATCATACTGGCCCCAGGAATGCGAATGGTAATGGAGGAAGCAATGGACAGAACCATTCCACCCCAGCAACGCCCGCCAAGAAGGATCTAAGTCACATTACTTGTTTCAAGTGCGGGAAGAAGGGACGTTACGCCACCGAGTGTCCCGAAGTAAAGAATGTGAATGGCAATGAAAGCTCTGGGAATAAGTCCAACCCTTTCAACAGGGGACAAGTGAACCACGTTAGCGTGGAGGAGGTTGAAGCACAACCTGATGCAGTAGTAGGTAAGTTTCTAGTTAATTCATTTACTGCAATTGTTCTTTTCGATACTAGTGCATCGCATTCATACATATCAAGGGGATTTGTGGATAAGTATAACCTGCCAACCCAAGCCCTTAGGTCACCCATGTTAGTAACCTCGCCAGGAGCAAAATATATGGCTAGCCTAAGGTGTGATCGGATACCTTTGAGGATGGGTAATTACGTGTTTCCCTCACACCTAATAGTATTGGAGTCACAAGGATTGGATGTAATATTAGCATATACCGAAGAGGACTCGAGTAAATTCCTTATCAGGAGTTGTACAGGAGGAAGTACCAGTGGTGAAGGATTTCCCTGATGTATTTCCAGAGGAGTTGCCAGGCATGCCACCGGACACAGACATTGAGTTTTTGATTGAGCTTTTGCCAGGCACATGACCAATATCCAAGAGACCATATCGGATGCCTGCAAAGGATTTGGAAGAAATTAAGAAGCAGATTAAGGAGTTACTGGATAAAGGCTATATTCGCCCAAGTTCGTCACCTTGGGGATCACCAGTACTTCTAGTGGAGAAGAAGGATGGATCGTTGAGGATGGTTGTTGATTATCGAGGGCTGAACGAAGTGAGAATTAAGAACAAGTATCCACTGCCGATGATCAATGATTTGTTTGATCGTTTGCAAGGAGCTAAGGTATTTTCCAAGATCGATCTCCGATCAGGATACCACCAGGTGAAGATTCGAGAGCAGGATATACCTAAAACAGCTTTTACCACGAGGTATGGGCTATATGAGTATACTGTTATGTCATTTAGTCTGACCAATGCACCTGCCTATTTCATGAACATGATGAACAAGGTATTTATGGAGTTCTTGGACAAGTTCGCCGTGGTGTTCATTGATGATATTCTGGTCTTCTCGAAGACTGAAGAGGAGCATGAAGAGCATTTGCCTTTGGTACTTGAGAAACTCAGAGAACATCAGTTATATGCCAAGTTCAGCAAGTGTGAGTTTTGGTTGAAGGAAGTTGGTTTCCTCGGACACGTTATATCCGGAGAAGGAATAGTAGTAGACCCCACCAAAGTTGACACTGTGACAACCTGGGAATCCCCAACAACAGTTGGAGAGATCCGGAGTTTTCTGGGACTCGCAGGATACTACCGGAGGTTCACTGAGAATTTCTCAAATATTGCAAAGCCCATGACAGAGTTGCTGAAGAAGGACACCAAGTTCAATTGGACTGAGGAATGTGAAGTGAGTTTCCAGGAGTTGAAGAAACGCTTGGTTACAGCCCCAGTGTTGATTCTTCCAGATCAACGCAATGATTATCAAGTGTATTGCGACGCTTCTCGTCGAGGACTCGGAGCAGTGCTGATGCAGGAGGGAAGAGTTGTTTCGTATGCTTCACGACAACTTAAACCCCATGAGTTGAACTATGCTACTGACGATCTGGAGTTAGCAGCCGTAGTGCATGCACTGAAGACGTGGAGACACTTTCTCATTGGAAACCATTGTGAAGTATACACGGATCACAAGAGTTTGAAGTATATCTTCACTCAGAAGGAGTTGAATCTCAGACAAAGGAGATGGTTGGAACTCATCAAGGATTATGATATGAGATTGCACTATCAACCCGGAAAGGCAAATGTAGTAGCCGATGCGTTAAGCCGCAAGAGTCATGTCAATACACTCATAACCAAAGGATTGGCCGAGGAGTTGGCCGAAGATCTTCGCGAGCTATGCTTGGAGATAGTTCCGAAGGGTTATGTAGTAGCATTGGAAATTCAGTCTACCCTGATGAGTAATATCAGAGAAGCTCAGAAGTTTGACACAGAGATTTTCGAGATAAAGGAAAGAATGAGCAAGGTAAAGGCCAAAGGATTTCGTGAGGATGAGCACGATATCTTATGGTTTGAGGATCGCGTATATGTGCCCAATGACCCTGAGATCAGGAAGTTGATTCTACAGGAGGCACATGATTCGCCGTATTCGATTCACCCAGGAAATACCAAGATGTATCTGGATTTGAAAGACAGTTTCTCGTGGACTAGAATGAAGAAGGATATTTGCGGAGTGTGTGGCAGTTTGTGATGTTTGTCAGAGAGTGAAGGCAGAGCATCAGAAACCAGCAGGATTGCTACAGCCATTGCCGATACCCGATTGGAAGTGGGACAAGCTAGGCATGGATTTCATCACGGGATTACCCCAAGCGCGTTCAGGCTATGACTCGATTTAGGTTGTAGTCGACCGTTTGACAAAGGTAGCTCATTTCATCCCAGTAAAGACAACTTACAACAGTGCTAAGTTGGCGAAGATATACATGACCAAGATCGTATGTCTGCATGGAGTTCCGAGAGCCATTGTATCATATAGAGGAACCCAGTTTACCTCAAAATTCTGGAATCAGTTCCACGAAACCTTGGGAACCAGGCTAGAGTTCAGTACAACCTTTCATCCACAGACAGATGGACAGACGGAGAGAGTCAACCAGATTCTGGAGGACATGCTGAGAGCTTGTGCACTAGATTATGGATCCAGTTGGGACGACAATTTGCCGTACGCAGAGTTCTCCTACAAGAATAGCTATCAAGCCAGTTTAAAGATGGCCCCTTTTGAAGCTTTGTACGGGAGAAGGTGCACGACACCATTGTTATGGGACGAAGTTGGAGACCGTCAGCTGTTCGGACCAGATTTGATTAAGGAATCTAACGAAAAGGTTTAGTTGATTTGTGATAGACTCAAGGTAGCCCAGTCCAGACAAAAGAGCTATGCAGATTCAAAACGCAAGGAGACAGTTCATGAAGTCGGAGACAGAGTTTATCTTCGCGTGTCCCCGCTTCGAGGAGTTATGCGTTTTGGAGTTAAAGTAAAATTAGCACCACGTTTTGTGGGACCATACAAAGTTCTGGAACGTATGGGAGAACTTGCTTACAAGTTGGAATTGCCGGAAGGATTTTCGGGAGTTCACGATGTCTTCCATGTTTCCCAGTTGAAAAAGTGCCACGCAGAGATGGCTGATATTCCTCTAAGAGATACAGTATCACTGGAAGCAATTCAGTTGGATAGTGATTTGACCTACGAGAAGAAACCAGAGAAGATTCTCGAGTATGCCAGCCGAGTCACAGGCACCAAGGTTATCAAGTTCTGCAAAGTTCAATGGAGCCACCATACGGAGGAAGAAGCCACCTAGGAACGAGAGGAGGATCTACGGAAAGATCACCCGCACCTATTTTCTAGCCAACCCGAATCTCGAGGGCGAGATTCATCTTAAGGGGGTAGGTTTGTAACATCCCAAATTTCCAATTTGGAATGTTATTGCATTAGAGCATCTTGCATATCATATTTTATTTGCATAATGGCTGATCCAAAAAAATTCTAAGCAACTCAAGGACCCTTGGAGAGAGTTGGGAATTTATTATTTTCATATTGGGATTTTCTCAAATAATGAAAAGAGGATCAATGGTTTTTAATTATATTTCTCTTCAAATATTTCATATATAAAAATATGAGAGAGGGGATAAAAAGACTTTCCCAAAATTTAGAAATATTTGAGAGGTAATATTAAAGCCAAATAATAATTTTTATTTGGATTTGATTTGCTATTTAATGGGATTTACGAATATACGCGTTTTCCAAAATATTATTTCGGCCTTTTAAAAATGTCCATGTTGTAGAGCTCTTTTTACGAGTCCGGCAAAATTTGTTTCATCGAAATCGGAGTTCGTATGGACTTCCGTTTTAATTTTCTATCTCGTCCGATTTAAAAAAAACGAACCGACCCCGGAGGCCTATATAAGCCGCCCGCCCCCCCTGCGCACAAACCCTATCCGCCGCTCGCCCCGCCAGCGCCGCCGCCGCCGCCGCCGCTCGCCGCCACTCGCCGGAGCACGCCGCCCGAGGTAAAAAAATATTTTTTCCAGATTTTTTTTGTTTATTTAATTAACGGACGCTCGTCCGTACGTTCGTTTTAACGAACACTGTTCGTTAATTAGTAACAGACGACGAACGTTCGTTCGTCCGTCTGTTCGTCAGATTTATTTTTCGGGGATTTTTTTCCGCGATTAATTTCGATCGCGATTCATGATCCGAATTTCGTCTTAGTATAACATTTAGCTCGTTTATCGGAATCAGGTGATTCAAACGCCGAGATTTTAAAATCTCTTTCCGATTAATCCACTTGCACAAGATTTTTGTAAATAAAATTTTTGCTTTAGTCCAGATTAGTAAACAAATCTCGTTTCTTTCGCAGTTTGAGTTTCGTTGATCCGTTTGATTTGATTCTTTTTGCAAACCGGAGTTCTTTACTTGAATTTTCCGGTTAGATCTTATTCGATTTTACCCGTGCATCTATATTTTTGCTTATGTGTGCTATTGTTTGTAGAGATAGAATACCCAGATTGTGAAGCGTGCTACTACGAGTCCCTAGGTTTTGCGGATCATCAGCAAGGCAAGTAACACTTTGATCATATCCCTTATTACCCAGTTTTATTGCATTAGATCCACCCTCACACATTGCATGGTTAGGATCTAATTAACATGTGGGTATTGGGAAGTAGATACAGAGGTAGAACCTATTACCTGTTTACTATCAAACTTTTGGGAGTTACTTCTACGTTATGCTATTACTGCTATGCTATGCTCGTAGACGATTATCTGGGTGAGTGATTTCCATGACAGATGTGAGTATTGTTAATTAAAGGTTAACTTAAGGTGGCTACTTAAATACACATTTGGGTGGATTGCTTGAGGCACCCTGGAATCCCGAGTGGCTGTAAGGATATCCCAGGGGAACCGTGTGATCATTCTAAGGTACGCCACCCAGATTGAAAGGGATTATAAGACTATTCATACCTGAAACTTATGTGTGCAGCCGCAAGCTATTCTGGGCTCTAGCATAGTTGAGTAAGTTGTGTGAAGCTCTCGAAGTGGTAGACTAGGAGATGTAGAGGGTATAGGTGGTACGGTCTACCCAGAAGTAGAGAGTTAATGCTTCAGAAAGACTGTGTCTCGAATTCTCTGACCATGGATGTATTTCGAGTCTTGTGGGAAAAGTGCACAACCTCTGCAGAGTGTACAAACTAATCATGATTAGCCGTGTCCCCGGTTATGGACATCTTGAGTATCTGGTTCTTGGATTTTCATGTGTATCTCATCACTCTAAATTAATTTGCGGGTAAATGATGATTATTTTTGGGTTTGAGTTGGAGGAACCTTCTCATTGTTTAATAACTAACAACGTAGTTAAGTAAACTTTGTTCCACTACTATAGGAAGAAATTTGGCTTTATGCAAAATTGTTAACCATAGAGCTTTCCACCAGCCAAATATGCATGTAGATATAGCATTTATTTCTGTTCACTCTCTATGTGTTACCTTGCCAGCATATTCCATGTGCTCACCCGTTTCGGGCTGCAACGTTCATGTTGCAGACTTTTCAGATATCGAGTAAGCGCCATAGGTCGTTGTTTTGCACTCAGCTATGCCGTTGGAGTTGACGGAGCTACTTTATCTTCCAAGCCTTCCGTTGTTATCATATTTAGATGGCCTTAGGCCATATTATTGTAATAAGTTCTCTTTGAGACATTCGTGGTAATATGTGTGTGATTGCTACTCTATTATAATACCCATCGAAGTATTGTGCGTGTCAGCATACCGATCCAGGGATGACACAGATGCATAGAGCCGGGACTGATTGAGGTCTGGTCACTACAGAGGTGGTATCAGAGCACACGTTGACTGTAGGACACGACCACTAAGGTATTACCCCGTTTCGCCATGAACTCAATACACTAGATGCATACTAGATAGCGGTCGATGTGAGGAGTAATAGAAGTAGATGTAGGCAGAAGTCGGTCTACTTGTCTTGCACATGATGCCTATATACAAGATCATTGTCTTGAATATTTTCATAATTATGTGCTCTTCTATCAATTGCCCAACAATAATTTGTCTACCCACCGTTTGCTATTTTCCCGAGATAAGCCACTAGTGAAACCTATGTCCCCCGGGTCTACTTCACATCATCTATTTATAATTTCTACTTTGCTATTCGTGTCTGTATTTTATTTGCTGTTTTATTTTCAGAAACCCAAAAATAGCTTGCTGCATTTTATTTGCTGTCACTCTTATTTGCATATATCATTCTATCCTTACTTTACGCATGAGGGATTTACAAACCCTCCACGTGTTCGGTTGCGAAGATTTTCTATTTGTGTGCAGGTACTGCTTACATAGTCTTGTGGATCTTCCTACTAGATTGATACCTTGGTTTCATAACTGAGGGAAATACTTGTTGTCGTTGTGCTACATCACCCTTTAAGCTTGGAGGGAAACCAACGCAATGAGAGAAGAGTCAATGCTTATTAGTCCAATGGTTCGCAACCGCGTGATAAGCACACCGATGTGCCAGCACTGCCTTCTCAGCAAACCGACGCGTTGTCACAGCCACATCAACATATCGACACATTGGCACCAGCTGCTCAAAAGTGCGACATAGCTTCAATGCTTGGTCAGTTGTTTGTCGCCTCTGCTACTACAACTCAACAATCCATCACAACAACACCATCTGTTCAGAAGTCTGCCGTACCTTCACCGGCTGCTCAGCAGCACGTCATTCATGCAACCGGAAGTCAAACAAGAAGTGCTTCAGCTAACAAGAGGAAAGCGGGCATGTTTGCACACACAAAGATGCCCCCCTAAACCGAGGTGGGATGGGAACAATAGCCTCCTACTACAAGGACTCATCGCCCATAATCAAATTAACAACATGTTTTTTGAAGGGATTGGTAATCCCGATTCTGATAGCATGACCAAACAAAATGTTGAAAAGCTACTTTGTAGTAAGAAAGCACACCCATTTGAAGCATGCAAGTAAATCCTGGCCAGTCATTTCTTATTGGCAAATACTTTGAGGAGTGAAGTCCAATTGCCGCAAGTTATGTAAATATTGCACGGACAGAATGTCAGAAGGAGAAGATCATAACTTTCTTGAAGTTCACTACAACAGTAGGCATTTCCCTCACCATGAAGGTACAATCAGTGTGGAATTTGAGGCCTTTCATCTTTTCTTCAACTTCAATGAGATTGCTGCCACTCTTGCAAATGCTTGATGTTGTAAGTACTTCACAAATTCTGATCAACTTCTCCATACATGGTTGTAAATGAAAAAAGGCTAATTGTATTGTATTCCTCTTAAGGGATCGACGGTGCAGAGATCAATAAGGCTACATGCATTTTTTATAGATCATGATTTAGCAAACAACATTTTGTTACGTAATAATGTTACATGCAAGGCTTCCATTGAACATGCCGCAAATATCTTGTTGAAGTTACACATAGGAGAATTGTTCATGTGTTCATATCAGGAATGGTAAGTTAAACATACAACAACGCATACATTGGTCGTCTTTCAGTTTTCGTCATAGTTCATAAGTTCAAGGTTTTCTTTAATTGTAGCCATCACTGGATCTTCATGATCATTGTTCCAAAACGCAAAACCGTTTACTACGTGGATTCTCTCAAAGAGTCAAGTAAGCGTGAGGATTTGAATCGTCTTTAGGATTTCACTGATAGGTATTTAATTATTTGATGTTAATATGTTGTATTCATATCTGGTTCAGGAATTGAGTATGTGAAAATACATCTTAGATCCTAGTGTGTTATCAAAGAACATAACTATAGGAGGGAGACAGTTTGACCGCCAACTACCTCTGCACCACGTGATCGTTTCTTTGGTAAGACAACGAAATTCGTTATTTTCAAAAAATGCTAATCATATGTTCAATTTCTAAGTAAAATTGTTTCTATTTATCTCCAAAGAAAAAATAAACAACTTACACCGGTTAGGTCATTCCTAACAGGGAAAATACATGACTAATATTGTACAAAAATATTCAGTGTCCTCAACAACAAGAAGGGACCAACCTATGTGGATACTACGTTTGCGCACACATGATGAACCTATGCAGACAAGTTGAATGAGGTGTCGATGCTAACAAAATAGAACCAGTAAGTCTATTTCTTAATTACTATGTTCTACTCCACACGTATGTCACATTCTGATCTAAAAAGCGTGGAGTCGATCTTTGGACCGATGACGTGTGAATCGCTCGCCGTATGTCAGAACCTTCTTTTTGAAACACTATATCAAGTCCAATCTAGATGTCAAAAATTCAGCATCCATATCCCCCAATAATAAGTATGCATTCATATAGTGTTATCAGCTAAACATATACACATGGATGCATCGTTGTCCATGTGATCATGTCTTCGTATTTCATACACTGTGATTATGTACTACATATGTCGATACATCTATGGAATTTAGCTAGCATTTGCTCAATTGCATATTGTCGCGAATTATGATGACTGTTCTTCCCATGGACACTATTTGTTGAATTGCATATTGTGGCGAATTAAGATGAATGTTCTTCATGTGGACACTATTTGTTCGATTGCATATATTGTGGCGAATTTGCTATTCGCAGGGTGATTCAAATGCGATATTTTACAATAACAAAGCCATTTCAGCGCACACGGTTCAAGAAACTAAGTGTGTGCGATCCAAAATGGAAAGCACATGTAACTCATAACACAACCCCCTGTGATATGCAGGAAAATCACCTGAGATATGAAACTATAACGTTTGTGATACATAAGAAATCGCAGATGATTTGCAACACTTGTACGAGTGTGTAGGAGATCCTCAATCCTTTGTGATAAGACCTTATCTCACATGTGAGCCAACAGGAAACTATGCCCGATGCAAGGACAATCTCACACATAAATTGTTGGCGAAACATGTGTGATGATATCATGCAAGGTAGATGCTTGCCAGAAAAAACTCGTGTGCAATGATGCATATATCACACATAGTTTCTATGATGGTACATGTGTATTACGTAATGTTTCGCAAACAGTTAAATATTAAACACCGTTTATTTTCCGTGAGAAATTAGACGTGTTTGAGTCATGATAGACGTGTGTGATTGATCCCTAATCCCACATGTATGCCTGAAAAATAGTGTGTGTGATATGTTCCCGCATCGCACACGATTATATTTTGCAAAGCGTCTGCACCATCGGACACCATCACCGACGATTTTTTTGTGTCATGTGGGATGCTTATATAACATAAATGAGTTAAAACTATTTGTATAACACGTCGCTCCACTAGTGGATGTCTACTTCACAACTTTATTCTTGTAGACATTGTTGGGCCTCGAAGTACAGAGTTTTGTAGGACAGCAGCTAATTTCCCTCAAGTGGATGACCTAAGGTTTATCAGTCTCTGAGACATGTAGGATGAAGATGGTTTCTCTCAAACAACTCTGCAATCAAATACAAGAAATCTCTTGTGTCTGCAACACACCCAATACAATAGTAAATTGTATAGGTGCATTAGTTTGACGAAGAGTTGGTGATACAAGTGTAATATGGATGGTAGAAATAGGTCTTGTAATTTGAAAGAATATAATAGCACGGTAAGAAATAGTAAACAGCGAGAAAACGATATATCAATGCTTGGAAATAAGGCATAGGGTTCATACTTTCACCATGACAACCTCTTAACAATGCTAACATAATTGAATCATATAACCATCCCTCAACATGCTATAAAAAATCACTCCAAAGTTCTCAAGATGAAATTGTTGTAGGTCGTAGAACCTCCTCAAAGTTATCCTTTCTGGTCAATTTATTGAGCCATCCCTTTAAGCGTAAAAAAAACCTAGAGTTCATACTAGAATTACACCTGTGATACACACCAACCAACTCTAATGTCACCTAGATACTCCTATGTGACCACAAGTATTCGTGAGTTGATTAGTCTACATGCATCAAACACTTTCAGCTTCATCACATTCATCCAACACAAAGAAATTCAAGGAGTACCCCAAGATTTCTATCGGAGTAAGTAGGACGAAAATGTGCATCAACCTAGGTGCATAGATCACCCAATGTCACACGAATCTGCAAGTTGATGACCATAACATATGTCAAGTGAGTTAATAGAACACCCTATTTTTATGGTGGGTATTCACATGCAAGACATATATAAAGTGTCCTCAAACCCAATCCAACATAACAAAGGCTCAAAGGGAAACATTCAATTCATCACACGAAGATAGCAAGGGAAGAACACCATATGATCCAACTATATTAACAAAGCTTGTGATACATCAAGATCGTGGCATCTCAAGAACACGAGAGAGAGATCAAACACATAGAAAATCGTGCATAACCTCAACCCCGAGGGTGAACTACTCCCTCCTCGTTAAGGAGACCGTTGGGATGATAAAGATGGCTTCTTGTGATGATTTCCCCCTCCGGTAGGGTGCCGGAACAGGTCCCCGAATGAGATCTCTTCGGAACACAGGCTTGCGGCTGTGGAGCATAAGTTCAGGTTAAATTTTGGGGGTTTCTAAATATATCGGGATTTTTAGCGTTGGAATCAAGTAAAGATGTACCATAGGGGACCCACATGGCAACAGGGCGCGACCACCCCCCTAGGCGCGCCTTGATGCCATGTGACACCCCTATGGGTCTTTTCATACTCCCTCAAAGCCTCCCGGGTCTCTTTCCTTCTAGAAAAGATTGTCAAAAAGTTTCAGGTGATTCCGGGAAAAAACATTTGGCACAAAAAAAGCACCACGATAATTCTGCTGAAAACAACGTCACTCGGGGTTAGTTCCATTGAAATCATATAAAGTGCATCAAAATCATACAAAAATATTGTAAACATGGGTAAATATTGCATGAATACTTCATAAATTATCGATACGTTGGAGACATATCAACATCCCCAAGAATAATTCCTACTCGTCCTCAAGTAGGTAAATGGTAAAAGAACTTATTTATGAAGTGTGAATGCTAGCATAGTGTATAATTTTCATCATTGATAATTTTGATCACTTTTCTAGCATCATAACATGAAAATATTTATCATTAACTCATCATGATAAACTAGCAATCAATTCACACGCTATGGTTCAAAGAATGCATTCTCGTGAAACTTAACAACCTATGTTCTTAGTCACAAAACAATTAAAATTCATATTGTTTTCTACAATGTCTAAGTAAGAGCTCCACATACTCAATCATCTTACATTCTTCCATGATTGATGGCACTCAAAGCATATTTTTAGAAGAAACATCATTCATTGAACAAAGAGAACGATATGGGCTTATAGTTTCCTCTCCCAACACACTTATCAGAAAAAACAATTGTTAACAATAATAACTCATGATCAAATATAGTTGACTGGATATATGTGTTTGGATCTTTCCCCACCACATGATGCTTCCCAACTAGAGATTGAGGCTGGAATAAGAAGTTGGCTCAACATGAAAAGTAAATAATGGTGTCTACTATGCAACTTTATTCGTGTAGACGTTGTTGGGCCTCCAAGTGCAGAGTTATGTAGGACAACAACAATTTTCCCTCAAGTGGATGGCCTAAAGTTTATCAATCCATGGGAGTTGTAGGATGAAGATGCTCCATCGCAAGCAACCCTGCAATCCAATACAAGAAATCTCTTGTGTACCCAACACACCCAATACAATGGCAAATTGTATAGGTGCACTAGTTTGGCAAAGAAATGGTGCTACAAGTGTAATGTCGATAGTAGAAATAGATTTTTCTAATCTATATAAATAAAAATAGAAAGGTAATCAATAGTAAATAGCAAGAAAAATGTTATATAAATGCTTGGAAATAAGGCCTAGGGTTCATACTTTCACTCAACAATGCTAATATAATAGAATCATATGATCACCTAGCAACGTGCAACAAAGACTCACTCCAAAGATCCTACCTAGCAGAGAACATAAGATGAAATTATTGTAGGTAGAAAAACCACCTCAAAGTTATTCTTACCGATCAATCTACTCAGCCATTCCAATAAGTGTCACAAACAACCCTAGAGTTCGTACTCGAATAACTCCTATGATGTGCATCAATCAACCATATTGTCAACTAGGTACTCCAATGTCACCTCAAGTATCCTTTGGTTACTTCCTCGACATGCATTAAACAATTTTAGATTCATCATATTCAGTCCAACACAAAGAACTTCAAAGAGTACCCCAACATTTTTCTCGGAGAAAGTAGGACAAAAACGTGCATCAACCCCTATGCATAGATCCACCAAGGTCACCGGAAACCACTAGTTGGTGCCATAACATATATCAAGTCAATCAATAGAATACCCCATTGTCACCACAGATATCCACATGCAAGACATACATCAAGTGTTCGGATCCAAAGTATTCCATCCAACATAACAAAATCTCAAAGGGAAGGACTCAATTCATCACATTAAGATAGCAAGGGAATAACACCATATGATCCAACTATATTAACAAAGCTCATGATACATCAAGATCGCGACATCTCAAGAACATGCGAGAGAGAGAGAGATCACATAGCTACTAGTACATATCCTCAACCCTGAGGGTGAACTACTCTCCTCGTCATTATGACTGCCAGGATGACAAAGATGGCCTCCGGTGATGATTTCCCCCTCCGGAAGAGTACCAGAAAGGCTCCAGATGATATTTATTCAACCAGAGAGTTGCGGCGGTGGAGTGGAAGTTCTAGGTTAACTTTCAGGGGCTTCTGGATTTATAGGGATTTTTAGTATTGGAATCACATCAACCACAACCATGTGGGCCCCACAAGCTAACAATACGCAACCAGGGGGTGGGTGCACCATGTTGTCTTATGGCCCACAGGTGGACCGCCTCCGGTGGTTCTTTGCTCTGGTATTTCTCATATTGTCGTCAAAAAATCGTCAAAAACTTTCACGTGATTCCGAGAACTTTTATTTAATGCATAAAAACAACACCACGATAATTGTGTTGAAAACAGCGTTAGTTCGGGTTAGTTCTAATTAAATCATATAAAGTGCATCAAAACCATATAAAAGCATTCTAAACATAGGTGAATATGGCATGAATATTAAAAAAATAATCGATACATTGGAGACGTATCAGCATCCCCAAGATTAATTCCTACTCATCCTCGAGTAGGTAAATGATAAAAGATGTGATGCTTGACTTGATTTGCATTCTCTTGCTCGCTCGAGTGTGATCTAAAGTCATAAAATTCATTCCACTCTCAGAACTCACCTGCTTCCTCCAAATCTTTTCCCAATGACCATACCATGTGTATAGGACCTAAAGTTATTTCTACAACATATTATTCTCACCAAAAATCATTTATTTCAATTAACTTTCAAACAAACCCTCAATTGAGGTTTGTACTACAAGTCCTCAAATTAGGTAATATGTTTTTCCCCACATATTTTATCTTGATACTATTATCAAAAAGACATCCCAAGACCACAGAATTATTATTTTAAAAGTTATTGTACTGTTTTAGTTAAATACATTTTTTTGAGGCCAGAAATGTTCTTTTATATGGAAAAATATTTTAATGCTTTCAAAATATTTGAGAAAATTCATGGAAACAGAGTGGACATATATTTTACATATATAAGAGTTTCTGCACATGGTCATGTTCGAAATATTGGAGAAAACCCTTGAAAACCTTTTCTGTGTATTTCAAATATTTGAAATATTTCTATAAGAAATATTCACAAATAGTTCGAGTAAATTTCAAGCAAGTCACACATCATATATGTGGTTATCTTGCCAAGTTTCATCTCAATACAAATTGATTTTATTTACGAAAATATTCTAAAACTCTCTCTATCCAGATCCATACTTGAGCAACATTACATTGCCAAGTGTCTCGAACTCTTCTCCAATCTTGTGGACATGATGTCATCACCTGATAATGCATCCACACCAAGTATTGCATCAAGGAGAACACATCCACCTGTCCAAATCCCCTCAAACCCATCTGTGTTGGTTTCTAGAATTGGGAAATTTTGCATTGTCAAGTTTCCTCAATTAGTCCAAAACTTTTTGGGCCAACTATAATAGGCAAATAATGTCACCACACCAAGTGGTGCATTAGGGGGAATAAATTTGTATGATCAGATCAAAACAAAACCATTTCTCCCAATTTCTAGGGTTTACCAAGTTTGCACAAGCAACTTTCAGGAGATAATCTCAAAATTGGTGATCAAACTCATTTCTTTCTATCTTTCACTCCTGTGGAGTTTCATAGCAAGGTGAATGATTTACCTAGCCCAAACATCGTATAAACACCTTTTGAGGACCAGAAGTTCTCTCCTTGAGCCCAAAATTTACCACACCTTCTACTAATCCTCCTTTCACTATTGGAAAATAGTTTTTTGCCATCTACCTAGTCTTTGTCGTCTGCTAGCTGATGGCAAAGAGTGTCTTTGCCGTCAGCTTCAGCAAGAGAGACGGCAAAGCAGAGGCTGATGGCATAAAGCCTTTTTGCCATCTGTCACATCTTTGCCGTCTGCTAGCGGACGGCAAAGAGTCCAGAGGCAGAAGGCAAAGATATAGATAGGCCCACCTGACCGCGGGGGGGCTATGTCAAACTGGAGTCGGACCTTTGCCGTCTCCTAGCGGACGGCAAAGAGTCCGGAGGCACACGACAAAGAGTCTAGACTCTTTGTCGTCCGCCGGCACACGGCAATGCTCTAACACCGTTAACGGCTCCTCCGCCCCCCACTCCGCCCATCTCTCTCTCTATAACGGTCACCCCGCACGCCCCTCTCTCTCTCCCCCACCCCGCGCGCCCCTCTCTCTGTAACGGCCGCCGCCACCACCGTCGCGCCCCCGCCCCCATCGCGTCGCCGCCCCTGTCGCCCCCCGCCGCCGCCCCTCTCTCTCCCCCACCTCGCCCCGGCTGTCGCTGCCACCACCGTCGCGCCTTCGCCCCTGTCGCCTCCACAGCCGCCCCGCCGCCGCACTGCCCCCGCAGACGCCCCACTGCCCCGTCGCACCCGTCCCCCTCGCAGCCCCGACACCCCCGCCAGTGAGTCCCCCCATTTTTTTGTTTTTCCTTATTTTTATTTATGTTAAATTAGTTAGGTTAGTTTTTTAGTTTATTAGGTTAGTTAGGCTAGTTAGTTAGGTTGTTAAATTAGTTTAGTTTAGGTTCAGTTTTAGTTTAGGTTTAGTTAGGTTAGTTTCCTGTTTAGTAAAGGAGAAGAAGAAGAAGGAGAAAGGAGAAGAAGAAGAAGGAGAAGGGAGAAGAAGAAGAAGGAGAAAGGAGAAGAAGAAGGAGGAGAAAGGAGAAGAAGAAGAAGGAGAAAGGAGAAGAAAAAAATAAGAAGAAGAAGGAAAAGAAGAAGGGGAGAATTGATTATCACCCCCCTGTTCGTGCGCCACCACAACATAAGCCCCCCTGTTTGCCTGGCTCCCTTTTAACCCCCCAGTTTTCAACATGCTGTAGCTGATGCCCCCCTTTGCAATGTTTAACAGATTTGTCAATGGATAAATAACAAATGGGTACATCAATAGACAAAAGTAGTTCACAGTTCACTTAATTTCTTCTTCTTTGGAGTGATATTCTTCTTCTTTCCTTTTGCTGGAGACTTTGTTGGTGTAGCAGCAGCAAAAGTAGTTCATGGCAGCACAAACGAGTTCACAGTTCACTTAATTTCTTCTTCTTTGGATTCATCTTCTTCTTCTTTCCTTTTGCTGGAGACTTTGTTGGTGTAGCAGCAATGGGGCGGCTAGGGAAGGGAAGAGGCTTGCCTTACCTTGGAGCAGCAATGGAGATGGGGCGGCTGGGGCAGATGCGGCGGCTGGGGCAGCTGCGGCGGAGGCGAGGGGCAGCAGCGCTTGGGGCGGCTAGGTCAGGGAGGGGAACGAGCAGAGAACGGGAGCAGCTTCTGCCCAGCTCGTGTGACTTATACTAGATGAGGGAGGGCAGTTTTGTCATTTCAGAAAATAATTAGACTAGTATGTGCTATTATTTGCTTAATGTAGAGCTAATCAACTCAAAGGGGGCCATTAGCAACATCCTTAGCACAACTGGGGGGTTAAAAGGGAGCCAGGAAAATAGGGGGGCTTATGTTGTGGTGGCGCACGAACAGGGGGGGTTAAAAGGAAAAGGAAGGGAAGGAGAAGAAAGAAGAAGAAGAAGAAGAAGAAGAAGAAGGAAAAGGAAGGGAAGGAGAAGAAGAAGAAGAAGAAGAAGAAGAAGAAGAAGAAGGAAAAGGAAGGGAAGGAGAAGAAAGAACAAGGAAAAGAAGAAGAAGGAGAAAGAAGAAGAAGAAGAAGAAGGAGAAAGGAGAAGAAAAAATAAGAAGAAGAAGGAAAAGAAGAAGAAGGAAAAGGAAGGGAAGGAGAAGAAAGAAGAAGAAGAAGAAGAAGAAGAAGAAGAAAAATAGGAGAGGAAGAGAAGAATAAGAGGAAAAAAGAAAATAATAATAATAATAATAATAATAATAATAATAAGAATAAGAAGAAGAAGAGAAGAAGAAAACAAGAAGAGGAAGAAGAAGAATAAGAGGAAAAAAGAAAAAAAAATAAGAATAATAAGAAGAAGAAGAATAAGAAGAAGAAGAAGAAGAAGAAGACAAGAAGAAAAGAAGAAGAAGGAGAAGAAGAATAAGAGGAAAAAAGAAAAAAGAAAATAAGAATAAGAAGAAGAAGAAGAAGAAGAAGAGAAGAAAAGAAGAAGGAGAAGAAGAATAAGAGGAAAAAAGAAAAAAGAAAATAAGAAGAAGAAGAAGAACAAGAAGAAGAAGAAGAAGAAGAATAAGAGGAAAAAAGAAAAAAGAAAATAAGAGTTAGGTCACATATTTTTCGATTATCTTATAAAAACATCATATTTGTGTTGATCGGGTGAATTTCAATGTGCAGTTGTTCGACGACCTCCACGTGCGTTGGACGAGCTCCGCCCCTACGTTTGTTGGTGAGCACAAATGACTTCTCCTCCTACCCCCTTAATTTCGTATGTCCCGGTCTTCTTGCCGATGAAACTTGCTATCTATATATAGGTTTCTTCAATCATGAGTATGCGTAACCAGTATGCATCTCCCGTTCGAAAGGGCGACATCTATAAATATGCATGTCTTTGCATATTTATAACTGCCATCCTTTCGAATTGTCCAACATTATCCATGGACAGCCCAAGTATGTGTAGATTGGGTTTGTTTTCCCGTATGTTGTGCTCTGGATCCGATGCGGAATTTCGTCAGTGCCTCCCTGTTGTTCTCCGGATGCACATCCTCTCTGTTTATTGCGGAGACGTGTATCAGGAGAACAGTGGGGAGGTGCTGTCGAAGTTTTGCGTTGAATCCGGAGCAGAGCATGGGAGAACGAACCCAATCTACACATACTCGGGTGGGATTAGGACCTATCTTTACCTATTAGCGTGTAGGTTGCCTGGACGTAATAAAAATGGCGAACCTGATTGACCGATGAATATAAATGCTGAATTATATATAAATATATTTCTTCTGTCTTTAGTAGCTACGCAAGATGAGTGATCGTGCATGGATGTATACCGGTCACCCTAGTCAGAAAGAGATGACGAAAGAATGGTTTGTAAAAACAAAGGAATTTGTGAAAGCCACATTCGCAAATGGCGAGGAAAGAAACTATTGCCCCTGTCCTGGATGCGACAAGTATAAAAAGACGACAGAGGTTGTAATGATTAAACACCTACAGAGGAGGGGTTTTAAGCCTAATTATACGGTGTGGACATTTCATGGTGAGTATATACAACGCACAAGAGCTGAGGTGGTCCGTCGTCGCACGGACGAGCATGGTACCGGGATCGAAGACATGGTGCAAGACTTTGATGATGCTCGGGATTCGGAAGATGAGATGGAGGAATCTGCAAAGGCCTTTTATGAAATGTTGGAGTCTTCAAAACGTCCTCTCCATGAGCACACTGAGCTTTGTCAGCTGGATGCAATTGCATAAGTAATGGCTCTGAAGGCTCAGTTCAACTTGGGAAGAGAATGCTACGACGCGATGATGACACTATTTGGATGTTTCTTACCCAAAGGCCATGTCATGCCTGCAAACTTGTACCAGTCGGACAAAATACTTCGTGTACTTAAGATGCCCTATGAGAAGATAGATGCATGTGAGAAAGGATGTGTCTTATTTAGGAAGGAGTATGCACACTTGGACTATTGTCCCAGTTGCGAGTCTTGCAGGTATCTTGTGGTAGACAACGGTATGGGTGAGAAGAGGCACACCAAAATCGCAGTTAGTGTTCTTCGGTATATGCCAATCGTACCAAGACTTCAACGTCTTTTCATGGTCGAAGAGACAGCCAGACAGATGACATGGCACAAATTGCGCAAAAGAACCGAACTAGATGCGGATGGGAATAAGATGATGGAACACACATCGGATGGGGAAGCGTGGAAACATTTCGATGGATTGCATGAGGATAAAGCGGCAGATCCAAGGAATCCTCGAGTCTGCGCCACCACGGATGGTTTTAATCCCTTCGGCATGACGGCAACCCAATACAGTTGTTGGCCTGTATTTGTCAGTCCACTCAATCTCCCCCCCGGGCAGATTATGTAAAGAAAGAACATATTTCTGACGTTGATAATTCCAGGGCCCAATTATCCGGGGAAGAATATGAATGTGTACCTGCAACCGCTTAAGGATGAATTGGAAGAAGCTTGCGATAATGGGGTCAAGACATACGATGCCGCTAGAAAAGAAAACTTCAAAATGCATGTGTGGTACATGTACTCTATGCATGACTTGCGAGCGTATGCGCTATTCTCTAGATGGTGTGTGCATGGAAGGTTCCTGTGCCCCCAATGCAAGGCAGCTCTTCAATTCCATTGGTTGCAGGAGGGTCGGAAGTATTCTTTCTTTGACTTGCATAGACAGTTCCTGGATCCTGACCATCAGTTCAGAAAAGACAAGAAGAACTTTACCAAAGGTAAAGTTGTCAAAAACTTGGCACCACCTGCGTTCACAGGCGAACAGATCCTGGATCAGTTAAACGCCCTCGAGCCTAATCCAGAGCATCCAGGGTATTTCAAGGGGTATAATTCAAAACACGCCTGGACTCACAAGCCATGCTTCTGGGATCTGCCTTACTTCAAAGACCTCCTTCTTCCACACAATATCGACATGATGCACATTGAAAAGAATATCGGAGAGGCTATTTTTGGTACATTGTTCGACATAGATGGGAAGACAAAGGATAATATTAAGGCTAGAGTAAATCAAGAGACACTATGTCATAGACCGTTAGAAAACATGCGAGAAGGCAAAGGAAAGCAGAAGTGGTCGAAGCCAAAGGCCTGGTTCAATCTTGGAAGGCCAGCTATGAGGGAAATTATCTTGTGGGTCAAAATGCACTTGATGTTCCCCGATGGATATGCAGCGAATCTAAAGAGGGGAGTGAGTCTTGAAAAATTAAAAATCTTTGGTCTCAAGAGTCATGACTGGCACATATGGCTAGAGCGGGTAATGCCGGTGATGTTACGTGGCTTTATTCCTGAGGATGAATGGCTAGTACTGGTGGAGCTGAGCTATTTCTTCCGTGTTCTTTGTGCGAAAGAATTGTCGCCTGGCGTGGTAGAAGACATGGAGGAGTTTGCACCGGAGTTGTTGTGCAAGTTAGAGAAGATCTTTCCACCGGGCTTCTTTAATCCAATGCAGCATTTGATTTTACATCTACCGACCGAGGCAAGATTGGGTGGGCCCGTGCAAGATCATTGGTGCTATGCAACTGAGAGGATGCAGAAGACCCTTCGAGCTAAATGTAAAAATAAGCGTAGAATTGAAGCATCGATGGCTGAGGCATTCATTACTGAGGAGGTGGCAAACTTTGTGACAGCACACTACGAAGCTAAAAATCATCATTTGCATAATCCGAAGCCTCGACACAATGATGCAGACCCTAAAAAAGGTGGGTCCAACCTCAGCCTATTCAAAGGGAAGCTCGCACCAGCCGGTGCTTCGGAACCAATAATGTTGGATGTCGAAGAATGGCAGAACATTTCGTTGTATATCTTGAACAACCTAACAGAAGTGCGGCCGTACATCGATTGAGTTCTCGGCACATTTTCCCGTAACTTCTAATTCATTTGAACTGCTCTTATTCCCGGATATTTCAAACAGCCGTTACGTCGTCAAATTCTCGGATGGAGCAGTGATCGAAAATGATTCCGTCGAAGAGTATGAGCTTCTATCAAAGACAGGAGGCAGCTATCCCGGTTTCATCTCTTGGTTCAAACAAACGGTAATTATCAATAATGGACCATTTCATTCTTGGTCTAACTTGCAGCTAATGCAACAACCGTTTCGTATTAAACTTGTAGGCTAATTCAGAGTCTATGGATGCCGAATTGAGACAAGTCGCTAATGGTTTTGACTATAAGGTCCGTTCATTTGAGAAATACAACATCAACGGGTATCTCTTTTGTACCTTTGGCAAAGAGATATCTATGCCCGACCGGAAATCTACAAATTGTGGTGTCTCTGCTATCGTCGAAGGGGTTATCGAGTATTATGGAAGAGTTGAAGCAATTTATGAACTTCAATTCTATGGTGAAAACCCACCGAACGTCGTAGTCTTCAAATGTTATTTGTTCCAGCCGAAAAAGACTAGAAGGACTCATGAACATATAGGACTAGTCGAAATCAATCCAAACACCCATTTAGATGTTCCCGATGTCTATATTACGGCTCAACAGGCGACCCAAGTTTTCTATCTACCGTGGGCATGCCAAACGGATAAGAATCTGGAAGGTTGGTATGTTGTTTATGAAGTGCCGCCACATGTCAGACCACCTCTCCCAAATGAACAGGATTATGAACCTCACATTAACCCAGACACATATGATGGAGAATTCTTCCAAGAAACACGTCTTTCCAAGAAAAGTTTCAAGAACCGCCGTGCTTCACCCAAGAACATGGAAGTAGACAGCGACAATGAATCCGACTCCAGCCGTGAGCCGGAACCAGAAGACCTGGAACTCGTAGAGGTTACTGATGCGGATGACCTGTCAATGCTTCAACGATTAAAGGAAGGCCTTTCACAACTTCACGCTGTTGAACCCGACGAGCACGTCATTCATGAAGACATGCGTGATAGTGATGATGATGATGCATTTATTGATGATGATTATTAGTTTGTAAGATTCACAACTTAAATTATATATATTTTAATCTTTATTATTCATGTACATATTATTATTCATGTCAGTTATTCAATTTTTTTATGTTTTGCTAATTTATTTTAATCTTTATCATGGCAGGTCACCAGGTGTGGAAAGATGGTGGGCGCTGGTCCAGATCGCTCGACGGGTTCTTCCCAGGCGCCCCGCACGAGGGGTGGTACTTCCCTTCCACCCTATCTCTCAGTAGAGCCTTGGCAGACAATCTGTCGACACCACCCGTGGGTTCTTCTTCGTCGGCGGCATTGCCCACTGGGAGAGGTGCTGGTCGGGTAGGGAAGAAGGGGAAGGGTACAGGGAGAGGTGGAGGCCGCGGAAGATCCAGGAGGACTGTTGAGCCGTCCTCGCCACCACCACCAGCTCATTCACCCGAGCATTGGACTAGTATAGTCGACCCGTTTGCGGAGGAGGCTACGGGGACTCCGTTCCAGGAGCCTGTTGTTGACGGTCATTTGTCCCATGAGACTCCGGTCCAGGAGCAGCCTCGGGTCGAGGTGCATTCAGCCCAGGAGCAGTCGGAGGAGACTACGGTTCCGGAGGCTTCACTCGACGTGGAGAGGCCCGGATGGGAGACCTGGCCGGATCGTACCGAGTTGCCGGATTGGACCGAGGGTCCGGGTGGCTCAGGGGGCGGGGATGGCGGGGATGAGCTTACAGATAGTGAGGGTGATGTGCAGGTGGACGGGGCCACCGTGTACAAGCGTGGTAGTACACGTCTCCCGGTCGCCACGGCTACCCGCGAGCAGAGGCCGGTGTTTAAACCTGAAGGAGATAGGTAAGTACATTTACCCTTTTTTAGCTTTTCCTTCAAGTTTGTTCAAATATCTAATGAATTGACCTTATCATACTGTAGGGGATGGGTACACCCTCTTGGAGTCCGCAGGCCGAACTCTGTCCTTGGTGTGCTTTGCCGGACAAATTTCCTGGGGTTTGTCACGTTGCCTGGTAAGGGTCAGGTTCCTACACTAGGATTTTCCTGGGAGCACTATCAGGCTGCGCAGGCCCCGCCGGAGGAGATTATAGATGGTGTCTTGTGCCACACGAGGGCCGAGATGGTGATCAAGAGCTTTTGGGTAAATTATCTTTTTACAGAATCTAAAATTAACAATATAGCTAATTATTGTACTAATCGGTGTTTTCACGTTTGATTGCAGACCTTCTATAGGTGTGAGGATAGATATGAGGAGGAGGAGGCCAGGGTTCTCGAGGCCGAGTGTAGGCAGTTACTACAGAACTTGCGCCACGCGGCTCGGCCGCAGGCTTTTCGAGATTACTACGCCACGCATGGTATTAAGAAGCAGAAGAAGGATTGCCGCGGAAAGTTTCTGAAGAAGGAGCAATACATGAAAGTAATTACATATTCTTAAGTCCTTCTACGTAGTTTTCTTGATTTCATTCATAGGCGTAGCGCTGAAAATTCTTTCTAATAACTTACAGGTGCCCCCGAGATGGTGTGCGGATAAGATGGATTGTTGGGAGGCGTTGGTTGATGAGTGGTGCACAGGCAGCTAGCGAGCCGTCCATGAGAATGGGAAGGATCGGTGTAGCCAAATGGTTGGTGTGCCACACCATCAATGCAGCGCCAACTTACTTCAGTTTGGACGAAACTGGGTATGTGGTTTGCTTCATGATTCATGCAATTCATTCTTGATGCTAATATTTTGTTCCTCTCTTTTAGGCACATCACAATTAGACTGAGATGCCACACTTGTATGACCTTTATGGCATGGCCCATACTGCCTTGTACAAGAAGGCGAAGGCATTCTCTGAGTCTGACCTGGATGATCCCAATAACTTCACCAACATATCATCCCACCAGAAGCTCGTGGCATACAGGGACGCGGGGAAGGCTACGAAAGGGGATGACTTTAACCCTAGCCAGGAACCTTTGGATCAAGAGCTGGTGATGATATCTGGTGGCGGGAGGCCCCATGGCTCGATAGCCATTGGAGATGGGATAATACGTTGTCCACTCACTCTTCCGGAGATCAAGGCGCGCCAGTCGAGCAGCTGTCCTGAGATAACGCGTCGTCCACGGCCAGTCGAACTTGCCATCGAGGTTAGTTGTACGGACTAAGAACACTTTCATCCATTTCATTATGTGTGTCACCATAGATCATTACTGTGGTAACGAGGAATGGTGTTTCAGGCCGCTCTTTAGAAAGAGAGAGCGGCAAACCAGGCTGCTCTTGAGAAAGAGAGATTGGCAAGCCAGGCTGCTCTTGATGAGAGGGACCAGACCACGATACGATTGCTTGAGGAGGAGAGGGCCCGGAATGAGGCGGGTCAACGGGCCCTGTACGAGCTTTTTGTGGTATGTTTTTTTTCACATTAGCCAAATCATGTGTGTAATGTCTGTTTCATTACTAACTAATACGACCCACTCTTCAGGGTCTGTGCGAGAAGAGTGGTCAAGTCCCTCCGCCGATGCCCGTCTTCTCTTCGATTGGCACGGTGAGTTTCATTATAAACTAGTATTAATAATTGAGTGTCATCATGCTAACTGAGACATTGCAAAATATCTTTTCTGCAGAATAACTCCCGAGCGGCATCGCACGACCCTTCTCCAGGGCAACCGTCTCCAAACGAAGCCGCCGCGAGCAACCGTGGTGTTTCTCCTCCTTGATGACCACTACGGTAAGTTTCTCTTCTCCTCTTTCATATTATCCTTGCTTTAATTTCCCCAAAAAGACATAATTAGCCCATTTAGCTCCAAAATGCCATAATTAGGTAATTTAGCTCCAAGAAGAGGAGAAGAGGAGAAGAAATAGGAAAAATGAAAAGAAAGAAGAAGAAGAAGAAGAAGAGAAGAAGGAGAAGGAGCAGCAGGAGGAGGAGGAGGAGGAGAAGGAGGAGAAGGCCAAGGACCTTCTAGTCCTTCTCCTCCTCCTCCTTCTCCTCCTTCTTCTTGATATCTTCTTCTTCTCCTCCTCCTCCTATTTCTTCTCCTCTTTCATATTGTCCTTGCTTTAATTTCCCCAAAAAGACATAATTAGCCCATTTAGCTCCAAAATGCCATAATAACCTCAAAATGGCATAAGAACCTTGGTTAGCTCATGAATATTATATACTTAGCTTGTTTTCCTCTAAAATGAGATAATTAGCCCATTTAGCTCCAAAAAGACATAATTAGGTAATTTAGCTCCAAGAAGAGGAGAAGAGGAGAAGAAATAGGAAAAATGAAAAGAAAGAAGAAGAAGAAGAAGAGAAGAAGGAGAAGGAGGAGCAGGAGGAGGAGGAGGAGGAGAAGGAGGAGAAGGCAAAGGACCTTCTAGTCCTTCTTCTCCTCCTCCTTCTCCTCCTCCTCCTTCTCCTCCTTCTCCTCCTTCTTCTTGATATCTTCTTCTTCACCTCCTCCTCCTATTTCTTCTCCTATTTAATATTATCCTTGCTTTAATTTCCCCAAAAAGACATAATTAGCCCATTTAGCTCCAAAATGCCATAATAACCTCAAAATGGCATAAGAACCTTGGTTAGCTCATGAATATTATATACTTAGCTTGTTTTCCTCTAAAAAGAGATAATTAGGCCATTTAGCTCCAAAAAGACATAATTAGGTAATTTAGCTCCAAGAAGAGGAGAAGAGGAGAAGAAATAGGAAAAATGAAAAGAAAGAAGAAGAAGAAGAAGAGAAGGAGGAGAAGGAGGAGGAGGAGGAGAAGGAGGAGAAGGCCAAGGAACTTCTAGTCCTTCTCCTCCTCCTCCTCCTCCTCCTCCTTCTCCTACTTCTTCTTGATTTCTTCTTCTTCTCCTCCTCCTCCTCTTTCTTCTCATCTTTCATATTATCCTTGCTTTAATTTCTCCAAAAAGACATAATTAGCCCATTTAGCTCCAAAATGCCATAATAACCTCAAAATGGCATAAGAACCTTGGTTAGCTCATGAATATTATATACTTAGCTTGTTTTCCTCTAAAATGAGATAATTAGCCCATTTAGCTCCAAAAGGACATAATTAGGTAATTTAGCTCCAAGAAGAGGAGAAGAGGAGAAGAGGAGAAAAATAGGAAAAATGAAAAGGAAGAAGAAAAAGAAGAAGAGAAGAAGGAGAAGGAGGAGGAGGAGGAGGAGAAGGAGGAGAAGGCCAATGACCTTCTAGTCCTTCTCCTCCTCCTCCTTCTCCTCCTTCTCCTCCTTCTTCTTGATTTCTGCTCCTTCTCCTCCTCCTCCTGTTTCTTCCCCTCTTTCATATTATCCTTGCTTTAATTTCACCAACAATGACATAATTAGCCCATTTAGCTCCAAAATGTCATAATAAGCTCAAAATGGCATAAGAACCTTGGTTAGCTCATGAATATTATATACTTAGCTTGTTTTCCTCTGAAATGGGATAATTACCCATTTAGCTCCAAAAAGACATAGTTAGGTAATTTAGCTCCAACAAGAGGAGAAGAGGAGAAGAAATAGGAAAAATGAAAAGAAAGAAGAAGAAGAAGAAGAAGAAGAAGAAGAAGAAGAAGAAGAAGAAGAAGAAGAGAAGAAGGAGAAGGAGGAGGAGGAGGAGGAGGAGAAGGCCAAGGACCTTCTAGTCCTTCTCCTCCTCCTCCTTCTCCTCCTTGATTTCTTCTTCTCCTCCTCCTCCTCCTCTTTCTTCTCCTCTTTCATATTATCCTTTCTTTAATTTATCCAAAAATGACATAATTAGCCCATTTAGCTCCAAAATACCATAATAAGCTCAAAATGGCATAAGAACCTTGGTTAGCTCATGAATTTTATATACTTAGCTTGTTTTCCTCTAAAATGGGATAATTAGCCAATTTAGCTCCAAAAAGACATAATTAGGTAATTTAGCTCCAACAAGAGGAGAAGAAATAGGAAAAATGAAAAGACAGAAGAAGAAAAAGAAGAAGAAGAAGAAGAAGAAGAAGAGAAGAAGGAGAAGGAGGAGGAGGAGGAGGAGAAGGAGAAGGCCAAGGACATTCTAGTCCTTCTCCTCCTCTTCCTTCTCCTCTTTCTTCTTGAGTTCTTCTTCTTCTCCTCCTCCTACTCTTTCTTCTCCTCTTTCATATTATCCTTGCTTTAATTTCCCCAACAATGACATAATTAGCCCATTTAGCTCCGAAATACCATAATAAGCTCAAAATGGCATAAGAACCTTCGTTAGCTCATGAATATTATATACTTAGCTTGTTTTCCTCTAAAATGGGATAATTAGCCCATTTAGCTCCAAAAAGACATAATTAGGTAATTTAGCTCCATCAAGAGGAGAAGAGGAGAAGAAATAGGAAAAATTATAAGAAAGAAGAAGAAGAAGAAGAAGAAGAAGAAGAGAAGAAGGAGAAGGAGGAGGAGGAGGAGGAGAAGGCCAAGGACCTTCTAGTCCTTCTCCTCCTCCTCCTTCTCCTCCTTCTCCTCCTTGATTTCTTTTTCTCCTCCTCCTCCTCCTCTTTCTTCTCCTCTTTCATATTATCCTTTCTTTAATTTCCCCAACAATGACATAATTAGCCCATTTAGCTCCAAAATACCATAATAAGCTCAAAATGGCATAAGAACCTTGGTTAGCTCATGAATTTTATATACTTAGCTTGTTTTCCTCTAAAATGGGATAATTAGCCAATTTAGCTCCAAAAAGACATAATTAGGTAATTTAGCTCCAACAAGAGGAGAAGAGGAGAAGAAATAGGAAAAATGAAAAGACACAAGAAGAAAAAGAAGAAGAAGAAGAAGAAGAAGAAGAAGAAGAGAAGAAGGAGAAGGAGGAGGAGGAGGAGGAGAAGGAGAAGGCCAAGGACATTCTAGTCCTTCTCCTCCTCTTCCTTCTCCTCTTTCTTCTTGAGGTCTTCTTCTTCTCCTCCTCCTACTCTTTCTTCTCCTCTTTCATATTATCCTTGCTTTAATTTCCCCAACAATGACATAATTAGCCCATTTAGCTCCGAAATACCATAATAAGCTCAAAATGGCATAAGAACCTTCGTTAGCTCATGAATATTATATACTTAGCTTGTTTTCCTCTAAAATGGGATAATTAGCCCATTTAGCTCCAAAAAGACATAATTAGGTAATTTAGCTCCATCAAGAGGAGAAGAGGAGAAGAAAGAGGAAAAATTATAAGAAAGAAGAAGAAGAAGAAGAAGAAGATGAGAAGAAGGAGAAGGAGGAGGAGGAGGAGGAGAAGGACAAGGCCAAGGACCTTCTAGTCCTTCTCCTCCTCCTCCTTCTCCTCCTTCTTCTTGATTTCTTCTTCTTCTCCTCCTCCTCCTCTTTCTTCTCCTCTTCCATATTATCCTTGCTTTAATTTCCCCAACAATGACATAATTAGCCCATTTAGCTCCAGAAAAATAATAAGCTCAAAATGGCATAAGAACCTTGGTTAGCTCATGAATATTATATACTTAGCTTGTTTTCCTCTAAAATGGGATAATTAGCCAATTTAGCTCCAAAAAGACATAATTAGGTAATTTAGCTCCAACAAGAGGAGAAGAGGAGAAGAAATACGAAAAATGAAAAGACAGAAGAAGAAAAAGAAGAAGAAGAAGAAGAAGAGAAGAAGGAGAAGGAGGAGGAGGAGGAGGAGAAGGAGAAGGCCAAGGACCTTCTAGTCCTTCTCCTCCTCTTCCTTCTCCTCTTTCTTCTTGATTTCTTATTCTTCTCGTCCTCCTCCTCTTTATTCTCCTCTTTCATATTATACTTGCTTTAATTTCCCCAACAATGACATAATTAGCCCATTTAGATCCATAATACCATAATAAGCTCAAAATGGCATAAGAACCTTGGTTAGCTCATGAATATTGTATACTTAGCTTGTTTTCCTCTAAAATGGGATAATTAACCCATTTAGCTCCAAAAAGACATAATTAGGTAATTTAGCTCCAACAAGAGGAGAAGAGGAGAACAAATAGGCAAAATGAAAAGAAAGAAGAAGAAGAAGAAGAGAAGAAGGAGAAGGAGGAGGAGGATGAGGAGAAGGAGAAGGCCAAGGACCTTCTAGTCCTTCTCCTCCTTCTCCTCCATCTTCTTGATTTCTTCTTCTTCTCCTCCTCCTCCTCTTTCTTCTCCTCTTTCATATTATCCTTGCTTTAATTCCCCCAACAATGACATAATTAGCCCATTTAGCTCCAAAATACCATAATAAACTCAAAATGGCATAAGAACCTTCGTTAGCTCATGAATATTATATACTTAGCTTGTTTTCCTCTAAAATGGGATAATTAGCCCATTTAGCTCCAAAAAGACATAATTAGGTAATTTAGCTCCAACAAGAGGAGAAGAGGAGAAGAAATAAGCAAAATGAAAAGAAAGAAGAAGAAGTAGCAGAAGAAGAAGAAGACAAGAAGGAGAAGGAGGAGGAGGAGGCGGAGAAGGAGAAGGCCAAGGACCTTCTAGTCCTTCTCCTCCTCCTCCTCCTTCTCCTCCTTATCCTCCTTCTTCTTGATTTCTTATTCTTCTCCTCCTCCTCCTATTTCTTCTCCTCTTTCATATTATCCTTTCTTTAATTTCCCCAACAATGACATAATAAGCCCATTTAGCTCCAAAATACCTTAATAAGCTCAAAATGGCATAAGAACCTTGGTTAGCTCATGAATATTATATACTTAGCTTGTTTTCCTCTAAAATGGGATAATTAGCCCATTTAGCTCCAAAAAGACATAATTAGGTAATTTTGCTCCAACAAGAGGAGAAGAGGAGAAGAAATAGGAAAAATGAAAAGAAAGAAGAAGAAGAAGAAGAAGAAGAGAAGAAGGAGAAGGAGGAGGAGGAGGAGAAGGAGAAGGCCAAGGACCTTCTAGTCCTTCTCCTCCTCCTCCTTATCCTCCTTCTCCTCCTTCTTCTTGATTTCTTCTTCTTCTCCTCCTCCTCCTCTTTCTTCTCCTCTTTCATATTATCCTTGCTTTAATTTCCCCAACAATGACATAATTAGCGCATTTAGCTCCAAAATACCATAATAAACTCAAAATGGCATAAGAACCTTCGTTAGCTCATGAATATTATATACTTAGCTTGTTTTCCTCTAAAATGGGATAATTAGCCCATTTAGCTTCAAAAAGACATAATTAGGTAATTTAGCTCCAACAAGAGGAGAAGGGGAGAAGAAATAGGAGAAATAAAAGAAACAAGAAGAAGAAGAAGAAGAAGAAGAAGAAGAGAAGGAGAAGGAGGAGGAGGAGGAGAAGGCCAAGGACCTTCTAGTCCTTGTCCTCCTTCTTCTTGATTTCTTCTTCTTCTCCTCCTCCTCCTCGTTCTTCTCCTCTTTAATATTATCCTTGCTTTAATTAACCCATTTAGCTCCAAAATGCCATAATAAGCTAAAAATGGCATAAGAACCTTGGTTAGCTCATGAATATTATATTCTTAGCTTGTTTTCCGCTAAAAATGACATAATTAGCTGAAAAACATCATATTTTGTTCTTCTTCAAACTTTCTTATTTACATTTTTGCAGATTGGATATACTACATGCATGGAAGCTGGCATTCATGGAGTTGAACAATGTCGATGGATGAAGTTTATATGTATATCATCTAGTTTTCATTTGAGTTGATGAACAATGTCGAACTATATGTATATGTATATATGGATAAACAATGCAATACTTTGTATGTTGGTTCTTTCGATATATGGGGATGTACATTGATTTATATGTATATCATATATGTGTGGTGAATTATATATATGTGTTGGCAAGTATATGTGTGGTGAATTATATAAATGTGATGTCAAATATATATATATATATGTGCTGTAGAATAATATAAAACAAAAAAAAACAGGTAGTATATGGGCTCTTTGTCGTCTGCTAGCTAATGGCAAAGACCTGTGCCATCAGCTGGCAGATGGCAAAGGTGCCACATGGCACCCAGCTGTGCATCCTGGGGTGTCTATATAGGCTCTTTGCCGTCTGCCTCTAGGGTGGGCAGACAGCAAAGAAGAGGGCACAGAGGAGGGGGGAGGAGGAGGCAGACGGCAAAGAGTGGAGGGGGGAGGAGGAGGAGGCAGACGACAAAGATAAAGGGGGAGGCAAACGGCAAAGAGTGGAGGGGGGGAGGAGGAGGAGGCTGACGGCAAAGATAAAGGGGGAGGCAGACGACAAAGATTAAGGGGGAGGCAGACGACAAAGCCTCCGTTAACCCCTAACGGAGGCAACGCCTGTCGGCTGCCGTCTCGAGCACTTTGCCGACTGCTCCTAAGGAAAGCTGATGGCAAAGAGCTTTGCCATCCGCTTTGGGGGGACAGACGACAAAGAAGGTCATATATCGTCGTAGGCTGACGCAGAAATTTTGCCGACCGTGAGATTCTTTGCCGTCTGTTGTTTTGTCTTTGCCGTCCGGGATTTTGTCTTTGCCGTCTGTGATGGCAGACGGCAAAGAAGGTGATTCATGTAGTGTTTACCTGTTGTAGCAACCTCAGCACCCAGCACCATGATTAAAGGGGCGGAATACCCACTTGCACCCCCTAGGCAGCAAGAATTCATATCTCTCTCAAAACATGCAAACGATCGATAGCACCCTTAGCCCCTAACCACTGGATTCTTGAAATCCTGGTGGGTAACTATAAAGAAAGCAACCTTGCCAAATGATCACCCATATTTGTAGGATAAGGTTGGAAATGCTATGACAACACGACACCAACAGAATCTACCTTCTCGAGGAATGAGGGCATCAAGACTCAAAAGATTGTGGCACCCTCGACACTGCCCTAGAGTGATGCAACCTTGACCTACGAAGATGAGGACATAAGATATGCAAGATCATGATATGCATCACTAATAGAGTGACCTTGTCCACACCGTTGTTGCGACGACAACCACCAATGGATGAGAACCTCGCCATTTGGTCCGCCTCACCATAGTGAGCAGGAAGATGGTTCTCTTCATCCCCTACTCTTGGTGTCGATATCGTCATCAAGATAACCGACAGGTCAGAACTCTATCATGCCTTGTCAATTTCATTGCATAAAGCATCGTCCACTCGGAACTCTTGGCGTCGTGTAGGACAAGAAGACATTGACAATATTACGAAGATAAGATTAGGCCATGTCAATGAGTGCCATAAGGAACCACTCTAGCATCAGCTTACCAGAGAGAAGTCAACAAAAATTCTTTAGGGTCAACCTGGATTGTTTCAACAAGATAAGTAGTGACACCTAAGAAAGACCTAGAAGACAGAAAGTCTTTGTCTTGAAGACACAAATCAGGCATGACTATTGAGTCTGACAACACCTATGGTAGGATAGGTCGTGTATCCCCAATGCGAAGTCGAGTCCGTGTGATGGTTCGAACAGAACCATGTTTTGTGTTGTTTGTTTTTGCTTGTTTGTGCTTTGGTATAAGTCGCACTTTTGCCCTAGGCAACGAGTACATGACTATATCACCTATGTTATATTAGAGTTGCGTTTGGCCTCTTCGACACTTCTTTCATTGCACCTGCACTATAACACCCCTTTTGGCACCTCCCCTCTATGATACTTTCCCTCTTCCTCATCTCGTCAACTAAATACCAGCACGACAAGATGCACCAATGATCCACATCAATGGACCACTAGCATTAAAGACTTCGACTACAACATACTCAACCAGACGCAACCCCGTAGAGTTATGCTTTTCCCTCAAGATTGGAAACCCCTCCCTAGACTAACCTTGACCTCACAAGATTCCCCAGCTCAAACCTCTGATCACGTGTTTAGTACACGGATTTACCAGAGCGCGTGTTGAGCTTCAATAACCCCTTCTTAGCAGTGAGTTTAATATGGGACGAGTGATCATAGTGGACAAACATCCTTCATTCTTGAGCTAGCACCAGCACCTTCATGCCATAGGCAGGATCGTTCTAGGGATATACGAATTGTAGATAAATGATTTGATATGAATATAATAGGTCCCTTTAGGATATGGCTAATACCCTTTGGAGGATTACTACATTTTCATAGTGATGGGTGAACTTGGTGGATCAAAAGTGGTAGAGTAGCATGACTTACTTCTCCTTTGAGTAAATTGGATTTAGTAGGACAACTCGGGATCACACGTTGAAAAATCTTTGTGGTATGATAAGTTGAGTCTGGCAAGTAGTGGTAATGAATTAATGATGCTACAACAATGACTTGGAAGAACTAGTAGGAATTCTCGTCAGACCTGAGATTTGGATTTGAATAGGTAATCCTAATAGAGTGTCGATGATAAATGAGACCACATGCTTCGAAGTAATTTGGATTTAGTCCAATGATCTTGATCATGTTACCATGTTTCTCGGCGAATAATAAGTAGAAGTAATTGGATGATGTTAAGGATGATTTAAGGATCTATATAAGCTTGACCTTGGATAATTTAGATGAGCACTTGGATTTGTAGTGTCGTAATCAAGCTTAGCGGCTTGTATGCTTCCCGAGGATTTTTACATACGGATACATGTGAGTTGACTATAGTAAACTCATGGGACTTTGGTTTAATCCTTCTCCCAAAACTTGGACATGAAGAGCATGAGTGATGTTGGATTTGACTTATATGGGATGGTACTTTTGATGATATTGAATGATTCTGGTTGGAGAAATAGGATGAACTATCGGCATATAAAGACTATGCTCAAGGATAAGATGATAAATTTCACTCACGTCCAAAGCTCTTTGAAACCCCGAAGCTTTACCGAACCATAACATGGTAGGATTATGACCATAGGACTTGGGTATAAGTCATTAGACTATGGCCAACACTCCACCTCGACCACCACCAATCATGTCCATAAGGAAGGTGGACACAAAGAACTAGATTACGTTGGATCACTAACCCCTCGAGAAGTGACCATCCGGGACAAATGCCCGCTCCTATCACCTATCCCAATAGCAATGTGTTTATGTCATACTTGGGGGAATATGTTGTTGTCCCCGTGGATGACATACTTATTTACCCAATAAAAGAAGGAACACCTTAGTCCTATTTGGATAAGCCCCAGAAGTGCCAATTCCGATGCTTCTCAAGTGTAAGATTTTACCTTGAAGAAGTGAACTCCTCGAAGCACCCTTCAAACAGAAAAAGACAATATTACCCAAGTAAGATGAAGGACCACTACGGTTGGTAAACCACGACGATGAAGAAGAAGGAATAGAAGTCAACCACCACTCCTCTGTCGGTTACATCACCCAGACTATGACAAGAAGCATCGGCATTCAAGCAAAATGAAGCCTTTGGACATAGAGAGAATTAAAGAGCCCTTATTGGTCCAATCAAGGACGTGAGTCATGACTGGATCATGGTGAAACTCTTGTCAAAGGTGGTTCACCCCACTTGCCAAAACTAAGAGCTTGGAGATTGGATGGCTGGTCTATACTTTTGGGTAACCAGCTCATCTAGGACACCCTAAAAAACTTTTATAGGTGACAGAACCCGTTTTAACATAAATTCTCTAAACATATTCTTAGGGATGGCACATAACCTAGAAGTTTCCACAAGTGGCTACGAAGAGGCTAGAAGACCAAGCACTCGAAGACATGCCGAAAATGTGCGTCCGTGATGATAAAGACAAATGACCGAAGACGAACAAAGAACATACGTGGGCACCTTCCTTAAGCACAAGATCTCAACAAGAAGCCTAAGTTGATGCGCTTCAACCCTCTCAAGGATGAAGAACACATGAGATTGAATATCACCTGCTTAAGGAAGTCAAGGATTTCCACATGAACGGGAAGCTACACTTGAACCTTGACCCTTCTATTATAAGACGATACATCTAGATGTCACTAACCAACGAGAGTAACCCAGGTGCAGCACAGACACACTACCTTGCCATGTATTCCGACTTTGGAATACACAAGCAAGCCAGACCCTTGCCCGAACCTTGTTAACCAAGCCCTTGACCTTTAGTCAAGTCTATCATATTGCTAGAACCCTGCTCACCCTCTCATGAAGGTAATAAAAGCATTCAAAGTTGTATCATCCCGCACTTCAAGATCCACTGTAGCAACCACACTGAAGAAGGAGCAACATGGGGACGTGAAGACTACCTTGGACCCAAATTTCCGTATCTTCTCAACGCCTAGCCTTGGAATCTCGTGGCCAAGATTCTTGTAAGGAGGGTAGGTCTATCACACCCTGCTTTTCGCCTTTCCTGACTAAGTTAACGAAGATCAAAAATTAGGGCCAACAAAAACTTTTTCTGTGTGATATGATGCTTCATTTGGTTGCTATTTGCTTGCTCGCTTGCTTGAGTGTGCTCTAAATTCATAAAATCCACCCACTCTCAAAACTCACCTCCTTGCTGCAAATCTTTACCCATTGACCATACCATGTGTATAGAACCTAAAGCTATTTAAAAAAATATTATTTTCACCAAAAACCATTCACTTGAATTGAACTTAAAAAAAATGAATTGAGGTTTGTACTACAAGTCCTCAAATTAGGGAATATGTTTTGCCCCAAGTATTTTATTTGGATCCTATTATTCAAAAGACTTCCCAAAACCACAAAATTATTATTTTAAAAGTTATTTTCCTATTTTAATTAAATACCTTCTTCTGAGGACAAAAATGGTCTTTTATCAGGAAAAATTATTTTATTGCTTTCAAACTATTTGTGAAAATTCATGGAAACTCAGTGGACATATATTTTCCATATATAAGAGTTTTAGCACATGGTTATGTTCGAAATATTGGACAAGGCCCTTCAAAACCTTTTCTGTGTATTCCAAATATTTGAAATATTTCTGTAATAAATATTCTCAAATAACTCCAGTAAAATTCTAGCAAGTCACAAATGATATATGTGATGATCTTGCCAAGTTTCATCTCAATCCAAATAGATTAGCTGCAGCAAAATATTCCAAAACCGTCTGTGTCCAGATCCACAATTGAGTAACTTTACATTGCCAAGTTTCTCTAACTGTTCTCCTATTTGGACATGATCTAATCCCCTAATAATGCATCCACGCCAACTATTGCATCAAGGAGAGACTCACTTGTCCAAATCCCCACAAACCCATCTCTACTGATTTCTAGAATTCTGAAATTTTGCATTATCAAGATTCCTTAGTTGGTCCTAAACTATTTGGGCATTCTATAATAGTCAAATAATGCCACCACAAGAAGTGGTGCATTAGGAGGAATAAATTTGGATGATCAGATCTAACCAAAACCATTTCTGCCTATTTCTAGGGTTTACCAAGTTTCCACTAGCAAATTTCACAAGATAATCTCAAAATTGGTGATCAACCTCATTTCTATCTATATTTCACTCCCGTTAAGTTTCATAGGAAGGGGAGTCATTTACCTAACCCAGACACCCATCAAACACCTTGTGTCCATTGTTCTTGCTCAATGATTGGAGAATGAGAACTGCTCTCCTTGAGCCCAAAATTTTACCACACCTTCTACTAGTCCCCCTTTAGCTGCATTAGCAACCTCATCACCCAGCTCCATGAGAGGGGGTGGAATACCCACTTGCACACCCTGGACAACAAGAATTCATCTCTATCATAGCTTTCCCTCGCTCCTAGCCAACACCCAGAGCATCCAATGCTCCCTCCCCTATTTTATTCCATCCGTAGCTGGTGAACGCAAGTGGCCTTGCGAGAGCACGTGCGGGCATGCCCATGCCGGTCAAAAGCATGCTCTAGAGCATGCTGCAGCACACTCAAGCACTTACCCCGTGTCCCCTAGCCACCTTGTGACTCCACCTCATGCCAATCGAGGTCCCTCGGCGTATGTGTCATCCCACAACTTGGGCCCCTCCTCTATCTCCCTCTACAGGCCTCCTCTCGCACGCGCGTCGCCCGCCCAGAGAGCTTCAATGAGCTTCCTCTCTTTGCTTCACTGGACGTAGGCCACGTCCAAGAGTCCCAGAGATACGCTCTAGGTCGCCCCCGTGACCCCTAGCGGCAGCCGTGCCATGGCCATGGGAACCATCCATGGTGGGCTCATGCCCGACTATATATGGACACACCCGGACTCCCCGTTTCCACTAATCGGCCGCTCTCCTTCCTCCGAACCTCCGAGACCACCCAATTCCTCTTATCGTGCACTCCATCGATTTCCATGGTCGAATCCCCGCCGAAGGTTTATGCTCAAATTTAAGCGTTGTGGTCGCCCCCTTCTCTCTAGAGATTCCTCGGAGGATCAACATCGCCTCAGCTTCTTCCCCCGTGCTCCATTTTCCTCCTCCAGTAGTCATGGCACCGTGCCCTTCTTCATCGGTGGCCTCCCTGAATGGTCATCCAGGAAGGTGCAGATCGTCGCCCCGAGCGCGTCGATGGTCGGAGCACCGCCGGAGGTGGCCAGAGCCACTGGGACGGGTACTAGCATGCGTCGTCCTTGCATCCCCTGTTGCTCCTCTGATCGAGCTGGAGGTGGGGGAAGGACCCGACAGGAGGGCCCCGCCAGTCAGCGACCCCACCAGCCTGGCCCCCTCGTTTAAGTGGAGATGCCCCTACCATCTCCCGCCTTTGTGTAGAGGAGGTGTACTTAGAAGAGTACGCTTTCGACATCGTCGAATTCGCGCGCGTAGCCTAGCAGCTAGGTTGGCCCAGTGTGTTGTGGTGCTAAGTTACGCACAGAGCATAGCTTAGGCCCATTTGTGTAATTTCATTTTTACCTTTTACTTTTACTAATAAGCTTATATAATTGCTAATAAGCTTGACTTTTTAGGAAAAGAATACCAAACTCTGTCCAAATGCGACAAAACTTTTAGATGATTTTTCTGTACAAAAAAAGACCTAGAAGCTTTAGAACGAGAACACGGGATACACGGGGTGGCACCAAGCCAATAGGGCGTGCCCAGGAGGGGTGGTCGTGCCCTGATGGCTCGGGACCACCTCCCTATGCCTCTTGACCTATCTCCACTCCAATAAATCCTAATATGTTGGAAAAACACTAGAGAGCCACCCGAAACACTTTTTCCACCATCACAAGTCTCCGTTCCGTCGTGATCCCATTTGGAGCCCTTTTTCTATGCCCTGCCGCAGGGGGGTCAACCATGGAGGTCATCTAAATCAACCTTGCTGCTCCCATGGTGATGTGTGAGCAGTTTGCCATAGACCTAAAGGTCCATAGTTAGTACTTAGATGGCTATCTCTCTATATATATTCGTCAATGCAAAAAATCACCGCTATTCCCTCGGTGGTCTATCCTATGTAATCATCTTTGCGGTCTGTTTGTTGGGATCTGATGAATTGTGGGTTTGTGATCAGATTATTCATGAAAATATATTGAGTGTTTGTTGGTTTTTTATATGAATGATTATTATAGCTTTGCATTGCTCACCAATATATCAGTTTTGTTTGGCCTACTAGAATGGTTTATGTCGCGGACGACACATATGGGACCTTGAGGCATCCCTTGTGGTTCGGCGTGGGGAGAAGGATGCACCAAGAGCAGACCAAACGGTCGGGGCGGATTTACCCAGGTTCGGGCCGCTACTGAAGCGTAATAGCCTACTCCTACTTTTTGTGTATTTATCTGATGATAGGTGATGAACTGTTGGGTATGTCTTGGCCGGCTGACTCGCTATCCTCCCTCTTGCATGCTCAGGGCCTCCTATTATAGGTCTAAGGGGTCACCAACAGTGGAAGCACAGGGTTCTCACTGGGTGTACAGTGAAACAGCGCGCCCATGAGATGTACAGTTGATTACAGTGTTCTTGGCGCCTTAGCAGGCGCATTTAATGCTTCATCAGGGTGCCCCAGATATGATTGGTCGTTTCTGCCACACGTGATGCATGCATAGCGGGGCCCTACCATGTGGCTCCCGGGATTTAAAGTCCTGACTGGGGCAGACAACCGCCGCGCCCCGGATTGGACGAGCGGGGCGGCCGCTTGTTCACGCGTGATCTTGGGCGAGCGGATTGGTGGAAGTGGGCGGCTGCTCTCGGTGGTGGGGGAGAGCCATCCTCGAAATTCATCCCTATAAAGCTCGGGGATCGTGAGGGGTAACGCTCATCCCTCCTCCAAGAACGCATCCATCCAACACCCACCCTTCTTCTTCGTCTCGAGCTGCGTTTGCCCTCGGCCATGGCCAGAGGGAGAGGGTGGCCCCCGTCTTCTGCCTCAACACCCAGGGCTTCCCGCTCGGATCATGTCACCGCTTCAGCACCTGATGCGGAGGATGGCCCGAGAGCCCATGGTGGAATAGGGACGAGGGGCCGCGGTCGTCGTGGAGGCCGCAGGAGGGGAAGGAGGAGAGCCGCTCCACCCCTTCCTTTGGCACCATACCCTCCTCTCATGGAGACCCACGTGGAGGGGACGGCGCTGGAGTTCCTCGTCAACATGCGCGGACCCATCCGGAGCCGTCTCCGCCTCCCCGGCCCCTTCGCTGGGGTGATCGAGGAGGAGAAGTCGCTCGTGTTGTGGTTGTATGCACACGGTTGTTGTAATGGCGCCGTGCAGGTGGACGTGGAGTAACCAGAGCCTCGCGTCCTGCACCTTGGGCGTGGGTGCAAGAGCTTCGCCCGAGCCCACAATCTCTGGGGTGGGCACGTTCTCCGCTTCAAGATGGTGGAGGCTGACCTTCTCTCCATCAAGATATATGGCAGATCAGGTGTGCACCTCAGTGTTGTGAAGAGACCCCGAGCGGGACTGAAAGTCTTTCCTCGCGTGATAGCGATGAGGAGGATAGTGATGGCAGTGGCAGCGGTGATGGGTCCGTGCATCGGGAGATCAAGCCGGAGTTCGAGGACCTGACCTCGGACTGACCACCGGCTGCACCATCACCGCCAGCTTGCGTCTCTCCCACTCTCCGGTGGGGCGTACTCGCCGGTGGATCCGACATTGCCTCATCTTCTACGGGGTCTATGCCTCCCCCCCTCTCCGATGGGGCGGACTCGCCGGTGGATCCGACGCTGCCTCATCTTCCAGGAGGCTCGTGGACCCCGGCTTCGTCATCCCGTCTGGTTGCCCTCTCCTCTACCCAGTGTTGGTCTAGGAGGGACCAACCTAGGACCTTGCGTCGGGCCTTGCTGCTTTTCATCTTCTTGTAAGTGCTGCCTCGTGGCAAAATACAATGTTATCTTAAGTTAGTACGACAATAGCTATCGATGTAATATATTGTACTATCATGAATGAAAATATATGTTATTTTCCTTATCTTATTTCTCCAGTTATGGTACAAAAACTCTACGATGTATCGTGCACCTTCCGGTGTGAACAGCCCCGCCGCAAGCGCTTAGAGGACGGTTCCTCGGCAGCCTGATGGGGGCGCCGCTGCCGGCAAGCTACCTTGGCGCGACCGACCTTGCCGGTGCATACAACCCCGCCACGAGCGCTCGAAGGAACAGGTCCTGGGCAGCCTGCTAGTGGTGTAACCTCGGGCAAGGTGTCTTGGCGCAGTCAGTGCAACCGCTTAGGTTGTTGAGCGGACTCAAAACTAAGTAAGGGTGTGACCAACCGTAACAAGGCTCCTTCTGCATGGAGGTTTCTTATACTGAAAGGGGTGAAATCTACTAAGGAAAACAACTGATTCACTGGGACCTTGCCGGTGCGGCTAGCCTTGCTGCACGTGCTTTGAGGAGCCGATCCTTAGCTGCCTGCTAGAGATGCTACTGCCAGCAAGGCTTCCTTGGTGCTTTCAGCGCTACCGCTTAAGTTGTTGAGCGGGCTTGAAGCAAAGTAAAGGCGTGCTTGGCCACACCAAGTTACCTCATGGGCATGTTTCGGAAACTAGGTGGTTCGTCAACACTTGTCGGAGGTAAGTGTAACGCACAACTATGCACACCAGTAAATATGAAAACTGGCAAGAAACACGAAATTATTAACGTTTATCATACTATGCACAGGATTTATGCTTGGCCTTGTGCAAATGTTTACATGCCTCGCACGCGAAACTTGCGTAAAGGATGGTTATCGGGAGTCCCGGCAACCGTGCTTCATGGGATGCCGTCAAGGATCTTTCCAGTGTGGAGGCGGCTAGGGAGGCTACGTGCTTCCTAGGTAGCGACAGGCCCCGACAAGAATGCAACTTATTCCCGGGGGTGCTTCCCATCGAACCCTCGAGAGCAATGCAACACTCCTAAGAGCCGCGCCCGTCGGAGCGAGGGCCTGGGGTCTTGCCGGAGCCCCCTGGCAAGCCCTCGACAATGGTGCATCACTCCACGGGAGGTGCGCTTGCTGGAGTTGGTGCCATAGGTCTCACCGGAGCCCCCGGCGCATGCTCGACACCAATGTTGCACCCTGGGGGGAGGTGCGGTTGCTTGAGTGTGTGGAAGCTCAGAGACCGTGCCTCCTTCGACCTCGTCTGAGTCACTGTCGATCAGCACCGTTGCTGGCGCGGTGCTCACGGACCGACTAGCTGCCATGGCCTCCCTCCTCTTGTGGGCGGTGGCGATGGTATAACTTAAGCTCCAACCACTAGGTCAGATTAGCACACCTCTTTCGCTCCTACCTGGCACGCCAGAGATGTCGCGGACGACGCCTATGGGACCTGGAGGTGTCCCTTGTGGTTCGGCGGTGGGAGAAGGATGCACCAAGAGTAGACCAAACGGTCGAGGCGGATTTACCCAGGTTCGGGCCACTACTGAAGCTTAATACCCTACTCATGCTTTTTATGTATTTATCTGATGATTAGTGATGAACTTCTGGGTATGTCCTGGCTGGCTGATTCGCTATCCTCCCTCGTGCATGCCCAGGGCCTCCATTTATAGGTCTAAGGGGTCACCAACAGTGGCAGCATAGGGTTCTCATGGGGTGCACAGTGAAACCGCGCATCCACGAGATGTACATATGATTACACTTTAGCTGGCGCCTTAGCAGGCACATTTAATGCTTCGTCGGGTGCCCCATAGATGGGACAGGGGCGCGTCCTCTCGGCAGTGTTCTCCCGAGATACCACTCGACACGGGTCGTGCGAACTAACACGTATCGAGTGGCGAGGGGCAACTGGTTGTTGTGCTGGCACAAGGGCGCGTCGGGATCCTGCCGGGGTCGAGCCATACTGGAGTGTTGCCGACTCTCCCGGCAAGGGCCTTGTCGGGGCTTCGTTAGCCTCCCATGGCAAGAGGCTTGCCGGGAGCTATGTCTTCAGGCTTCTGGCTCATGGCCTCGGGTGTCTTCGTGGGCACACCCCATTTGCAGCGGTGCAGCACTCCGAAAAGGTGCTCTTGCCGAGGCGGGTGTCGAAGGTCTTGTCGGGTTGTTGTCTTTCCGAATGCTCTGTATGCTCCCACACTGATCTTGTCGGGGCTGTTTCCTCCTGGTCTTTCTGCCTGTTGATCTAGGAGTCTTTCTGATGGCTTCGCATCCGCTTCCCGTCGTCCTTGGGAGGCCTCGCCGCTGGCTTGGCTACAACTATCTGTGCACAAGTCATGGGCGCTAAAGGCCTATTCTTTAGCGCACCGATAGGAGCCCCCGGCCTAGGAAATACACGCATGCGAGGCATTGTTGGGCTAGGCCCAAAAAGTGCACGGGCACGCGCGACGAGGACTTGAGGCATTGTTGGGCTTCGCTTCGGCTACGATGTTCCCGTTACGTGACCTTGAATGCGCGACGTGGGAGACGTGCGCGGGGTGGGTGAGAAACCCGCGTGGTGGGCGGTCCCACCATGATTGGTCGTTTCTGCCACGCGTGCTGCATGCATAGCGGGGGCCTAACATGTGGCGCCCGATATTTAAAGTCTTCACTGGAGCAGACAATCGATGCACCCCGGATTGGAGGAGCGGGGCGGCCGCCTGTTCGCCCGTGATCTTGGGCAAGCGGATTGGTGGAAGTGGGCGGCGGCTCTTGGTGGTGGGGGAGAGCCAGCCTCCGCATTCCTCCCTATAAAGCTCAGGGATTGCGAGGGGCAACGCTCATCCCTCCTCAAAGAACGCTTACATCCAGTACCCACCCTTCTTCTTTGTCTCGAGCTGCGTTTGCCCTCCGCCATGGCCAGAGGGAGAGGGCGGCCCCCGTCTTTTGACTCAACGGCCAGGGGTTCCCGCTCGGATCATGCCATCGCTTCAGCAGCTGATGCGGAAGATGGCCCGGCCGCCTGTGGTGGAAGAGGGACGAGGAGCCGCGGTCGCCGTGGAGGACGCAGGGGGGGAGGAGGAGCACCGCTCCACCCCTTCCTTTGGCGCCAGACCCTCCTCCCGTGGAGACCCATGCGGAGGGGACGGTGTTGGACTTCCTCTCAAGCTGCGTGGCCCCATCCGGAGCCGTCGCCGCCTCCCCGGCCCCTTCGCCAGGGTGATGGAGGAGGAGAATCCGCCCGTGTTGTGGCTACACGCGCACAGTTTGTTGTAATGGCACCGTGCAGGTGGACATGGAGTATCCAGAGCCCCGCATCCTGCTCCTTGGGCATGGATGGAAGAGCTTGGCCCATGCCCACAATCTCTAGGGTGGGCATGTTCTCCGCTTCAAGATGGTGGAGGCCAACCTGCTCTCCGTCAAGATATATGGGAGCTCAGGTGTGCGCCTTAGCTGCTGCGAAGAGAGCTCGAGCGGGACTGAAAGTCCTTCCTCACGCGATAGCTACAAGGAGGACAGTGATGGCAGCGGCAGCGGAGATGGGTCCGAGCCTCGGGATGTCAAGCTAGAGTACGGGGACCTGACCTCGGACTGACCGTCGGCTGCACCATCACTGTCAGCTCGCGTCTCTCCTCCTCTCCGGTGGGGCGGACTCGCCGGTGGAACCAACGCTGCCTCATCTTCCAGGGGGTCCACGTCTCTCCCCCTCTCTGGTGGGGCGAACTCGCCGGTGGATCCGACGCTGCCTCATCTTTCAGGAGGCTCGTGGACCCCGACTTCATCATCCCTTCCGGTCGCCCTCTCCTCTATGCAGTGTTGGTCTAGGAGGGACCAACATGGGCCCTTGCCGTGGGCCTTGCTTCTTTTTTTCTTGTAGGTGTCGCCTCGTGGCAAAAGACAATGTTATCTTAAGTTAGTACGGCAATAGCTATGTATGTAATATATTATGTTATCATGAATGAAAATATATGTTATTTTCCTTGTCTGATTTCTCCTTGTATCGTACAAAAACCCTATGCTGTATCGGGCACCTTCCGGTGCGAACAACCCCGCCGCGAGCGCTTAGAGGACGGGTCCTTAACATCCTGGTGGGGGCGCCGCTGCCGGCAAGCTACCTTGGTGCGACCGACCTTGCCGATGCTTACAACCCCGCCACGAGCACTCGATGGAATAAGTCCTGGGCAGCCTGCTGGGGGTGTAGCCTCCGGCATGGTGTCTTGGCGCAGTCAGTGCAACCGCTTAGGTTGCTGTGCAGACTCGAAACAGAATAAGGGTTTGACCGAACGTAACAAGGCTCCTTCTGAGTGCAGGTTTCTCGTACCGAAAGGGCTGAAATCTACTAAGGAAAATAACCGCTTCACTGGGACTTTGCCAGCGCGGCTAGCCCTGCCGCAGGCGCTTTGAGGAGCGGGTCCTTAGCTGCCTGCTGGAGGTGCTGCTGCCGGCAAGGCTTCCTTAGTGCTTTCAGCGCTACATCTTAAGTTGTTGAGCGGGCTCTAAGCAAAGTAAGGGCGAGCTTGGTCGCACCAAGTTTCCCTCACGGGGAAGTTTTGGAAACTAGGTGGTTCGTAGACACTTGCGGGAGGTAAGCGTAACGCCTAACTATGCACACCAATAAATATGAAAATCGACAAGAAATGTGAAACACTTAACTTTTATTATATTGTGCATAGGATTTATGCTTCGCCTTGTGCAAAGGTTTACATGCCTCGCCGGCAAAACTTGCGTAAAGGATGGTTGCTGGGAGCCCCCGGCAACCATGCTTCATGGGCTGCCGGCAAGGATCTTGCAGGCCTGGAGGCAGCTAGGGCGGAGCCTTGCTTTCTTGGGAGCGACGGGTCCCGACAAGGATGCAACATCTTGTCGGGGGTGCTCCCCATCGAACCCTCGACACTAGTGCAACACTCCTAAGAGGCGCGCCCGCCGGAGGGAGCGCGTGGGGTCTTGTCGGAGCCCCTTGGCACGCCCTCGACAACGGCGCATCACTCCAGGGGAGGTGCCCTTGCTGGAGTGGGTATCAGATGTCTCGTCGGAGCCCCTGGGGAGCACTCGACGACAATGCTGCACCCTCGGGGAGGTGCAGCTGCTGGAGTGTGTGGAAGCTCAGGGACCCTGCCTCCTTCGCCTTCGTCCGAGCTGCCGTCGGTCAGCACTGTTGCTGGCGCGATGATCACGAACCGATTAGCTGCCATGGTCGCCCTCCTCTTGCGGGCGGTGGCGATGGTTGAACTGAAGCTCCGACCGCTAGGTCTGATTAGCCCACCTCTTTCGCCCCTACCTAGCGCGCCAGAGATGTCACGGACGACACCTATGGGACCTGGAGGCATCCCTTGTGGTTCGGTGAGGGGAGAAGGATGAACCAAGAGCAGACCAAACGGTCGAGGCGGATTTACCTAGGTTCGGGCCGCTACTGAAGCGTAATGCCCTACTCTTGCTTTTTGTGTGTTTATCTGATGATTGGTGATGAACTGTTGGGTATGTCCTGGCTGGCTGACTTTCTATCCTCCCTCGTGCATGCCCAAGGCCTCCTTTTATAGGTCTAAGGGGTCACCAACACTGGAAGCACAGGGTTCTCACGGGGTGCACAGTGAAACAGCGCACCCACGAGATGTACAGTTGATTACAGTGTCGCTCGCGCCTTAGCACGTGCTTTTAATGTTTCATTGGGTGCCCCAGAGATGGGACAGGGGCGAGTCCTCTCGGCACTGTTCTCCCTAGATACCTCTCGACACGCTCCTGTGAAGCGGCATGTATCAAGTGGCGACGGGCAGCTGGTCGTTGTGCTCGCACAGGAGCGCATTGGGATCCTGCCGGGGGCGAGCCGTACTGGAGTGTTGCTGACTCTCCCGGCAAGGGCCTTGCGAGGGCTTCGCTGGCCTCCATTGGCAAGAGGCTTTCCGGGGGCTATGTCTTCAATCTTCTGGCTTGTGGCCTGGGGTGCCTTCGTGGGCACACCCCATTGCAGCGGTGCAGAACTCTGGAAAGGTGCTCTTGCTGGGGTGGGCGTCGAAGGTCTTGTCGGGTTGTTGTCTTGCCGAGGGCTCTGTATTTCCCCGCCCCGATCTTGCCGGGGCTCTTTCCTCCTGGTCTTTCTACCTGTTGATCTAGGCGGCTTTCTGATGGCTTCGCATCCGCTTCCCGTCGTCCGTGGTAGGCCTCACCGCAGGCATGGCTACTACTGTCCGTGCACAAGTCATGGGCGCTAAAGGCCCATTCTTTAGCGCACTCACAGTTTATCTTCGGTGTGAGTGGTGCATTGTGATGGGTTTAATCTTGCGGTACTCAATCCGACTAACAGAAGGGGACATAACACGTATTTGTATTTCTTCCATTAAGGATACAAAACGGGTTTATTCATATTAGTTGAGTTTACTTTGTCGACATCATGTCATCTTGCTTCAAGCATTACTCTATTTTTTTTTAATACTCTAGATGCAATGTTGATAGTGGTTGATGGATGGAGTAATAGTAGTAGATGCAGGCAGGTGTCGATATACTTGCTTATGGCCATGATGCCTATATATATGATCATTGTCGCAATACAAATTTCATAAGTACGTGATTTTCTATCAATTGTCCAACAGTAATTTGTTTACCCACCATATGCTTTCTTCGACATAGAAGCCTCTAGTGAAAATTATGCCCCCGGTCTTCACAAATCATATTACAAAAACACCAAAAATATTACTACCAGTTACTTTCTATTATTTTATTTTATATTTATATTATCTATCTATCAGTACTTATCACTTGCAAGTAACGAGTTCAAGGGGACTGACAACCCTCTTGCCCGCGTTGGGTGCAAGTGTGTGCTCTTTTGTGTGTAGGCACTCAAGACGGGAATTTGCATGGTTCTCCCATTGGTTTGATAACCTTGGTTTCACTGAGGGGAATACTTATCTCTACTATTTTGCGTCTCCCCTTCATTTCGGCGAAAATCCTAATGCAGTTTACAAGTAGCACATGACACTGGTATAATGGAAACTAGGGCGACAAGAGTGGAACAAGACGCGAGGCAACAGGCCAAGCCTTCCAACATTTACCAAGTGTATAGATGTGTTAATTAAATAAACAGATAGTGTGATATCCCATAATATCCATGTCATAGAATAAACTACACCTACAACTAGAAATGCTATAAGCGGGTTGAGCAAGCGGTAACTTAGCCACACAATGGTTTGCTAGGACGATGGATGATTAGAGGCTTATCATGGCATTTTGGGAGGCTTGAAAATGCATGGTCGGTAGCAAGAGATAGCAATAGTATCAAGACAACTACCATAGCAAAGATAGTAGTGATATCCAAGGTAATGATCATCTTGTGTGGAATCCCGCTTGGAAGATGAACGAGTCCGTGAAGTAGACAAACGGTCATAATTGAACAAATCCTCACACTCTCAAAGACTTTCAAAACACTAGCAAGGAGAAGAAAATCCTGAAACAAACAAATAACATGGTAAACACCAAAACATATTCATGATATGATGCGCAAACAAGTATGATGCATGTCCATTTAAATATGCAAGACATGGTAAAGTGCAACATTCAAATACTACACATTAAATGTAGCTCAATATGCAATGAGTTACATGTTGACAAAACTCCACATTCGAATTGTTTAGTTCACTCTTGTTAGATACTCGACAGGTTTAAATGTTGGTTTACATGGCAAGAGGATAAGCAGAAATGGCCCCATATGCAAATTTTGGATTTGGTGCAGAAATGTCTAAAACATATTTTGTATTTATTAAACAGAAAAAGGAAGTGCACTATGTGATTCTACACATTTTCTAATCAAGTTACATATATATTTCATTTAATTCGGAGCTACGGTTATTTAGATATGAATTAAAGTGTTTTAACATGGAATCTATGAAAATTACTGCGAACAACACATTTATACATTTTTTATTATGGATGAAAGTTGCATATTGTAAAACTACCTAAAATTCTATAATTTTACATATACAAAACATTTTAATTTGATGCACGGTTGATTATTTATGAGCAATGCAAAATAATGACATTTTCTGGTAATTACTGTGCAAGATCTATATGGTGCAACAAAAGTACACGAAAGAAAACACATGCTGGGGCTGGGCATGGTCTATGACGAGTGGGCTAGGAGGGTAGTCAACTAGTCAAAAGAAGACCAATCAACAGAGTAGTGGGACCCATGTGTCATAGGCACAGAGGAAAATGTGTTGCAGGCAAAAATTGGGAAAAGGGGCAACCTAGGCTTCGAACAAAACCCGCGCAAACGCAGGGCCGGGTCGGGTTTTGGGTCGGGATTGTAAAAGCCCGACATTCATTTCTCAAGGTCGAGCCTGGTGTGAAGCCTTAAATACTCCGTGTTTTCAAGCCCGAGTCGGGCCCGAAATCGAGCGTGAAGCACGAAAGCTCAGCTCAAACGCTTTTTTATATTGGATGGACGTGCAAGCCCGACCCAAAGCGCGAAAGCCCGACCTTAAATACAAAAAGAAGAGAAGCCTGGGCCCAGCCTAAACTATCTTTCGAGCTTCAAAACAACGACCGGGCCCGGTCCGAATGGCAAGCCCGACCCAGCCCAGGTTTTTCGACCGGGATCGAGCCGGGGTATCCATGCCCACGTCTATTTGAAACCCATGACATATTGGGTGGACACGTGCTAGCCAGCTCAACTGGAACTGTATTTGTGACATAGATGGAAGCCTCATCACTTTAACCATTGGCTAACAGGTACGAGCGTTTGGAGCCATGCCTTACGGCAATGCTCGCCGGCGACGAAGTTGAGCAGAGCAGCAAGGATTGAAACCATACGACAGCGGCGGGCATGCATGAATGGGTCGGGAGGATCCTCACCTTGCTGGGGTGGCGCAATCAATGTGAGGGATCTCCTCACTTGCTCGATTTGGGAGAGGCTCAAGCAACCCATCGGCATAGTGGATGGATGTAGCGGCGCGGATTGACAGCAAGACGAGGCCAGCAACGTGGGCATCGGGAACGTATGGGAATGGTGTCTCCCGACTAGATAAAGTGTGATGCTCGTCATGGGGAGCTCGGCTTCGTGGTCACGGATATTCCTGAATAGAGAATTGATATAGGGGGCATAGTGATGAGCGCGAGAAAAAAGAATAGGGGAAGAAAGAGAGGCATGGCATTGTTGACCTTTTGGTCGCTCATGACGGAGTCCTAGTTGAATTCTAACGACCGCTCACCGGAGCTCCGGTTCGTAGCGAGGAATGGAAGGCAGAGGGAAAAATTTGGGCGATCATGGTGGAGAGCTCCTGCTGAAGGTGTCCATTGGATTCCTGCTATTATTGGACCATGAAAAGGAAAGAGAAGTTAGGGGAGAGGGAGATAAAGAGCGTAAGGAGGTGCAGCAAGAGTGCAGGGGCCGATGTTGCTCATATGCTAGTATTCTCCCGAGTTGGTGATGAACGGTGACGAGGTTGGCTCAGGGCTCTGGTGGCGCGCATGGAGTAGAATGGGCGTGAGGGGAGGTGTGGATGCAGCTAACCTTCCGGGCACTGGACGCGGGCGCATGGGGTGGTTGGGTGTATCCAAGGAGAGAAGTGGGTTGTGCTGGCTGCAAGGTGGAGCGCACTGGGATTGGAGAGGCGCGTAGAACATGTGAGGTGGTCGGCGGCTGCGGTTGGATGGATGGGGATCAAGAGGAGATCCCTAGGAAGGAGGAGGCCGGTCGGGTGGCGACTGCGGTTGGATGGATGGGGATCAAGAGGAGATCCATAGGAAGGAGGAGGCCGGTCGGGTGGCGGCTGTGAGGAGGATTGGATGGATGGGACAACTCGAGGCTAGGGGCAGGATGTTATTTATAGGTATGTTGGAAAGTTTAGGGACTAAAAAGACCTCCGATTTAGGTCATACGGTGGATATAAAAAAGCCACAAGAGTTCGGTGAACAAACAAAAGATGTTTGCGGTATTTCGGGGTTGACCCGGACCCATCAGTCATGAACGTGCATTTCGGGTTCGGGGAATTTATCAGGCACATGCGAAGGGATGTACACTGTGCGGAGGGGCTATGCATTGAGCATAGCGAGAAAGTGCGGGAAACCTAGCAACAAGTTTTACTTACAAAAAACATCCGAGAATTTGACCTTTGATAGTGCAGCAATGCTTTAATGATTCGGGCATCGAACGGCCCGTGAATGCAACGAAATATGTCGAGCGGACTATATACAATATGTTAAGACCACACACCAACTTTCACCCCATTCGGAAATATTTCATTCCCAGTTAGAAAATAATATTTTAATGATGACACAGGCGCGTGCAAGTGTGTTTGGTTATGAAACGGTCAACGACTAGGGAGAACCAGCAACTAGGAGCAGATGCAAGTTTTGAAAAATGATGAGAATGGAGTGCCGATGCGATGTGAATGATGCAAAGATGAATGCAATAAACAAATAAATCACATGACAATAACAAAATATATAGAATGCATCTGGAGTGTTGGTCTCGGGTTGTTACCACTCTCCCGCACTTACAAGAGATCTCGACCCGAGATCTTATAATGAGAAGAGGTAGAGCAAGAGGAAAAGGTAAAACTAAGTTGCTTATTTGAGAAACGAGTGAGACCAAAGAACCTTGGAGGTTGCAAAGATATGAAAATAACACAAGGGGCAAGAAAGAATTGAAACCACTCTGGTTGAAGCGAGATAGACAACGAATAAGAAAGGAGAATTTGCACAACACTCTGGTCGAAAAGAGAATTAAAACTTGATAAGATGAAAGAACTTTAAATGTCACACCCTATTTTTGTTCACAAGTATTTTATGTTGCAAAAATCAGAGCTTGTTCAAACTTTTTCAAATAATGTTGTGAGTGCAATGTCAGCCCTTGTATGAGTGAATGCTTGCTTGCTTGATGACTCAAACCCATGAAAAACTTATTATTTTGCTCTCTTCAAAAACCCTTTTTCCTTTTGTATCAAGATCACCTTCATCATGTTGGGATACACTACTAGCTCATGAAGCCAAGTGGCACTTCCAACCAAAGTTGGTGATCTGATCCAGATATTATTTTCATTCATTAAAAACATTAATTGGTGATTTAAAATATTATATTCCTATTTTATATTTATGTCTGTTTCAAAGGCCAGGAATGATATTCCCACAAGGAATTTTGCTTTCCTGCCTTAGAAAATTCTGAGTAAATTCATGGAAGCTCACAAGGACATATATTTTCCATATATAAGATTTTCAACCCTATTTTATATTAATATTATTTGAGTAAAACCCTGAAAACCATTTCTGTCTGTTTTAGCTTTTTGAGATGTTTCCAAAGGAAATGATTTCAATAAATTCCCATAAAATTACAGGAGGCCTCCCAAGCCATATTAGGTGCTCACATAAAATCTCACCTTGATCCAAGGTGGGGAAGTGCACCTAATCAGCCCAAAACCCTCTCTGTCCAGAGAAGAGTTGGAACAACTCTACATTGCAAAGTTTCTCCAATGGAGCTGAAACTTTGCACACGTGTTTGACACCCCAAATGAGGACTCCACACCAAAGATGGGATTTGTGAGACTATGATTGGCCACACTTCCTTTGTAAAGGACAGTACTGGTCATTTTAAAGCATTTTCAAGTTTACAAAGCTAAACTTGTTCAATGGAGCTCAAATTTGGTGAAACCCCATGTTTTTACCCCAAGACCAAACCTGTTAAGTTTCACTTCCAGTGGTGGAGTGGAAGCACCCCAAATCACTGTCGAACACCTACTGACAGGAAGGTAAAAGCCCTCCTAGCCACTGTTTTACCCAATGGCAAAGCCCCAAACTTGGTGAGTTAGAGCCCCAGAACACCCTGAGCACCCAGTCAACCAGCCCCTCCCCAACTCCAAGCACTAGTGCCAAGATCTTCAATTTGAGCCGCAGGCCAGTGCTGGCAACACTGGTGTTCCTTGCCTCCTTTGACCAGCTCGTGCTCCCACTAACACACAACGGCTAGGCACACTCCCAGCAACACTCAGGACATGCAGGACACGTCCCAAGTGCCCCAGAGTGCGCCAACATGCCGTGGCATGCCAAAACTGCGCTTTGGGCGTGCTACAGAGAGCCTCCAGCAAGGGGACGTCGCCCCGGCCAGTTCCAACCCCCCCCCCCCCCCAGTAATGTCCAAACGCTCCCCCGACACCCACTATGTGCAAAGCTACCATCAGGGGCCCCCTCTCCTCGCGCAAGAGCTCAGGCGACGCGTGCCCGCGCGGGCCCGACGCGGTCGAGCATGCACGGTCGCTGCGGCTCGACCCCACCCGCTTTCCCTCTGCGGCCGATGCACCAGGAGGTCCTAAACCACGTCCCGAACCCGTGGTTTCGCGGCCAGCACCTCACTGTGCACGCACGCGCGCCACGGTGGGTCACCGGCGCGCCCGAGTCGGCTCACCGTCGCTGGCCTATAAATAGGTCCCCCCGGCACCCCAGCACCCCCCAGGCAGCGTCAGCACAACCACTAGACTCCCCCTAGCCGCCCAATCGAGCTCGCAAAGCCCCGGTGCTCGAGATCGACCGAGGCCCCTCCGCCTCGGAGCTTCGGTCGATCTCCGGCTACACGCCGGCTCCTGCGCCGCCCGACCTCCCATTGCACTCCCCTTGACGCCAGGATCATTTCCCCCAACTTCCCCGAGCGAATCCGTGCCCCTAGCCACTAGCTCGACGCCAACCCGAAAACTTTCCGCCACGATCACCTCGTCGCCGGCGACCCACACCACCTCCGGTGACGTCCTGACCACGAGCAGGTAGGCGGAGGAAGGAGGGACCCATTCCCGCTCCTAGATTGGCCTGAGGGCAACGGTAGCCTCGCCGGCGTCCGTCTCCACCTCTCTGGCTGGAGGTAGGAGAAGGACCCGACAGGTGGAGCCCACCTGTCGGTGTCCTGGGGCAGCCAGCGCGCGCAGCCGCTGACACTGACCCCACGGGCCCGCAGGTCAGGTTTGAACCTGGCCCGCGCGCGCCTGGTGGCCGGTCTGCTGGCTGGGCCGACTGGGTCTCCCCCCCTGGCCTTTTTCTTTTATTTTTAACCTGCGGCTTAAATGATTTTTATAAAAATATTTAGCTAGTAGAAAAATATGATTCTTCCACCAACAATTTTCTAAAAATGTGTAGTAATTGATTTTGTAGAGTTTGACATTTATCAAAAACAGAATCTATTTTGGTATAATAAAATGATATTAAAAGCATTTGTTTGTTCCTGTTTGCTTTTAAATAAATATGCTTAGCTAATAAAAACCATAGGAAACATTTTCCAAAATAATAAACTGAATTTATTCAAGCTTTGCAACATTTTTAAAAGCACCTTGTGATCTGTTTTGGTGTGAGCTATTATTTATTTATTCCTTTCTCGACGGTAGAGTTACCGAGTGACGGGGGATCCGGAGCGGAAGACCTCGAAGACCTCGGATACCTAGCTGACCAAGGCAAGCAACCCTTTGACCATGACTTGAGCACAAACATTGTTGCATGCTAGTATAGTTCGTATTTTCCCGTTGCATGTGATCACGATGCCGGTTCATCATTGTGGTGATGGCACCGGAGGCTTCTTCAAAGCCCTTGCATGTTGATGATGTTATTCATGTGGCTCCTCGGAGCACAAACATGATGAGCTTGACCCTACCACTTATGAGGATCATGCTACTGTCATGTTGACTAGTAGAGTAAGATCATTGCACTGAGCTTGACCCTACCCCTTGAGGGTCATGTTATTACCATGTTGACAAGTCAAGATAGAAGCATATTATCACAAGCATGATGATGAGTTAAATAAAGAGTTTATGAAAACACCGTCGGGTGCCACTAATGCCCGAGGGTGATGATGAGTTGGTGATCACTTTTGGTGAAGTGATGCACCGGTATTTTTGTGTGAGTATGGTTTCGGAAATGGGATTAGATTTATGATGTGTCGAACGTCCCAACCTTACCAGTACAACCACGATACCCCTTTATGGGACGGGGCTTTGTTGATTACTCTGGTCGGTACTAGCAAAGAGCCACATTACTAGTGGCGGGAGTGATCGGTGTCACTCTCGTGATGGGGTCATGCCAGGTAGGACGACTATGCCATTATTATGAGTTCCAGGCACACCGTTGGTCCCCGCATGGTTGATACTGTCCAGAGTCGGTGCTCGTAAGACGTACAACATGTGGGCTGGGTACCAATCGAGTGGACCTCTTTGTCTAGTATCGTCAGGGGAAAGATGATGATCGGGTACTTACCTCGGGTATATGTGATATACCGCGAGTCGTGGATGACACGGAGGTTTCCCGTTTCTCGTGGGTCCAGCGTACTACCTCTGCAGAGTGTCAAACTATTCGAATAGCCGTGTCCACAGTCAAGGACAGTTGGGTGGTGCTGCTTAAACTATGTCCAGCGTTTCCGCATAAACCAAAAGTGTGTGTGTGTGTGTGAGTTCGGTGAATGGTGTTAATAACCGGAGTTACTTCAGGAATTTATATGACCAAGTTCGGTGACTTGGCATATAGGGTGAACCCGGTGGGTTCAACCCTTAGCAAATATGTTGATATCTGTAACCTGTTCTTCAAGAGTAGTTCTTTAACTTGTTGCATATACCTGATCATTCCACCAAATTGCATTCCGCCATAGATACATGTTACTATTATTCTTCACTATCAATGTTCATATCATGGTCTGTTTGCGAGTACATTCAAAGTACTCATTGGCTTGCCACTGGTTATATTATTGACCAGACATGGAAGGACCAGTGTTTGGCGACGAGTACGCCGTCGGAGACGAACCTGCGATCTAGGACGCTTCCAAGTCAGAATGCCTGTCGGTGTAGGCTTGATGGCATGGGCACCGCTCAGCCCTTACGAGTTTCCGCTACTCGATGTATCTGTTTAATTTGGCTTTAGGCCTCCATCTTGAACCCGACCTTCTGGTCGTTTGATGTAATAATTTCGGTACTTGGATGTAAGACTCTATTATTCAGTATTTGTGTTCAGTGAACATTGATCCTTGGGGTCACTAGGCACGGCGAACTCGACTTGCTAGTCGGGGTCCCCACAGAACTAGTATCAGAGCCATCCTGACTATAGGAAGCCTTAGATAGCATGGACGTTCGCCGAGAACGTTAGAACGCCAGCCTTGCACAAACTTTTGCACATACAACGTTTTGACCTCTCTCATATGCCTTGTAGATGGTTGCCGTACCTGAGACGCTTCTGGAGACCGGCTTTCCACTACTCCTGGTGGATTGGCTTGAGAAGTGCCACGTACGTCGCACGCCCATCTTCCTCTACCACGAGCACTGGGTCAACGCCGACACTAAGGAATATCACGTGGACGTGATAGTGAAGGCTAATGACTCCCCGTCTAGTTGGTTCTTCGAAGGACCACAGATGGGAGAGCTGATGTTGGTAGTGGAGACGGCCGCACGAGAGGCGCTCGTGCGTCTCCGTAGCATCCTCCCTGAGATGGCTAATGAGCCTGTCACTCGTCACCTACCTTTCATTAAGGAAGGAGTGGATGGGAGTTGGACACTCACCCCAGCCACGGAGGATGGGATGCCATTAAGGTTTCAGACCTACTTCAGCCTCTCGTCGGACACCCTAACACACTTCCTGGTTAAGGAATCATCCAAGCTTTGCCAAGAGCTGCACCTAGTCAAGGGCCTGCTCCACACTGAGAAGATGCAGAATCGCAAAGTAAAGAAGGCAGGCTCACCTGAAGGGAGGACAGCTGTTGCTGCTAGGGGTGGTGTGTTACCCATCCAGGCAGTCCCTCTTCGGAGTCGCCGCCTGACAGCGGAAGAGTACACTGAGATCTTCGCCGCCTCGCCTAAGAGACGCCGTGATATGCGGATTCTTTCTTCCACTCCTATAAAGGAAGAAGATGTTGATGAAGACGAGGACAAAGATGAGGATCTTGTTGAATCCGCCTTTGAGACTGAGCAGTCCGCCGCGTAGGATATAGCGTAGGCAATTAGGAGTACCCCGAGCATAGGGTATCCATGTATCCGTTTCTAATTTACGTATGTGTGCATGATGTAAGTCACCTATTGCCTTAGGCAGCCTGTAAGTGACTACATCACCTAGTTTTTATGAATGCAATTTCCGTTTGTCAAAAACTTTGGTTTTGAAAACTTGGCACTTGCACGTATTGGACCCCCTCTTACTAGGAACGAATCCTTGTATTCCCGAGCAAGGTGGCATTTTGACCTGTCTGTTTCTATGACAGGATGGTGAACGCAACCCGAAAAAGGACCTTCGGCAACCCCGGCGCCGGCTCCTTAGGGACGGTGCAGGGAACCGAAGGAGAAGCTCACGCTGGAGGTCACCACGAGCAGCCTAGAGACCTTCCGCCACCACCTCTTCCTGAGAACTTGACGCTGGCTCAGTTCCTTCAAGCTCTTCGGGAGGAGCGTCAAGCCAGAAATGCCGCTATTCAGCAGCTGACTCAAGTCCTGGTGGACAAACCCCCGCGAAATGGGAATGGCGGTGGCCGCTCTACTCTTTCTGAGTTCATGCGGACTACGCCCCCCATATTCACGGAGACGACTGAACCACTGGACGCCGATGACTGGATCTGCACCATTGAAGACCTCTTGCGCTGGTCAAGTGCATCGACGATCATGAGAAGGTCCTTTATGCTTCTCACTGTCTTGGAGGCACCGCCAGGGCATGGTGGGATGGATTTCAGATCATGCGGATAGGGCAAGTCATCACTTGGGTGATGTCCAAGGAAGGATTTCACGCGGCTCACATTCCACCTGGACTGATGACCATTAACAAGCGGGAATTCCGAGCCTTGAGGCAGGGCAGTAGAACTGTTAAGGAGTACCTGCAGAAGTTTAACCTCTTGTCGAGGTATGTGCCCGAAGATGTTAACACTGAGGCCGCAAAGGTGGAACGCTTCATGGAAGGGTTACAGCAGTCCCTGCAATACCAGCTGGTGGTTTGCGAGTGCCAGACTTTCAGCGAGTTGGTTAACAAGGCGCTTATGCTGGAAGACAAGCGTCGTGTGATGGACGACACCCGCAAGCGTAAACTGATAGGCAGTGGAGGACCCATTAGCGCAAGACCAAGACCATGGCAGTCAGCACCTGCAAGACCCAACTTTCAGCAGCAGCAGTACAAGCACCCGGTGTTCCGCCAGAATTATCAGCCTCAGCAGCAAGCCAAGCCAGTAGTCAACCCGCCGAACAACGGTGGAGTCAAGACCAACCCTCTGGGGCAGGTCACCTACTTTGGGTGTGGTCAGACCGGGCACTATTCCAGGCAGTGCCCCAACAAGAAGCCCGACACACGGCGTCCCAATGCACCCAACCCCGGTCAAGGTGCACCAGGAAGGAACCAGGCCCCCCGCAACCAGCAGTTCAACGGCAGGGGCCGGATCCATCACATCACTGCAGAAGAGGCGCAGGAAGACCTGGACTGCATTCTGGGTACGTTCCTCGTCAACTCAACTCCAGCAACATTGTTGTTTGATTGTGGTGCCTCGCATTCTTTTGTTACTCAAAGGTTTGCGAAGAAGTGTGGTTTAAAACCCACTCTACTCTGTGGACAGATGGCAATTCAAACCCCGAGAGCAGTATTGAGGACCAACCTAGGGTGTAGAAGGGTCGAGATAGTTATCAATGGAACGAGTTTCTTGGCAGACCTCATTGTGCTTAAATCGCAAGGTGTAGAAGTAATCCTCGGCATGGATTGGTTGGCCAAGCACCAGAGTCTTTTGGACTGTGCCAACAGGGCCATTACCATGACAAGCAACCAAGGGGTCAAGGTCAAGTTTGTCTCCGAGCCAGTATCGGCTCAAGTGCCTCGAGTCAACAGTCTATCCGAGGTAGAGCTTGATCAAGTTCCTATAGTCTGTGAATACCCGGACGTCTTTCCTGACGAGCTACCCGGAATGCCTCCCGACCGAGACATCGAGTTCATCATCGAGCTCATGCCCGGATCAAGGCCTATATATAAAAAGCCTTACAGGATGGGTTCCGAAGAGCTGGCAGAGCTGAAAAAGCAACTGGATGAGCAACTCAGGAAAGGGTTCATCCGTCCGAGTGCATCACCATGGGGATCACCTGTTCTATTTGTTTCAAAGAAGGATGGTACCATTCGACCCTGCGTCGATTACCGTTCTCTTAATGAAGTCACAATTAAGAACAAGTACCCGCTCCCCAAGATCGAAGACCTGTTTGACCAGTTAAATGGGGCCAGGGTATTTTCCAAGATCGATCTTCGATCGGGATATTACCAATTGAAGATTCGACCCGAAGATATACCCAAGACTGCATTCGTGACCCGATACGGTCTATATGAATGCACTGTCATGCCCTTCAGTTTGACAAATGCCCCAACCTACTTCATGTACCTCATGAACAAGGTCTTCATGGAATATTTGGACAAGTTTGTCGTCGTGTTCATCGATGACATATTAATCTTCTCCAAGTCCAAAGAGGAGCATGAGCAACACCTGAGGTTAGTTCTGGGAAAGCTTTGAGAGCACCAGCTTTATGCCAAATTCATCAAGTGTCAGTTCTGGCTGAACGAAGTTGGATTTCTGGGTCATACCCTGACGGCAAGCGGTTTGGCCGTAGATCAGTCCAAGATTACTACAGTGACCACCTGGGAATCACCAAAGGACGTGAAGGATGTCAGGAGTTTCCTCGGGCTCGCGGGATACTATCGCAAGTTTGTAGAAGGTTTCTCCAACATCGCTCGACCTATGACTCAGCTCTTGAAGAAAGGCCAAAAGTTCGAGTGGACACCGGTGTGTGAAGCAAGTTTCTAGGAGTTGAAGAAGAGGCTAACTACCGCCCCAGTATTGGCTACCCCAGACATCAACAAGGAATTCGCAATATATTGTGATGCCTCTGGAACCAGGCTCGGTGGAGTCCTGATGCAAGATGGCAGGGTCGTGGCGTACTTGTCACGGCAACTGCGACCGCATGAGGAGAACTAGGCCACCCATGGTCTCGAGCTAGCAGTTGTAGTGCATGTTCGAAGACGTGGCGACATTACATTCTGGGGAAGCGATGTGAGATATATACAGACCACAAAAGTCTGAAATATATCTTCACTCAAAGGGAGCTGAATATGAGGCAGCGGAGATGGCTTGAGTTAATCAAGGATTACGACCTCAGCATTCAATATCATCCTGGCAAGGCGAACGTGGTAGCCGATGCCTTAAGCCGGAAGGCAGGCTCCTTGAACGTCACGCTCAAGGAAAGGTTACCCGTCTTGTATGAAGAGATGGAGGGCTTCGGGCTTGAGATAGTCGAACCAGGATACCTGGCCAACCTCGAAGTCAAGCCTACTCTGGCAGACGACTTCAAGGAAGCCCAGAAGGGACACAAGAGTATCGAAGGCCTCAAGAGGAAGGTGCGAGAAGGCAAAGTCCCAGGATTCTCGATTGATGAGCAAGGAGTACTGTGGTACGGGAAGCGCTTATCCGTACCTAACAAGGTCGAACTTAAGGACTTGATCCTGCAAGAGGCTCATGACACACCATACTCTATCCATCCAGGTGGTACCAAGATGTACCAAGACCTCTGAGAACGATTCTGGTGGCATGGCATGAAGAGGGAAATTGGCTCCTATGTCGCTAAATGCGATGTATGCCAGCGAGTCAAGGCTGAACACCAGCAACCTGCTGGATTGCTGCAACCTCTTCAAGTGCCGGAATGGAAGTGGGATAAAGTCGGCATGGACTTCATCACCGGGTTGCCCCGGTCGAATAAGGGTCATAACTCCATTTGGGTCATAGTCAATCATTTGACCAAGGTGGCCCATTTCATCCCCGTTAACACCACCTACGATGGCAGCCAGCTGGCCAGTCTATACATTCATCGAGTGGTGAGTCTCCATGGAGTTCCCAAGGAGATCGTGTCCGACCGCGGCACGCAATTCACCTTAAGATTCTGGAAGAAGTTTCAAGAAGCTCTCGGAACCAAACTCTCCTTCAGTACGGCTTTCCACCCGCAAATGGGCGGACAGACCGAGAGGGTAAACCAGATACTTGAGGACATGCTCCACGCCTGTGTTTTGGCTCATGGTGCCAAGTGGGAAGATTGCCTGCCATTTGCTGAGTTTTCTTACAACAACAGCTACCAGTCCAGTCTTCAGATGGCCCCATTCGAAGCGTTATATGGGCGGAAGTGCCGCACCCCGCTCAATTGGTCCGAAACCGGTGAAGGACTAGTTTTCGAACCAGAAGCACTGCAAGAAGCAGGGGACAAGGTTCAGCTTGTCCGAGAGAACTTGAGGGCAGCTAAGTCAAGGCAGAAGAGCTATGCGGACCCTCGCCGGAGAGATGTGGAGTTTGTTCCCGGAGACCAGGTGTACTTGCGAGTCACGCCTCTCAAGGGGACCAAGCGTTTCCACGTCAAGGGGAAGCTAGCTCCCAGGTTCATTGGACCCTTCAAGATCACGGCAAGGCGCGGGGAAGTAGCTTACCAGTTGGAGCTACCTACTGAGCTTCCGGGTGTGCACAACGTGTTTCACGTGTCACAGCTCCGGAAGTGTTTACAAGTGCCGAACCGTCCCGATCTTTACAAGGACATTGATCATCAAGCTATTGACCTTCAACCGGACCTTACCTACCGCGAGAAACCGATCCGCATTTTGGATGAAGCCGAACATTGCACCAGAAGCCGCACCATCAAGTTTTTGAAGGTTCAGTGGAGCAACCATACCGAAGCAGAAGCCACGTGGGAACGTGAAGACTATCTCCGATCAGAATACCCGAGCTATTTAACGCTTAGCTTAGGAATCTCGGCGACGAGATTCTTGTAAGAGGGATAGGTCTGTCACACCCTGTTTTTCTTCACAAGTATTTAATGTTGCAAAATTCAGAGCTTGTTAAAAAAATTTCAAATAATGTTGTGAGTGCAATGTCAGCCCTTGTATGCGGGAATACTTGCTTGCTTGATGACTCAAACCCACGAAAAACTTATTATTTTGCTCTCTTCAAAAACCCTTTTTTCCTTTATATCAAGATCACCTTCATCATGTTGGGATACACTACTAGCCCATGAAGCCAAGTGGCACTTCCAACCAAAGTTGGTGATCTGATCCAGATATTATTTTCATTCATTAAAAACATTAATTGGGGATTTAAAATATTATTTTCCTATTTTATATTTATATTTGTTTCTAAGGCCAGGAATGATATTCCCACAAGGAAAATTGCTTTCCTGCCTTAGAAAATTCTGAGTAAATTCATGGAAGCTCAGAAGGACATATATTTTCCATATATAAGATTTTCAACCCTATTTTATATTAATATTATTTGAGTAAAACCCTGAAAACCATTTCTATCTGTTTTAGCTTTTTGAGATGTTTCCAAAGGAAATGATCTCAATAAATTCCCATAAAATTACAGGAGCCGTCCCAAGCCATATTAGGTGCTCACATAAAATCTCACCTTGATCCAAGGTGGGGAAGTGCACCTAATGAGCCCAAAACCCTCTCTGTCCAGAGAAGAGTTGGAACAACTCTACATTGCAAAGTTTCTCCAATGGAGCTGAAACTTTGCAGAGGTGTTTGACACCCCAAATGAGGACTCCACACCAAAGATGGGATTTGTGAGACTCTGATTGGCCACATTTCCTTTGTATAGGACAGTACTGGTCATTTTGAAGCATTTTCAAGTTTACAAAGTTAAACTTGTTCAATGGAGCTCAAATTTGGTGAAACCCCATGTTTTTACCCCAAGACCAAACCTGTTAAGTTTCAGTTCCACTGGTGGAGTGGAAGCTCCCCAAATCACTGTCGAACACCTACTGATAGGAAGGTAAAAACCCTCCTAGCCACTGTTTTACCCAATGGCAAAGCCCCAAACTTGGTGAGTTAGAGCCCCAGAACACCGTGAGCACCCAGTCAACCAGCCCCTCCCCAACTCCAAGCACTAGTGCCAAGATCTTCAATTTGAGCCGCAGGCCAGTACTGGCAACACTGGTGTTCCTTGCCTCCTTTGACCAGCTCGTGCTCCCACTAACACACAACGGCTAGGCACACTCCCAGCAACACTCAGGACATGGAGGACACCTCCCAAGTGCCCCAGAGCGCGCCAGCATGCCGTGGCATGCCAAAACTGCGCTCTGGGCGCGCTACAGAGAGCCTCCAGCAAGGGGACGTCGCCCCGGCCAGTTCCAACCCCCCAGTAATGTCCAAACGCTCCCCCGACACCCACTCTGTGCAAAGCTACCATCAGGGGGGGCCTCTCCTCGCGCAAGAGCTCAGGCGACGCGTGCCCGCGCGCGCCCGACGCGGCCGAGCATGCAAGGTCGCTGCGGCTCGACCCCACCCGCTTTCCCTCTACGGCCGATGCACCAGGAGGTCCTAAACCACGTCCCGAACCCGTGGTTTTGCGGCCAACACCTCACTGTGCATGCACGCGCGCCATGGTGAGTCACCGGCGCGCCCGAGTCGGCTCACCGCCGCTGGCCTATAAATAGGTCCCCCGACACCCCAGCACCCCCCAGGCAGCTTCAGCACAACCACTAGACTCCCCCTACCCGCCCAATCGAGCTCGCAGAGCCCCGGTGCTCGAGATCGACCGAGGCCCCTCCGCCTCGGAGCTCCGGTCGATCTCCGGCTACACGCCGGCTCCTGCGTCGCCCGACCTTCCATTGCACTCCCCTTGACGCCAAGATCATTTCCCCCAACTTCCCTGAGCGAATCCGTGCCACTAGCCACTAGCTCGACGCCAACCCGAAACCTTTCCGCCACGATAACCTCGTCGCCGGCGACCCAGACCACCTCCGGTGACGTCCCGACCACGAGCAGGTAGGCGGAGGAACGAGGGACCCATTCCCGCTCCTAGATTGGCCTGAGGGCAACGGTAGCCTCGTCGGCGTCCGTCTCCACCTCTCTGGCTGGAGGTAGGAGAAGGACCTGATAGGTGGAGCCCACCTGTCGGTGTCCTGGGGCAGCCAACGCGCGCAACCGCTGACACTGACCCCAGGGGCCCGCAGGTCAGGTTTGAACCTGGCCCGCGCGCGCCTGGTGGCCGGTCTGCTGGCTGGGCCGACTGGGTCTCCCCCCTGGCCTTTTTCTTTTATTTTTAACCTGCAGCTTAAATGATTTTTATAAAAAAAATTAGCCAGTAGAAAAATATGATTCTTCGACCAACAATTTTCTAAAAATGTGTAGTAATTGATTCTCTAGAGTTTGACATTTATCAAAAATAGAATCTGTTTTGGTATAATAAAATGATATTAAAAGCATTTGTTTGCTCCTGTTTGCTTTTAAATAGATATGCTTAGCTAATAAAAACCATAGGAAACATTTTCCAAAATAATAAACTGAATTTATTCAAGCTTTGCAACATTTTTAAAAGCACCTTGTGATCTGTTTTGGTGTGAGCTATTATTTATTTATTCCTTTCTCGACGGTAGAGTTACCGAGTGACGGAGGATCCGGAGCGGAAGACCTCGAAGACCCCGGATACCTAGCTGACCAAGGCAAGCAGCCCTTTGACCATGACTTGAGCACAAACATTGTTGCATGCTAATGTAGTTGGTATTTTCCCGTTGCATGTGATCACGATGCTGGTTCATCATTGTGGTGATGGCACCGGAGGCTTCTTCAAAGCCCTTGCATGTTGATGATGTTATTCATGTGGCTCCTCGGAGCACAAACATGATGAGCTTGACCCTACCACTTATCAGGATCATGCTACTGTCATGTTGACTAGTAGAGTAAGATCATTGCACTGAGCTTGACCCTACCCCTTGAGGGTCATGTTATTACCATGTTGACAAGTAAAGATAGAAGCATATTATCACAAGCATGATGATGAGTTAAATAAAGAGTTTATGAAAACCCCGTCGGGTGCCACTAATGCCCGAGGGTGATGATGAGTTGGTGATCACTTTTGGTGAAGTGATGCACCGGTATTTTTGTGTGAGTATGGTTTCGGAAATGGGATTAGATTTATGATGTGTCGACCGTCCCAACCTTACCAGTACGACCACGATACCCCTTTAGGGGACGGGGCTTTGTTGATTACTCTGGTCGGTACTAGCAAAGAGCCACATTACTAGTGGCGGGAGTGATCGGTGTCACTCTCGTGATGGGGTCGTGCCAGGTAGGACGACTATGCCATTATTATGAGTTCCAGGCACACCGTTGGTCCCCGCATGGTTGATACTGTCTAGAGTCGGTGCTCGTAAGACGTACAACATGTGGGCTGGGTACCAATCGAGTGGACCTCTTTGTCTAGTATCGTCAGGGGAAAGATGATGATCGGGTACTTACCTCGGGTATATGTGATATACCGCGAGTCGTGGATGACACGGAAGTTTCCTGTTTCTCGTGGGTCCAGCGTACTACCTTTGGAGAGTGTCAAACTATTCGAATAGCCGTGTCCACGGTCAAGGACAGTTGGGTGGTGCTGCTTAAACTACGTCCAGCATTTCCGCATAAACCAAAAGTGTGTGTGTGTGTGTGTGAGAGTTCGGTGAATGGTGTTAATAACCGGAGTTACTTGAGGAATTTATATGACCAAGTTTGGTGACTTGGCATATAGGGTGAACCCGGTGTGTTCAACCCTTAGCAAATATGTTGATATTTGTAACCTGTTCTTCAAGAGTAGTTCTTTAACTTGTTGCATATACCTGATCATTCCACCAAATTGCATTCCGCCATAGATACATGTTACTATTATTCTTCACTATCAATGTTCTTCATGGGCTGTTTGCGAGTACATTCAAAGTACTCATTGGCTTTCCACTGGTTATATTATTGACCAGACATGGAAGGACCGGAGTTTGGCGACGAGTACGCCGTCGGAGACGAACCAGCGATCTAGGACGCTTCCAAGTCAGAATGCCTGTCGGTGTAGGCTTGATGGCATGGGCACCGCTTAGCCCTTACGAGTTTCCGCTACTCGATGCATCTGTTTAATTTGGCTTTAGGCCTCGCTCTTGAACCCGACCTTCTGGTCGTTTGATGTAATAATTTCGGTACTTGGATGTAAGACTCTATTATTCAGTATCTGTGTTCAGTGAACATTGATCCTTGGGGTCACTGGGCACGGCGAACTCGACTTGCTAGTCGGGGTCCCCACATTAAAATAGGGCACAACACTTTGGTTAAATGGATAAACAAGGAAATAACATGATCTTGACAAAACGAGATGATGGGTCGAAGAGAGCAACATCATACTGCCTCTGAAACAAAATAATACAAGCTACATCGTTGGAGAGAACGGAACGGAGAAGAAAATGACAACTTCTAGCATAGTTAAATTTGAAAAGCACCTTACAAATAAGGATTGCACGGAGTTATTGAAAAATCAACAACAAAAGGAATAAGCTTGTTGTGGGCTTATGAAAACATCTCAAAATTATGAGGTAACAACTGGACACTAACAAAAACAATGATTGCTTGGGAGCAATAAGAGATGCAAAACTCCTTTCACCGATAGGAAAAAGAGTACTTGAACCATTGATAAGCACCATGATAGCAACATTCAAATTTAATCCAAGATAACACCAAGGAAGAAATGATTGTTTTAAATATCTCATTCTTGGTAAATTCTCTTTGAGACACCTCCTCAATCAAGAATACTATAACACCATCTCAAAAGATAAGGGAGAATGAATTGCACTTTGGAATGCAAGACAAAGAATACTTGAGATCCTCCAACAAGAATCCTGAAGAACACTTAGCTATTAAATTAAATGCTTGATGGACCACCATGAATAACCTCCGTAAACAAAAGGATTATGGAAAATAAACAAAGGATGAAAATAATAAGATTAAAGCCTTGCAATGATTTGGATGGAGATTCAGCACAAGATACTTGAGAAAACATAGAACTCTCGAAAAGGAAAGATGAACAACTTAAAACCGTGAATTTGATATCATGAACAACTACCGAAGAAGGATTGAAATCATCTTCATGAAACCAGAATAAGAATTATGTTATGCTTATACTTCATCGCCTTAAATTGATGACAAGAAATTTGGAATGAATGAGGTTACTTGAGGGGAAATTAGATGCATGAGAATGAAGGGGTCATGATCCAACTAGGAGACAACTTAACTAGCCATGATAATAAATGAGATACGAATGAGGATTGAGAATGAACGCAACTCTGAAATGCATCAGATACACAAGAAAAAAATTCCATGAACGGAGATAATTCGAGAAGATAGCCTCAACCTTGAAATGGAAATATTCAAGAGAAAAAATAAAGATTTAGAGTAAAACGTTTCTTCAGTCTTCAAATCTGATAATAATGATGAGGAACGCCACCATGAATTATTGAGATCTCGTGAACAATGAAAGGAAATGTTGAGCCAACGATTAAATAATTTGAAGCGACCTTGGAGAAGGAATATGACTGATGGAATTCATTCTTCGATCATATTTGGAAAAGGTTTTGCAAAGGATCTCGGGGAAAAAATGGAAAATCCAGTTAGGATCCTGGAGAAGAACGTGTTGGTTACGGACCCACTCAAAGGAAATCAATGTTGAAATGATTGCTTATAAAGAGAGATTGCACCGATGCAAATTAAAAACTTCATGAGGTGAGACCCTCAAAATAATTTGAAAGGATTTTGAACATAAACATAAATCTTTTGAGATATTTTGAGAACTCCGGAGAAGACTATAGAGAGGCTTGGCTAAGAATTTCCAACACGGAAAAGCATTTAAGAATGAAAAGGATAAGATGAATACCGAGAGGTTAAATCGAATTCATCGAGTAAGAAAACAAGAATCAAGAATGATGAAATTAGCACATGAGAATCTTCACAATGAATTTCTGGATTAAAATATGGCAGAAAATGGTTTAAGAGACTTCACATGAATTAAACGACAGTTGATGTCAGGCTCCGGGAGAGAAAAGGGTGGGAGGGTGGAAAAAGCATATACAACTTAGGACGGATGAAACGAACTTTGAAAAGAAATATGAGGATTGATCTTGCAAATATTGGAAAGAATTAAATTATCTTGAAGACAAGCACACCGGTTGGGAAAGATTTTCATGACAAATTGATTAATCAAAGGAACTAGCACTTCCATATCAATATAAGAACACCACTTAGGAAAGATATGAAATCAATATTTTTCAAATAAGCAACTCGAATTACCATACTCCAACCAAACAAAGGATGAGACTTGTGAATTAAGCCATAAACAAACACACGACAAAGATTTTGTTCATTATTTTCGTGGTAACATACAAGCGGCACAATCATATGATGGATATTACATCCCCGAGCCATAGTGAACCTACAACGGCTCTTTAAGACATATTGAATCCATAATATCACAGAATTCTACGAATGAACCATTAGATGTCGAACCCCAACCTCACATCGGACATTTGTTAGAAAGATAGCCTATGACTGATATGTATCTAACGTATCTATATTTTTTTATTATTCCATGCTACTATATTATCATTCTAGGATACTTTTTGGGTATTTATTTACCAATTGATATTATAATTGCGCACTAACCTATTCACCCAGTGCCAACTCTTGTTTTCTGTGTGTTTTTTGCTTTTCAAGTTTACAGTACCAAAGCAAGTCCAATTTCCACGAAACTTTTTGGTGAATTTTTCTGCACCAAAATAAGACCTGGAAGCTTTGGGAGGAGGCCAGAAGCCTCACGAGAGGCGCACCACACAACAGGGCGCACCCAGAGGGGTCGGCGCGCCCATAAGCCTCGTGCTCTCTCGGTTGCCTCCTAGCATACCTCTTCATCCTATAAATTCTCATTAATCCACCAAAATCTAGGGAGCACCCTCAAACACTTTTATCACTGCTGCAAGTATTTGTTCCACCATGAGGCCATCCAGAGCCCTTTTTTGGTGCCTGCCAGAGGGGGGATCGATCATGGAGGACCTCTACATCAACCTTGTTGCTCCCATGGTGATGCGTGAGTAGTTCACCACAGACCTATGGGTCTCTAGTTAGTTCCTAGATGGCTATTTCTCTCTCTTGATCTTCAATACAATGATCATCTCATCTTCGGTTTGATATATTTGATGTATCTCTTTTGTGTGGTGTGTTTAATGGGGTCCGATGAATTGTTGGTTTATGTTCAGATTATTCATGATAAACATTTGAGTCTTCTATAAATTCTAAATATGATTATTATGTGCAGATCATCATAGCTTAGGAAATTTCTTTGATCTATTGATTTGCTTTGGCCAAGTAGATTGGATTATTGAACGTAAATCTGTGCACGAACCCATGCAAACAGGCTTAAAAGCAGTGGATAGCCTTTCTTGAGTGAGAGAGGTGCGTTGTAGTGGGTTCAATCTGATAGATTTCTATATCCCAGTAATAAGTAGGGGACAACATACATCTTTTTATTGGTGCCACTAAGGATAAAACGATGGGGTTAATTCATATTAGTTGAGTTCTCTTTGTATACATCATCATCGTTCTCCAAGCATTACTCTGTTTTACTTAATGCTCTAGATGCATGCTCGATAGCGGTCGATGGGTGGAGTGATAGTAATAGGTGCGGGCAGGAGTTGCCCTATTTTCTTATTAACATGGTGCCGATATACACATGATCATTGTCGTGAATATCACACATGTTGGAAATATGCCCTAGAGGCAATAATAAAGTGGTTATTATTATATTTCCAAGTTCATGATAATTGTCTATTATTCATGCTAACATTGTATTAACCGAAAACCGTAATACATGTGTGAATATATAGATCACAATGTGTCCCTAGTGAGCCTCTAGTTGGCTAGCTCGTTGATCAATAGATGATCGTAATTTCCTGATCATGGACACTGGATGTCATTGATAACGGGATCACATCATTGGGGAATAATGTGATGGACAAGACCCAATCCTAAGCATATCACTAGATCCTGTTGTTCATGTGCTAAAGCTTTTCTAATGTCAAGTATCATTTGCTTAGACCACGAGATTGTGCAACTCCCGGATACCGTAGGAGTGCTTTGGGTGTACCAAACATCACAATGTAACTGGGTGATTATAAAGGTGCACTACAGGTATCTCCGAAAGTATCTGTCGGGTTGTACAAATCAAGACTGGTATTTGTCACTCCTTGTGACGGACAGGTATCTGTGGGCCCACTCGGTAATCCATAATAATATTGAGCTTAGTGTGACTAAGGAGTTATCCACGGGATGATGTGTTATGCAACGAGTAAAGAGACTTGCCGGCAACGAGGTATAGGGATACCGACGATCGAATCTCAGGAAGTATCATATGGGTAGACAAAGGGAATTGCATACGAGATTGATTGAATCCCCGTCATCGTGGTTCATCCGATGAGATCATCGTGGAACATGTGGGAACCAACATGGATATCTAGACCCCGATGTTGGTTATTGATCGGAGAGGTGTCTCGGTCATGTTTAGATGCTTCCCGAACTTGTAGGGTCTACACACTTAAGGTTCGATGACGTTAGGGTTATATGGTAATAGTGTACATGGTTACCGAAGGTTGTTCGGAGTCCCGAATGAGATCCCGGATGTCACGAGGAGTTCTGGAATGGTCCGGAGGAAAAGATTCATATATAGGAAATGAGGATTTGGTCACCGGAAGTGTTTCGAGCAACACCGGTAATGTATCGGGACCACCGAAAGGGTTCCGGGGTCAACCGGGAAGAGCCACCAGCCCAAACTGCTCTATGGGACAAAAGTGGATGGGAACCAGCCCCTAGGTGGGCTGGTGCACTACCACTCAGGTCCCAAAGCGCAGCAAGAGTTGGAGGAGACAAAACCCTAGGCGTCGTGAGGCCACCTTGGGCCTCAAGGCCCACCCTAGGGCGCCTCCACCTTGGTCAACGCCCCAAGGGCCATCAAGGGCTGTCGCACCCTTAGGGTGGGAAACCCTAAAGGGTGGGCACCCTCCTCCCTCTCCTCCTATATATAGTGAGGGTTTTGGGGCTGATTTGAGACAACAATTGCCTCTCTCTCGGTGCAGCCCTACTCCTCCTCCTCGTCATCCTCCGTAGTGCTTGGCGAAGCCCTGTCGGAGTACCACGCAGCTCCACCGTCCCCACGCCGTCGTGCTGCCGAAGCTCTCCCTCAACCTCTCCTCCCTCCTTGTTGGATCAAGGCATTGGAGATGTCACCGGGTTGCACGTGTGTTGAACGCAGAGGCGCCGTTGTTTGGCGCATAGTTCGGAATCCACCGTGATCTGAATCGTTGCGAGTACGACACCATCAACCGCATTCTAGCAAAGCTTCCACTTAGATATCTTCAAAGGTATGAAGATGCTCTACCCCTTTGCTCGTTGTTGGTTTGTCCATAGATAGATCATTGTGTGATGTAGGATTTTTTTTTAAATTACTACGTTCCCAAAGAGTGGCATCCGAACCAAGGTTCTATGCATAGATTCTATGCACGAGTAGAACACAAAAGTTGTGGGCGCTGTTTTTGTCAATTGCCTGCTGTTACTAGTCTTATCTTGATTCTGCGGCATCGTGGGATGAAGCAGCCCGGACCGACTTTACACGTACTCTTACGTGAGACTGGTTCCACCGACCAACATGCACTTGTTGCATAAGGTGGCTAGCGGGTGTTTGTCTCTCCCACTTTAGTCCGATCGGATTCGATGAAGAGGGTCCTTATGAAGAGTAAATAGCATTGGCATATCAACGTTGTGGCTGTCACGTAGGTAAGAAGCGTTCTTGCTAGAAACCCTAATCAGACATGCAAAACTTGCAACAACAATTAAAGGACGTCTAACTTGTTTTTGCAGGGTATGCTATGTGATGTGATATGGCCAAAAGGATGTGATGATACATATGTGATGTATGAGATTGATCATGTTCTTGTAATAGGATTCACGACTTGCATGTCGATGAGTATGACAACCGACAACAGCCATAGGAGGTGTCTTAATTTATTGTATGAGATGCAACGACATGTGATTACTTTACTTTATTACTAAATGTTAGTTATAGTAGTAGAAGTAATAGTTGGTGTGACAACTTCACGGAGACACAATGATGGAGATCATGATGATGGAGATCATGGTATCATGCCGGTGACAATGATGATCATGGTGCCCCAAAGATGGAGATCAAAGGAGCAAGATGTTTATCATGTTTTTCATCTTATTGCTTAGAACGACAGTAGCAAAGATAAGATGATCCCTCATTAAAATTTTGAGATATGTATTCCCCTAAGTGTGCACCGTTGCGAAGGATAGTTGTCTCGAAGCACCACGTGATGATCGGGTGTGATAGATCCTAAGGTTCCCATACAACGGGTGTAAGCCAGTTTACACACGCAAAATACTTGGGTTGACTCGACGAGCCTAGCATGTACAGACATGGCCTCGAATACGGGTGACCGAAAGGTCAAACATGAGTCGTATGGTTGATACGATCAGCATGGAGATGTTCACCGTCGATGACTAGTCCGTCTCACATGATGATCGGACACGGGCTAGTCGACGTGGATCATGTAACACTTGGATGACTAGAGGGATGTCAATCTAAGTGGGAGTTCATTAGTGATTTGATTAGATGAACTTAATTATCATGAACTTAGTCTAAAATTGTCTTTACAAATATTGTAGATCCAATGGCCAACGCAAATGTCTCATTTAACTTCAACGTGTTCCTAGAGAAAACCAAGCTGAAAGACGATGGGAACAACTATGCGGATTGGGCTCGTAACTTAAAGCTGATCCTCACTGTTTCCAAGAAGGCATATGTCCTTAATGCACCGCTAGGTGATCCTCCCGTTCCCACGGCACACCAGGATGTTAGGAATGCATGGCACTCGCGGAGTCATGCCTACTCACTGGTTCAGTGCGGCATGCTTTACAATTTAGAACCAGGGCTCCAAAGGCGTTTTGAGCAACACGGAGCATATGAGATGTTTAAGGAGCTGAAACTTGTTTATCAAGATCATGCCCGGGTCGAAAGATATGAAGTCTCCGACGAGTTCTGTAGTTGTAAGATGGAGGAGAATAGTTCTGTCAGTGAGCACATACTCAGAATGTATGGGTTGCACAACCGCTTGACTCAGCTGGGAGTTGAACTTCTGGATGATGCGGAAATTGACAGAATCCTCCAGTCCCTTCCACCTAGCTATAAAGGCTTTGTGATGAATTACAACATGCAAGGGATGGAAAAGATTATTCTCGAGTTGTATTGAATGCTGAAATTTGCGGAGGTAGAAATCAAGGAAGAACATCAAGTGTTGATGGTGAATAAGACCACCAGTTTCAAGAAAAGCAAAGGTAAAAAGAACTTCAAGAAATACGGCAAAGCAGTTGCGGGGAAGAAGCGAAAGAAAGGACCTAAGCTTGAGACTGAGTGCTATTACTGCAAGGGAACCGGTCACTGGAAGCGGAATTGCCCTAAGTACTTAGCGGACAAGAAGGCCGGCAACATCAAAGGTATATGTCATATACTTGTTATTGATCTGTACCATACCAGCACTCATAGTAGATCCTGGGTATTTGATACCGGTGATGTTGCTCACATTTGCAGCTCTAAGCAGGAACTGCGGAACTAGCGTAGGTTGGCTAAGGACAAGGTGACGATGCGTGTCAGGAATGGTTCCAAGGTCGACGTGATCGCCGTCGGTACGCTACCTCTACATCTACCTTCCGGATTAGTTTTAAACATCAATAATTGTTATTTACAACCAGCTTTGAGAACCAACATTGTATCGGGATCTCGCTTGATGCCAGATGGCTACTCATTTAAATCTGAGAATAATGGTTGTTCTATTTATATGAGTTCAATGTTTTATGGTCATGCCCCGCTTGTCAATGGTTTATTCTTGATGAATCTCGATCATGATGTTACACATATTCATAGTGTGAGTACCAAAAGATGTAAAGTTGATAATGATGGTCCCACATACTTGTGGCACTGCCGCCTTGGTCATATCGGTGTCAAGCACATGAAGAAACTTCATACAAATGGACTTTTGGAGTCTCTTGATTTTGAATCATTTGGCACATGCGAACTATGCCTCATGGGCAAGATGACCAAGACTCCGTTCTCCGAAACAATGGAGCGAGCAACCAACTTATTGGAAATAATACATACCGATGTGTGCGGTCTAATAAGCGTTGAGGCTCACGGTGGCTATCATTATGTTCTCACCATCACTGATGATTTAAGTAGATATGGGTATGTCTAGTTAATAAAGCACAAGTCTGAAACCTTTGAAAGGTTCAAGGAATTTCAGAGTGAGGTGGAGAATCAACATGATAAGAAAATAAAGTTCTTATGATCTGATCATGGAGGAGAATATTTGAATCACGATTTTGGCACGCACATGTGGAAATGTGGAATTGTTTCACAACTCATGCCGCCTGGCACACTCCAGTGTAACAGTGTGTCTGAACATCGTAATCGCACTTTATTGGATATGGTTCGATCTATGAGGTCTCTTACAGATTTACCGCTATCATTTTGGGGATATGCATTGGAAACTGCAACATTCACTTTAAATAGGGCACCGTTAAACCGTTGAGACGACACCGTATGAATTATAGTTTGGCAAGAAACCTGAGCTGTCATTTCTGAAAGTTGGGGGCTCCGATGCTTATGTGAAGAAACTTCAACTAGAGAATCTCGAACCCAAAACGTAAAAATGTGTCTTCATAGGATACCCTAAGGAAACTATTGGGTACACCTTCTATCTTAGATCGTAAGGCAAAATCTTTGTAGCCAAGAACGGATCCTTTCTAGAGAAAGAGTTTCTCTCGAAAGAAGTAAGTGGGAGGAAAATAGAACTTGATGAGGTAATTGTACCTCCTCTCGAATCGGAGAGTAGCGCAGCACAAGAAAATGTTTCTGAAGTGCCTGCACCGACTAGAGAAGAAGTTAATGATCATGATCATGAAACTTCGGATCAAGTTGCTATTGAACCTCGAAGGTACACAAGGGTGTGTTCCGCGCCCGAGTGGTATGGCAACCCTATCATGGAAATCATGTTGTTAGATGATAGTGAACCTTCGAACTATGAATAAGCGATGGCGGGCCTGGATTCCAACAATTGGCTTGAGGCCATGAAATCCAAGATAGGATCCATGTACGAGAACAAAGTATGGACTTTGGTGGACTTCCCCGATGATCGGCGAGCCATAGAAAATAAATGGATCTTTAAGAAGAATACTGACGCGGATGGTAATGTGACCATCTATAAGGCTCGACTTGCCGCTAAGGGTTATCGACAAGTTCAAGGGATTGACTACGATGAGACCTTCTCTCCATTAGCGATGCTGAAGTCGGTGTGAATCATGTTAGCAATTGCCACATTTTATGATTATGAAATCTGGCAAATGGACATCAAAACGGCATTCCTGAACGGCTTTCTTAAGGAAGAATTGTATATGATACACCAGAAGGTTTTGTCGATCCTAGCAATGCTAACAAGGTATGCAAGCTCCAGCGCTCCATCTATGGGCTAGTGCAAGCATCTCGGAGTTGGAACATTCGCTTTGATGAGGTAATAAAAGCGTTTGGCTTTGTACAGACTTATGGAGAAGCCTGTATTTACAACAAAGTGAGTGGGAGCTCTCTAGCATTTCTCATATTATATGCGGATGACATATTGTTGATGGGAAATGACAGAGAACTATTGGAAATCATAAAGTCCTATTTGAATAAGAGTTTTTCAATGTAGGACCTTGGAGAAGATGCTTACATATTAGGCATCAAGATCTATAGAGATAGATCGAGACGCCTCATAGGTCTTTCACAAAGCACATACCTTGACAAGATATTGAAGAAGGTCAATATGGATAAGGCTAAGAAGGGGTGCTTGCCAGTATTACAAGGTGTGAGGTTGAGTACGACTCAACGCCCGACAACGGCGGAAGATAGAGAAAAGATGAGTACCGTCCCCTATGCTTCGGCCATAGGCTCTATCATGTATGTCATGCTGTGTACCACACCTGATGTGAACCTTGCCATAAGTTTTGTAGGGAGGTACCAAAGTGATCCAGGAGTGGATCACTGGACAACGGTCGAGAATATCCTTAAGTACCTGCAAAGGTCTAAAGATATGTTTCTCATTTATGAAGGTGCCGAAGAGCTCGTCGTAAAGGGTTACGTCAATGTTAGCTTCGACACAGATCCGTATGACTCCAAGTCACAAACCGGATACGTGTATATTTTGAATAATGGGGCAGTTAGCTGGTGCAGTTGCAAGCAAAGTGTCGTGGCGGCATCTACATGTGAAGCGGAGTACATAGCTGCTTCGGAAGCAGCACAGGAAGGAGTCTGGATCTAGGAGTTCATCACTGACCTAGGAGTCATTCCCAGTGCGCCAAGCCCGATGACTCTATTCTGTGACAATACTGGAGCTATTGCCATTGCAAAGGAGCCCGGGTTTCAGAAGAAGACCAAGCACATCAAGCGCCGCTTCAACTCCATTCGTGGAGACATCCATGATGGAGATATAGATATTTGTAAAGTATATATGGATTTGAATGTCACAAATCTGTCGACTAAACCTCTTCCACGAGCAAAACATGATCAATACCAGAACTCTATGGGTGTTCGATTCATCACAATGTAACTAGATTTTTGTCTCTAGTGCACGTGGGAGACTGTTGTAAATATGCCCTAGATGCAATAATAAAGTGGTTATTATTATATTTCCTAGTTTGTGATAATTGTCTATTATTCATGCTATAATTGTAATAACCGGAAACCGTAATACATGTGTGAATATATATCACAATGTGTCCCTAGTGAGCCTCTAGTTGGCTAGCTCGTTGATCAATAGATGATCATAGTTTCCTGATCATGGACATTCGATGTCATTGATAACGGGATCACATCATTGGGGAATGATGTGATGGACAAGAACCAATCCTAAGCATAGCACTAGATCGTGTTGTTCGTCTGCTAAAGCATTTTTAATGTCAAGTATCATTTCCTTAGACCATGAGATTGTGCAACTCCCGGATACTGTTGGAGTGCTTTAGGTGTACCTAACGTCACAACGTAAGTGTGTGATTACAAAGGTACACTACAGGTATCTCCGAAAGTATCTGTTAGGTTGTACGAATCAAGACTGGGATTTGTCACTCCGTGTGACGAAGAGGTATCTCTGGGCCCACTCGGTAATCCATCATCATACTGAGATCAGTGTGGCTAAGGAGTTAGCCACGGGATGATTTGTTACAGAATGAGTAAAGAGACTTGCCAGCAACGAGATTGAACAAGGTATAGCGATACCGATGATCAAAACATGGGCAAGTATCATACGGGTAGATAAAGGGAATTGCATAGACGATTGATCGAATCCCCGACATCGTGGTTCATCCAATGAGATCATCGTGGAACATGTGGGAACCAACATGGATATCCATACCCCGCTGTTGGTTATTGACCGAAGAGGTGTCTCGGTCATGTCTACATGCTTCCCGAACCCGTAGGGTCTACACAATTAAGGTTCGATGACGCTAGGGTCATATGGGAATAGTGTACGCGGTTACCGAAGGTTGTTCGGAGTGCCGGATGAGATCCTGAATATCACGAGGAGTTTCGGAATGGTCCGGAGGTAAAGATTCATATATAGGAAGTGAGAATTCGGTCACCAGAAGTGTTTCGGGCGACACCGGTAATGTGGCGGGAGCACCGGAAGGGTTCCGGGGTCCACCGGGAAGGGCCACCAGCCCCAAACTGTTACATGGGCCAAAAGTGGATGGGAACCAACCCCTAGGTGGGCTGGTGCGCCACCACTATGGGCCCAAGGCACAGCAAGGGTTGGAGGAGGCAAAACCCTAGGCATGGGGAGGCCACCTTGGGCCTCAAGGCCCACCCTAGGGCGCCTCCACCTTGGCCGCCGCCCCAAGGGCCATCTAGGGCTGCCGCACCCTTAGGCTGGGAAACTCTAAAGGGTGGGAACCGTCCTCCCTCTCCTCATGTATATAGTGAGGGTTTTGGGGCTGATTTGAGACAACAATTGCCTCTCTCTCCGCGCATCCCTACTCCTCGTCCTTCATAGTGCTTGGCGAAGCCCTGTCGGAGTACCACACAGCTCCACCGTCACCACGCCATTGTGTTTCCGGAGCTCTCCCTCAATCTCTGCTACTTCCTTGCTGGATCAAGGCATTGGAGACGTCATCGGGTCGCACGTGTGTTGAACGTGGAGGCGCCGTTGTTCGGCTCATATTTGGGAATCCACCGCGATCTGAATCGCTGTGAGTACGACTCCATCAACTGTGTTCTAGCAACGCTTCCGCTTAGCAATCTTCAAAGGTATGAAGATGCACTACCCCTTTGCTTGTTGTTGGTTTCTCCTTAGATATATCGTTGTGTGACATAGGAATTTTTCTGAAATTACTATGTTCCACAACAACACAAATATCCGCTTTTCTATCAATTTCCCAAAAGTAATTTGTCTACCAACTGTATGCTTGCTTTCATGAGATATGCCACTAGGGAACACTATGGCCCCAGGGTCTAGTCACCTATTAATTTAAAAACATTACAATTTCCTCATTGCCTTTAAATATTTTTATTTACTTTTCACTTTGCAACTTTGAACCACACTACTTACTTGCTTGCAAATAACGTGACGAGGGATTGACAACCATGTTGCCTGCGTTGGCTGCAACTGTTTGTTTCTTTTGTGTGTAGTTGCTGAAGATGGGGGTTAGTTGATACTCCTATTGGTTTGCTAAACCTTGGTTCTCTACTGATGGAAATACTTACCTATATTGTGCTGCATCACCCGTTCCTTTTCATGGAAAACCCAACGCAGGTCACAAGTATGAGGACGGATTTCTAGTGTCGTTGCCGGGGAGTATCATCAACAAACTATCAAGCCACTTCACACAAAGTATCATTCACTTGTTCTCATTTTTATTTGATGTTATATTTTTCTTCCTCCATAAAAAATCAAAAACACAAAAACATTTATCTTTGATCGTTGCTAGTTTACTTCTTTGCTCGCATTACTTGCTAGTTTACTTGTCATGCTTATTACTTTGCTTGCTCGGTCACCATGTCTCAAGACACTACTAAGTTGTGTGACTTATTAAATACTAATAACAACGATTTTATTAGTACTCCTATACCACCCGCCACTAGTGTGGAGGCTTATGATATGAATGATGCATTACTGAATCTTGTCATGAGGGAATAATGTTTGGGAAGTCCAAATGAGGATCCCGCTGCTCATCTCAATACCTATGTTGAACTTTGTGATATGCAAAAGAAAAAATACATGGATAATGATATTGTGAAATTAAAGTTATTTCCTTTTTCTCTAAGAGATAAAGCTAAATCTTGGTTCTCATCTTTACAACGTAATAGAATTGGAACATGGGATATGTTTAAAGATGCTTTTATTTCCAAGTATTTTCCTCCTCCTAAGACCAACTCCCTTAGAAATCAAATTATGAATTTTAAACAACATGATCATGACCATGTTTCACAAGCTTGGGAGAGAATGGAATTGATGATAAGAAATTTCCCTACTCATGGTTTAAACATGTGGACGATTATGCAAAACTTCTATGGCGGACTAAACTTTGTATCTAGAAATCTTCTAGATTATGCTGCAGGTGGTACCTTCATGGACGTGTGATACGTCCATTTTGCATCATGAATCCTTATTGATATTTGTCTCATTATTGTCCATTATTCCCTGTTATTATGTAATTCTTATGTCTTTTCTCTCTAAATATGCAAGGTACATTATGAAGAGGGAAGTAACTGAAAGCTCGAATTTTGGACCGAGAAACCGAGAAAAAGGCAGAAAAATCAAGTTGCTCCAAGTGACCTGAAACTTCACGGGGATTTTTCTGGAACATATAAGAATTATTGGGCCAAAACTACACTGCAAAGGGTCAGCCACCTGGGCACAAGCCATAAGGCCGCCCCCAGGCCACGCCCTGATGGCTTGTGGGGGCCCTCTTGGTCCTCCAGCGCCCCTCTTCTCTTATATGGTGTGTTTTACCCTAGAAAATTCAAGACATAACTTCTGGGATGAAGCGTCGCAGTCTTGAGGCAGAAACCTGGGCAGAGGCCCTTTTGTTCTCTGGCAGAAATATTTTGCCGGAGGAATTCCTCTCTACGAGGGGAAATCGAAGCCATCGTCATCACCAATGCTTCCTCCTTCGTGGGAGGACCGGTCTTCATTAACACCTTTACCAGCACCATCTCATCTCCGACCCTAGTTCAGCTCGTGTATTCAATCTTTGTCTCAAAACCTCATATTGGTACCTGTGGGTTGGTAGTTGTGTTGAGTACATCTTGAGTTGATGCTTGTTGAATTACTTGGTGGAAGACATAATGTTTAGATCCTTAATCATATTTTTTTCACCCCTGATGTTGAACATGTTGATGAGGTGTGAGTGGTTACTATTGTTCCTGAGGACATGGGAGAAGTCTAGTTATAAGTAATCATATAAAGTTGGCATTCATTCGATATTTTGATGATATGTGTGTTGTTACTTCCTTTAGTGGTGTCATGTGAACGTTGACTACATGACACTTCACCATGTTATGGGCCTAAAGGAAGTCATTATGGAGTAACAAGTAGATAATGGGTTGCGAGAGTTACAGAAGCTTAAACCCGAGTTTATGTGTTGTTTCATAAGGGCCTGATTTGGATCCACATGTTTCATGCTATGGTTAGATTTTTCTTAATTCTTCTTTCATAGTTGCACATGCTTGCGAGAGGGGTTTATCATAAGTAGGTTGTTAGTTCAAGTAATAACAACACCTTAGCACTAGTCCACCCACATATCAAATCATCAAAGTAGCAAACGTGAATCAACTTAATATGATGAACATGACTAGGCAGAAATTCCAATGTGTCCTCGGGAGCGCTTGCTTTATATAAGAGAATTTCAGGCTTGTCCTTTGCTATAAAAATGATTGGGCTACCTTTCTACACATTTTTCACTATTATTACTTGTCACTTGTTACAGATTACCTTGCTACAAAACTATCTATCAATATTACTTGCACCACATGCAGAGAATACCTTGATGAAAAGTGCTTATCATTTCCTTCTACTCCTCGTTGGGTTTGACACTCTTACTTATTGAAAGGACTAAGGTTGATCCGCTAAACTTGTGGGTCATCAAGACTCTTTTCTGGTGCTGTTGTTGGGGTGTGAAGCACCTTTGGTAAGGGGAAATTGGTAAGGAAACATTTACTGTACGTTTGAATTTACTGTTGCTTGTCACTATGAATGGTCACCCTTTGAGTGGCTTATTCGGGGCATCTTCGCCTCGAACAGAAGTTGAGGAAATTACCCCTCAACCTGCTGAACCTACTGACAATATTTGTTATGAGATTCCTTCGGGTACGGTAGAGAAACTGTTCGCTAATCCTTATAACTATTCAACAGATCCTGATTATCATTTAATATATGTCGATGAGATTGGTGGATTGTTTAAGCTTTCACGTTACCCGGAGACAAAGTCAATAAGAAAGTTTTCTCTTTATCTTTGGAGGGAAAATAATTATTGTGTTACAGGATATTGGATGATATTGGGTCGTGGGACTATAACTGCTTGAAATTGGAATTCTGTCAGAAGTTTTATCCTATGCATTTGATTCATCATGATTGGAATTTTATCTATAATTGCTGGCATCATCAAGGAGAAAGCATCGCTCAAGCTTGGAGAGGCTTAAATCTATGATGCGTAGTTGCCCCAATCATGAGCTCTCAAGGGAATTGATCATTAAAAAAAATTATGCTCACCTTTCTCATGATGATCAAACAGTGCCCGACGTTGTGCGGTTGGCTCCTATATGAACGAGACTATTGAATTCAAGTGGAATCTTCTATAAAAGATTAAAATCAATTGTTAAGATTGGGAACTCGATAGAGGCAAGCCATCATGTATAAATTTTTATTTTTATTGTGTTAAATATTTCATGGAGACTTCTCCTTTTCATGAGTTCAGCAACAAACATGGCCTTGATCCTGTGATAGTAGCTACCTTCTGTGAAACTTTTTCCACTTATGTTGATCTCCCTAAGGAGAAGTGGTTTAAATTCCATCCTCCTACTGAAAAATTACAAGATGAACTTGTTGAAATAAAAAAGTAAGAAATAATTGCTAACCATGTAGAACCGTTGTTCCTACCGCTTACATTGAGAAACCCCCTTTTCCTATTAAGATTAGATAGCATGCTAGGGCTGCAATAGTGGTTAGTAAAATTCATGTTAGGACACATAAACCTTCTTAGCAAATAAATGTTGAGCCTAAGGTTGCCATGGTTAAAGACCTCTTAGCTGATAACATTGATGGGCAAGTTATTTACCTCTGTGATGAAGCTGCTAGAATTGCAAAGCATGTTAGAAACAAAGAGGACGAACTTCACAAAAACAAACCAGTGGTAAGCACACCTGTTAACTTAGTTAAGATTTGAGAACATTGTTATCATGGCCTCTGTGATCTCGGTGCTAGCATTAATGCTATACCTTTTACATCATATAAGGAAATTATGCATGATATAGCACCCATTTCAACTTAAGACATAGATGTTACTATTAAACTTTGAAATCGAGGTACTATATCGCCACTTGAGAGTGTTAGAGATGTTGAAGTATTGTTTGGAAAAGTCTAATATACCAATGATTTCTTAGTACTTTATTTAGAACAAGATAAATTTTGCCACGTAATATTCGATAGAACTTTCTTGAATACTGTTAATGATGAAATTAATTGTGCTACCCAAAAGGTTAAAGTTACTATCAATGATATATCACATGAGTTCAAATTTTCAAAGTTTGGTAAACAGTCTCACGAAAACGAATTGCCTAATAAAGACGAGATAATTGGTCTTGCTTCTATTGTTGTACCTCCACAAACCCATTAGAACAGTACGTGCTAGACCATGAGAATGATATGTACTTGAATGAAAGAAATGAATTAGATAGGATACTTCTTGATCACCAACCTATTTTTAAACACAACTTACTAGTTGAAATTTCAGGTGGTCCTCCTCCACCCAAAGGAGACCTATTGTTTGAGCTCAAAGATTTATGTGATACTCTGGAATATGCTTATCTTGATGACAAGAAGATATATCCTGTTATTATTCGTGCTAACCTTTCATAGCATGAAGAAAGGAGATTACTCAAAACTTGAAGCACATGGCTGTTATTGGCCATACTCTTGATGATCTTAAAGGCATAAGCCCTACTCTCTGTTAGCATAAGGTCAATATGGAACCAGATGCCAAACCAGTCATTGGTCATCAACGCCGCCTCAATCCTAAAATGAAGGATGTAGTAAGAACAGAAATACTAAAACTTCTGGAGGCAGGTATAATCTATCCTATTGTTGATAGTAGATGGGTAAGTCATGTTCATTATGTTTCTAAGAAAGGAGGTATAACTGTTGTTCCCAACGATAAAAATGAAGTCAATCCACCAAGGATAGTAAGTGGTTATAGGATGGTGATTGATTTTAGGAAATTGAATAAAGCTACTAGGAAAGATGTGGGGACCCCGACTTGTAAGTCATGAACACCGAATGCACGTGTACAGTGATCCTAGAGATCAATGCTCACTGAACACACAGAAGCTGAATAACAAGAGTCTTACATCCACACATACTGCTGATACAAATAAGGACCATTAAGGCCAAGTCTCACATAGATAGGGCCTCAAAGGCCGACATGCCAGACATAACTAGAAGCGGATATCTTGAACGAAAGCATGAACCCATACCATCTGCCTTAACCTACAGGAATTCTGACTAGTAAGTATCCTAGTTCGCATGTCTGTTATCGATGAACTCTTCTCCAAATTCCTGATCTTCGCTGCCTAACCAATTAAATAACCAGTGGAATCCAATTATTACTTTGAATGTACTCACAAGAAAACCATGATGTGGAACAAGGAAAAATGAAGCATGATATAACACTAGTAGGAAATTTTTAAGGAAAGCAGATTTTGCCCTGATGCAATAACATGATCAACTTCTATTGCGGGCATGCATCATAAGGTAAGTCATAACCATGTGAACAGGTTATAGATATCAATATCAAGTGAGGTCTGAACAACCCATGTCCACCCATCATGCCAAGTCATCCGACTTAGCCCAGGAACTATATTACTCACATAGCACTTTTCTCACACACGCACACTATTTGGTAAACATGGACGTAGCCCAAGAGTGGTCATCCAACTGTCCATGACCATGGACATGGCTATTCGAATAGTTTTACACTCTGCAGAGGTTGCACACTTTACCCACAAGACTCGAGAAACTTACTTCCGTGTCAAGACATGACTCGCGGTGTTCCTCACACGTGAGGTAAGTACCCGAACATCACCATTCCCATGAAAATAATAGCAAAGAGACCACGCATTAGTGACAACTCCTCGTGATGTTCATCACACGTATCATCCACGAGGCCACGCAATGGTGTGCCCGGTGTTTGTGAAAACAGCCCATGATCGCCCTTTTCTTGGCACGACCCTATCTCGAGAATGACCACGTCAATGCGGGCTCTCTAGTACCACCAACCATAGTAATCAGCAAAGCCATGTCCCATCTGGGATATCGTGGTCGTGCATGTAAGGTTGGAGTAACGATCACATCTTAAACCAATCCGATTTCGAAAACCACACACATTCACTAGCCTCGGCATACCTCTTCTTTCTCAAGTGAATACCTTGCTCACACCATCTCCCTCGGGAATTAGTGGCACCGGACGGGGTTTTCATAAAACCTTTGAAATCATCTTCCTTTACCGTCACCATGCATGTACTCAATCCCATGCGTAGAACTACTAGCAACCTAACTACATCCCGCCCGCACAACACTCATAGGTAGGTAGGGTTATGCCGAAGTGCAAGTGTCAACGAGGAACTATCAGAAACGTCCCACTGAGGTAGTTACCGATTCAACATGGTCTTATGCATTGGAATAACATGCTAAATATGACATGCATGAAAGTATTCTCTTAGACATGGTCAAGGGGATGATTGCCTTGCTCAATAAAATCTAAGGGGTCTTCAAGTCCTCTGGTCCAAGTACCTCATCAGCAACGCAATCTATCGTCACAATATGAACGGGCAAAAATAAGCACTCAACCAAAAACAGAGAGAATAATCTACTCAGAAAAATATCACACCATTTTTTGTAAAATACTAGGATGAGTACAAGTACTCTAAAAATTATTGATTTTTATTTTTGGATTGTAAAAAGTTGTAGAAATTATTTTAACACAATATTAAAATGCCCTAAACAGGATTTTAAAATAAAACAATGCATGCAACCTATTGTAAAAATAACAAGTGGCGCCCTAAAATACTACACAATATTCCAAGATTTTTGGTGGAGGAATTTTTGAATTTGGACAAACATTTAAACCTAGGTGATTTTTGAAAGATTGTGGAAAAGGAACAAAAAGAGGGGCCATTGTTCTCCATGGGCCAAACCGGCTCGGTAGAGCCGGCCCATGGGGAAACCAGCTCGCGCTAGGCAGCCACGTCGAAGGTGCAAAGGCGGTTTATGCCTTCAGCCGACACAGCGCATGCGCGCCTGCGCATTCAAACATGACAGCTGGGCCCTAACAGACAGCAAAAGAGGGAGGGGGAAGGACGATGACACGCATGCCCTTATCGGAGTCATTTCAACCTCCTGACATGAGAGAGGACGAGTTTACCGGTGGCGAGAGGAGTCCCCCTTGATGTTCGAGCGGCTCTGCGTCGCCAAGGCTCGGTCCCGCACTTTTCCCAACCGCCGTTGCTTGGGACTGAATGGACGAACGTAGCTACGGGGTCAAGCCCTGCCACCCCTGATAACGATCGAACGTCCGTGGACGGCATCAAGGGTTGCACGTGGCCTTATGACCTATAAGACCCCTGAGGCTCGATGCTCAGGGGCCCTCTTTTAACGGTCAAGCGTCCCCCATTTCATCCCGTTGATTGTGGCTTTCGGAAGCCGCGGGGCCTCCCCAGGTCCTCGACGGAGCAACACGCATCGGCCGGAGCCCCCAAGCGGGGGGTTGGTCGCCCTAAGATGCAAGCAAGGTAAGAAGTTAGATCGCCGAACGGATCCAGCAGAAGTTATGGAAGCATGCGTGAATGATATGATGGGCAGAGGAGTGCCCTGAACACTTGAAGGTCATGCGGTCAGCAGACACCCCCTAGAGAGGTGAACCCAAAAAATTACCTCGCATAGCTTCTTCGCGCCTGAAGGGCGCCTCATGAGGCCCGACCCTCGGCGCCCACTCCAGCACCGTAGTCGCCGTGGGTGACCCGCGCCACTTGTGTCTTGTTTCTTTATCTGACTCGTCCTCCTGAGTCCGGGGACCCGGTTCTTCGTAGTTTCTCCGCGGGGGCGGCGGCTGGCGTCATGCCTCGTGGCTTGGTGGCACCTCCCTGCCCGCGCCTCTTGGCCTAGTGCTCCGCCAGTGGGAGCCCTAGGGTCCGGCTCGAGGGGGGTCCCTAGAGTGTTCCTTACTCTCGAGGAGGACTGGCGCCAGGGGTGGACACTTGAGGCTCTTCCTCGATGGGAGGTTCAGGTGGTGTTACATAACACGGTAAGTAAGGCTCCACGTAGGTGTTCGGTCGACCTCTAAGGATGTTCAAAAGCGTGACGGTGGCAGTCCCTCTCTGCGGCGGGGGGAGGTCCCCCCGGTCATGTTGCTCGGAGATCTTCTTGTGATGGGCCTCCGCACGGAGTTGCTTGCTCATGTTGCCGCCATTGGGTGGACCCGGCATTGCCTGGTGCAGACCCCCCCCCCTTGGTACCCTGGCATGTCTCCATTGTCGTAGTTCACCCGCGCCGACGCCTCCACCACCCACTGGCTGCACCTGAGGAAGCGCTCCCACCTGGCCGCCCTGGGTTGTCGGGGGCCGACCTGGCCTTGGTGATGCGCGCCGGTATGTGCATAGAACGTCGTTCTGTTGTCTTCGCGCCCCTGGTGGTTGCCGGCATGCTGCGCCTCGAGGCCGGCCACCTAAATCTGGAGGAGGAGGAGGGCAGCATGCGACGCGTCTCTCTCGGCCCGCTAGTGCAGGAGGGGCCCCGTCGCTTGCACACTCGGGGACCGGCACGAGGTGCGGACCCCTGGTGCCCGGCGCCTGCGGCCTTGAAGAAGAGTGGGACCGGATAGCCTTCTTGGAAATGGCGATGAACTCCGTGATGTGGTCCGCCCAGGCGTGGAAGCCCCCTTCGTCGGTCGAAGGCGGAGCATCTCGCTCGCCATCTGCAGTGTGTCATGCGCATCGAGGTACCCCAAGTTGATGTGGTGCGTCATGGATGCCAGGGGCGCCGCCCAGCCATCGTGCGCCTGGGCGGTGTGGGTAGTTGCGACGGTGGAGGTGATGTTGACGATCTGGTAAGAGCTGCCTGGTACCACAATGCCGGTACACGTGCTTTCGGCTGCTGTGGTATGACGGTTGGAAGCCATCTCTATGAGGGCCGAAGAAGCCTGTTGGGCGCCAGTCATCGGAGCAGCGCGGCTTAGGGAAGATGAGGCTCGGAGAAGACCTTGACACGCCCCCTACCTGGCTCACCAAATGACGGATTTAGGGATCCGCAAAACCCTGAAGATCCGAACTCAAGGGCGTGTACGAAGATCTCTCATGGGCTCGCCTTAACCTAACTCGCTACTCGCTTTGGATGGCAGAGAACTCACTCGATGGTGAGGAAGACACAGAACATGACAATCTACCCACGTTCGGGCCGCTGAGAAGCGAATACCCTACTCCTGCTTTGGTGGATTGCCTCTCGTGGAGGTTGATGGATGAACTAGTATAGTGTTCGAGGGCCTCCGGAGGTTGGGTGGCCTTTGTGTGGTGCAAGTGGGTGAATGAATGAATCGGACCCCCTATGAAGTAACCTACTCTCTCTATATATAGTGGCGGCCCCGGTCCTCTTCCCTTATCATTTTCGTGGGAAGGGATCCCACAACGGCCAATTTTTAAGGGGGGACATGGGAACATGCTTCCCCTGTCCAAAAGTAGACTTCGCCTAAAAAGTGGTTGTCAACGCAGCAGGGATAGGTCCAGGGATGATGTCCTTCCTGCTGGCGGGCGGTGGTGGCCTTGTTGCACCAGAAAGGAAACCTTTGGAAGATTCCTTGGAGACCTGCGTGCATCCTCGACCCCTTTGCACTAAAGGGGAAACCGTTCCTTCGTATTGTCTGATGCTCGCATGTCCTTCCTCCACGTCATCCTCGACTCCTGAGGCCGGGTCTCACCTTGGAATATCCGCCGCTCCGGCGGGGTCCTGACGAGGCCCCCGCCGGGTCTTGATGATGTTCCTCCTCGCGAGGCTTGGCCCCTTGCGAGGGCCTTGCCTCGAGTGTGTTGTGCCCGATTGTGCTTGCTTGATGAAGTGGGCCAGCCCTCGGACGCAGGCAGGCAGGTCTTGGTACCCCCTTTCCCAGAACGCCGACAGAAAGCAACACGGGCACCAGAGAAAATGGTACCCCGGACAATCTGGAAGACCTCGGCAACCCCGTTGCCCCCGAACAACAACTCGATGACTCGGAGGGGCGCGAGGATCAGGATAAAGCCGAGGACCTCAATCACTCTGAAGACATCAACTACCTTCCTCTCTCTGAAGAGGAGGTTAGTCTCAGAGCCGAGGATTTCATCATCCCTAAGGACCCGCTAGATCAAGAACGGTTGAAGCGGCAACCTATAGCAATCACCCGAAGCCTTAGGAAGAAACAGAAGCAGCTAAAAGCAGAACAAGACACACTCCACGATAGATGGACTAGAGTCCTCGTAGGCGAACAAGGGTACGAGAATGAATGGCTGGATCAAAACAAAAGTTACCCGTGGTAAAGTTTGCTGTTGCAATTTGAAGACGAGGCCCTTGAGCCCGCACCCCCTAGATGCACTCAGGACGACCAGCCAAACCACCCCCTCGAGGACGGGACATGACAACTTGAGAAGACGAATATCGACCCCCCCCCCCAAGAAGAAGGAAGGAGCCAATACAGTCCGAGGACCCATATGACCTACGACACGACCTGGACGCTAGAGCGGGTCAGACAAGATCCATCTATGGATCTAGAGGGTACACTCCCGCTAGACGGGATGGGTACCAAACTTGGCTCACCAAAACGATAGAGCTCGGGAATAACACCGGGTCTGGATGACAGCTGATCTCCGATGTGACGAAGCCCGGGTAAGGGGCGCCGCTCACCCAATGTGCTTTACACATGAGGTGATGTAGAATAAATTCCCCGAAGGGTTAAACCCGTAAACATTGAACAATACGACGGGTCAACAGACCCATTCGTGTGGATTGAAGACTTCCTTCTCCACATTCATATGGACCAGGGAGATGACCTCCACGCCATAAAATACTTGTGATTAAAGCTTAAAGGACCATCACGACATTGGTTGAACAGCTTCCAGGAAAACTACATTGGGTGCTGGGAAGAGCTCAAGGATGCTTTCCAAGCTAACTTTCAAGGCACCTTTGTCTCGCCCCTGGACACCGATGACTTGAGCCACGTCGTTCTACAGTCCGGCGTGTATGCCCGACAAATTTGGAACCGATTCCTGACTAAGAAGAACCAAATGATCGAGTGTCCGGACGTCAAGGTAATAGCCTCTTTCATACACAACATTCATGATGAATGGCTAGCTCTTCAGCTCGACCAAGACAAGTCGGGAACAATGTGAGACCTTACCTCACTTATGACCCACTTTTGCACGGGCAAGGACAATTGGTTACCTCTTCGAAGCAGCACCCCCAAAGAACCCGGCACCTTTGAAGTTCGGGATGGAAACAGGAAACCACGGTGCAACAAGAACAAGTGTCGACGCAACAGCGGCGATGCGGAGGATAGGACAGTAAATGCCGGATTTAGCAAATCAAAATCAGGATCGTGAAAGAAGCCATCTAAAGGGAATCAGGATGCACCTACCGCACTGGATAAGATCCTAGATATACCCTGCTAGATCCACGGCACGCACAGGATCCCAATAAACTCATAGCCGGGGAGCAGGGCAAGGGCCCCCGCAGCAAGAACGATGACGAGCCTCGCGAGCCGAATAATGTAGGCTAGAAGCAATTCCCTCCTGAGGTAAAAACTATGAACAAGATATACGTTACACACATACCCAAGAAGGAGAGGAAGCGTGTGCTTTTAGGACATCTATGCCGTAGAGAGGAGCACACAGCGGCTCTAGCAACCGAAGTCCGGGTCGTCAATGAGGCGCCGAAATCCCAGTCCACCGTCAAGGCACGAGAGGCGAGCAAACGAGCCCAAGCCCTACCTCAGCTCCGAGAGTCTTCCCACGCTCAACATAAATAGGAACATGCTCCCCATAGCATGGCCCCACTAGCCACAAAGTACATGCCTCGGAGGCATAATTTCGCGCTCAAAATCCCGTGGGCTGATATGGATACCTACTATCCATGGACCAAGTGTTCGGTTTGACCAATCTATGGTCAAACACATATTTGGGCGATAGTAGATACCATCTAGGACCTACCAGCATCATGCTAACATATTACATTGACCTCTCAAGACCCTCTCTCAAATGTTCGTCCGTCGATCACTATCTCCTCTAACGGAGAATGTCCCCCCTCGAGAGCAAAGGCGTAGACGTGCAGCAGTGCATAGTAGGGACGTCAAACCACTCATAGAGGCCCTATGTAAAACTTTACTTTGTAAAGTTTATTTTTTTTAAAAGCATCAGTAGTTTGGATTGTACGGTTAGACGTTGCGAGTTCATCGGAAACAAAGACAATTATTTACGGTCCCATTGCAGTCATTTATGTTGCATAACCTTTTTCTGCTCTTCGACACTGTAAAAACTAGTTCAGTACATATCTTCCTTAGATGCAGTCGGCTAACCGATTGGGGGCTCGACATGCCCAAAGACGCCAAGGACAAGGCCAAGGAGGTCAAGCTCAAGGGACCCGCCGTGCTTGTGGCTAAACCCGAGCAGAAGCGCGGCCGCAAGCAAAGCATGCCTGTAGGATCGAAATTATGTCTAGAGGGGGGTGATTAGACTACTTGACAAGATAAAAACTTAGCCTTTTACCAATTTTAGTTGTGGGCCGGTTTTAGCAATTATGAATAGTCAAGTTCACCCTACACATGCACATCTAAGAGTATAGTAGCAGAAAGTAAGAGCCAAAATGAATGAGAGTGAATTTCGTTGGCAGAGTCACCCCTAAAGAACTTCCTAGTTCTTCCTCTTGGGAATCCACATCAACTTGGTGGGGATCCTTGGAGTTGTGGTAGTAGTATATGAGGTAGTGCTAGAAGTGTCCTTGGGAATCCACTTGACCTTGACTTGGGGTTCCTCTTCAAATAAGTCAATGCCTTCTTGAAGCTTTCCCTTGCCCTTGTGGTCTTGTGGTAGAAGGTCATCTTGTGAGCTTGCTCCGTTGGGAGGAGTAGGATCATACTTCTCCTCTCGAGGAATAAACTTAGTAATGGGATATGGTCCTTGTTCCCAATCATCTCCGTTGACGTTGAAGTAGCCAACACCTTGTTTCTTTCGATGTCCTCCTTGCTTGCGCACAAATTCCTCAAATTGCTTACTCCCGGCAAGACTCTTGAAGACACCTCTCTCTATAATCCCTTTCAATAAATCATTTTCTTCCTCAAGTGTAACTTGGCTAAGAGAATCATTAGTGGAATCAAGAGAGCTACTAGCAACAACATCATTAGATTTAGCTTTAACATGGTTGTTACTATATGAAGAAACTTTCTTGCCTTTGTTACTAGTGTTCTTAGGTTTAACTTGTGGAACAAAAGTAGACAAGAGTAATCGTTTGGCTAGATAAAAAGAACTCTTCTTTCAAAGATCATCATTGATCGCTTTTAGAAACGCATGCTCTTGCTCCAAATTGAGCTTCTCGAACTTTAGCTTCTCATGAGTTCTTGCAAGCTCTCTAGGATCTTGTAGAGTAGTTTCATGAGCTAACTTAAGAGTGTTTAATTCTTGAGTTAGTCATTCAATCTCTTTCTTATCATCATCATTTGATTTCTCTTGACTAGCATGATAATTAGCAAGCTCATTTTTAGTGCAATCACTAGTTTTATTAAAGAGCAAGTCATCTTCTCCTAACAAGTCATCCTCATCACTATTGAGATCAAGATACTCGGGGTGTAATACCTTGGTGCCTTTAGCCGTGAAGCAGCCGACTCCTTCATTTGGTGAATCAAATAAGTCGTAGGAGTTGGAGGAAACAAGTGCAATGACGACAACAACTTCATCTTGACTATAGTCGGAGTTGGAGTGGTAGCTTCTCTCGGATTGGTTGTCAGACTCGGAGCTAGAGACCAATTACCAACATGAGCTTCATGTATTCTTTTTGAGCTGCTCTTGGTGTATTTGTCCTTCTTCTCAGATTCCTTGCCTCTCCGTGAGTGTCTTCGTTCGTAACGATCTTCTCTACTCCTTCTCTCTCTGTGAGGTTACTTGTCTCTTGAGCTTCGTGTTCCAGGTGACACCTCTCTTCGTTTGTAGGGAGCCGAGCACTCATTGGAGTAGTGTCCAGGATTCCCACAGTTGTAGCAGTTTCGGTCACGACTGGATGAGCGCTTCTCATCGTATCTTGAGCTTGAGGTTCACTCTTTGCCTCTACTCTTGTAGAACTTGTTGAATTTTCTGACCATGAGGCTTATCTCTTCATTAGTGACAAGATTTTCATTTGAAGTAGCAGGAGCATCACATGAAGCTTTGTAAGCGCCGCTTGACTTGTTGTGCAGCTCATCTTTGTCCTTGAGTGACATCTCATGAGCAACAATCCTACCAATGATTTCAGTTGGCTTGAGATCTTTGTAGTTTGGCATCATTTGGATCAATGTGCACATGGTGTCATGCTTTCCATCAAGTGCTCTAAGTATCTCCTTGATGATGAATTTTTCGATCGTCTCTTCGCTTTCTAAGACGGCAATCTCATTGGTGATGAGAGCTAGCCTAGAGTACATTTCAGCGACACCTTCACCATCCTTCATCTTGAACTTGTCAAGCTGACTTTGAAGCACATCCAACTTAGATTCTCTGACCGAATAAGTACCTTCATGCATATCGATCAAAGTGTCCCAAATTTCTTTTACATTCCTAAGGCGGCTGATTTTGTTGAATTCTTCGGGGCATAGACAGTTGAAGATGATGTCGCAGGCTTGTGCATTGAGTTGCAACATTCTTAGTTCATCGGTTGTCATATCACGATCCGATTCAAGTCCTTCTCCGAAGAAATCACCTTGCACACCAACACGAATAAAAGCCCAAACATGAGGATTACAGCCAAGAATATGCATTTTCATCTTATGCTTCCAACTAGCAAAATTAGTACCATCGAAGTATGGACCTCTATGGTGATAATTTCCCTCACTGGACACCATACTCTCCTAGGTTATAGAAACAATGCAATGGATACCAAAGCTCCGATACCACTTGTAGGATCGAAAGTATGTCTAGAGGGGGTGATTAGACTACTTAAAAAGAAAAAAAATTAGCATTTTCCCAATTTTAGTTGAGGGGTAGCTTTGGCAGTTAAGGCAACTCAAGTGCACCCTACACATGCAGTTCTAAGAGTGTAGCAGCGGAAAATTAAACATGCAGGTGTAAAGTAAAGGAGTAAGGTAGGGAGATCAAACGCATGAGGTTGACACCGTGATTTTTGGCATGGTTCCGATAGGTGGCACTATAGTACGTCCATGTTACTGGAGACTTCAACCCATGGAGGGTAACGGCTGCGAGAGTCCACGGTGGGCTCCACCCACGAAGGGTCCACAAAGAAGCGACCTTGTCTATTCCACCACAGCTTCCGCCCACGAAGGACTAGCCTTACTCAAGGTAGATCTCCACGAAGTAGGCAATCTCCTTGCCCTTACAAACATCTTGGTTCAACTCCATAACACGAAGTAGGAGTCTCCCAAGCGAGACCTAACCAATCTAGGAGGAACCACCCTCCAAATGGTAATAGATGTGGTAGAATGATGAACTCCTTGCTCTTGTGCTTCAAAAGATAGTCTCCTCAACACTCAATCACTTTCACACAGATTCGGCAAGGGTACGAGAGATTGATCTTGTGGAAAGCAACTTGGGAAGGCTAGAAATCAAGGTTCAAATGGTTGGAATGGAATCTCTTGATCTGAACACATGAGTAGGTGGCTCTCTCTCAAAAAAATGGATCTTGCAAGTGTAAGTGTGTTCTGAGTGCTTCCTCTACGAATGAGATGTAGGTGGAGGGGTATATATAGGCATCTCCCAAAATCCAACCTTTACAACATTATTTCCCAACTCGGTGACACAAAAGTGAATCTCGATGGTACTGAGTTGCACTAAATGTGGTAACTTTTGGATTCTCGGTCAGACGGATATAGGAATCTCGGTGGTACTGATAGGATGACCTAGGGCAGTTTCCAAATCTCGATGAGACTGATTTCAAACTTGGAAATTCCGATTCCTGAAATCTTCTCAACAGAAAGTTGGTCATTGAATCTCGGTGGCACCAATGCGAAAGTTGGTGGTACCGAGATGGTAGGGTTTGGTATAGGTTCTGTCAAGTGTAAAGTCGGTAGGTCCGAATGGAAATAGTTGGTGGCACCGATTTTTCTGATATATCTTTGGACAGAGATATTTTGTGGGAGAATGGCTGAGTATTTTTCGTGGCTACCTCTAAGTACTTGAGCAACCAATTCATCATAATACATCACCCCCTTTTAATAGTATTGGCTTTCCTATGGACTCAAAATGATTTCTCACAAATGTAAAATGTAGAGTCTTCCTGCTTGAAGCTTGAGCCAATCCTATTCCTTCCCTTGCATCAATGGGCATCTCCTCACAATCCTATAGCCAAGGCATCTTTGAACTTTTTGAAATATACTTGGATAAGATCATTAGTCAAATGATGCATATGTTGTGATTAATTACCAAAACTTCGTTCTGAATCTACCATGACGTGCACACCCACAACACCGAATATTGCCAGGAGCTCAGGGTCCTCCGGGACGAGCGGGTTGGCCGGCGCCCGGAGCACAACGACCGCGGTCCTGGTCGCGGCAGCGACATGTGGGACAGCCGCAACAGCAACCCTCGTCGGGGCTTGTACAAGCAACCTCGCGACAACGGCTGGCATGACCAGCCTCGGGAGATGCACCCTCGAAACAATGTGCAGCTCCCTCCGCCGCCTCCAAGGAGGAACAAGGACAACAAACACGATGAAGAGGTCAGGGCCTACCAGGATCCTCGCGTGGTGTCCTGCATTCTCGGCGACGCCCACAACCCCTCATCGAACCGCCAGTTCAAGCAACTTTCTCGCGAGGTGAACACCGTCCTCCCGAGGTTAGGGCTGTGAAGCCCCTCAAGTGGTCTCAATACGCTGTCACCTTTGACGCCAAGGATAGCCTAAATTATATGGCCATCACAGATATGCTCCCCATGATGTGCACTCCCACCATCAGCAATATGGCAGTCACCAAGACCCACATCGCCGGGGGTGCGGGCCTCAACGTGCTTTGTGTCAAAACCTTCGACACGCTCCACGTGCCCTACGACCAGTTGATGCCCACCAGACCGTTCTCGGGGGTGACCAATGGCTCCACCACCCCACTGGGGCAAGTTTGCCTTTCAGTCACCTTCGGCACACGAGACAACTATCACACCGAACACATCGACTTCAATGTGGCGCACATCAGGCTCCCGTACAAATGCCATCTTGGGCTACCCAGCGTTGGCCAAGTTCATGGCGGCAACCCACCACGGCTACAACGTCCTCAAGATGCCGGGGTGCAGTGGGATCATCACTGTAGTATGCAACAAGAGGGAAGCAGTCTGCTCCCTCGAGCGCACTTATAGGGCCGCTGACGGAGAGCACTCAGATGATGCTGGAGGCGATGTGCCTCATGAGGCCGCACCTCCGAGGAAGAAACAGTCACTGCATGCCTCTGGCTCTGCCAAGGCGAAGGGCCCGGTAGCCAAGGCCAAGGTCGCCAGCCCCACACGTGCTGCGGGTGCTTTCCCTCTTCTGGCATAGGAAGGCATGCTCGATGCCTCCCTCAGACCGGGCTCAGGGGATTCCACATGGAAGGCATCCCACCTAGCTGCCACACCGAGAGAGGTGCTCGGGCACCACCTGGAGGAGTGCCTCGACATGCGCCTGCTACCTCTTAAGCTTGCGTTGGTTTTTCCCTTGAAGAGGAAAGGGTGATGCAACACAGGAGCAGTAAGTATTTCCCTCAGTTTGAGAACCAAGGTATCAATCTAGTAGGAGAATCGCGTCAAGTCCAGAGTACCTGCGCAAACACAAAAGAGCTTGCACCCAACGCTATAAAGGGGTTGTCAATCCCTTCAAGATTGATTGCAAAGTGAGATCTGAAGGCGGAAAGTGCAACGAAGTAAAAGAGTAAGGCTGAAAATATGGTGTGAAGTAGACCCGGGGGCCATAGTGTTCACTAGAGGCTTCTCTCAAAATAGCAAATAATACGGTGGGTGAAAAAATTACTGTCGAGCAATTGATAGAACCGCGCAAAGTCATGAAGATATCTAAGGCAATGATCATACATATAGGCATCACGTCCGAGACAAGTAGACCGATACTTTCTGCATCTACTGCTATTACTCCACACATCGACCGCTATCCAGCATGCATCTAGTGTATTGAGTTCATGACGAACAGAGTAACGCCTTACGCAAGATGACATGATGTAGACGAATAAACTCAAACCAATGATGAAAACCCCATCTTTTTACCCTTGATGGCAACAACACGATGCGTGCCTTGCTACCCCTTCTGTCACTGGGTGAGGTCACCGCACGATATGAACCCAAAACCAAGCACTTCTCCCATTGCAAGAATCATAGATCAAGTTGGCCAAACAAAACCCACAACTCGAAGAGAATTACAAGGATATGAAATCATGCATATAAGAGATCAGAAGAAACTCAAATAAGATTCATAGATAATCTGATCATAAATCCACAATTCATCGGATCTCGACAAACACACCGCAAAAGAAGATTACATCGGATAGATCTCCATGAAGATCATGGAGAACTTTGTATTGAAGATCCACGAGAGAGAAGAAGACATCTAGCTACTAGCTATGGACCCGAAGGTCTATGGTGAACTACTCACGCATCATCGGAGAGGTCATGGTGTTGATGAAGAAGCCCTCTGTATCTGAATCCCCCCTCCGGCAGGGCACCAGAACGTGCCCCGGATGGGATCTTGCGGAGACAGAAGCTTGCGGAGACAGAAGCTTGCGGTGGCGGAAAAGTATTTTCGTGGATCTCTTACGAAGTTTTTGAATTCTTCTGAATTTATGGGCGGAAGAGATAGGGCAGACGTGCCACATGGGGCCCAAAAGCCTGCTAGGCGCCCCCCCCCCCCCCCCCGTCGCGCCTAGGGGGCTTGTGGGGTCCCCTGCTGGCCCCTGCCTTGGTTCTCAGGTCTGGCGCGTATATTTTGTTCCGGAAAAAATCTTTTCGGAAGTTTTATTCCGTTTGGACACCGTTTAAAATCCTCCTCTGAAAAGGGTCAAAAACACGGAAAAAACAGGAACTGGCACTTGGCACTGAGTTAATATGTTAGTCCCAACAAAGATATAAAAGGCATACAAAACATCCAAAGTTTGATAAGATAATAGCATGGAACCATCAAAAATTATAGATAAGTTGGAGACGTATCAGCGCCCTCAAGAGCAAGGAGTACAACGTCGGGCGCCGGGGGCTCATGAGTTCATTGCCCAGGAGATCGAAAGGTTGCAGGAGGCACGCGCCATGCGCGCCGGGCGCCGCACGGAGTGGTGCCTCGGGAGGCTCATCACACCTGAGGGGACCGTGGTGACGCGCATGTGTGTTGGCATCGCAGGGCTCAATGCAATCGCCTCCCGAAGATCCTTCTGGCCAGCGCGAGCGGGGCTAGGCCGAGGCACCCACGTTGGCCACGCTCACATGCCTTTTTAAGTGGAGAACGTCGTGGCCGCCTTCCAAAGGCTGGCGCGGCACGCGCTGGCTCCTCGCATGGCATCCGGGCCTCGTGAGCCCCTAGAGCTCTCGGAGGCAGCCGACCCCTAAGAAGATCGGCATGCATGACGCGCTTCGTCAAGCGACCCGGAGCTCCCACGACAATGCGGTCTCCCAATGAAGTCCCGTCTAACCCGAGATTGAGGGCACCCTTCAAGATGCACTACCCTCAGGCGTGGGGGGCCGCCCTCGTGAAGTTCTCGCTTCTTGGTTGTGTGGTAAACTTTGTTATTTCCTTTCAAAACTTATGTTGTCTGCTTGAAATGCATCACTGCTGGTTTGGCGCTTCAATGCCTTGGGCGCTATGCAACGGATGATTTCCGCTTGATCATTCCATGAAGGAACCTGCCACGATGTTTGTGCTCGGGTTCGTCCCTGCAGCGTCGCTAAAACCGAGTGACTGAGCTCTAAATGAAGGGCTTACGCCCCTCTACGTCACCTCTTGGGGGTCCTCGGTGCCTAACATCTTCGTGCAGTGGCCTCACGACAGTCATACAGCGTGTGTCGCCCTCCTCCATGTCACAGGTTCCGTGAGCGTGTTGATGTGCAAAGATGAGGCGCAACCCTCCTGAAGGCTGAGGCTAGGAGCTGCTCTGCCTTGTGCCTCGGGTGTTTAACACCTCAATAAGTCGCCTCCCATGACACTCTCACATAATAATGAGTTTGGGATTGTACATGCTTTGGAGCCTCCCTAAGTGGAAGCAGACAATGGGCCACGTCGTGGCCTCGGGAGGGGGCTCCCACCCACACCCAAGTGGAAGTCCCCATGCTCTGTTCTCGTGGAATGACTGTCGAACCGCAACTATTCCCATGCCCAAGTGGAAGCCCCATGCATCGTGCTGGGGAGGATCGTCGGAGCTCCACGCTCGCCAGCTTCCCCTTGTACCTCGCATGGGTGAGGGCAAGGACATGGTGCGTGCGCTCTAGTTCATCACTACAACACTGAAAATTCCAAGCGATTGAGCTCTGTCTCGCGGGCTCATCCTTGTGCACGTCACCTCCTGAGGTCCTTGGTTTCTAGTTCCCTCGCAACACCCAAGTGCAAGCAGGCGGGCGCACGGAACTCTAACCCATTCTCCCGTATGAGAGCCGCTTGCACGTCAAGGGGGTGCTTGAGCATCACGACTAAGGACCTTCACTGGCCGTGTAGCCTCTCACCTCCACATAATCCAGTGGCGGTTGAGATACGCGCAGGGTTGGGCCCTACCGACGCAGAGTTCAAGGCCTTCATCACGAAGCGGGAGTTGCTTGCGCGTCAAGGGGGTGCCTCAGCATCACGACTCGGGACCTTCACTCGACATGTAGCCTCTTACCTCCTGGTAATCTAGTGGTGGTTGAGATACGCGCGGGGTTGGGCCCTGCTGATGCAGAGTGCAAAGCCTCCAAACATAAGTACTAGGGCTCTCAAGGGAGTCACTTGCACATCAAGGGGGGTGCCTCAGCATCGCGACTCACGACCGTCAGTGGCCTTGTAGCTACTCACCTCCTGGTAATCCAGTGGCGGTTGAGATACGCATAGGGTTGGGCCCTGTCGATGCATAGTGCCAAGACTTCTGGAGGAGAACATTAGGGCCTTCAAGGGAATCGCTTGCGCGTCAAGGGGGTGCCTGAGCATCACGACTCAGGACCTTCCGTGGACTTGTAGCCTCCCATCTCGTGGTAATCAAGTGGCGGTTGAGATACGCGCAGGGTTGGGCCCTGCCGACGCGGAGTGCCAAGGCTTACGAAGGGGGACGTAAAGGTCCTCAAGCGAGTTGCTTGCGCGTCAAGGAGGTGCCTGAGCAACGTGACTCAGGACCTTCACTAGCCCTGTAGCCTCTCACCTCATGGTAATCTAGTGGAAGATGAGATACATGCAGGGTTGGGTCGTGCAGACACAGAGCACAAAGACAAGCAAGAGAAAAACCAAGTGCGGAGATAGACATGACGAATCGCAAGCAGTTATTACAAAATTCAAATTGATCCATAAAACAAAAGGTGATACATGACGCCTCCTCGAGGCAAGGATAATTTATTTTAGGGCAACGCAGGAGAACTCCTTGAGCAGTGTACACACGTGGCCCTCCGGGACGGTCGCCAAGTCGTCGCGAGACAACTCAATCAAGCATACAAGAATACAATAACAACCATGGCACTCACAGCATTGGTTTTTGAAATTTTTTTAATAAACTCATATTATGAAACTACGGTGAAAGTGAGGTGAAAACAGGGTGTGATAGCATGGCAATTCACAACAATCACACACTACACATTAAGTGAAGCTCAATATGCAACGAGTTGCATATTGACGAAACTCCACATACTGATTATTTAGTTCACTCTCGTTTAGGTACACGACAATATTAAATGTTGTTTAAACATGGTAAGAGGTGAAGCATGTGATTTTATGCGTCATACTAGTCGGTTTACACATATAGCTCATCTCCAAAAGGGTTACGGCCTAAGAGAAACGAGCAACACAAATCATATGAAATGGATGCAACATTGTGAGGATCAGTTTCCAAATAAAATAATTTATTGGAAATCAGCCATGAAGGTCACCAATGTAGAAAAACTATTTCCCACTGATAGACTCATCTTGATAGAGAAAACCAGTAGTACTTAATATTAACCAGAGTAGAGCGGAGGTCGCTCTACAAAATTATTACAGCATGTCCAAGTCTCACATAGACGGATAGTAACGGGATAACTCTCTTGCTCGTAATAAAGGGGCATGTCGTATCAGAGAAATGTGACATGACAAGTACTACTATGCACCAAGCGTTAGAGTGAGGCCTCACGATTTATTCGTGGTGGTGGAAGCGGTGAAATAATACAACGACGGACGCCAAGACCGTAAGACTGACTCGGAGTTCTCTAGACGTCGGGCTCGCTACCGAACTCTTCATCCATGAGGTCTCCTTCATCCATATCTGGCCACATCAACAAGCCAGTGAGTACTTTGATGAGATGCTTGTAGGAAAATTTTAATATGCATGGTTCAGATCATAATTTATCATAATAGAGATGTTAGTAGCAGTTAAGTTAGTGGATAAATCGAGCGGTAATCCTCCCGAGATATCCAAACAGAAAATAAAATGCATCGATCAGGTGTTTGAAGTGACGCCTCAAAATATTAACACGTAAATAAATCACTATCATCGGGCGTCTAAGCGACAGCTCATACAGGGCATCAAATAAATAAAAAGCCACAGTCGGTCATCTTTGCGACACCATAGAAAGGGCATAAAATAAATAACAAGCCGCAGTCGGGCGTCTTAGCGACACCACAGAAAGGGCATAAAATAAATAAAGGATTATCCTGGTGGTACAACCAACCTTGAGGATAGTTTTAGAACCAGAATATTAATAGTAAGTTTTTCCAGAACACCGTTAGATATCCGTAACCATTATCCTTAAAGGATACTTGTGCTCCAAGGACCGACTCTAAGTTCGACACTTGACATGTCAAACTACCGTCCTTGACCATGGACACGGCTACTCGAATAGTTTTGACTCTTCACGGGGTGTACTATTTACCCATAGCTCACGGGTTCCAATAGTCAACATGACTAATCCCGTGTACGGTATTTTAGATGCAGCCGCTCAGAATCAGTACACACCCGTTTTAACCCCGCGAAGACCGGCTTCACCCGGACTATGCTGCCAGGGAAAAACCATAAGATGGGGAGGCTCCAACCTCGACTAGCATGGGATCAAATTTATACCGCGTGCTACAAGGGAGTGCCCTCCCTCTCGGTCCAAGACCGGAAACACCCATGCCCCCTGACCGGATGACTTGATTTAGTCCAGGGCCTTGGATACCTTCATCCCGGCCCCTCTACTTGGTGTGTAACTGAAAATACGCCTACGACCAAGTATATCAAATCCTCATTTTGGAAACTGTGGCAGCACGATGATGAAAGTAAGACACTGACAAGACTTGATCTAGGTCCATACTAGAGTTATGACTTTCTTTCCATCACCATCATGCACTTGTCATGACCAGGCCATAACCTATCACATTCCACGTAACTAGGTTATCCACGACCTCTCACAACCATAACTTGCCATAGCCATATTTTAACTTTGTTTATGAGAGATGCAATATGCTTGGCTAATGCAATGGATGAATGTTAAATTATGTTAGTCGGCAAACAACATATCAAAAGTTCAAACATGCTTGCATGGTTCCACGTAGTCGGGACCGAGCTCGGTGAAGTTAACATCGGCGTTTCCTTCGTCGGAATCTACGTCATACTACATATACCGTCGTAAGATCTAAGGCCTATCTACTGTATCGAAATAATTTTCAAATAAATCTGAAAAGAAACTAGAACTTTAGAGAAAGATTTTGCAACAAGAATCAATTAAAAAGCTATTGTAGATTAATAGTTATTAGCAAAACAAGATCAGGGGCCATTCTCTAATAAAATAGAATCTGCCGGCGGGCTAGTTTGAGAAAACTCAAAGCGTCCGAAGGGTTATGCGCCAACCCATAGTGAAAACAGCTTCTGGAGAAGGCGCTTTCGATGAAAATGATTCAGAAAAGAATAGACCCTGACGAGGGTTCCCACCCTATCAGGTTCGAATCTCACCGGCGCCATAGGCGTCCGGTGGTCGCCGGCGGCGATAGACGAAGGCAGGGGCAAGTTGAGGGCATCTGGGCACTTATCGAGTTCCTACGCGTCGATGGGAGGTGGATTGGATTGAAAAGGATGCTCTGTATCGACGGCGGCCTAGCTCTGACGGACGACGGCATGAGTCAGCACCGAATCTCACCGAAGTGATGGCTTGCGACCAAATTGGAGAGCGGCTTAGGGGGAGGATCTCACGAGGGAGCTACTGAGAGGCTCGGGGGCTCACCTCTCCGCTTACCTTGCTCGAACGTCGTCGAGAACAGGAGCGGATCGAAGTGGTTGGAGTCGGAGAAGAAGGTCTCGCTAAGGCCTTTCTCTAGCTTGGGAAAGACTTCGGAGTGAGGAGGGAATGAGGTGGAGTCGATGAGGGATTCGACAGCAATGGAGGGGCTCTATTTATAAAAGCTCGAGAGGGGTGTCGCGGAGCTTAACTCCGGCGATCAATTCTGGTGATCCACGAGCTTAATCAGGAGGTTAGGTGGTCGGGTCAGCACCTACTCAGCACACGGGTTCCATTTTTGGTCAAAGCTTGATCAACCGTCAGCCTAGGACGTAGCTCGAAGTTGCGGTTCTCTGTGTGCATGGCGGCAGCACAGGTCGTGCTCTGCGCTGCGCGGGGCGTGGCGATGGGCAAACACGGCGCGCACTACAGGACAGGGACACGCGGAACTCACACGAGCGATGGACGGTGCTGAAATGGCGAGGGCTGCAGTAGGGGGCTCTCGTGGCCGCGGTAGCCGCTGCTGGTGCTGCTGCCGGAGCAGACTAGCTCAGGCTAGCTCACTACCGATGCCAGCATGCGTCCAAAGGAACATGCAGCGGGTGGATAGAACCGAGCACAGGGGCGAGCTATCCCCGCTGATATTGTTGAAATTGATGAAGCGACAGACTGAACGGCGAAGCAGTGAAGTGTGAACTTGACTGGATCAATAGGGCAACAGTGCACCCAAGGCGTTTGATTAAATGAAACTAGCACGTGGAAGGGTTTTTTGGAGCTGAAATTAATGAGATGGCCTCTCATTGAGTACAAAGACAGTCTGCAAATTTTCAGAATTTTTGAAAATGGTTAAGACAGGTTTTTAATAAAAATAGAATATTTTGGTCAAACTTGAGTCAAATCAAATTTGAAACTTTCAAACTTGTGAACCCAATGTTTTTGATGAAATGAGTTGAGGTTACTAAGGTCTTCTAAGTATAGAAGTTTGGGTCTCAATTTCCAAAGGGACCTACGAGTTCCTTTGAAAATTTGCTCGGGTGAAAACTGATTACAAAAAATTATTTTAATAGAAATAACGTATGAAAGGTTGTTAAACCCTTCTAAAACTTTGAAGAAATCAATAAAATGAAATCCTGGATGATGGAGAGGTGTCATAGGATAGAAATTAGAAGGGAAGGAGGGAAAATAAATATATAAGGAGACTGACAAGAGAGACTATGTGTAAGTGCATCTAGTGCCCTTAGTGATTTTGGTGGATTGAAGACTTATAGGTTAAGAGGCTAATATGTTTGTCAGTGTACACAGGCTCTATAAGTTGCTGAGGAGTTTGAGTTATACGAAGAATATCGACCCCTAAAAATGTATGTCTTCGACTAAGACTTTGGTCTTTCCTTTAAGACTTTGATCGCGAAGAAATTGCGATGAAATTGATATTCCTCATGAAGATATTGAAGATGAGGAATTCGGTGTGTCCTGAAGAAAACACACTGAAGACTTTGAAGCGTGAAGATTTATTCTTTTTGTTTCATTTTCTTTAAACTTGAGTCATAGGAACACCGTACTGTTAAAGGGGTCAAGGTAAAACTACGGAATGATTTACCTCATGATGCTCAACCCAAGCCTAAATCTACCAAAGCCTCAAAGTGAGGAATATGAGAGACATGAGGACTTTCACAGTTGAAAGTTCAGACCGTTGCCGCGCCACACACCACCTCACTGATCTTATCCATCCAAGGGTCACATTATTTAAGGGCATTTATGTCAAATCATGTTGGGATGCTCCCAGGCTATAAATAGTCGCCCCCACAACCACTAGCTGGTTGGCTGCTCCGAGAGAAACTGACACTTGTCATTTAGAGCAACCCAAATTCCTCAAAGTCTTCAAGAGAAAATCATCAAGTGAGGAAATACCCCAAACACCAAACCCCAAATCAAATACCAAGTGATTGAGCATCACTAAACAATTTGTTCCTGTGTGGAACTGAAGCATGTTACCTTTGAGGAAAGTGCATCCTCCAAACGGTTAGCCGTCATGGTCTAGAGCATCCAGCAGTCAATTGTGGATTGCCGGGTGACCGAGTTTGTGAGGGTTTGGAAGTCTGCCCTGAAGACTTACCACGAGTGTTGGGCGAGGACTGTGTGTCCTTAGCTCAAGGAGAATACGGTAGGGATTGTGTGTCCCGGGACTGTATGTCCTTTTGGTTTCAATACCAAGCCACTCCAAACCAGACGTACAACTATCACAACAGTTGGAACTGGCTCATCAACAACTGTCTTCATCGAGCTACTGGTTCTATTTCTTCAACAATTTCATTTCCTCAAATTGTATGTTGAATACTTTCATTTGTGTTGTTTGAAGAATTTGTCTGAAGACTTTCTCTAAATTTCCTCAACCTCAAATTCTTCACTTGAGTTAATCTTCATCTGCATACTCTGTACTTGCAAACTGTGCAAGCCAAATCTCAGAAATCTAATCGAGTACTCTGTTGTAGTTGCTTTTGCACTCATGATCATGTATTATTTCCGCTGCACTTAGTTCATCATTGAGGACTTTCCTCACAAGAAATTTTCTCAGTGATGAAATTCTAAAAATCGTCTATTCACCCACCCCCCCTCTAGTCGATATAACGCACTTTCACTATGGAAATTATTCCTAGGATTGGTTAAAGAATAATAAAGTTTTCCAACCAAATCATTTTGAGAAGTGGCCAACAAAATCCCTTTTCAAACCAGACATGTTGGAGAAGAAAGTTCAAAGGATTTTCTTAACAAAATATTCAAGGAAACTTCAGGGTTTTTATCAAAGACAAATTTTTAAATTCATTTTAAAACAACTCAAAAGTGAAAGAAATTCAAATTTAAAAATCATGGGTGTTACAAACATGCATGCAAAAAAATATTGACGTGGGTCGGCAAGAGAACCTAGATCAATGTATGTGGCAAAAGGATAAATAAACATGGCAAAATTGGGGTGCATGGGTTTCAAACCCAGGAACCTCCTACTTTCTAGCGCTATGGGTTGACCAGCTCGTCTACGGCATGTGCTACTAATAATGGAGGGCGTCAAATTAACATGAATCATCTGAACATAGGGTGCAGATCAACAAAAACACGCCAAAATAAATTGGCATGGTTGGGGTTTGAACCCGAGATCTCTCGGATGGAAACGGGTGACGCTAGCCAGTTCACCTATGCATGATCGAGTGATAAATCGCAGGGTGTGTCCTATACATATGAAAGAAACACGGGTGTTCTTCCCCACAACTCACGCAGGCAAAGGCGGAACAATGGCGGACACGGGAGTTGCACACCTGTTGCGGATGGCGTGGCAGAGGGGTCGAGCACAAAGGTCAGGAATAGGGCGCTGGACCCGTTCCTTATGGCAGCGAGCTCCGATTCAAGGTGGCCATGAAGTTGCAGAGAGTAGAGAGCAGAGGGATACCAGAGGGAGGAGAAGAGAGGGCAAGGGGAACCTTCTGCGGCGCGAGGTCGGCCTGGGCGGCGCTGGTCGACGGTTGCTGGCGGCGGAGCTGCGCTGTTGGATGCCCTCAAGGCTGCTCCAGGGCGAGCTCCTACTTGCACGAGAGGAAGCAGAGGGCGCGGTCAACGGAAAATTGACCGAGCCAGCAGCGCGTGACAGCTTGGGAAACGGGCGAGAACGGCTGAGGATGGGCAGATCCGAGCTTTGGGATCCCATTCCTAGCGACAAAGAATCTTGGGGCGGCACGGACGCGAAGCTCCATGCGGCGACGCCATGACCATAATGGCCTCCCTGTAACAGAGAAAGAGAGAGCAAGAGATATACAGGAAGATGTGAGAGAGGAAAACAAGAGGAAACGAGAAGAAGGGGAGGATACAAGGCATGGTCAGCGGAGATGGAGCCTGGTTGCCGGACATTGGGGGGTGGCCTGCATCGGTGGTCGACGAGGTCCAGGTCGTTGGTGACGATGAGACCCAGGCGGTCTGGGGGTGGATCGGGAGCTGCGCGATGGTTGCCTTCCAGAGTGAAACGTGGAGGTCGGCTGGTTGGGTAGCTCATCACAGATCTGGTTCCTGGTTGGTGGGATTTGGAAAACGAGGAAGAGGATGGCAGCGGAGGAGGGACAAGCCTCCTAATTTTTAGGGTTTGACTGATTTGGCTAGGGTTGTCTACTTTATATACTAGGGTTCAAATGGAGGGAGTTGGGACTGATTAGAGACATTGGATCATGATCGGACGAGTGCAGACAATTGGGGAGGTTAATTGGGCTGTGAAGATAGGCTTGGCTCAGACGAGAGAGGGGTTTGTAGCCCGTGGCAAAATTTAAAATACCGAAAACATACCACGATTTAACCGGCTATAGTGTCGTTATAGGTTTAATGGTACGGGTATCAAACGACCTCCGATTGCGTTGAAATTTGGCACGCGGCCTACCTACACTATATTAAGGCCGCACGCCAAGTTTCAACCTAATCCGAGAAATTTTTATACACACTTTTAAAAACCAATATTTTATCGATGTCGCTGGTGTGTGCGTGTGTGTTTGGTCTCGAAACGGTCAATGATGAAAACAGAGAGAACCGACAACTAATAATGGATGCAAGTTTTTGCAAACTGATGGCAACGGAGTGCCGATGTAATGCAGATGATGTGCATGATGCGATAATGAATGCGACAAACAAATAATCAAATGGCGGCAACAAAATAATAGGGGAATCTTGTGGAGCGTCGGTCTCGGGCTGTTACACGGCCCCAGGGCGTGACCCGTTGAGGCCAAGGAGTTTGGCCCCTCGTGAGCCCCCTCGCGGGGGGGCAATCGTGGAGTTCTCCCTAGGCTATTTCCCGCGAGGCTATCACATCCCTGAAACCCTAATCAAGTTAGCATTGTGCTCATATCTTCTTTGCATTGCATCCAAGAAAATTTCAACAAGAACAAAGCAAGTGGTGAAGGAAAACTCAAAAACCCTAGCCACTTCTCAAATTCAAAGGAATTATAAACTTGTTCAAATCAATGAACCCAAAATGGCCCCAAGAAAAGTTCAACTTTTCTGATAATTCTTGAAAGCAAATAAGCAATGAAGAAAACCATTTTCTTAACACATTTGGCATTTTAAATAAATGCAAAAGGCTACTGGTTTCAAGTTTAAAATTTGAATTCAAAAATATATAGTTTTCAAAAATGCTGAAAACTTTATGGGTGATTGGAAATACTCCAACTAACACCCCAGCATTTTTCAAACTATTTTCAGTTTGCTTTTGAAGCCAAAATAAATAGAAATCAATGTCAGTAATTAAAATAGAAACAAAACAGAAAAAAACGAGGAAAGACTTACCTGTCGCTCACCTCAGCCCAGGCCCAGCTTCCCTGCCGTCTTCCTCCTCGCCAATAGGAGCAGGAGGTGGCCGCCGCGACGCCGCGCGCCTCCACGCAGCTCTCTGCGTGCCTGGCCGCTGCTTCGCGCTGGCGAGCGCGGGGATAACCTCCCCGAGCACGTCCCTATCCATTCCCGTGCGCCATTCCCCCTCTCCTCTCAGTTCTTTCCTTCCCCCTTCTGCCGCCATTGCCAGGAGCTCGAGCTCGAGCTGCCCGTGCCTCTGGCCCCTAGATCTCTCCCCCGAGTGCTCCATTCACTCCGCCTCGACGAGCTGGTCCGCCCTGTAGAAGTAGAAGGTCCCCCAAGCCCTGCAATGTCCACGGCACCGTCGTCTTCAAGCTTCGGCCGCCGGTGAGCTCCGCTCGATTCGTCGCCTTCAGCGCTTCCCCGAGCCGTCTAAGCCCTCCACTGCACTCCTCGTGAGCTTGCGCAGCTTTCCCCCAACTTTTCCCCGTCGATCTCTTCCTCTAGGCCTAGTTTCACCGGAGCCCGACGAGGACCCCCGCTGCAGCTCGTCGCCGACAGCCCTCCGGGGAGCGGTTGGTCCATCTGAGGCCACCAGCAGCTTCAGGCCGTCGCGTAGATGCTTTAGGAGCCCAGCCCCGCGCGATTTGACCTTGTTTTCGATGACCTTGACGATGGCCGAACTTGCTCGCCGCCGAGCTCGTCGCCAGCGTCGTTTCCGGCCACCCCAGCCCCTGGGGTTTGTCGCATCGTGCGTGCCGTCGAATGGCCGTTCTTCCTGTGGTCTCCGTCGTGCGTTTGGTCGTCGGAGGCGAGTTTCCGATGCCCTCCGCCGTACTGGTGGCCGCCGGAGGCTCCCCGCCGGCGAGGACGACCTCGCCGCCGGTGGATCCGAGCTGGGCTGACCCACTGACACGTGGGGCCAGCCTCTGGATAATTCGGATTAATAAAAATAAAATTAAATGAACTAATAAGTCACTGACATGTGGGTCCAGTGAGGTTAATTAGCTAATTAAGTTTAAAACTAATCTAAAATTGACCAGAGTCACTGACCAGTGGGTCCCACTGGTCAGGTTTGACTTTCAACGGCCAATTGGACCTGCTGATGCAGTAAAGATTTTCTGATTTCAAAGAATTCCAGAAAAATGCCAAAACTTCTAAAAATCAAATGGAGGCATATATAATTAAATCAGAGGTGGCAAGAACTGAAATACTAAAACTTTTGGAGGCATATATAATTTAGCCTATTGCTCATAGTAGATGGGTAAGTCATGTTCATTGTGTTCCTAAGAAAGGTGGTATAACTGTTGTTCCTAATGAAAAAATGAACTTATCCCACAAAGGATAGTAACGGGTTATAGGATGGTAATTGACTTCAGGAAATTAAACAAAGCTACTAGAAAAGATCATTACCCCTTACCTTTTGTTGATCAAATGTTAGAAAGACTATCTAAGCACACACACTTTTGCTTTCTTGATGGATATTCTGGATTCACTCAAATACATGTGTCAAAAGAGGACCAAGAGAAAACTACCTCTACCTGCCCTTTTGGAACTTATGCTTATAGGCGCATGCCTTTTGGTCTATGTATAACGCACCTGCTACTCTTCAAAGATGTATGATTGCTATATTCTCTGAATTTTGTGAAAATATTGTTGAGGTCTTCATGGATGATTTTTCTGTTTACGGAACTTCTTTTAATGATTGCTTGAGCAACCTTGATCGAGTTTTGCAGAGATGTGAAAAAACTAATCTTGTCTTGAATTGGGAGAAGAGCCACTTTATGGTGAATGAAGGTATAGTACTTGGGTATAAAATCTCCGAACAAGATATTGAGGTAGATAAGGCCAAAGTTGATGCAATAGAGAAAATGTCATGCCCAAAATATATCAAAGGTATAAGAAGTTTCCTCGGTCTTGCTGGTTTCTATAGGTATTTCATTAAAGATTTCTCAAATATTTCTAGACCATTAAATAATATTATTCAAAAAGATTCTCCTTTTGCTTTTTATGATGATTGTGTAGAAGCCTTTGAAATACTTAATAAAGCCTTAATTTTTGCACCTATTGTTCAACCACCTGCTTGGAACTTACCCTTTAAAATTATGTGTGATGCTAGTGATTATGTTGTTAGTGTTGTTCTAGGGCAAAGAGTAGACAACAAATTGAATGGTATTCATTATGCTAGTAAGACCCTAGATATGCTCAAAGAAATTATGCTACTACTAAAAAAGAAATTTTAGCGGTTCTGTTTGCATGTGATAAGTTTAGACCTTACACCATTGATTCTAAAGTAACTATTCACTCTGATCATGCTGCTATTAAATACCTCATGGAAAATAAATATTTAACCTAGACTTATCAGGTGGGTGATATTACTCCAAGAATTTGACTTGCATATCGTTGATAGGAAGGGATCTCACAACCCTGTAGAAGATAACTTGTCTAGGATGGAAAATGTTCTTCATGACCCAGTGCCTATTAATGATAATTTTCCTGATGAGCAATTACTGTTATAAATACTTCAGGTAATACTCCTTGGTATGCAGATTATGCTAATTACATTGTTGCTAAATATATTCCGCATAGCTTCACCTATCAACAAAAGAAAAAAAAATCTTCTATGATTTACAACATTACTTTTGGGATGACCCACATCTTTATAAAGAAGGAGTAGGTGGTGTTATTAGATGTTGTATAACTGAGCATGAACAGGAACACATCCTAAGGAAGTGTTATACTGAGGCCTATGACGGACACAATGGTGGTGACAGAACGACACACAAGGTATTAGAATCCAGTTTCTATTGGCCTAATCTTTTTAAAGATGCCCGTAAGTTCTCCTTTCATGTGATGAATATCAAAGAGTTGGTAATATCGGTAAACGTCAGGAAATGCCTATGAACTATTCACTTGGTATTAAACCATTTGATGTCTGGGCTTTGTGTTGGAGAACGTTGCATGTCCTACGCACACGAAGACCTATCATGGTGATGTCCATCTACGAGAGGAGATTTGGATCTACGTACCCTTGTAGATCGCACAGCGAGAAGCGTTAAGAAATGCGGTTGATGTAGTGGAACGTCCTCACGTCCCTCGATCCGCCCCGCGAACCGTCCCGCGATCCGTCTCACGACCCGTTCTGATCTAGTGTCGAACGGACGGCACCTCCGCGTTCAGCACACGTACAGCTCGACGATGATCTCGGCCTTCTTGCTCCAGCAAGCAAGACGGAGAAATAGATGAGTTCTCCGGCAGCATGACGGTGCTCCGGTGGTGGTGATGATCTACTCCTGCAGGGATCCGCCCGAGCTCCGCAGAAATACGATCTTTAGGAAGAACTATGGTGTCTTGATCTGAGTTGCACGTGGCAAAAGTTGTCTCAAATCAGCCCTAAATCACCACTATATATAGGAGGGAGGGGGAGGAGGCTTGCCTTGAGGAAAAAGTCCCCAAGGGTGCGCTGATACGTCTCAAACGTATCTATAATTATTATTATTTTGACCGGCTACTGTAGGGAAAACACCCCACAGCCTTTTTTCTTTTATTCCCATATGCAAGAGTTATATGTACAAGAAGAGGTTAGGATGTACAAGGAAGTTGGGGAGCTATGAATACAAACCTCAAGGAGGCAGAAAGGAAATCCATTTAAAGAGATCATCCCTGAAACTAGCCTTAATCCTATGAGCTAACAAGGAAATGTCATGAATAAAGCTGGATCTCCATTTCCTGAATCTCGGCTGCTCCTGGTTGAACACCTTGGCATTTCTCATAGTCCAGATGTTCCAACATGCAGTGAACACTACCTCAGCAAAAAAGGGGTACTGGAGATCTCTCTTGGCAGCCAAAGCAGAGGTCCACATGGATTGACCCTGCCATGTGATCTGCACGTAGGTCCATACCCTGATGCTGAAAAGACAGTTGAAGAAGAGGTGATATCTGTCCTCTTTAACTCGGGCATGGCATAAAACACAAAGGTTGGAGTCTGAAAATTCCAGTGACGCCTTTCAAGCATGTCCTGGGTGTTGAGCCTATCCATGATTAGCATCCAGGCAAACATCTTGATCTTTATTGTACAACAGCTCTTCCAGACTAGTTCAGTAAAGGGTTTGAAGTAATAGTGTTGTGGATATGAGTATAATATCTCTTGGCCGTGTAGGTCTTAGCATCCTTACCCCATACCCATATATCAGAAGCCTGGGGATTCAGCACTAGGTCTTGAAGCAAGGAGTTGACAGCAAGTAGCTCCTGGTAAGCCTGAGCAGAGAGTGGTAGATGGAACATATTGAGCATACTTTCATCCTGAAAGGCCTTGAAAACCTCCTCAGCTGTGTAGAAAGGGTTGGTAACAAAGGAGAAAAGCCTTTGGAATCTAGCAGCCAAAGGCCTAGTAGAATTTCCAACCAACCAGGAGTCAGACCAAAACAGAAAAGTGTCACCCTTGTTAGGCTGAACATATGTAACTGATCTGAACTTGTCAAGCCTTTTGCAGATATCCTTCCACCAAAATGAGCCACAAAGAGTAGTTCCCTGAGGGACTGTGTTGTGGTAGTAAGTGTTCCAGATTAAGTGAACCCATGGGATATCAGCTTTATTCAGAAATTTGTCAACATTCTTGAGCAGTAGGGCTTCATTCTGGATTGCTAGATTCATAATGCCTAAACTCCCTTTATGTTTGGGTCTGCACACCAGATTCCAGGCAGCAAGGGAGGGTGCATGATCTTGACCATTTTTCCTCCAAAGGCATTGCCTTTGAATCCTTTCAAGTTGTTTTAGTATGCCTAGTGGAATATCCAAACTGCATAGAAAGAAGATTGGCACAGAGGACAGTGCTGAGTTTAAATACTGCAACCTTCCCCCTGGGCCACTCTCTCCATGTTGTCAACCAGAGGCATGAGATCAATAATTCTTGGTTTAGTTGTCCCAACTGGAAGCCCAAGGTATGTGAATGGTAATGATCCTACCTTACAGCCAATGGAGTCAGCAAGGGCTTGGAGATGCTCTTGAGAAATGTTGACAGGCAGGAGGGTAGACTTATGATAATTCACTTGGAGTCCAGTGGATTGGAAGAAGAGCAAAAGCATTTGCTTGAACTGAAGTAGTTGAGTTTCTTCAGCAGGGAGGATGATAAGGGTATCATCAGCATATTGGACTATAGGGAAATCCTTATCATGGCAAGGGATGGGCAGTTGAATCAGTCCATCCACCAGCATCTTGTTAACCATGGTCTGCAAAAAGTTTGCAGCAATTGCAAAAAGCAGTGGGGACATGGGATCTCCCTTTGTGACCCCTTTCTTGCACATGAATTTCCTTCCAGGCACTCCATTCACCAGGACAGAGGAAGAGCCAGAAGTGAGGAGCTGTTGTACCCAAAGTATCCATATGTCATTGAATCCTTTGTGCTTGAGAATCTGAAAGATAAACTCATGATCCACAGAATCAAAAGCCTTTTCAAAGTCCAGCTTGAGGATAACTATAGGTTTTTTGGATTGATGACATTGATGCAGGTATTCAAGAGTCCAACCAACACAGTCTTGTATGGTTCTAGACTTGATAAAGCCATAATGATTCTTGTGAATACACTTCATGATCTGCAACTGCAATCTGTTGGCTATCATCTTAGACAAAAACTCGAGGCCCATCCAAGTGAGGGAGATAGGTCTGTAGTCTCCCACTTGCTCAGGTGATCTCTTTTTGGGAATCAGAGTAATATAAGAAGAAATCATGTTCTCCAGCTTAGCAGTACCAGCATGGAAAGCAGCAGCAAGTTGATAAAACTCAGGACAAATAATAGACCAGCATTTCTTAAAGAATAGGCCATTAAAGCCATCAGGTCCAGGAGCTTTGTCAATTGGCATTTCCTGAACAGTTTTATCCATTTCAGATTTAGAAAAAGGCAATGTGAGAACATCAAGACCATCCACCTTCTGGATCAAAGACTGTAAATCAAAGGCCATGTTAATTCCAAGGGAAGTTCCCATTCTGTCCTTGAAGGATGCCCAGAAACACCCAGCAATTTGGTCATGATCAGATATAACAGATCCATCATTTAACTTGAGAGAAGCAATGGAGTTCCTCCTATATCTCTCAGTTGCCATAGCATGGAAAAATTTGGTGTTTAACTCACCTACTTTGACAAATCTGATAGTGGCTCGCTTTTTCCAGTACAGGAACTGAAGGTGCAGGAGGTGTTCCAGGTGCAACTTTACAATGCTCCTAAAGTTGGCTTCAGGTCTGAATAGTGGCCTTAATTCCTCAAGTTCATGCAAACATAACACAACTTGGTTGCATCGAGAGATGAAAATTTTCAGTTGGGACAAGTTTGTGTGCCATCTCTTTAGAGCCTGCCTGAGATGTTTCAACTTATCCATAATGATGGCAGTAATGTGAGCCTTCTTAGAAGGAATAACCCATGACTTTTGGACACAGTCCATGAAGCCCTCCATTTCAACCCAGTAGTTCTCAAATCGAAAGAGGTTGCACTTAGGGATGGAGGTGTTGACAGTAACCACACATGAAACATGATCAAAAGCTGTTTTTTCAAGGGGGAGCACTTGTGTAAGAGGGTATGAAGAGATCCAATTGGCAGATGTGAAGAACCAGTCAAGTTGCTCAAGAAGGGGGGAATCTTGCATATTGGACCAAGTGAACGATCTGCCCTTAATGGGTAGTTCCAGTAAACCAAGATGACCAATGATCTCATTGAAGATGAACATATCGTTTACATCAGCCCCAGGGAGGTTTCTGTTATCAAGATATCGAATAAAATTAAAGTCTCCAAGTAGCAACCAATTAGCATCAGCAGGTATATGAAGATTATACAGCCGGCTAACAAAGAGATCTCTAGCTTCACCCTGACAAGGACCATAGACATTCACTAAAGTCCAGGATTCTCCGGTATGATTTGACGTGAATGAGATGATCAATCCAAAAGGTGTGCACTCCACTAAAGCACCAGTAAGAATAGATGAGTTCCAGAGTGTTATAAGGCCCCCGGATGCTCCCCGGGAAGGGGAGTAAGCAAATTGATCAAAACGTTTAGGACATAAGCACCTGATTGTCCGGAAAACAATGGACTGCGTTTTAGTTTCTTGCAAGCACACTACAGCAGCTAGGCTCTCATCAATCTTGTTACAAACCGCGCATTGCCTATGATCAGAATTTAGGCCACGAACATTCCAACAAAGAACACGCCAACTTCTCGTAGAACGACTATCCATAGAAAGATATACCAGGCCAATACCGGGGTTGTGCATGATTTAAATTCGTTGTGCAAGGATCATAGAGCATAGCTAGACTATATGATTTTGTAGGGATAACTTTGTTTTGGCCTTGTTATTTTGGAAGTTCATGATTATCTTGCTAGTTTGCTTGAATTATTATTGTCTCCACATCAATAGCAAACTATTGTTTTGAATCTAATGGATGTGAACATTCACGTCACATAAGAGGATTTACAAAGGACATCTATGCTAGGTAGCATGAAAGCATCAAAAATTCATTCTTTATCACTTCCCTACTCGAGGACGAGCAGGAGTTAAGCTTGGGGATGCTTGATACGTCTCAAACGTATCTATAATTTTTTATGGTTTCATGTTGTTATCTTGTCAACTTTGGATGTTTTATGTACCTTTTATATCTTTTTTGGGACTAACTTATTAGTTCAGTGCCAAGTGCCAGTTCTTGTTTTTTCTGTGTTTTTGACTCTTTTCATATCTGATTTTGGAATGGAGTCCAAACAGAATAAAATCCCCGAAATAAAAAATTTCCAGAACAGAAGAAGATCGGGGGACTTGAGGGCCAAGGCAGGAGAGCTACAAGGGGGCCACAAGCCCTGTAGCCACCACCAGGGGGGCCGGCGGCTACTAGGCTTGTGGCCTCCCTGGCGCTCCCCTGCCCTAGCTCTTTCGCCTTTATATTCCCTAAAATCCAGAAAAAAATCAGCCGCATCCACGAAAACACTTTTCCGCCGCCGCAAGCTTCCGTTTCCGCGAGATCTCATCTGGAGACCCTTCCCGGTGCCTTGCCGGAGGGGACTTTGGAATTGGAGGGCTTCTACATCAACATCATCGCCTCTCCAATGACTCGTGAGTAGTCCACTTCAGACCTACGGGTCCGTAGTTAGTAGCTAGATGGCTTCTTCTCTCTCTTGGATCTTCAATACAAAGTTCTCCATGATCTTCATGGAGATCTATCCGATGTAATCCTCTTTGGCGGTGTGTTTGTCGAGATCTGATGAATTGTGGATTTGTGATCAGATTATCTATGAATTATATTCGAGTCTTTGCTGATTTCTTATATGCATGATTTGATATCCTTCTAAGTCTCTCCGAGTCTTGGGTTTTGTTTGGCCAACTAGATCTATGATTCTTGCAATGGGAGAAGTGCTTGCTTTTGGGTTCATACCGTGTGGTGACCTTTCCCAGTGATAGAAGGGGCAGCAAGGCACGCATTGTGTTGTTGCCATCAAGGGTAACAAGATGGGCTTTTATCGTAGATATGAGATTGTCCATCTACATCATGTCATCTTGCTTAAGGCGTTACTCTGTTCTTATGAACTTAATACACTAGATGCATGCTGGATAGCGGTCGACGTGTGGAGTAATAGTAGTAGATGCAGAAAGTATCGGTCTACTTGTTTTGGATGTGATGCCTATAGATATAATCATTGCCATAGATGACGTCATGACTTTGCGCGGTTATATCAATTGCTCGATAGTAATTCGTTCACCCACCGTCTACTTGCTTTCATGAGAGAAGCCACTAGTGAACACTACGGCCCCCGGGTCTATTCACAACTATCATCTCCACTTTCGCTTTTACTTTGCTTTGTTTACTCTTTGTTTTCAGTTCTCACTTTGCAAACAATCTATAAGGGATTTACAACCCCTTCATAGTGTTGGGTGCAAGCTCTTTGTGTTTGTGCATGTACTTGTGACTCGACACGATTCTCCCACTGGATCGATACCTTGGTTCTCAAACTGAGGGAAATACTTACCGCCGCTGTGCTACAACACCCTTTCCTCTTCAAGGGAACACCAACGCAGGGCTCCAAGGCCGCGGGGAAATCCTTTGCATATTTCCCAAGGAAATCCCTATAGGCGTAGCCCGTGACAGAAGGATTCCTGGCGCCGTTGCCAGGGAAGGTCTGTTGTCGCAGTAGCATGCGCCGGCTAGGAAGGGAGTAGGATTCCTACTCCAATCCTACTCAAAATGGAATTGGAAAGTGGAGTCCTTCTCTTCCTTCCCACCTCCCCTTTTTTCTTTGGTTTTATTCTTATGGCACCAAGGCCCTCTTGGGCTGTCCCACCAGCCCACTAAGGGCTGTTGCACCACCCCTAGGACAATTGGGCTTCCTCCGAGTGGGTTGAGCCCCTCCCGGTGAACTTCCGGAACCCATTTGTCTCTCCCGGTGAATTCCCGGTAATGCCCGAAAACCTTCCGGTAACCAAATGAAGTCATCCTATATATCAATCTTCGTCTCCAGACCATTATGGAAACCCTCGTGAAGTTCGTGATCTCATCCGGGACTCCAAACAACATTCGGTAACCACACATATAACTCAAGTATACTAAAACATCGCCGAACCTTAAGTGTGCAGACCATGCGGGTTCGAGAACTATATAGACATGCCCCGAGGTACTCCTTGGTCAATATCCAATAGTGGGACCTGGATGCCCATATTGGATCCTACATATTCTCGGAAGATCTTATCGGTTGAACCTCAATGTCAAGGATTCATATAATCCCGTATGTCATTCCCTTTGTCCTTCGGTATGTTACTTGCCCGAGATTTGATCGTCGGTATCCGCATACCTATTTCAATATCGTTACCGGCAAGTCTCTTTACTCGTTCCGTAATACAAGATCCCGTGACTTACACTTAGTCACATTGCTTGCAAGGCTTGTGTGTGATGTTGTATTACCGAGTGGGCCCCGAGATACCTCTCCGTCACACGGAGTGACAAATCCCAGTCCTGATCCATACTAACTCAACGGACACCTTCGGAGATACCTGTAGAACACCTTTATAGTTACCCATTTACGTTGCGACATTTGATGCACACAAGTTATTCCTCCGGTGCCAGTGAGTTATATGATCTCATGGTCATACGAACAAATACTTGACACGTAGAAAACAATAGCAATAAAACAACACGATCAATATGCTACTTTCATAGTTTGGGTCTTGTCCATCACATGATTCTCCTAATGATGTGATCACATTATCAAGTGACAACACTTGTCTATGGTTAGGAAACCTTGACCATCTTTGATCAACGAGCTAGTCAACGAGAGACTTACTAGGGACAGTGTTTTGTCTATGTATCCACACATGTATTTGAGTTTCCAATCAATACAATTATAGCATGGATAATAAACGATTATCACGAACAAAGAAATATAATAATAACTAATTTATTATTGCCTCTAGGGCATATTTCCAACAGTCTCCCACTTGCACTAGAGTCAATAATCTAGTTCACATCACCATGTGATTTTAACGAATCCAACACCCATATAGTTTTGGGGTCTGATCACGTCTTCCTCGTGAGAGAGGTTTTAATCAACGGTTCTGAATCTTTCGGATCCGTGTGTGATTTACAAATATTTATGTCATCTTATAGATGCTGCTACTACGTGCTATTCAGAAATACTCCAAATATCTACTCTACTATACGAATCCGTTTTACTACTCATAGTTATTCGGATTAGTGTCAAAGCTTGCATCAATGTAACCCTTTACGACAAACTCTTTAACCACCTCCATAATCAAGAAAAATTCCTTAGTCCATTTAGATACTAAGGATAGCTTTGACCATTGTTCAGTGATTCAATCCTGGATCACTCTCTATACCTCTTAAGAGACTTGTGGCAAGGCACACATCAGGTGCGGTACACAGCATGTCATACTCTAGAGTCTACGGCTAAGCCATAGGGGACGACCTTTGTCCTTTCTCTTTCTTCTGCCGTGGTCGGGCTTTTGAGTCTTTACTCAAATTCACACCTTACAACACATCCAAGAACTCCTTCTTTGCTAATCTATTTTGAACTCCTTCAACAACTTGTCAAGGCATGCATTTCATTTGAAAGTTTTTTTAGCATTTTGATCTATCTCCATTGATCTTGATGCTCAATGTTCAAGTAGCTCTATCCAAGTCTTCCTTTGAAAATCCCCTTTCAAACAACCTTTATGCTTCACAGAAATTCTACATTACTTCCGGTCAACAATATGTCAACCACATATACTTATCAGAAATTCTATAGTGCTCCCACTCACTTCTTTGGAAATACAAGTTTCTCATAAACTTCGTACGAACCCAAAAGCTTTGATTATCTCATCAAAGCGTATATTCCAACTCCGAGATGCTTGCACCAGTCCATAGAAGGATCCCAGGAGCTTGCATAGTTGTTAGCATCCTTAGGATCGACAAAACCTTCTAGTTGTATCACATATAACCTTTCCTCAAGTAAACCATCGAGGAAACAATGTTTTTACATCATATGTGAAATATTTCATAAATAATGCATCAACTACTGACATAATTCAAACAAACTTTTAGCATCGCTACGAGTGAGAAAGTCTCATCATAGTCAACTCTTTGATCTTGTCGGAAACATATTTGTGAAAAGTCGAGCTTTTCTTAATAGTGACTTTTCACCATCATCGTCTGTCTTCCTTTTAAAGATCCATCTTTACTTAATAGTCCTATGACCATCAAGTAGTTCTTCCAAAGTCTACACTTTGTTTTCTTTCATGGATCCTCTCTCGGATTTCATGGCCTCCAGCCATTTGTCGAAATCCGGGACCACCATCGCTTCTCCATAGCTCGTAGGTTCATTGTTGTTCAATAACATGACCTCCAAGAAAGGGTTACTGTACCACTCTGTAGTAGTACGCGACCTTTGTCGACCTACGAGGTTTGTAGTAACTTGATCCGAAGCTCAATGACCACCATCATCAGTTTCCACTTCAATTGGTGTAGGCGCCACATGAACATCTTCCTACTCACTTCTACACATTGTTTGAAGTGACGGTTCACTAACCTCATCAAGTTCCACCACCCTCCGACTCAATTCTTTCGAGAGAAACCTTTCCTCGAGAAAGGACCCATTTCTAGAAAAAAACACTTTGCTTCCGGATCTGAGATAGGAGATGTATCCAACTATTTTGGATATCCTATGAAGATGCATTTATCCGCTTTGGGTTCGAGCTTATCAGACTGAAACTTTTTCACATAAGCATCGCAGCCCCAAACTTTCAAGAAACGACAGCTCAGGTTTCTCCAAACCATATTCTATACTGTGTCATCACAATGGAAATACGTGGTGCCCTATTTAAAGTGAATGCGGTTGTCTCTAATGCATAACCCATAAACGATAGTGGTAATTCGATAAGAGACATCATAGTATGCACCATATCAAATAGGGTGTGGCTATGACGTTCGGACACACCATTACACTATGGTGTTCTAGGTGGCATAAATTGTGAAACAATTTCCACATTGTCTTAACTGTGTACCAAAAACTCGCAACTAGATATTCATCTCTATGATCATATCGTCGACAGTTTATCCTCTTGTCACGACGATCTTCACTTTGAAATAGCTTTGAACTTTTCAATATTTCAGACTTGTGATTCATCAACTAAATACTCTTGTATCTACTCAAGTCGTCAGTGAAGTAAGAACATAACGATATCCACTGCGTGCCTCAACACTCATTGGACTGCACATATCAAAAATGTATTGTATCCAACAAGTTACTTTCTTGTTCCATGTGGTTTGATTTTGCATGTCTCAAGTGATTCAAACTCAAGTGAGTCCAAATGATCCATCTGCATGGAGTTTCTTCATGCGTTTATACCAACATGTATGGTTTGCATGTCTCAAACGTTTCAAAAATGAGTGAGTACAAAGATCCATCAGCATGGAGCTTCTTCATGCATTTTCCACCAACATGACTCGATCGACACAGCCACAAGTAAGTGGTACTATCATTATTACTTTGTATCTTTTGGCACCAATATTATGAACATGTGTAACACTACGATCGAGATTCAATAAACCATTGAAAGTAATTATTCAAGCAAATAGAATAACCATTATGCTCTTTAAATGAATAATCGTATTGCAATAAACACGATCTAATCATTTTCATGCTCAACGCAAACACCAAATAACAATTATTTAGGTCTAACACCAATCCCGATGGTAGAGGGAGCGTGTGATGTTTGATCACATCAACCTTGGAAACACTTCCAACACGTATCGTCACCTCACCTTTAGCTAGTCTCCATTTATTCCATTGCTTTCATTTCGAGTTACTAATCACTTAGCAATCGAACCGGTATCTAATACCCTCATGCTACTAGGAGTACTAGTAAAGTACACATCAATATCATGTATATCAAATATACATCTTTCGACTTTGCCAGCCTTCTTATCTACCAAGTATCTAGGGTAGCTTTATCTCAGTGACCGTCCCCTCATAACAGAAGCAGTTAGTCTCGGGTTTGGGTTTAATCTTGGGTTTCTTCATTAGAGCAGCAACTGGTTTGCCGTTTCATGAAGTACCCTTCTAGCCCTTGCCCTTCTTGAAACTAGTGGTTTTACTAACCATCAACAATTGATGCTCCTTCTTGATTTCTACTTTCGCAGTGTCAAACATTGTGAATCGCTCAAGGATCATCATACCTATCCTTGATATGTTATAGTTCATCACGAACCTCTAGCAGCTTAGTGGCAGCGACTTTGGAGAACCATCACTATCTCATCTAGAAGATTAACTCCCACTTGATTCAAGCGATTGTTGTACTCAGACAATCTGAGAACATGCTCAACGATTCGATATTTTCTCCTTTACTTTGTAGACAAAGAATCTTGTCAGAGGTCTCATACCTCTTAACAAGGGCACGAGCATGAAATCTCAGTTTCATCTCTTAGAACATCTCATATGTTCCGCGATGTCTCAAAACGTCTTTTGCACCTTGCTTCTAAGCTATTAAGTATTATGCACTGAACTATCATGTAGTAATCAAAAACGTGTATGTCAGATGTTCGCAACATCCACAGACGACGCTCGAGGTGCAGCACACCGAGTAGTGCATTAAGGACGTAAGCCTTCCGCGCAGCAATGAGGACAATCCTTAGTTTTACGGACTCAGTCCGCAAAGTTGCTACTATCAACTTTCAACTAAATTTTCTCTAGGAACATATAAAAACAGTAGAGCTATAGCGCAAGCTACATCATAATTCGCAAAGACCATTAGACTATGTTCATGATAATTAGTTCAATTAATCATATTACTTAAGAAGTCCCACTCAAAAAGTACATCTCTCTAGTCAATTGAGTGGTACATGATCCAAATCCACTAACTCAAGTCCGATCATCACGTGAGTTGAGAATAGTTTCAGTGGTAAGCATCTCTATGCTAATCATATCAACTATACGATTCATGCTCGACCTTTTGGTCTCATGTGTTCCGAGGCCATGTCTGCACATGCTAGGCTCGTCAAGATTAACCCGAGTGTTCCGCGTGTGCAACTGTTTTGCACCCGTTGTATGTGAACGTTGAGTCTATCACACCCGATCCTCACGTGGTGTCTCGAAACGACAAACTGTCGAGATGGTGCACAGTCGGGGAGAACACAATTTCGTCTTGAAATTTTATTGAGAGATCACCTCATAATGCTACCGCCGTTCTAAGCAAAATAAGGTGCATAAAAGGATTAACATCACATGCAATTCATAAGTGACATGATATGGCCATCATCATGTGCTTCGATCTCCATTACCAAAGCACCGGCACGATCATCTTGTCACTGACGCCACACCATGATCTCCATCATCGTGATGTCCATCAACGTGTCACCATCGGGGTTGTCGTGCTACTCATGCTATTACTACTAAAGCTACGTCCTAGCAATATAGTAAACGCATCTGCAAACACAAACGTTAGTTTAAATACAACCCTATGGCTCCTGCCGGTTGCCATACCATCGACGTGCAAGTCGGTATTAACTATTACAACATGATCATCTCATACATCCAATATATCACATCACGTCATTGGCCATATAATATCACAAGCATATCCTGCAAAAACAAGTTTGACGTCCTCTAATTTGTTGTTGCATGTTTTACGTGGCTGCTATGGGTATCTAGTATGATCGCATCTTGCTTACGCAAAAACCACAATGAAGATGTGAAAATTGCAATTTAACCTCTCCAAGGACCGCCTCGGTCAAAACCAATTCAACTAAAGTTGGATAAACCGACACCCACCAGTGATATTTATGCAACGAGGTTGCATGTCAACCGATGAAACCAGTCTTTCGTAAGCGTACGAATAATGTCGGTCCGGGCCGCTTCAATCCAACAATAGCGCCGAATCGAGAAAAGACTAAGGAGGGCAGCAAATCGAACATCACCATCCACAAAACCCTTTGTGTTCTACTCGAGATAACATCTACGCATGGACCTAGCTCTGATACCACTGTTGGAGAACGTTGCAAGGGAAACAAAAAAAATCCTACGCACACGAAGACCTATCATGGTGATGTCCATCTACAAGAGGAGATTTGGATCTACGTACCCTTGTAGATCGCACAGCAGGAAGCGTTAAGAAACGCGGTTAATGTAGTGGAACGTCCTCACGTCCCTCGATCCGCCCCGCGAACCGTCCCACGAACCGTACCGCGATCCGTCTCATGATCCGTTCCGATCTAGTGCCGAACGGACGGCACCCGCATTCAGCACACGTACAGCTCGACGATGATCTCGGCCTTCTTGATCCAGCAAGCAAGACGGCGCTCCGGTGGTGGTGATGATCTACTCCTGCAAGGCTCCGCCCGAGCTCCGCAGAAATAGGATCTAGAGGAATAACTATGGTGTCTAGATCTGAGTTGCACGTGGAAAAAGTTGTCTCAAATCAGCCCTAAATCACCACTATATATAGGAGGGAGGGGGAGGAGGCTTGCCTTGAGGACGAAGTCCCCAATGGTGCGCCGGCTAGGAAGGGAGTAGGATTCCTACTCCAATCCAAAAATAGGATTGGAAAGTGGAGTCCTTCTCTTCCTTCCCACCTCCGCTTTTTTTTCTTTCTTTGGTTTTCTTCTTATGGCGCCAAGGCCCTCTTGGGCTGTCCCACCAGCCCACTAAGGGCTGGTGCACCACCCCTAGGACCATTGGGCTTCCCCCGGGTGGGTTGCCCCCCTCCCGGTGAACTTCCGGAACCCATTCGTCACTCCCGGTACATTCCCGGTAATGCCCGAAAACCTTCCGGTAACCAAATGAATTTATCCTATATATAAATCTTCATCTCTGGACCATTCCGGAAACCCCCGTGATGTCCGTGATCTCATCCGGGACTCCAAACAACATTCGGTAACCACACATATAACTCAACTATACTAAAACATCGCCGAACCTAAATTGTGCAGACCCTGCTGGTTCGAGAACTATATAGACATGCCCCAAGGTACTCCTCGGTCAATATCCAATAGCGGGACCTGGATGCCCATATTGGATCCTACATATTCTCCGAAGATCTTATCGGTTGAACCTTAGTGTCAAGGATTCATATAATCCCGTATGTCATTGCTTTGTCCTTCGATATGTTACTTGCCCGAGATTTGATTGTCGGTATCTGCATACCTATTTCAATCTCGTTACCGGCAAGTCTCTTTACTCGTTCCGTAATACAAGATCATGTGACTTGCACTTAGTCACATTGCTTGCAAGGCTTGTGTGTGATGTTGTATTACCGAGTGGGCCCCGAGATACCTTTCTGTCACATGGAGTGACAAATCCCAGTCTTGATCCATACTAACTTAACGGACACCTTTGGAGATACCTGTAGAACACCTTTATAGTCACCCAGTTACGTTGCAACGTTCGATGCACAAGGTATTCTCCGGTGCGAGTGAGTTATATGATCTCATGGTCATAGGAACAAATACTTGACACGCAGAAAACAATAGCAATAAAACGAAACGATCAATATGCTACTTTCATAGTTTGTGTCTTGTCCATCACATGATTCTCCTAATGATGTGATCCCGTTATCAAGTGACAACACTTGTCTATGTTTAGGAAACCTTGACCATCTTTGATCAACGAGCTAGTCAACTAGAGGCTTACTAGGGACGGTGTTTTGTCTATGTATCCACACATGTATTTGAGTTTCCAATCAATACAATCATAGCATGGATAATAAACGATTATCACGAACAAAGAAATATAATAATAACTAATTTATTATTGCCTCTAGGGAATATTTCCAACAGTCTCCCACTTGCACTAGAGTCAATAATCTAGCTCACATCACCATGTGATTTTAACGAATCCAACACCCATATAGTTCTGGGGTCTAATCACGTCTTGCTCATGAGAGAGGTTTTAGTCAACGGTTCTGAATCTTTCAGATCCGTGTGTGATTTACAAATCTTTATGTCATCTTATAGATGCTGCTACTACGTGCTATTTGGAAATACTCCAAATATCTACTCTACTATACCAATCCGTCTTACTACTCATAGTTATTCGGATTAGTGTCAAAGCTTGCATCAATGTAACCCTTTATGACGAACTCTTTAACTACCTCCATAATCGAGAAAAATTCCTTAGTCCATTTAGATACTAAGGATAACTTTGACCGTTGTTCAGTGATTCAATCCTGGATCACTCCCTATACCTCTTAACATACTTGTGGCAAGGCACACATCAGGTGCGGTACACTAGATGTCATACTCTAGAGTCTACGGCTAAGGCATAGGGGACGACCTTCGTCCTTTCTCTTTCTTCTATCGTGGTCGGGCTTTTGAGTCTTTACTCAAATTCACACCTTACAACACATCCAAGAACTCCTTCTTTGCTGATCTATTTTGAACTCCTTCAAAAACTTGTCAAGGCATGCATTTCATTTGAAAGTTTTTTTTAGCATTTTGATCTATCTCCATAGATCTTGGTGCTCAATGTTCAAGTAGCTCTATCCAGGTCTTCCTTTGAAAAACCCCTTTCAAACAACCTTTATGCTTCACAGAAATTCTACATTACTTCCGGTCAACAATGTGTCAACCACATATACTTATCAGAAATTCTATAGTGCTCCCACTCACTTCTTTGGAAATACAAGTTTCTCATAAACTTTGTACAAACCCAAAAGCTTTGATTATCTCATCAAAGCGTATATTCCAACTCCGAGATGCTTGCACCAGTCCATAGAAGGATCCCTGGAGCTTGCATAGTTGTTAACATCCTTAGGATCGACAAAACCTTCTGGTTGTATCACATATAACCTTTCCTCAAGTAAACCATCGAGGAAACAATGTTTTGACATCATATGTGCAATATTTCATAAATAATGCATCATCTACTGACATAATTCCAACAGACTTTTAGCATCGCTACGAGTGAGAAAGTCTCATCATAGTCAACTCTTTGATCTTGTCGGAAACATATTTGTGAAAAGTCGAGCTTTTCTTAATAGTGACTTTTCACCATCATCGTCTGTCTTCCTTTTAAAGATCCATCTTTACTTAATAGTCCTATGACCATCAAGTAGTTCTTCCAAAGTCTACACTTTGTTTTCTTTCATGGATCCTCTCTCGGATTTCATGGCCTCCAGCCATTTGTCGGAATCCGGGCCCACCATCGCTTCTCCATAGCTCGTAGGTTCATTGTTGTTCAATAACATGACCTCCAAGACAGGGTTACCGTACCACTCTGTAGTAGTACGTGACCTTTGTCGACCTACGAGGTTTGTAATAACTTCATCCGAAGCTCAATGAGCACCATCATCAGTTTCCACTTCAATTGGTGTAGGCGCCACGGGAACATCTTCCTGCGCCCTGCTACACACTGTTTCAAGTGAAGGTTCACTAACATCATCAAGTTCCACCACCCTCCGACTCAATTCTTTCGAGAGAAACCTTTCCTCGAGAAAGGACCCGTTTCTAGAAACAAACACTTTGCTTCCGGATCTGAGATAGGAGATGTATCCAACTATTTTGGATATCCTATGAAGATGCATTTATCCGCTTTGGGTTCAAGCTTATCAGACTGAAACTTTTTCACATAAGCATCGCAGCCCCAAACTTTCAAGACACGACAGCTCAGGTTTCTCCAAACCATATTCTATACTCTGTCATCTCAATGGAAATACGCCGTGCCCTATTTAAAGTGAATGCGGTTGTCTCTAATGCATAACCCATAAACGATAGTGGTAATTCGATAAGAGACATCATAGTATGCACCATATCAAATAGGGTGTGGCTATGACGTTCGGACACACCATTACACTATGGTGTTCTAGGTGGCATAAATTGTGAAACAATTTCCACATTGTCTTAACTGTGTACCAAAAACTCGCAACTCAGATATTCATCTCTATGATCATATCGTAGACAGTTTATCCTCTTGTCACGACGATCTTCACTTTGAAATAGCTTTGAACTTTTCAATATTTCAGACTTGTTATTCATCAACTAAATACTCTTGTACCTACTCAAGTCGTCAGTGAAGTAAGAATATAACGATATCCACTGCGCGCCTCAACACTCATTGGACTGCACACATCAAAAATGTATTGTATCCAACAAGTTACTTTCTTGTTCCATGTGGTTTAATTTTGCATGTCTCAAGTGATTCAAAATCAAGTGAGTCCAAACGATCCATCTGCATGGAGTTTCTTCATGCGTTTATACCAACATGTATGGTTTGCATGTCTCAAATGTTTCAAAAATGAGTGAGTACATAGATCCATGAACATGGAGCTTCTTCATGCATTTTACACCAACATGACTCAATCGACAGAGCTACAAGTAAGTGGTACTATCATTATTACTTTGTATCTTTTGGCACCAATATTATGAACATGTGTAACACTACGATCGAGATTCAATAAACCATTGAAAGTAATTATTCAAGCAAATAGAATAACCATTATTCTCTTTAAATGAATAATCGTATTGCAATAAACGCGATCTAATCATTTTCATGCTCAACGCAAACACCAAATAACAATTATTTAGGTGTAACACCAATCCCGATGGTAGAGGGAGCGTGTGATGTTTGATCACATCAACCTTGGAAACACTTCCAACACGTATTTTCTCCTCGCCTTTAGCTAGTCTCCATTTATTCCGTAGCTTTCATTTCGAGTTACTAATCACTTAGCAATCGAACCGGTATCTAATACCCTCGTGCTACTAGGAGTACCAGTAAAGTACACATCAATATCATGTATATCAAATATACATCTTTCGACTTTGCCAGGCTTCTTATCTACCAAGTATCTAGGGTAGCTTTATCTCAGTGACCGTCCCCTCATAACAGAAGCACTTAGTCTCGGGTTTGGGTTTAATCTTGGGTTTCTTCATTAGAGCAGCAACTGGTTTTTCGTTTCATGAAGTACCCTTCTAGCCCTTGCCCTTCTTGAAACTAGTGGTTTTACTAACCATCAACAATTGATGCTCCTTCTTGATTTCTACTTTCGCAGTGTCAAACATTGTGAATCGCTCAAGCATCATCATAGCTATCCTTGATATGTTATAGTTCATCACGAACCTCTAGCAGCTTAGTGGCAGTGACTTTGGAGAACCATCACTATCTCATCTAGAAGATTAACTCCCACTTGATTCAGGCGATTGTTGTACTCACACAATCTGAGAACATGCTCAACGATTTGATATTTTCTCCTTTACTTTGTAGACAAAGAATCTTGTCAGAGGTCTCATACCTCTTAACAAGGGCACGAGCATGAAATCTCAGTTTCATCTCTTAGAACATCTCATATGTTTCGCGATGTCTCAAAACGTCTTTTGCACCTTGCTTCTAAGCTATTAAGTATTATGCACTGAACTATCATGTAATCATCAAAAACGTGTATGTCAGATGTTCGCAACATCCACAGACGACACTCGAGGTGCAGCACACCGAGTAGTGCATTAAGGACGTAAGCCTTCCGCGCAGCAATGAGGACAATCCTCAGTTTTACGGACTCAGCCCGCAAAGTTGCTACTATCAACTTTCAACTAAATTTTCTCTAGGAACATATAAAAACAGTAGAGCTATAGCGCAAGCTACATCGTAATTCGCAAAGACCATTAGACTATTTTCATGATAATTAGTTCAATTAATCATATTACTTAAGAACTCCCACTCAAAAAGTACATCTCTCTAGTCATTTGAGTGGTACAGGATCCAAATCCACTAACTCAAGTCCGATCATCACGTGAGTTGAGAATAGTTTCAGTGGTAAGGATCGCTATGCTAATCATATCAACTATACGATTCATGCTCAACCTTTCGGTCTCATGTGTTCGAGGCCATGTCTGCACATGCTAGGCTCGTCAAGATTAACCCGAGTGTTCCGCGTGTGCAACTGTTTTGCACCCGTTGTATGTGAACGTTGAGTCTATCACACCCGATCATCACGTGGTGTCTTGACACGACGAATTGTCGCAACGGTGCACAGTCGGGGAGTACACAATTTCGTCTTGAAATTTTATTGAGAGATCACCTCATAATGCTACTGTCGTTCTAAGAAAAATAAGGTGCATAAAAGGATTAACAACACATGCAATTCATAAGTGACATGATATGGCCATCATCATGTGCTTCTTGATCTCCATTACCAAAGGACCGGCACGATCTTCTTGTCACCGACGCCACACCATGATCTCCATCAACATGTCGCCATCGGGGTTGTCGTGCTACTCATGCTATTACTACTAAAGCTACGTCCTAGAAATATAGTAAACGCATCTCCAAACACAAACGTTCGTTTAAAGACAACCCTATGGCTCCTGCCGGTTGCCATACCATCGACGTGCAAGTCAGTATTAACTATTACAACATGATCATCTCATACATCCAATATATCACATCACTTCATTGGCCATATCATATCACAAGCATATCATCCAAAAACAAGTTTGACGTCCTCTAATTTGTTGTTGCATGTTTTACGTGGCTGCTATGGGTATCTAGTATGATCGCATCTTACTTACGCAAAAACCACAACGGAGATGTGAAAATTGCTATTTAACCTCTCCAAGGACCACCTCGGTCAAAACCAATTCAACCAAAGTTGGAGAAACCGACACCCGCCAGTGATATTTATGCAACGAGGTTGCATGTCAATCGATGAAACCAGTCTTTCGTAAGCGCACGAATAATGTCGGTCCGGGCCACTTCAATCCAACAATAGCGCCGAATCGCGAAAATACTAAGGAGGGCAGCAAATCGAACATCACCGTCCACAAAACCCTTTGTGTTCTACTCAAGATAACATCTACGCATGAACCTAGCTCTGATACCATTGTTGGAGAACGTTGCAAGGGAAACAAAAAAAATCCTACGCACACGAAGTCCTATCATGGTGATGTCCATCTACAAGAGGATATTTGGATCTACGTACCCTTGTAGATCGCACAGCAGGAAGCGTTAAGAAATGCGGTTGATGTAGTGGAACGTCCTCACGTCCCTCGATCCTCCCCGCGAACTGTCCCATGAACCGTACCGCGATCCGTTCCGATCTAGTGACGAACGGACGGCACCTCCACGTTCAGCACACGTACAGCTCGATGATGATCTCGGCCTTCTTGATCCAGCAAGCGTGACGGCGCTCCGGTGGTGGTGATGATCTACTCCTGCAAGGCTCCGCCCGAGCTCCGCAGAAATACGATCTAGAGGAATAACTATGGTGTCTAGATCTGAGTTGCACGTGGAAAAAGTTGTCTCAAATCAGCCCTAAATCACCACTATATATAGGAGGGAAGGGGAGGAGGCTTTCCTTGAGGACAAAGTCCCCAAGGGTGCGCCGGCTAGGAAAGGAGTAGGATTCCTACTCCAATCCAAAAATAGGATTGGAAAGTGGAGTCCTTCTCTTCCTTCCCACCTCCGTTTTTTTTTCTTTCTTTGGTTTCCTTCTTATGGTACCAAGGCCCTCTTGGGCTGTCCCACCAGCCCACTAAGGATAGGTGCACCACCCCTAGGACCATTGGTCTTCCCCTGGGTGGGTTGCCCCCCTCCCGGTGAACTTCCAGAACCCATTCGTCACTCCCGGTACATTCCCGGTAATGCCCGAAAACCTTCCAGTAACCAAATGAAGTCATCCTATATATCAATCTTCGTCTTTGGACCATTTCGAAAACCCCCGTGACGTCCGTGATCTCATCCGGGACTCCAAACAACATTCGGTAACCACACATATAACTCAACTATACTAAAACATCGTTGAACCTTAAGAGTGCAGACCCTGCGGGTTCGAGATCTTATCGGTTGAACCTTGGTGTCAAGGATTCATATAATCTCGTATGTCATTCCTTTGTCCTTCGGTATGTTACTTGCCCGAGATTTGATCGTCGGTATCCGCATGCCTATTTCAATCTCGTTGCCGGCAAGTCTCTTTACCCGTTCCGTAATACAAGATCATGTGACTTACACTTAGTCACATTGCTTGCAAGGCTTGTGTGTGATGTTGTATTATCGAGTGGGCCCCGAGATACCTTTCTGCCACACGGAGTGACAAATCCCAGTCTTGATCCATACTAACTTAACGGACACCTTTGGAGATACCTGTAGAACACCTTTATAGTCACCCAGTTACGTTGCCACGTTCGATGCACACAAGGTATTTCTCCGGTGCCAGTGAGTTATATGATCTCATGGTCATAGGAACAAATACTTGACATGCAGAAAACAATAGCAATAAAACAAAACGATCAATATGCTACTTTCATAGTTTGTGTCTTGTCCATCACATGATTCTCCTAATGATGTGATCCCGTTATCAAGTGACAACACTTGTCTATGGTTAGGAAACCTTGACCATCTTTGATCAACGAGCTAGTCAACTAGAGGCTTACTAGGGACAGTGATTTGTCTATGTATCCACACATGTATTTGAGTTTCCAATCAATACAATCATAGCATGGATAATAAACGATTAGCACGAACAAAGAAATATAATAATAACTAATTTATTATTGCCTCTAGGGCATATTTCCAACACTTTGATCTTATGGGACCTTTTCCTTCTTCTAAAGGGTATACTCATATTTTAGTTGTTGTTAATTACGTTACTAAGTTGGTAGAAAAAATTCCAACTAGTAGTGTTGATCATAACACCTCTATTAAAATGCTTAAAGATATCATCTTCCCGAGGTTTGGAGTCCCTAGATATTTAATGATTAATGGTGGTTCACATTTTATTCATGGTGCTTTCCATAAACTCCTAGCTAAGTATGATGTTAACCACATAATTGCATCACCTTGACATCCTCAGTCTAGTGGCCAAGTTGAATTGAGTAACTAGGAAATAAAACTAATATTGCAAAAGACTGTCAATAGGTCTAGAAATAATTGGTCTAAGAAACTTGATGATGTTTTATGGGCTTATAGAACTGCTTATAAAAATCCCATGGGGATGTCCCCATATGAAATGGTCTATGGAAAAGCTTGCCATTTACCTCTCTAGTTAGAACATAAAGCTTATTGGGCAATTAAAGAACTTAATTGTGACTTTAAACTTGCCGGTGAAAATAGGTTATTTGATATTACTCCCTAGATGAATGGAGGACGCAAGCCTATGAAAATGCCAAGTTGTTTAAAGAAAAAGTTAAAAGAAGGCATGATAAGAAATTCAAAAACGAGAATTCAATGTAGGAGATGTAGTGCTTTTGTTAATTCTCGTTTTAGATTCTTTGCAAGTAAACTCCTCTCCAAATGGGAAGTCCCATATGTTGTCGAGGAGGTTTATCGCTCCCGTTCTATAAAGATCAATAACTTCAAAGGCAAAAATCGGAGAGTGGTAAATGGGCAAAGAACTAAGCATCACATCTCACGTATGCCCACTAATGTTGAAACTAACATTATCCAAGTGATAAGACTGGAGAAGCACATAAGAGAGACCTTCCGGAACGCTCCAAAAATGTGAAAAATGAGTAGGTATGTGAAACGGTAAGAAAACCGGCTTCAAAAATTCCAAAAAAATGTTGTGATGGTTTTGGTATTTTAGAAAAAATCACAAAAAATAAAAGGAGTCAGGGGGGCCCACGAGGGGTCCAGAAGGAAACACGGCGCGACCACCCCCGGGCGGGCTCTCATGCCTTGTGGGCACCTCGTGTGCCTCCCACACTCAGTTTTCTTCCCGAGCACGTATTCTTACCTGGAAAAAACATTATATAAACCCCTGGCTGCTTTGACCACCACATCGCGAGATTTTCCTCTGTTCTTGTGTCAGGTTGTTTTTTTACACATCTAGATCGCCATGACAACACCAAGCTCCTCCAAGGGAAAGTTCTTCGAGAAGGTCATCAACCCATACCTCCCGGAGGTGATGAAACATCCTTAGGCCATTGAGATGCATGAGGGGGTGCTTCACATACGTGACGTCCAAGGACCAAAGAACGAGGGAAGCGAGAAGGGCAGGCTTGCGATGGTGGAGCACGAGATCTTGAAGTGCCAACGGATGGTTGAACATTGTGTGAGTGCTAATCACTCTATGATCATGGACTTCATCCAGGAGAACAAGCTGGACACCAAGAACGTTGGAGCAATTCTCTTCAAGCTTCAAGAGCGGATCAAGCATCTCCAATCCCAAAACTTTGACCTCCAAAGCCAAAATTGTGAGTATGAATTGAGGTTTAAGAGGATGAGCATCACTGCTGATTTCAGGGTCCCGGAGCCAAGGTTTTATTTCTATGATGGTGAGTCAATGCCTTGGAGGGCGGAATACCAACCTGCCGCATCATCGCCATCATCAACCAAGGAGGACGTCTAAGTACATGGGTATGGGCACCACCCTTAGCTTGTTCCAAGATTGGGGGAGGTTTCCCAGTATCGTATCATCATCACATCCATCATTACCATCTATCCTAGTTCAATCCTTAGTTTTTTCGTGATTTAGAGAAATAAAATTTTAGATTTTCTTTCCTTAGAATTTTTGCTTTGAGATTTATCTATCCTTGTAACCATGTGCGAGAGTTATATAATAAAGACCAGTTGAGTTTGTGTGCTTTACTTGTGTGCACCCATTATCATAGCATGCCAATAAAAAGAAACATAAAGATCATATGCTTATCTCATGAGAAGTAATGACTTCACAAAAAAAAGGTGGTATAAGTGATAAAAGTTGTTGATAGTAAACAAACATAGTATTAGTCATTGATGCAATCTAAGGAAGATTATGTTAGAGGGGAGAAGCCTCGCCTATAAATACACTATCTTGGACACCCTTTATGATTGTGAGCCCTCACCAAATATTATATAATGATCAAGTATTGATATTGGACATGGAAGACTACATAATGATTATGGTAGTTTAAATTCACATATAAGTTATAGGGCCATGGTTCCTTTAACATGTGGTCCTTACTTTATATCCTTTGTAGCCCAAAAATTCCGCACTAAGTAGAGATACTACTTGTGCATCCATAACCCTGAACCAGCCTCTTGCCATAAGAGTCTACTATACCTACCTGTGTACTGAGTAAGATCCTTCAAGTAAGTTGTCATCGGTGCATCAAGCAATAAAAAAGCTCCTAAAAATGTATTATCTTTTATTTTAAGGGAAAATAAGCTTTGTACGATCTTGTGATGGTAAAGAAATAAAAGCAACAGATTGCATAATAAATTTTTCTATCACAAGGGGCAATATAAAGTGACGTTCCTTTGCATTAAGAGTTTACACATTCAAAAACTTAAAAGCGCATGACAACTTGTGCCTCCCTCTGCAAAGGGCCTATCTTTTATCTTCAGGAGTTCAATCTTGTGTGTGAGTTAATAAAGTTTATTTCTATTCCTACCTATTAATTCTATAGTGGCAAGCACCATGTGTCCAGGAAAGATTCAGACTTATATATCCAAGTGGATGTACATGATCATGATTTATTACCATTGACATTATCCTTGAGGCAAATAAGTTGGGAGACAAATCATTTACACCCCTATCTTCCTATGTGTCCTATGGAAACATGAACTCCAAAAATATGTCTTGAGCGTGAGCAATCATAGAAGACTAAATGATACTCCCTCCGTACCAAAATAAGTGACCCAAAAATGACTCTACTTTGTACTAAAGTTAGTACAAAACTGAGTCATTTTTGAGTCACTTATTTTGGGACGGAGGGAGTAGTTGAGTATGTGAACTTGCCAAAAAGAAATCTCTACATAGACTCTCCTCTGAAATATGCTGAATTATGATTGTCCCAATGACTGAGAACATAGTTTGTTGATTGTCAATAAACTTTATGCTTGTTACTCCAACATTTGTGAATGGATTGTTACTTGTTTATGAGGAGCTATATGATAAAATATGTGTTGTTATGATAATATTCATGACCTCTCATGTTCGTATCATCTTTTTATCGACACTCTCTCTCAGATCATGTGGTCCTCTCGGCTTTCGCATGAGGACAAGCGAGATCTAAGTTTGGGGGAGTTGATACGTCCATTTTGAATCCTGGATTACTATTGATATTTGTGTCATTCTTGTCCATTATCCCCTATTACCATACAATTTTTATGTCTTTTCTCTCTGAATATGCAAGGTACATCACTGAGAGGTAAATATCTGGAAACTGGAATTATGGACCGGCAAACCGAGAAAAGGCAGAAAAATCAACTTTCCCCAAATGACCTGAAATTTCACGGAGAATTTTTTTGGAATATTTAAGAATTATTGCATGAGAAATACACCAGAGGGGGGTCACCTGCTGTCTAGAAGGCATCAGGGCGTGACCACCCACCTGTCCACGCCCAGATGCCTTGAGGGCCCCCTGCTGGCCCTCTGACGACCATCTTCTCCTATATGACGTGTTTTGACCTAGATAAAACCATAAGCAACCTTTCGATGTGAAGCACCACCTTCTCTAGGTGAAAACTTGGGCACATGCCCTTTTCCTCTCTGGTTTAGAGATTCTACCGGGGAAACTTCCCTCTAGGAGGGGGAAATCGAAGCCATCATCATCACCAACGCTTCCTCCTTTGTGGGAGGACCAGTCTTCATCGACATCTTCACCGGCATCATCTCATTTCCAACCCTAGTTGATCTCTTTTATTCAATCTTTGCCTCAAAACCTCAGATTGGTACATGTGGGTTACTAATTGTGTTGATTAGATCTTGTAGTTGATGCTTGTTAGATTACTTGGTGGAAGATATTATGTCCACATCCTTAAATACCATTATTACATCTCTGACCTTGAACATGTTGATGAAGTGTGAGTAGTGACTATTGTTCTTGAGGACATGGGAGAAGTCTTGTTATAAGTAATCATATAAAGTTGGTATTCGTCCGATATTTTCATGATATGTATGTTGTTACTTCCCTTGGTGGTGTCATGTGAACGTCGACTACATGACACTTCACCATGTTATCGGCCTAATGGAAGTCATTGTGGAGTAACAAGTAGATGGTGGGTTGCTAGAGTGACATAAGCTTAAACCCCACTTTCTGCATTGCTTCATGAGGGGCTGATTTGGATCCACATGTTTAATGCTATGGTTAGATTTATCTTAATTCTTCTTTCGTAGTTGTGGATGCTTGCGAGAGAGGACAATCATAACTCCGTTTGTTGTTCAAGTAAGAACAACACCTTAGCACTGGTCCATCAACGTATCTAATTATCAAAGTAACAAACGTGAATCAACTCAATATGATGAATATGACTAGACAGAAATTCCCATGTGTCCTTGGGAGCAATTGCTTTATATAAGAGTATTTTCAGGCATGTCCTTTGCTATAAAAAGGATTGGGCTACCTGGCTACACCTTTTCTATTGTTGTTACTTATCACTTGTTAAAATTTTCTTGCTACGAAACTATATATCACCGTTACCTACAACACTTGCAGAGAATACCTTGCTGAAAACTGGTTATCATTTCCTTCTACTCCTTGTTGGGTTCGACACTCTTACTTATTGAAAGGACTACGATTGATCCCCTATAATTGTGGTTCATGAGGGCCTTCGGGCTTGTAGGACCACATTAGAGCGGCCCGATGTTGCCAAGGTAGGAGGCGATCTGAACCATGTTGGTCAGTTCGAGCTTCTTCTTTATCAAGTGGGAGATGCACTTCTGCAGCGACTCCACCTCCGTGGTTGACCCCTAGTCGAGCCCCTTCTTGAGCCACAACACCAGCCTTGTGGGAGGTACGGATCCTAATTCAAAGGGTGCTTCCCAGTCTGCGTCGCATGGTTCGGTGATATAAAACCACTACTTTTGCCATATTTTGACGGTATCTATAAAGGTACCTTCCGGTCGCTCAACCCGTGGGAGCTTTCTGATCATCGCCCCCCCAGTCCGCCTGTTGACTATCGACTATCTTCAGCTTAACATTAAAGACCGTTAGCCATAAGCCAAAGTTTGGCTGGACCTGTAGAAAGGCCTCATAGATAATAATGAAGGCCGGAATATGCAAGAAGGAGTTAGGGACGAGATCGTGAAAATTCAACCCATAGAAGAACATCAAACCCCATAGAAAGGGGTGGAGCGGGAAGCCAAGTCCCCAGATGAAATGAGGGATGAACACCACTCTCCCGCCTTGTCTGGGCGTGGGGATGACCTAGCCCTCCTCTAGAGCACGGTGGACTACGTTGACCGGAAGATAGCCAGCGCGCTTCAGCTCCTGGATGTCATCGTCGGTGATGCTGGAGGCCTCCCACTTGTCCTTGGAACCAGAACCGGACATGACCGAACCGGGGGAGTGGTCTAAGGAGATTTGAGGGAGGGATGGATCTGGGCGCTTACCGCTCAAGAGATATGGAAGGCGACAATAATGGGGGATCTGAGAAGCATATGGAGGCTTTGGTGGCTTTTCCCTTTTACAAGCTGCAATAATACCAAGAGCCCCTTTACTACGCCGCAGACCTCACCACTTCCTGATATAATCGTATTGTTATGCGCGTGTGGGATAGACCAAATCATTGATCACATCCCTTAAAAATGGGGAACGATTTGCATATTAATGGGACGTGCCAATGGAGGAACTGCCTCGAATCACGAATTGAGCTTTCATAACTGGTTAGTGGTTGTGACCTTTTGCTAAAAGTTGGCAGCCGAAGGCATTGTTCACACTCAAGTGGTGGCCTTCGAGGCTAAGTGGCACAGACTTTTCAAAAATCAAGAAGACAACGGTGGTCGAACCATTACTAGCCGAACATATAGGGGGAGAAGAACTCGCCCCGCAAGCTGGAGACTTTGGGCGTGTGAAGGTGCTAGGGATCTAGACCCCGACATTGAAGGTTAGGTTGAGGGCTACTCAGGAAGTCCGGGACTAAGGGGTCCTCGCGCCACCGATCTATCTCTTGTGGGCCGGATAGGTGGGCCGTTGTGCGACTATTAGTGGAAGGTCGGGCTATAAGGCGACTCCGTGTTCACAAAGGAAACCTTCGGTGCTTTGGTGTGTGCTCCATGTCAAGATGGTAGAATAGGCATGTTTATTCCCTAATGGCAACCGACCATGTGTAACCCTTGGCACCCCTGGTGTCTATATAAACTGGAGGGTTTAATTCGTAGAGGGGTGGTTCATCTCATCTTGTGATAGATGACTGTGTAATTGTCGTACACACATTAATATAATCAAGCAGGACGTAGGGTTTTACCTCTCCGAGAGGGCCCGAAACTGGGTAAATACTGCCTGTGTGTTTCCTGTTCCCCATTGATCCAAGATCCACAGCCCGGGACCCTCTATCTGAGATTTGTCGGTTTTGACACCGACAATGATAAAGGCGATAGTTGGGCTCAAACTAGACGCACCCAGGTGTGTAGGGGACGATTCCAAAATTACCAACTGAACCAATGCGGTCGACCAACCCACCACATGATGTGGCACTCACCCAGCCAGGTTCGTAGCTTGATACGTACGGAAGGACCATTTTGGAATGTATGTGTGTACATGAGGATCATTTTAAAGCAACCGACGAGTGCGAGGACCGTCTTGTTATGTGTCAGATAGTACATGTACCTTAGTTGTAATTATCTCAATACTGATAGATGTATCATCTACAAAATATCATGATGTAATGACATTCCCGAGGTCGAAAATATAAAATCTATGCTGAAAAGACTATTTTGGAATGCCTTTTGGAGCACACATATTGTTTTTTCCCAAACATCCACGAATTTCATTTCATCACTAAAATTTACACGCACTTAGAAAACAAAGTAATGTTTGTTGTAAAAATATATTCAAAATTAATATTGGTTTCTCCCTATTTATTTCACTTTAGAATAGCATTTTCGTCACTTTCGTAGGTCCTAGTTGCGATGTTAATCTCTCACACCGGCACCTCCACTTTCCAAGAATTCTGTTTCAGCATAACGTGGTGGCTGCTGGGTGATGATAAACCTGTCTCTTTTACTGTTTGTACAATGGTGTAATTTGCGTGTATCAAAATGTATGATATATCTGTCTAAAGTTTGCACTGTCTGAAGATTACATTGTCTGAATATTGCCACCATGTGCTTGTTTTGCAGAACCCAAAGGCAACTTATTCTCTATTCAGGTCATACATGGTGTCTATTTTCTTTGCTCAGGCAAGCATAGGGGTTATCACAAAGGCCACTCTATTTAGTGTGATATAGATAATTGGACACCTAATGTTGTTGCCAGTTTAGTGGAGGAAATAGGTTATGAGTTTGAGGGCGGGGTCACGGCTTATTGGTGTGTTCCTCGGTTGACAGTTTACAAGAACGGACTAAGAGAGATTAAGCTGGGGGACAACACTATGACTGAAAACTTGAAGGATTGTGTCCTAAATGGAAACCAGTTCCAGCAGATTTATCTTTATCATGATCATAGCCTAAGATCATATGTTACTACTGTTCCTGTTGATTCTGATGATGAGGATCCTCCTGTGGTCAAATTCATTGGCATTAGCCCAAAGAAGGAACAATTGCAAGAGGATCAGTCACATGACCAGCAAAAGCAACAGGTTGTTCATGTTCAAGTTCAAGTGGAATAAGCAGAGACAAAGCATGTGGAGCAGCCTAACCAAGAAGAACTTAACCATGCATATTCACAGCAAGTGGAACAAGCAGAGACAGAGCATGTGGAGCAGGCTAACCAAGTTCAACTTAATCATGTAGATCCACAACAACAGGGTGATCAATATCCAAGTGAGGGAGATGCACTATCTGAAAGTGATGAAGACTGAGAACATGATTACATACCAGGACCCCCTCAACTAGGATATCACGTTCCTTCATATCAATTTGAGCATAGGGCCAGAAAAAACTGCACGGTTTTGAACATGGATGCAGCAGATGGTATGTTTGATTTAGCAATTCATGACTCAGATGATGATTACAATCTGTAGTTTGTTGATTCGAACATTGATGTTAAAGATGATAATGACTTGTTCGACACCAATGTTGATTTTGAGAAAGGTAAAGCAGTCCAAGAACAACATGATGATCCTACTGAAGATGGTGACATGTGCTTGCCTGACTCTGATGAAGATAAGGTTAACCTGAAATTCAAATCTTTCAGAGAAGAAGACCTGGCTAAACCACAGTTCCAAGTTGGTCAGACCTTTGGCACAATTGAGTTACTGAGGAAAGCCATCAAAGCGTATAGCTGTCAGGAAAGAGTTGACATTAGGTGCCCCACAAATGATAGAAAAAGACTTGCTGCAAAGTGTGAAGATGGGTGTCCTTGGTTTTTCTCTGCTTCATATGACATCAGAATTGGTTGCTTCATGGTCCAAAGCATACCTGCATAAAGAAATGGAGTGGTAGGTCATTCACTGGTCCTTTTATGGCTGGAAAGTACCTTGATTCTTTCAGAGCTGATGAAAATATGAACATGAAGAATTTTTCAAGAGTGGTTTAGAAGGACTGGAATATGACAGCATCAAGAAGCAAACTGAGAAGGGCTAAGAGGTTAGTTAAAAAAGTCATTGAAGGAGATGAGTTAGAACAGTACAATAGCACGTGGGATTATGCACAACAATTCAGAAGATCAAACCCAAGCAACTCTTTATATGTGGGAGTGGATGATGTTATCTTTGCAAGTAGTTGTTTCTCTCTTGATGCCTGTAAAAGGGGGTTCATGCAAGCTTGCAGGCTTGTCGTATGCTTAGATGGATGCCACTTGTAGACCAAGTATGGATGTGTTATGCTTTGTGTTTTAGGGATGGATCCCAATGACTGCATGTACCCTATAGCATTTGTAGTTGTTGAAGTTGAGAACACTGACACATGGAAATGGTTCTTGTCAAATCTGAAGAGTGACATGGGAACACTGAATACAGAGCCATGGACTATAATGTCAGACAAGCAAAAGGGGCTCATCAAGGGGTGAGGCAGCACTTTCCTGATGCAGAACATAGACACTGTGTCAGGCACATATGGCAAAACTTTCACCAAAGACACAAAGGAGATGTTCTTAAGAACCAGCTGTGGAAGTGTGCAACAAGGACAACACCAAAACTGTGGACTGCAAACATGGAAGAGATGAAGGCCATCAGTTTAGAAGCCTACAAATGGCTTGAGCAACTTCCACCAAACACTTGGGTTAGAGGGTTCCAGAGATTTTTCCCAAGTGTGATATCCTTCTGAACAACAACTGTGAGGTTTTCAACAAATATATTCTTGAGGCAAGGGAGATGCACCTCAGATCAATGATTGACAAGAACAAAACCCAGCTAATGGTCAGATTCTACAACAAAAGAAAAGAGGCAGAGAAGTGGCATGGAACCATATGTCCAAAAATAAGGAAAATAATAGAAAATAATATAGAGTTGTCATCTACATGCATGGTTTCAGGTGCTAGTGATGGCATTTTCCAGGTTGACAACAAGAATAGGACATACATTGTTGACATAAAGGAAGAGAAGTGCACATGCAAAAGGTGGGATGTAAGTGGAGTTCCTTGTCATCATGCAATTGCATGTTGTAGGCATGAGAGAATTGAACCTGAGACTCTGGTGCACTCCTGTTACAGCATAGAAGCTTTCAAGCTAGCTTACAAACCCATTATCAAGCATTGCGGAGACAGGAGTGAGTGGGAGAAGATGAATGGGTGTGAAATCAAGCCACGTGTCTATGAAAAAAAGGTAGGGGGGCCTTCTAACAAGAGCAGGAGAAAGCGGCCTTATGAGATTGAGAAGAAAGATGGAACAAGGGTGCTGACCACACATTGAGGTACAATAACATGTTCATAGTGCAATGAACAAGGCCACAACAGGGCAGGGTGTGGGAACAGAAAAGATGGGATTTTGCCAAGTCTTTTGCCAAGGCCAAAGTTACAAAGTAGAAGGGGGCCAAGGGCTATTCCTGATGACGTGTCAGAGGATGATGGTAAGTAACTCAAGATCAAGATGGTGGACAGGCCACACTAGAGCAGGTTCATGTGGCACATGATGGTGGCCAAGTCACTCACAATGAAGTCAATGTCACACAAGATGTTGGCCAAGCCCAGGAAGATGATGATGACTATGAAACACCAGTCATTTTTCAGGCAAGTTCCAATCTTTTGTCCCTTTATTTTACCTTGAACTTAAAAATTACATATACTGACTATACTAGATGATCTCTTTCTTTATGCAAGTTCAAGACTTTGGATGCACAATGCTTAACAAGATGCTGCTCTCCAGACCTGTTCCTAGGGAAAATTGTGAGGGCACTGTACCAGATTCAGCTTTTATCTCAAGGGCATCAAGCTCTCAAGCAACAACACAAACAACAACAGCTACAAATGATGGCAACCTGACCATGAAGCTGCTCAAGATGAAAAGAGACAAAGAAAGGCAGATGACAGTCAGAAGAGATGCAGCACTTGAAGCAATGAATGAAATGGCAGAGAGGAGAGGAGAGAAGGCAGAGGCAAAAAAGACAAGAAATCAATATTAGGAAGGATGAGAAGGCAACAAGAAGAAAAAAGAGCACTGAGAGAGAAGAAGGATGAGGAAACAGCTGCAGCAAGAAGAAAAGCTGAAGTGCAACAAGACAAAGAAGCAAGAGAAATTGAAGCAATTGTAGCTAGAGCAGAGACGGCCTTGAAGAAAAAGAAGAACAAGAAGCAAAGAGAGCTATTGCAGCAATGGAGAGAGAAAAAGAACAAGAAGAAAATAAGAAACATCAAGAGGAGACCAATAGAATAAGAGATGAGGAGAGGAAGCAATCACATGTCCAAAAGAAGCAAAAGAGAGTGAACATGTTTGATGAATTCACATGAATTAGTGCTTTCGCAAGTGTGATTTTTGGTGTAAAACTTCCTGATCCCAACTGAGGCAAACTTACTGAATCAGTGCTTTTGTACTTGTAATTTTTTGTCTAAAACTTCCGGGTGCAAACTGATGCAAACTTCTTGAATCAGTGCTCATTCAGTTGCCTGATGCAAACTAAAGAGAAAAACCTATATCCGAATGTGATCATTCACTTTGGGTGACCAGTTAATGAATGAATTGTCTGATGAAATTGAAGTTTGGTCTGAATGTCTAAATTTGATAATTTGTTAGCTAAAATTTCATGTTGGGTAACCAGTTAATTAAAAAAGAGCACATAATAGTTTAGCCTGGGTCTCGAACCCAGGACCTATGGATAGAAACGATGGGGGCAATGCCACTGGGGTAGTACTAGTGATTTATTCTAGTTCTGCCACCTCGCTTAGTAAACAGCAGCCGATGGTTGGGATTTGTAAGAGCCCAAGTGCTTTTCCTTCCCCTTTTGTAATCTTTTCCATGTTTGGCAACTCTGTTGATGCAATGTTATGGATGATAGGCTTGTGGTGTGTCATTTCATGTGCATCTCATGCATCATGCATATCTTATTTCTTTTCCCTTTTGTCTGGGTTGGTTGATCTTGTGTTCGATGCCACCTTGATGATCATCTGAGTGATGTGTGTTTGTGATCATGTGCATGAGAGTGGGTGCAACAAAGCCCATTCAAAAACCCTTGTTGCACCATGATTCTAAAACCCTCCCTATTCAAATATTTGGTTACTTGTGTTTTTCAACTTGCTTTAAAAATCCTATAAAAATGTTCCACCTTTCCTCTCAATTTTTGTGAGTGGTGAAGTGGAGTTCTTTTATTTTTTTTCTGCAAGCCTTGGTATTCTGTTTATTTGAAAAAATAGCCCAGGTTTATTAATAAAAGCATATATTTTGTCTTACCTAAAAATAGTCAAACCTATTTTATTAAATAGGTTATATTATTTTTTTTAGCAAAGTTTTTTATTTTATTTAAAAAACCCTTAATATTATGTGGGATTTATTTGATTGTCTGGTTTTATAAATAAAAGAAAGAAGGTTTTCTTTTGGTTTTAAGTAAAGAGAGAGGGCTCTCGGCCAGCTTCCTCCCCTTGGCCCATTTGCTCAGCCTCGAAGGCCTGCACGTGAACGTCTTCTTCCTCCCCGACGTCACCCTGTACGATCAGAGGAGCACCGCCGATTCCTCCTACTCCTCGATTGGGCGGCTCCAAGCGCGTCCCCGAGGCTATTTTAGCAGGCCCCCCTCCTCCTTGCAACCCTAGATCCCCATTTCCCCCCTCCTCTCTCCCTAGCGTCGTCAGGTGAGTTCCAGCAACGACAACGCCATGGATGGGCTCGGGTGAGCTCGACGCCAGCGGCAGGTTGACGCCCTCTTCCTCTCCGACAACACCAGGAGCCTACGGAGGGTCGTGGGATTCCATTCCCGCGTCAACCACGCGTCAAGGTCTCCTTCCCCGACGTCCACGACGCTGGCTCCTTCCTCTCCTCTGACGAGCACGTGATGCACCCTCCCGTCATGGGCTTCTCTCGATCACGCCGGATCCCCTTCTCTGAACCCTAGGTGAGCTGCGCCCCGCCTCCTCCGTTGTTTCCCCTCTATGGTTGAGGCCCCACCGTCGAACCACCATGTTCGCCGGTGCTCTTCTATGTCACGGTAGTAGCTGCAGCGGCAGCTTCAGAGTAGCAGCAGTAGCAGCTTCGGTAGTTGCAGCGGCAGCAGATAGCAGCACCACCTTCAAGCCGCAGTAGACGCAACGTAGCACCAACCCCTCCCCGTAGCGATTCTTGTATGTTGTGCGTGTGTGTGCAGGTGCGTGAACGCTAGCGGCAGCGTCGTCGCCTCTTTGTTTAACACAGAAGGCGCTGCTTTTACCCTTGTCTGGTGAGCATCCCCCTAGCAGAGCAGATCAACTCACCTAGCTTGCTAGCAATAGAGCCAGCCGTGCAGCGCTTCGGCGTGGGTTCGACCCCCACGCGTGCCCTTTTATTTTCGGCAGGAATCCTTTTACCTGCAGGCTAGCTTACCTCGTGAGGAGCCTCTGTTAGAGCAGCTATCAAGTGCTAGCCCAATGGTAGTAGTGTGTGTGTGTGTGTGTGTGTAGTTAAGGTCACGGGTTCGATCCCCCCTGCACCTATTTCTTTTGTGAGCATATTCACTGTTTGTGCTCTGTAGTGCACGCATGTCATCTAGTGAGGGGGCCCTGGCCACTGCCAGGTGGGTCCCCCTCCTTATCTTAGTTTCTGTCTTTTTTATTGTGTGTGTATTTCCTTGTATTAAATAGAAATAATTCCATTTCTGGAAATGTCTATATATGGTCTTGCCAAATTGGATAGGCCCAAGAACAGCCATGTTCTGAATATGTTGTAGTTAGATCTGTGATAGTTTTTATTTCATGGTTTGTGGTGTTTTTCTGCATACAACATGGGCAATATTATATATGGATTAGGGGTAGAAAATCCCAATGGGTCCAATGGTGGTGTTGGTTTCTGATTTTGAGCATTTCTGTAGAAAGTCCCCTTGTGGTGAGGTGGTAATAGTTTTATCGGTGTAGGGTGGTTCATGTGCATGGTTAGAGGTTGTGCTTGCTTGTATCATTATGTTTGTGGCATCATATTCCTGCTGGTATTCATTTCCTGCTTGTTTTCCTTTGGGTAGCTACTGGGACCAGAAACGAGTTCGAAGAGTCCGGTGAGTTCATGCAGGAAGATTAGGATCAGTTCTAGTGTGAAGAAATCACACACAATATGATCGTGACCTTGACACCGTTTCTAGCTTTGTTTTGCTTAGTGCTATGTTTCTTTCATTACATCTTTGTTTCCTACCACATGATATATAGGCCATCAAACATTGCCATGAAACCTCAAACACATTCCCTCCTAGCAAATATTGTTTGGCTAAGTTAGGCTTTCTCAACCACTAATTGTTAGTGTTGCTAGTTGCAGGTGCCAGCTGGTCCATGTGATAACATGGGCAATTTGATATCATCGTATTAATTGCTATTTAATTAATGCACCTATATACTTGGTAAATAACAGAAGGCCTAGCCTTTTGTCGGGTGATTTGATCTGTTGTTGCCGCCTTAGTTTTGGCTACCGGTGTTTTATTCCATAACTGAGCGCTCCTAACACGTTCGGGGTTGTTATGGGGACCCCCTCGATAAATCGTATAGTGTTAAGACTTGTCTGGCAGGACCCAACTTTGGTGTTAATTTTCTAAGAACTTAATAATAAAAAATCATAGGGAGTAGCTACCCCGAGGAATTTAATCAACCCTCCTCGGCCAGTGCTCCTAATGAGTGTTGGTCCAAACTATCATCCGCCGGTGGCTACCAGGGGCAACTCTGTGATTGGCCTACGAGAAGTTTGGACAATCCATCGTGTCCTGAGAACAAGATACACGGCTCCTATCGGGGTCGTCGACACGTCGGGAGGTCTTGTCGGACTTGTCTTACCTTTGCCATATATCTTGCGCATTGGGATTCCACTAAGACTTTGGGTCTTCTCAGAGTTGAGGTTTTCCTCTAAGGAATCCGATGAGATCACGAGTTTCGTGGTAGAGGATTACTATGCGGCCTGTGGTAATTTGTGATGGACTAGTTGGAGCACCCCTGCAGGGTTTAATCTTTCGGAAAGTTGTGCCCGCGGTTAGGTGGCAAAAATGGATATTTTGTTAACATCCGGTTCTAGACAACTTGAAGTAATTCAAATAAAACTTGCCAACTGAGTGCGTAACCGTGACTATTCTTTCAGAGCTCCTTCTCTGATCGAGAACATGGTGGGGTTATGAATGACGTAAGTAGGTGTTGAGGATCACTTAGTAATCATTCTAGTCTTCGACCGTCTTACATAGACCACCACATGTTAATTCTGTTCTGAGTAAGATAGCCACCATATATGCTTAGTATGCTGCAAACTCAAACACTTAACCTACCTCACCCATTTAACTTAGTTAGACTCGATACCAAGGTCATGAGATTGTTGAGTCCTCTTGGCTCACGGTTTACTACAAACACCCACAGGTATAGGTACCCCAGATGCAAGAGTTCCCGATGATAACCAACTGAGGTGGGCGTTCGACGAGGACAGTGGCAGGCTGTATGTGACTTATCCCGGGGACTAGAGGTGCATGGTCGTGATCGTGGGACTAGCAAGATGGGATAGCATATTTTGTTGTTTATATTGTCCGTAGTCGGACCCTGTCTTATGTATGAATAATGAATGCTTGTGTGGATTGTAATTTAGCATGTGGCGAGTGTAAGCCGAATCTTATACTCATCTCTCTATTTATGTAAAGGCATTGTTATCCTACTTGCGAAACGCTTAGATGCGACCCTTTCCCCTTTTGAGGCCTCGCCCCAAATAAGGAAAGTGTCGCATTTTGGTCGTTACAGGATTCCATGCGGCAGTTATAAGACACACACACACACCTCCCCACTCACCACTCACATCACCATGCAACCACGTCGCTTCGGTTTTCCAGCTCCCCATTCGCCGTCGGCATCATCTTCGCCGCCGACGTCCAAGCCATGGACAACACCCCCGCCTGGCAGAGGGCCATCAAGGATCTCACCGGCGCTGACCACGTCGCCCGCGTGGAGCTGAAGGAAATCACGCGCTGGTTCCCCAGCGTGCAGATGTTGCGGAACCACGTGTGTGGCATCATCGAGATGCTACAGAATCGTGCGTGCCTCCGATGACCATCCTGCACTTCGTGATGTAGGAGACGCGCTCGGTGGATCTGAGGTAGTAGGCACGCTGGTGGATGTACAAGTCTGCCACCAGGCCGCGCAGCTGCCGGATCCAACACACGCGTCGTCAAAGATGCAGTGCATCTTCGGCGACTTCGTAGCCGTCCCTGCGCAGGTAAATGAGGTCGACTACTATCAATAGCTCCTCGTCGGACTACTACTCCGACCGCTCCTCGTCCGATTCGGGCTACCTTCCTGTAACGCTCCGGACACACCCGCCGGCAGTCGTTACTCCTGGCGGGATCTAGACTGGCCCCACATATCAATACTAGTCTTTTCTACGCACTTTGTCCTCACTCATGCGCACTCGGGATCAACTTCCGGTCGGTCACCCATCCTAGAACTACTCCAAGCCAAGCACGCTTAACTTGGGAGTTCTTTTCGAATGGGCTCCTAGAAAAGAAGGAATTCCTTATTTATATGAGTAGTCTATCATCCCTAATAAGCCAGGCTATCACATCCACCACCACTCAGAGGAACTGATGTCCTCGTCGGGCCACAGGAGCGTTCCCTCTTGGTACAGACGCCTGTGCATCCAGTCCAATAAATGTACCATGTCGTGTGCCACGACGGGTCACAAACGTCATGAACAACATGACTGCACACCTGTCCGCAAACATTCGTGTAACCGCGAGGGTCGGCTCTGATACCAAACTTGTAACGCCCCAGACACACCCGCCGGCGGTCGTTACTCCTGGTGGGATCTAGACTAGCCCCACATATCAGTACTAGTCTTTTCTGCGCACTTTGTCCTCGCTCATGCACACCCGGGATCAACTTCCTGGTCGGTCACCCATCCTAGAACTACTCCAAGCCAAACACGCTTAACTTGGGAGTTCTGTTTGAATGGGCTCCCGAAAAAGAAGGAATTCCTTATTGATATGAGTAGTCTATCATCCCTAATAAGCCAGGCTATCACACTTCCGGACAATGAGAAGGGGAGGGACATGCCCACGACGTGTCCATCTCGCTGGTGGTTCTCTCTGACGATGAGCTGGAGGAGGTGGTGGAGGTGGTGGCGCCCATCGTTAATGCCAGGCAGGGTGACAGAAACCTCCCGATTAACGTTGAGTTGTTGTCTGATGCGCCACTCGTGCCCAAGAAGGAGGCGGTGGCAGCTGAGGAGGACAAGAGCAAGAAGAGGAATAAGATGGTGGTGGTTCCTGAGAACGTGCGCCGCTCGGAGCGCCTGAAGATGTTGAACAAGTGAAGATTATTAAGAAGATGCTCAAGAAGGTGATAGTTTATGTGTGCTCAATATATGTCTCGGCATATAAGTTAATCCTAGATGTCAAGATGGTAGTTTACGTGTGCTTAATATATTTAAGCACATAAGTTAAATGTACTCTGCCTTTTGCAAGAAATGTCTGAACTATCTATCTATGTTATTTGTGGTTGTATGCAAGAAATGTATATGCCAAAAGAAGAAGTTTGTTTACTTTATGTCTATGCCAAAAGAAGAAACATGGACATCTTTCCAAAAAAAGAAACATTTACATTTACAAGAAGCATAAAAAATCAGTAAAGTGAGAAACTTGGGCCAAAGTTAACTAAAATAGATTCAATTATGAAGTAAGCCAAAAGAAACATAAAATTCAGTAAACTTAGAAACTTGGGCCAAAGTTAACTAAAACAGATTCAATTATGAAACTTGAGCCAAATTTAACTAAAATAGATTCAACTAGGCCAAAATTCAGTTTTCCTTAGTTTTCTGCTAAAATTAGGTCAACTTGCACTATACATGCTCAGACTTGGTCCAAAGTGATTGTTCATTGCAACATATGACCCACAAACTTGGTGAGTGCATGCTCACTGGGTCCAAGGCTCAATACATCACCCCGCCACCACATCCCCATCTTCTTCCTCATCTCTACTTTCCTCCCCACCAGTTCTTCTTCAAGCACTAGTTTGGAGCCATGGTTTCCCCACCTAGCTGTGACAATCTACCATGGAACTCGGATGATCTCCCCACCAGTTCTGAAGATGACTCTGTCACAAGCAAGGTTAGTGATCTCCTTTGAACCAACTACTATTACAACCATTAACTGCAAGCTAGGGTTTCTGTGGAAAAGGGGAAAATGTTATAATTTATCAAATCTGATCTTGTTTACATTGTTTATCCACCTGCTACCATTTTCTGGGAAGAATGGAGTGGCCTGGCAACAGATCTTGATGCAAGATCTAACCATGGATCAGTTTGTGAGAAACTTGTGGCATTGGAAGATGTTGATAGTGGCGGGAGTTTCTTGGCTTGCTCACATAAGGTAACTTATAAAGCTCAGAAATTCCAGTTAATTTGTTTTTCTCCAAAGTTCACTTAAACAGTTCATATTCAGTTAACTTGTCAATTTAATTGAATTTCAGATAAAGTTCAGATTTTTATTGAATTCTGTGAATGTAACTGAATTATGTGAAATGATAGGATGTTCATAAGTGCAACTATGTGGAATGGGTTGACCCTGAGTGGCCCGATGCTTTGAAGATGAGTCTAGCTCACATATGGAGCATGCATGCTGAGGAGACCAGGCAGATGCTCAAACCAAATGTAGAAGAGAACTTGAAGATTCTGAGAGAGGAAGAAAAGATTGAAGATAAATTGAGACAGTATAAGTTTGATTTTGCTAAGGTTGTGGCTGAGAAGGAGTATGCAATTGGCCAATTATGCAGCACACAACTTGTTATGATGGATATCAAGGAAGAGCTTGAGAAGAATAAAATGGCTGACAAGTCAAATACAAACATCCATCACATATTCAGGGCAAAGGCAGAAAAAGAGAGGAACCAAGCCATGAAAGAGAGGGACCAAGCCATGCAAGAGATGGACAATTTAGTATAAGAGAGAGATCATCTAAAGCAAGAGAAAAGGAGGCTTGAGTACATGATCGGTGATTTCTTCAAACACAAAGAGGAGACAAAAGAGAATATTAGGAAACTTAAGGGGATCCTTAATGAAATAGATTAAGGGGATCCTTGATGAAATGTTGTATCTTTATGTTGTAATAATATTCTGTTGTAATGATATTTCCAAGTTGAGCTGAGCTATGTTGGTGACAATTTTATGAGTGTTGCTGCATTTCAATTTCTCCATTTACATTGCTCCATTTTAAGTCAAAAACACACAAAGAATATTGACACGTACAATAATGTGATAATAGGTAGGCATCTATACTACTATTAAAAGAGCAAACATCAATTCCCCTGCAACCACACGAAAAAGTGTACACACGATGACCCCTCCGTCTGATCTGGCCCACTTATTACCATCTAACTGTCCACGTTACATCCACTGGGCTACAATCAGATCAACGGTTGAAACTAAATGTCCTGCCGACAAACTCTGCCATGTGCGATGCTACACGTCCCAACGAGCAACGCCGCCAGACTCCAAAAGGAAACCTCCACGATTAACACCGCCAGACTCCAAAAGGAAACCTCCATGATTAATGTCGCCACCAGGCCACGAAGATCACCTCACCCCGTCTTCTTCGCCAATGGTTGCCCTGACGTCCTCACCACGAAGGCTCCTCACACCGACCTGGAGTAGATCTGGTCTCCATGCCATACACATCTGGCCACCTTGGCGCGCTTCCGTACCTCCGGTGCATCACCCAGGTGGCCTGCACCATGGGCGAGGAGTTAGGTCTGTATCGGCCCTACAAGTGCACATGTTAGATCTTGAATTTCTTGAATTTGCATATCGTAATCAGCCAGAAGATAAAGGAAATTGTTGTGAAATTTGATACGTGCAGACATTATGATCTATACTAATGTAATACTACCGTCAGATCACCATGTACATACCAGTTATTTGGATTCTTGCCGAGTTATTTCTTTTGTTACCTACACAATAGTGTTGAACAACTATTTCGCAACTAGACAATATGGCATCCTCTCAACATAGTGTTGTACATACTCCTTTTCAGGACCTAACGAACATCGACAATTCAGGTAAATACATATGTCACCAACTCTTAACTACATCGACCTTGTGTATCTTGATTTTTTCATTGCCTCGCGGGTCAGAAAACAGATCCAAAAGAATTGAAGAGACAAAGGGAAAGGGAGAGGTATGCACTAAACAGGGATGCAATATTTAAAAAAAGAAAGGAGGCAAGGGATCTTAAGAAAGCTACATGTGCTGTTCTAAATGGAAATAGCACTCCATCTACACCACCCGTGCCCATATCACCCATTTTCTCCATTTACTCTGTTCTTTATAATACATTGATGAATCAGAAATAAGTCATAGTAATGATCGATTCTTATGGACATATTTTCATACTGCGGATAGACCGAGTGCACAGTCCGCTCTCACCCAGCTACAGTACACACTAGCTTCCAAAGGTGATATCTTTTCTTACCAAACATAATAGCTTCGTTTATGTGTCAACAACTGACATTATACATACAATTATGATGCAGGCATACCCGATGATGTGATAATGGGTGATGAGACTCCACTTCATGGTCCAAATTCATTAAGAACACCACAAAGTGTCGTTTCTAACAAAGAAAATGTCAATAATGTCGACCCCCGCATTGAGTCCTCCCCACTTACTGGATTACGACCGCCACTTCAAGCCTACAGATACAACATGTCATACGGTAATCAACTGTTGAGTGCAACGGTCAAATGTCCGGTATGAGAAAAAAACTGAATTGCTTATATTATATGTCATAGCTAATTTACAATTATATCATAGCGGTCAAACACTTGTTGCTCATGCTATGTATTGTACCTAACTTATACTTTATTATACAAAAGAAAAACAAGGACTTAAGAGGGAGAGGGAAAATGCCTGGTATGAGCAACATAGAGAAGGGATATTACTAAGACTACGTGACAAACTACATCGAGAACAAACTAAATCCAATACAGGTTCGTGCGAGCTACATGAAACACAACATGAGCAATCTTTGATTTCCCAACTGACAATCACTCAATATTTCTGTAGCTAATGTAGATTGTGATTGGCTACACATAAATGATATGTACCAGAGGCAAAACATTGGAGGAAGGACGAGGCCAGACAACATACTCACTGCACCGTCATGTCGACGTAATCCCGTGGACAAATATAATGGTATTTTAATTGACTACTTCTTGGTTCATACCTTCCATTCATCGCTGCTACTTGCCCACTTTGCAAGACATTATGGCAGGCAACGACCAAGTCGAGGATGCATATGGAATACTGGAGCCCGATGTCAACACAAAAAATATTGATGGTACGCATTTTACTGCATAGTTGGATCTGTATCATAAATTTACTAATAATAGTTGGATCTGTACATTACTATACTGATAATTGGCTACTAGGCTGCTTGGGAGACGAAAACCCTAGAGAAAATGGATATGTTGAGCCTGATGAAGAAGTTAGGATGTTCGCCCAACAAGGTGTCTTGTTGCTATCATTACTTACCAATACAAATATAAATGTGTCATTTGTGCAATACAAAAATTGATGCAACTTCAAATTATGTTCCAGATGTTCACTTTCAGTCCTATAGACAACAGACTGATGGAACTCAAATAACTAATACTGAATATAGAGTTTACATGAACCTTCGCAAAAAGCACCATGTCCTTAGAAAAGTTAGAGACTGCCTTCACTGTGGAGCTTTGCGGTTTCAATATGAGGGACCTGCATTTTGTTGCAGAAAAGGAAAAGTATATCTATTTACTCCTGAGGTGACGGAAGAGTTGAAACATTTGTTCACAAGTCAAGGTGATGATGATGCTAAATATTTTCGTGACAACATACGATATTTCAACTCCCACTTCTCATTCACAAGTCTTGGAGTCACCCTTGATCGTCGAGTAAGCACCGCGGTAGGAACCGACGTATATACATTTCGTGCATGTGGGGGGTTATACCTTGCTCTTGATGATCTGGTGCCGACTGATAATGGCCCTCGGCATTTGCAGCTCTATATTTATGATACATATCAAAACTTGCTGCACAAGGCTAAGAGGTCTCCATATCTTAATTTAGACCTCATATGGAAAATCCTACAAATACTGGAGCAGAACCCTTATGCGTAGGCTTTTAAGAGCCTTGGGTCTGTTACGAATCTAGATGAGTACAAGATCTCACTAAACACATATATCAAGTTGGATCAACGCAGATACAATGCCCCAACGACTTCTCAGGTGGCAGCAATATGGGTTGAAGGGAGCGACCCCCAAAACTGTTTTGACAGGAGTGTTGTCGTGCATGCCAAAAAATAAGACCGACCCCTTCATATTAAAGCGTATTATGGGTGCTATGACCCATTGTCATATCCACTATTTTTTCCACACGGGGAAACTGGTTGGAATCCTGGGATGCCGTATGTCCCCCCCCCCCTGATGACATGACCCAATATTCTGTGCAAAATTATGGACCACAAGCAAACCTAGCCTCCGATTTACATACAGGTACGATGTTCATTAATTATTTGTTATATGTACTTACTACCATTATGAATGGAAACTTATGTTTTCCTTCACCTATCAATCAAAAGAAAACTTGATTATGGAAAGGGAACAAGTTGGCAATATTGCAACAGATAAAGATCATGTCATTGATTTACATCCAGGTACTGGTCATCGTTGCTTGTTCTTCAATGCATCTTATGTGGTCAAACATTATGAGTCAACTTATGTTTTCCTTCACCTGCCAATCAGTTGAAAACTTGATTATGGAAAGGGAACAAGTTGGCAATTTTGCACCAGAAGAAGACCATGTCACTGATTTAAATCCAGGTACTGGTCATCATTGCTTATTCTTGAATAAATCTTATGTTGTCAATCATTAAGAGTCAGCCATCATATTGGTAGTTATGTTCAATCTTGTAGATGACAATGAGGATAACCAAGATGAGGATTTTGGTGACAATGAGATGAATGGATCACAATCCAGAAAATTTGTTAGTGCGGGGGAGTACTACTACTTCAAGCTACATGTCAGGAAGAAGCTTTTTAACATCATCTTGTTCGGTCATCGCCTTTTTCAACAGTGGGTTGTTGACATGTATATCAAAATTGAGACTATGAGGCTTGACTGGTACTCAAAGCCTGGAAATCAAAAGGTTATACGAGCTGACCTCTACGAGGTAACATGCTTTTCTTTATTCTAATACATCGTAATACAACAAATTTGTCGACATTCCATGCTTCTCTATAACCTTGTATACTATTATAGGGTCTTGTTGAAACCATCATTGCCGGCGAGCCATGCGGTGATCGGATTGGCAAGAGAATCGTGCTTCCACGCACATTTCCTGATGGTGATCGCGACATGCAGCAAAGATTCTTGCATGCCATGGCAATAGTTCAACGCTGGGGTAAACCGGATTTTTTTATCACGATGACTTGCAATCCTTATTGGGAGGAGATAACCATTAATCTATTGCCTGGACAACTGCCATAAGACCGTCCAGACCTTGTGGCAAGAGTATATAGGGCTAAACAGCAGGATATGATGGACTTGCTAACTAAGGGTAAGCATTTCGGGGAAGTCGCAGCTTATGTACATGTCACAGAGTTTTAGAAACAAGGCCTCCCACATGAGCATATACTTTTAACCATGAAAGCAAAAAAGCAAGTTAGCGACTCCAGATGACTATGATCGGGTGATATCCACAGAGATACCAGACAAAAAGAAGCACCCTGTTCTACATGATGTCGTCGTCAAACACATGTTGCACAGACCCTGTGGTGAGTTGAAAAAGGTTGTCTTTGCATGATTGAGGGGCGGTGTAGGTTTTATTATCCGAGAGATTTTCGTGATGCCACACAACAAGGGATAGACTCTTATCCCATCTATCGGAGGAGGGACGCTGAGTGTGGAGTTAGGATCAGAGGAGTAAATTTGGACAATAGATGGGTGGTCCCTTACAACCCTTCTCTGCTTATGCGATACAACTTCCACATTAATGTTGAAGCATGCTCCAGCATCAAGGCAGTCAAGTATTTGTTCAAGTACATCTATAAAGGGCATGATCGGGCATCCTTTGCATTCGAGCAGTATATAATCAATGATGGGGGAATCATCAATGAAATCTGACAATACAGGGATGCATGCTATGTATCTCCTCTAGAAGCTATTTACAAGATTTTCGGTTTTAAAATGTTTAGTGTCAGTCCACCTGTACTGTAGCTCCAGATTCATTTACCGAACATGCATACAATTACATTTAAATCTTGTGAAAATCTAGAAGATGTTGTCGCTCAACCATCTTCATCCAGGTCCATGCTTACCAAGTACTTTGAGATGAATTCGACGATGCCGCAAGCACGTAAATGGTTGTAGAGAGAGTTTCGAGAACATTATAGATGGATAACTGGAAATAAGAAGTGGCAGAATAGAAAAAATAAGAGAACACAGATCGGAAGACTTGTGTATGCACACCTTGCTGAAGAGGAGAGGTACTACTTGCGTGTTCTACTAAGTCATGTCTGAGGCACCACTTCATTTGATGATTTAAAAAACAGTAAATGGCATGTTATGCAGTTCCTTTAGGGAGGCATGTGAGCACTTAGGACTAACTCAGCACGACAGGACTCTTGATGATTGCATGACAGAGGCAGCCACATTTCAGATGCCTTATGCCCTAAGACAGTTGTTTGCGACTATAATGGTATTTTGCGAGCCAACAGAAATCCGACAAATGTGGGAGAAACATCTACAATCAATGTGCAAGGATTATCGCCAGAATCAATCCAATGAAGAAACACTTGAACAGATGGTCCTTAGAGATATTAGGGATATGCTGCAATCCATGGGAAACGATATTAAAAGCTATGGACTTCCGGATCTGGTTGAGACTAAAGATTCTTATGACGGTGAGTACAGTGAGGTGAGTAGGTAACAGAGGAGAGGCAAATCACCGCACACAAGGAACATCTAGATCTATTTAGCGGTTTGAATAGTGAGCAGCTAGCTGGCTTCAATGACATAATGGATCATGTGCTGAACCTAAAAGGCGTCATATTCTTTGTTGATGGTCCAGGATGCACTGGGAAGACCTACCTGTACAAGGCATTGCTTGCAAAGGTGCATTCCATGGGCCAAATAGCGATTGCAACTGCTACATCTGGTATTGCAACATCGATAATGCCTGGAGGACGGACCGCACACTCCTGGTTCAAAATTCGAATCAAGCTGACTAAAAAAAGTATGTGTAGTTTCACAAAGCAGAGTGGCACGGCGGAGTTGCTTAGACAAACATCCTCGATAATTTGGGACAAGGTCGCTATGACAAAATGTCAAGCAGTTGAGACGCTTGATAGATCACTACAAGATATAATGTAATATCCTTTGCCGTTTGGAGGAAAGGTTATCGTCTTTGGTGGTGATTTCAGGCAGGTCCTTCCCGTTGTGACATGTGGGACAATAGCATAGATCACGGATGCTACACTTCTGAGATCCTATCTTTGGGAGAAGACCCGCAAGATACGTCTCACGCGCAATATGCGGGCACAGGTTGATCCGTGGTTCTCTGAATACCTCCTAAGGATTGGCAATGGAACTGAAGAGACAATTGGCGATGAGTATGTCCGTCTCCGTGATGACATTGTGATTGGCTATACCGAAGATGAGAAAGCTATTAACATGATCATCGAAGATGTCTTCCCATTGTTGCAAGCCAATGCTACATCGAGAGAGTACATGAGCGCACGTGCTATTCTTTTGACCAAGAACAATCATGTGCATAACCTGAATGACAAGATGATCTCCAGGTTTTCCACGCGAAGAAAGGTTATACCATAGTTTTGACTCAATCGAGGATGACTTGCAGAATAATTACACAATTGATTTTTTGAACTCGATCACACCAAATGGCTTGCCCCCGCATGTTTTGAAATTGAAGGTCAACTGCCCAGTCATTGTGCTTCGAAACCTCGCCCCTCGCAATGCTCTATGCAACAGAACACGACTTATGATCATAGCGTTCCAGGATAATGCAATCGATGCGGAGATTGTTGGTAGTCAGCATGCTGTAAAGAGGGTGTTCATACCTAGGATCCCTATGTCGCCCTCGGAGGACATCTCACTTCCTTTCAAACTTAAGAGAAAACAGTTCCCCATCCGCCTCAGTTTTGCGATGACAATTAACAAGGCACACGGTCAGACCATCCCAAATGTCGGCATTTACCTTCCTGAGCCAATATTCTCATGTGGTGAGCTTTATGTTGCATTGTCAAGGGGGGAGTCAAGAGAGACGACACGGATTTTGGCCACGCCAAACAAAGATGTTGATAAATCTCGGAAAAGCACCAAGAACATTGTCTACAAAGAAGTTTTGGAGAGATGAGACAGGTGCACTATTGCATTATTTCTTTGCACCTACTATGTTAGCTTTCAAAATAAATTTCTAAAGCTCATTAGAAGTTTATCGTTTTTCTAGCCGTGTGTCATGCCATGCACTAATCACTCCATAGTTTTTGGTGATTCAGGTTTGATAAATATACGTGTTCACAAGAATTGAGGCTTCGGTGTGGTTATTGGTCTCCAGATGCGCCAGCTTGTAAACCTATTTGGAAGAGAAGATGGTTTAATGATGCTACATCATGGTGTCAGATCAGTCGTAATAAGGAACACTTTCTCTTGTATTATGTACTATCAAAATTTATCCTTCAACATTCTGGTCTATTAAAGATGTTCTCGAACGCCAAAGTGCTCTGCTCTTTCATATATTTGTAATTAAAACTGCAATAATCTATGATATTGCGGAATATATTGAAGTTAAAAGGCATATTTAGTATTGTAGTGCACATACGTCATTCCCGGAGCTATAGTACACGAGCTCACATGTTGTCTTTTTACCACTGAAATCAAAACAATATAGCTTAGAGTATTCAGAAAAGAATATATGGGCGTGCAGATACTAAAATGAGTCATGCAACAGGCTAAAATGTTGGATAACGACAGTGTGTGAGAATACCTCTTCCAACATGCATCAAACCAGTTTAAGATATGCCCACTGTTCCAATTCCAGCTTCTCCTTCACCTCTTCATTGATCTCCCCCGTGGTTGGCTTGGCCATCACTAACACGTAGCACGTAGACCTGTTCGTAGTCCCTATAGTCACGAGGTCGTGTATAAGGATTCAACCACAATGCATCAGCTTACTTTCAAATGAAACATAAATTAAGTTTCTCAAATATTGAAAGGGTGTGCCTTTTCTCAATTAGATAGCCCACGGTTACAGAATAAAGGTGGGCCAAACCCAATATTTCTGCATATAGAATGTACTACAAAAATAACTAAAATAATTTTGTGCCCGTGGGGTACGAAAAAAAGAGCACAAAATAAGATTGTGGGGCCTCAAATAAATCTGGGATGATATCAATCAGGAGTCCCCAATTATCATGATAGTAGTTTCCTTTCTCTCATCATTGCATTATATTGCCTTTTTAGTGGATGTGCCTTATATTATATTTCCTGATACTATTACTTTCGACCTCTCCTCCATCCTCCCTCGCGGTCTCTCAGCCGCATCCCAACATACGTTCACAACAAGTCTCTCCCCCTCACCGCACCCCCTGCCCTTGGTGAAGCACCATCATAGTCCATGTCCGTGCCATCATCCCCGGTGCCCTATGTTGGTCAACCTCCAACCAGATCCGGTACTATTGGGCATGTTATCGACAAGGTAAGGACATATTATATCTCTTTTCATCCTATACAAGGTTAACTATCTAAAAGTGCTATGCTTGGGTTTTTAGGAGAACGTCAATAAGGTAGCAAAGGATGATGATACAGATAACATGCAGGTCGAAGAGGTGATAAAGAAAGATGATCATACAAACCCTAAGTCGATGGAGGTGATACAAGGAGAGTCTATTATGCAGGATACATAAAATATGCAGATTGAAGAGGTGATAACAGTACAAAAGTATAAAAATCCTGAGTCCGGAAAGGCTACACAACAATCCATTACGGAGGCTCCACAAAACATGCTTTTTGAAGTTGTCATGGCCAAGGATGGAGATACAATCCCGGAATCAATAGAGGCAAGTTTTCTTTCCACATGTCATTACTATTCTAATTCTAATGCAACAAATCAGACTGCAATTTTTTAGTACAATATCAGATAAAAATATCTCTTATAATATTATATTATCGTGTGTTTCGGGTACTGGGCAATGATGAACAAAGTGAAATACTCAATGATAGTGAAGTGGAGGAAAATAATTGCATGGAGAGCCCAAAATATACACCTCTTCTTGAGGAAAACATAGCAAAAAGAGAGGCCAAAGATTCTGAACATACACATGTGAGTTTGCTTTCCAAACTATATCTTGCAAAATAATTTTTATGTGTTATATCCTACACAGAGAGAATTCTTTTAATTTTGTTCTGAGGAATTAACCAACAATGTAACAAGTCAACAAATGGTGGCATCTAAGGACAAGGAATTGACACAAACACCCGGCATGAAAGGGCTTGAAACTATAGAGGGCGAGCTAACACAGCCCGTGCATATAAAGAAGCATATAGGACGACATAACAAGCCTAAGAAGGCACAAGACTATGTTGTTTCTCCAGAAGGCACAAAACAAAACCTTCGATGTCCTTGTACTGCTAAATTATTGTTCTTTTGTTCATTATTATTAAATGTTATCATGGTGAAAGGACGTGGATGTCGCCTAGAGGGGAGTGAATAGGTGCTTTAAAATAATTACGGTTTAGGCTTGACCAAATGCGGAATAAAACTAACGTTTAATTTGTCAAGCACAAAACCTACAACAACTAGGCTCACCTATGTGCACCAACAACTTATGCTAAGAAAGATAAACAACTAAGTGATAGCAAGATATATGACAATAAACAATATGGCTATCACAAAGTAAAGTGCATAAGTAAAGGGTCCGGGTAAGAGATAACCGAGGCACGCGGAGACGATGATGTATCCCGAAGTTCACACCCTTGCGGATGCTAATCTCCGTTGGAGCGGTGTGGAGGCACAATGCTCCCCAAGATGCCACTAAGGCCACCGTAATCTCCTCACGCTCTCGCACAATGCAAGATGTCGTGATTCCACTAAGGGACCCTTGAGGGCGGTCACCGAACTCGTACAAATGACAAACCTTGGGGGCGGTCACCGATACCCGTACAAATTGCTCGGGGCAATCTCCACAACCTAATTGGAGACCCCCATGCTTCCCCGGAGCTTTACACCACAATGATTGAGCTCCGAGACACCACCAAGCTTCTAGGACGCCAAAGCATCCACAAAGAACAATATCTAGGGTACTAAGTACCAAAGGTAATAAGCTTCTCAATCTTCACTTCCACGTATCACCGTGGAGAACTCAAACCAATGCAACTAATGCAATGGCAAAGGCACACGGAGTGCCCAAGTCCTTCTCTCCCAAATCCCACCAAAGCAACTAATGCTAGGGAGGAAAATTAGAGGAAGAACAAAGAAGAACACGAAGAACTCCAAGATCTAGACCCAATGGGTTCCCCTCACTTAGAGGAGAAAGTGATTGGTGGAAATGTGGATCTAGATCTCCTCTCTCTTTTCCCTCAAGAACTAGCAAGAATTATTGGAGGGACTGAGAGTTAGCAAGCTCGAAGAAGGTCAACAATGGGGGAAGAACACGAGCTAAAGAGATAAGGTTCAATGGGGAAGAAGACCACCTTTTATAGGTGGGGAAAAACCCAACCGTTAAGCCTCACAGCCCGCACAGAGCGGTACTACCGCTTGGTAGGTTCACCAACCATGCTGAGGCCAAAAAGGATGCAAAAAACAGTCCAACGGAGCGGTACTACCGCTCCTGGAGCGGTACTACCGCTAGGGAGCGGCAGTAAAAAATTACTACCGCTCCGTGGGCGGTACTATCTCTCCGGGGGCGGTACTACCGCTACAGGAACGGTACTACCGCTCGCACGAGAAGCGATACTACCGCTGGATACTGAAACTGCCGTAACTTTCGCATACGGACTCCGAATTCAACGAAACCAAGTTTGTTGGAAAGCTAAAGACATGGGCTAAGACAATCTCGATAGAAAAATCAATAAGAAGCAAGTGAGAAAAGTCCCATAAGAAAATGGTGAGAACCCTTCTTCAAATAAGACCGGTAAAAACTCCCAACATCGAAAAGATCATAGAAGATGCATATGGACTCCGTTTTCGATGAACTCGAGCATGTCATGAAGATGACCATAAGCTCTAAAACTCGCAAAGAGAAATACCAAAACAATAACCAAGAAGTATGATGCAAGGATGCAAATGGTTTGAGCTCTCAACGAACGATACGATCAAGCTACTCACTTGAGAGCCCCCCTTGACAGTACGACAATCTATCCTAAAACAGAAAACCTATTAAGGGCAAACCTATACCTTGCACCTCGTCCTCTTGAGCTAGATGACGATAATCTTGGCTTCCTCAAGATGGACCACCTTTCTTGCTTGTGTTGGCTTGATGAAGACTAGTTGATTGTTCCCCCATACACACTATGGGTGAGCCGCTCTTCAGCGTATCTTCATAAGTCCATTGCCACCATCCTCCATCACTTGACGTCATCCTCCATCGGTTGTATGAGATATTCCTCTTGACGCAAGCCCATGGAAACACACCTAACCCCACATAGAACTCTCAAGAAGACCATGAGTTAGTACACAAATATGTACTGGACAATGCTTACCATAACATGGGATCACTTGATCCCTCTCAGTACATCTTGTATGTTTTGTGTGTTGATCATCTTGATTTACTCTTTGTCTGACGATATTGATCAACCATGTGTCTCTGTGACCATTCCTTGGATAATACCTTGAATACCACCTTGGTCATCATATAAACTCCTTGAACCCAACAGATGGACTTCAAGAAGTTAATCCTATAAATATAACTTAAGGCAACCATTAGTCCATAGGAATTGTCATCAATTACCAAAACCACATATGGAGATATATGCTCTAACAATCTCCCTCATTTTGGTAATTGATGACAACCACTTCAAGAGAGTTTATATAAGGAAATAAGCATAACCAAGCGCACATATACAAAGCAATAATGCACGTGTGCAAGATGTAAATGCTTACGCAATAAAAGCAAAACCCTCTAAACATATCCAAAGTAAACTCTCTAAACTTCTCCCCCATTGGCATCGATTGCCAAAATGGACAAAAAGTTTAGAAAGCCAATATAGTAGGTGGTCATCCAAAAAGTGTGTACTTCTCAGCAAATGAGTGCAAAGAAATACAGAAATACAATGATAAGTAGTTGGAGGAAAACAAACTATATTGAGGACCCAAAGATTGCAAAAAGAAGGATCATATGGCATAAAGACATACAAAATAGAAGCAAGCAATCAAAGGATACCATATGGAACAAACAATCACATGGTCCTTCGAACCACATGAATAAAATATAATATGATAAAGGCAAAGGAGTGTTTTATCAAAACTAGAGAAGCTCCCCATGATTTGTGCACTAATAAGAGATTTTTGTATTTGATACAAGTGCACAAAATAGAATCGTTGCTCCCCCAAAATTAATAAAAACACACAATGAATGCAAGAAGATAGATGAGACAATAAGCATATCACTTGCACAAAACAAATGGTTGAGCAACATGTAAAAGAAGCAACTTAAGAATAGGCTCAACCAAAATAATGTGTGTGAGTCATGGCAAAGCACTTGAGAAAACTAAGATAAGGATGAGCATTACTCATCAACATAGTCTTGATGAAATGAGAAACAAAGTGCAAGACATATCATTCCCACACACACACATACTAGAAAATGGGTTCACAAGCTTACTAATAAAAAAATAAGAACCAATGCTTGTGACAACCTATGGTGAAGATAGGAAATAAGAACCTTGCCAAGAGGAGGAATACCAATCGAAATGGCAAAACCCTCATCAAGACAAGCATGAGGAAAAATAATCTTCACGGCCAAAGAGTGCATCAAGATGTAGGAAAATAAGATACGCACTCAAGAAAAATCCTTTCACGAAGCCACCAAAACTAAAAAAGGAAATGCAACGGTGGACGTGAAAGAAAAGAGGATATCAATTAGAGATGTAACTTCTCTCATGTGTAAAAGATTCTAAGTAGAATACAATCATGATGATATATATCCACAAAGAAGGATGTACACACGAAATGGTTACAAGAAGGAACAAACAAGATATCCAAAAGGAAGTCATAAATATATCAATAAGATCTTTGCTTGGAAGCATAGCACATGGCCTAATATTTTCTTATTGTACAATATGAAATTCCAACATACAAACATCAAAGACATCCCAACTAGCAATAAGACATCATCGTTTGGATGCTTTGAGAAAGGAAACAAGTACTACAAGAATGAATCAAGAGATTCATGCCATGATGCAACCTGGAAAAGAAAAGACAGGTTTGGGCCTTTGCAAGAAATGAATGCATGAAGTAGATACTTGTTACCGAGACAACAATGGATTGATGTGTTGTTAGTTGATCATCCTAACTTGGCTCCAATAATCACATGGTCTCAACACCTTCCTTGTAGGTGAGCCGAGCATCCAACGCATCTCCAATTGTTCCTAGAATAACAAAACAAACAAAATGGTGCCCAAGCTCATTGGGACCAAAGAGTTAGAAACCCAACAATACATAGGACAAACTCCACATACATATGTGCACAAGGATATGAATTTGAATTTCATACACACTTTAGAAAATTTATGACAAGGTGGAGTTTCCCCTATATATTGGGTCAAAGAAAGAAAGCAAGCAAAAGAAGCTATATATAGTAAATATGCATGCTCAAGGCTTTCAAGAATCAACTCAACACAAAGTTGATAATACACCAAAAGACAAGGTATCAAGTGATAATAAGATACCAAACAAAAAACTATCACTTGAAGGATATCAATTAAAAGATACCTCAAGGAATGAGATATCCATTTACACATGCCAAATAAAACGAAACAAGATACCAATTGAAGGAAAACAAACACGAGGTATCTAGTTTCCAAAAGAGAGCTAGGTTCCAACAAACCAAACCATCGACAAATTTTCATGATGGCACAAAGCATCATAAAGAGCAAGACTTGCCTCCCATCAACACACACTTGATGGGGATCAAAATATTTTATGATGGGCGAATAAAGAGAGTGTTCTAAAGAAAATAGGATAGCTCCCCCAAGGGATGTGCATTATATAGAATTTGCTTTTAAATACAAAATGCACAAGATGGGATCATCCCTTTCTCTATATCTATAAAAACACTAGACATGTTAAAATAGATCCACAAGAGGCAAGGAAGACAAATGAAACACAAAATCCAATGTAAAGACGATTAACAATTCCTACCACATGATGGGAATACCAATTGTGAAGGACAAGAAGTATTTTGGGAATGATACTCATTGGTAGATCGAAAATATATCCAAGATCATCTTTACCCATAAAACGCAAGCAAATGACACTTGTAGAGCAAACATGCCACCTAGGAACAAGATAATTTACAATATCAACACTAAGTGGCAATACCTCAAATGTACACATTCTCTAGGCTTGTAATATGCACATAGCATATTATTCCCCCATAATGTAATAACCCAACAATATTAACAAGTGGCAAATTAAAACCAACAAGATATAATTAATGCACCATATAGAATTTGAATTTCTCATGAGTAAGACATACCACATAGAAACTAGATAATCTTGGAATATCAATCCTAAGTGGTATTACCCATGTATACACATTTATAGGATTGTGAGGTGTGCAAAGCACATCACTCCCCCACAATGGGATAATCCATTAATCTCTCACAAGAGCCAACAAAGATACAAACAAGATGTAAAAAGGCTCAATACAAGACTCACATGTACATGATATGCAAACCAACATACACATACTCGATTACTCAACATAAGCAAGTTGGAAGCACAACATGTACAAACACATGCAAGGTACAAAACCACAACATGCAAAGGGGCAAGCAACTAACAATGTAAACAGTTTAAGTACAAGTTACCGTAAGGAGGCACATTGGATATAAGATAGAAACTCGATAATCCAAATGACTTGGCTTGAGAAAATATGAATGATGAAGACCCCTTAATTCTTCATTATGTATCCAAGTCTCTAATGTACTTCACAAACACCTATTGATCAAGTTTGAGCTTGTTGGTCCCCAACCACGTTGGGTCCTAAGAGGTTAGTCACAATAGGCTTGGCAACCCAAATGGTACTTTTCTTGGCACCACTTTGAGTACCAACAAACTTGGCAAACACATTGCCAACCTTATCCTTCCCAAGTGAATAGATATCATCAATAATGATTGTGTTGGATAAATTACCTCTCGTGCAAGAAGAAGCGAAGTGACCCTTCTCACGACATAAGTAGCAACATCTACCCATTAATTTCTTCCCTATTGATTTCTCAACATGAGGAGTGTTGGCTTGGGTCTTCTTGGGAAGGGGCCTTTCTTCAACTTGTAGTTGAGTATGTGAGTGCACTCGTGGCCTCTTCCCTTGTTGCTTGTGACTTTGGGGCTTCTTATTTAGTGGGCAAGATCTAACATTGTGCCCTTCAATTTTGCACTTGAAGAAAATAATCTTGGCTAAATTCTTGACTTGTTCTTGGCCCTTCTTCTTGAAACTTTCGGACTTATTCTTCTTGCTGGAGTTGAATCCAAGTCCATATTTGTCATTTGGGGATTTTTGCCCACACAAGACATTGTTGAGTGTGGACATTCCTTCAGGACTCTTTTCCAAGTCTTTCTTCAATGAAGTGACTTGGGCCTTGAGCTCTTTGATTTCCTCTACATGGTTAGTATCAACACGAGTACTAGAGGAAGTATAAGATTCATTGTTAGAGCAACAAGGCATGGAAATTAATTCATCACAAGATGTAGAAACATTGTGAGTAGATGAATTACGAGGACTAGCACATGGCAATATAGCTTTTTGATTAGAAGTAGTGCTAATGTCCACATGAGGCTCACTCGATGTTACCTTGGTAGTAATAGCCTCATGAGCTAATTTTAGCACATTATGGGATACTAGAAGATCATCATGAGAGCTTGTGAGCATTACATGACTTTCTTCCAATTTCCCATAATTTCTAGATAGCAACTCGAGTTGAGCCCTTAGTTCAACATTCTCCTTTAAAATGGATGCTTCACAAGAAGTAGAATTAGTAGCACAAGCATCAGTATTAACAATAAGAGGAGAAGGCAACTTGGCAAGCTCTTTAGCATATGAAGCTTCAAGTTGAGCATGAGACTCGGTGAGTTCGATGAGCGAACTCTTAATAGCCTTTGAGCCATTTTCGTTGTGCTCATAGTCCTCAACGAGTTTAGTATGTGCAACTTCAAGCTTATCGTTTTTAGTTATAAAATCATTAGCCACCTCGAGAGCTCTATCATGGGATTCCTTTAATCTAGATAATTCTATAGCAAAGGTTTCCTCAAGAGATTCCTTGGTGGTTTGTTCATTTTCAAGAGCTTGAGATACCTCCGCGATCTCGTTAGCGTATTCACGCTCATGACCTTCCATTGTCTCAATGGTGGCCTCATGCTCCTCGAGATGAGCTTCCAACTCCTCAATGTATTTCTTCCCCTCAGTGGCAATAGATATGATTTCCAAGAAGTTGGAACAAGCAAGTTTATTCTTATAAAGAGATTTAAAAATCATTTCACCCTTAATTTTTAAGGATGCAATATTATCACTCTCTTCATAATTATTCTCATCCCCATTATCATCAACATCATCATCATGAGATATATTGGGATTCAAAGTAGGAGATACCTTTGGAGACTTAGCCATAAGGCAAAAGTGAGTCACAATAGATGATGATGTAGGATCCCTTGAAGCATCATTCAAGGCGACATCTTGTTCCATGGAGTGATGAATTTCCTCTACATTGTTAGCACAACAACTCGAGGAAATATATACATTTTTATCATGGCAACA